>NC_057863.1:550613287-551233287 GCF_019393635.1 Dromiciops gliroides
GGGACAAAGATAACTTCAGAAGTCAGGACCACCACCCCTCATTCAAGCTTGTTACCCCATCTATAAAAACTTTGACTTTCCTTCCATTGTGGGAGAAGAATGTCTCTAAGCCATCTCCTTCCCTTGAGGTGAAGTCTTTCCTCTCAGTCACTTTCTCTAGTGCCCAAAGGACCATTTTTAGCCTACTTGGACTGTGTGCAAGAGTGTAATTCTTTACAGAGGAATACCTAAGGACCCCCACTACCTATTTTCCCTGTGACAGACACAAAGTTCAAATTAGCATATTTTCTTTTCTTTCTTTTTTGGGGAGACATGACTAATGCAAGAATTTGTTTGCATGAATTCATATATATATATATATATACATATATATATACATATATATATATATATATATATATTTGGAATGGATTTTGTTTTTCTTGACTTCTCAATTAGTAGGGGAAGTGGAGAAAGGAGGGAGAGAATTCAGAACTGAAAATAAAAGGAACCAGGGCTCATGCTTGGCTCCATGGGAAGTGCCCCAGCCAGAGCATATCAATACTTTCTGCTGATTATGCTCATATATGTATTCATATTCTATTGTCCACCCTACACACACCCCACCTAATTCAGGGTTGAACACATAGGAGATCAGTAAATGTTTGTTGAATGAGAAAGTCCTGATTATCATCAGTTACTCAGCTGAGGTTCAATGTGAATCTTTTGAGGACAAACTTAAGCAGAAACCTTAGTACAAATATTCCTCATTGCCTTGTGGCTTTGCAGCAAGTAATGTCAGGTCCTCCACCCATGCACATGCAGCTACACTGGCACATGGAAGAAGGCAGTCACCAGTCCTGAAATCAATTTTTTTCTTGTTTGTTTCCCTGACTCGGCCCACCCCTGTGTGTTCGTACGGCACGGTGCAAACAATTCCTTTTCCTCTTGTTGGCAAGCCACAGACCATGAGTTGAGTTATTGTGTCTGTCAAAGACTTATGCTGGTTGTGGGCAGAGCCTTCCTTAGTACCCCTTGGTACTGCTTAAGTATGAGGTCAGAGACAGACCAGACAAAGGCTTACCCTAAGAGCCCTCCATGGAGCAAGATTCTGATCTGGGCCAGGGCCAAGCATGTGGAAGGTGAATTATCACCAGACACTGAGCAGGTTAGGGAAAGAAGCAGAATGCATGTCCAGCATGGCAAGAGAATGAAGTTCCAAAGGACAAAACAGGCAAGTGTGCGCTAAGGTCAAGCAAAGATCCAAAGAATTTGTGAACAAAGAGATCTGAACTTCCCCATGTATCTAATTCACCTTAAAAAAACCAACAACTGGGCAGCTAGGTGGCACAGTGGATAAAGCACCTGCCCTGGATTCAGGAGTACCTGAGTTCAAATCCAGTCTCAGACACTTAACACTTACTAACTGTGTGACCCTGGGCAAGTCACTTAACCCTCATTGCCCTCAAAAGAAAAAAAAAAGTTAAAAAAAAAAACCAACAACCAACCTTCCTTCCGCTGAACCCTGACATTTAGGATAGGACTATCTTCCCTATTTCTGTTGAAGGCAACACCATTCTTCTTGTCTCCTAGATTCTTAATCGTGGTGTTATATTCAACTCACTCTTTCACCCTGCATATACAGGCATGAGCCCTGGTCCCATTTGATATCCCTAGCATCAGGCCACTTTTAATGTGAAATGCATTATGCCTTGGCCTCCTGCCGAAGAGCATGTAAGAATAGAGATTCCTGGTCGGTCCTTTGGAACCTGTGATGAGAGGCTGTGACAAAGAGGAATGGCCACTGAGTAGGAAGAGCCTCCCCACCTCCCCCATTAAGTAGATTGAAGAGAGACTACCGCTGAGATTGTTCTCTCTTCAGGTCAAGCTTGATAAGGCACTTCAGGCTGTCTCTCAGACTACTTGGATGGGGGAGGAAAGGTGATCTCACTTCCCTTCCCCACAGCTATGGTGACTGTGCATACAGCTGCTGGGCTAGACAAACCTGAGAATGAGCCTCAAGTTTCTATTAGATGCCCTTTGTGCTTTGTGTAAGGAACTTCCATTGAGGGACTTCCTTTCCCAGTGCAGATTTCCTTCTTTCTAACATGTTTGGTGTTAGAGTGGTCTGGGTCATATAATTAGTATGTATCACAAAGCAAGACCTGAACCCAGATCTTCCCCACTGCTTCCAATCCCTTTATTTGAAAAAGGGGAAAACTAAGGCCCAGGATAAGTTATTGCCAAAGTTGAGACTAGAAATCCATTCTGCTGACTCCCAGGCCAACATTTAAATGTCCATTGTAGCTGACTTTGTAGCCAAGGATGTTCTATGTGTGGCACTCCCTCAAGGGCTAATTCCCCAACTCCCAATCATGTTTGTGGTCTTTTGTCTGGTGTTCTAGAGGGTCACTGACTACTTCTTCTCAGGGTTCTAGGGGTAACCCTCAAGGCTTGGGACTTCCTAGTACTGTTGCTCACAAGCTCCCCTCCAGTGGGCTTCCCATTGATGATCAATTAGCCAGCCAGAATTAATTAGCTTTTAGAAAGGGATATTTACTAAGATGGTATAGTATGGGAAGAGTTGATATAAAATCAATTGTCTTAAGATTCTGGCACCTCTCCCACAAACTGATACAGATTTCAAGGGGAAAAGCAGTCAAACTTAAAAAGTCCAAGTGGCAAGGGAACAACTCACAGCTCTTGAGTAGAAGACTTATATCTCTTTGTGAAGCCCTCCTGCATCTCTCTTCAGGTGTTCTCTCTTTTCTGGGTGCCAAGAGTTTGCAGACCTATCTGGCTCTGAAGTTGTATGTCCTTAGTGTGTCTAGTTTAGGTGTCTTTAGCCTGGGGACTGGGAACTTTTTAGAAAATATATTTTGATAAATACATTTTAATATAATTGGGGTTTTTTCTAATCTTACATATTGTATTTTATGCACTTAAAAACCTTATTCTTTAGGGGAGTATCTCTCAATAGAGAAATGGGAAAACAACTTGTGGTATAGAAATGTAGAGGACTAGTTTTGTGCTATAAGAAATTTGGGAAGATGTGTATTCCCAAAAGATAAAGAATGAAGGGAAGCAGAACTGGAAGATCAATTTATGCAGTAATGACAATACTGTAAAGACAAAGAACTTTGAAAGACCCAGATCCATGTAATGACTAACCTTGATCCCATAGTGGAACATATTACCCACTTGCCTGAAAGAGAGATGATGGTCTCAGAGTGCAGAATGAGAGAATTTTTTTTTTTTTGGCCATGGCCAATTGAGAAATTTGTCTTGCTTGATTGCACATGTTTGTAACAGTGGTTTTGTTTTCCTTTCTTTCTCAATTGGGGTGGGGGTGGGATGAAGGTGAGAGAGAAAGAAGGTGGATTTTTGCTGATGGAAAAACTAAATTAAAAAAAATTAGGTTTAGGGGTCCTTAACCTGGGGTCTGTGAACTTTTTTTTTTTTTGGTGATGCAGTGACTTGCCCAGGGTTACACAACTAGTAAGTATCAAGTGTCTGAGATCAAATTTGAACTCAGGTCCTCCTGAATCCAAGGCCAGTGCTTTATCTACTGTGCTACCTAGCTGCCCCCAGTCTATGAACTTTTAAAAAATATATTTCAATAACTACATTTAACTATAATTTTTTTCTAATCCCATGTATAATAGTTTATGCATTTAAAAACATTTTTCTGTGGAAACTGAGGGGGTCCATAGGCTTCACCAAATAGGCAAAGTAGTACACGTGGGAGTGTGCTGGAGTCAGCTCCTAGAGCTGATTCAATTTTTCAAGTGTATAAGTTAATTACTGTTATTGGCTTGTTGTATGGTTACTTTCTGCATAATGTAGTTTCCTTGCGTATCTCTTTTTACTTTTTGGTTATTTAATTCTTCTCATTTTTTTTCCTTTCAAAGACTAAGTCAAGTCTTCCCCCATTTTCTCTTCCCCTTCAATCAGTCCTGTTCATTAGTTTAAAAAATTTTTCTTTTTGCATCCTTTTCCAGTGAGGATTTCTTTCACTTTCTTCATCATCTATGCTCTCTTTCTGTCTAGACCCTCATTCTCTAATTCATGACTCCTATAATTATATAATCTGGATCTCCATTCTCTGTATTCCTCATGGAATCAAAATTTCTGAGCTATGAATTCAGGGCTTTCCCCTCTAAGCAGTTTCAGCCACTGCCTTGTAAAAAGCATGCCCCATGGGGTAGCTAGGTGGCACAGTGGATAGAGAACCGGCCCTGGAGTCAGGAGGACCTGAGTTCAAATCCGACCTCAGACACTTAACACTTACTAGCTGCGTGACCCTGGGTAAGTCACTTAACCCCAATTGCCTCACTAAAAAACAAACAAAAAACCAAACAAACAAAAAGCATGCCCCACAAATTCCTCTTTTCCACTGTGCCTCATTCCCAAAATGGTACCAATTCCTTCAGGTGACAGAGAGGACAGTGTCCCCATGGTAGGACCCCCACCCCCTAAAACTGCCAAATACACCTATTTATTGACCCCTCCTTTCTCCTTCCATAGTTTGGGAGGTCAGAGTGACTATGGGAGAAGTGTTGGGGCTTTCTCTTTCTGTCTCTTCTTTGTCATCATTTCCTGAAGAAGAAGGTTCCATTTGCTCTGAGAGCAGCTTGACTTTGAATTACTTAATTTTGTTTATTTTATTTTTGTGCTTTGGAACATTGCCCTCTCTTATCCCTTCTGAATATGTACTGTTAACTCTACAGAGGGTCTAATACAGTCTAATACAGACTATCTCACCATCCAAAATTTGGGCTCCTGATCTCTTTTGCTTTGTAAATTCATAAAGGAGCAGGGATGAAAGATAGTTAAAATATTTACAAAATGTTCAGCTCCCTTGGAACTTTTGCCAGTATGGAAGAAAAAAAGATAAGGTAAATTTTTTAAAAGATAGCTATCAGGTGTAATGATTGGAATGATGCCACCTACTGGAGACTTTCTATGGGAAAGCTCCACCATGAGGAAAATGCCTCAGAGGGCAAGGCCATGTGGCTTTTCTTTGGTGTCAGGAAGTGACGTTTGCTCATGGGTGCTGTCTATCAAGGCTACCAGCCAATCAACTTGAGGAGCCTCCTATTTTCTGTGAGGGGACAGGAAGGAGGAAAGAGGGCCTGTGTGGAGAGCTCGGTCTCTTTTGGGTTCCTGACTTGATGGTGGTGGTGGCGGCAGAGGACTTCACAGGATATTTGAGGAAAGATAGGAATGCCAGGCTGTTGGAATTCTGTTCTCAATCTTTCTCTTTCTATTTTTCAATAAACCCTTAAAAACCTAAACTCGTTTTATCAGTGATTTTAGTCAGTTTCCCCCCAAACTGGGGGAACAGATTAGAATCCACATTTCGAATCTTAAATTACACACAGGGCAGCTAGGTGGCGCAGTGGATAAAGCACTGGCCCTGGATTCAGGAGGACCTGAGTTCAAATCCAGCCTAAGACCCTTGACACTTACTAGCTGTGTGACCCTGGGCAAGTCACTTAGCCCTCATTGCCCTGCAAAAACCAAACCAAACAAAACAAAACAAAACAAGATAGCTATCTATCTATATGTATATTTACACATAGATATATAGGAAAATCCTCTCCCTGGTTACCTTCTTTCCCATTTGCCTCAAAATCTCATCCCTGAGTTCATGCCCTCATACTGCCCCAAGTTCCAGTTGCCTCTAGGAATTCCAACTTCTTCAGGCCATAGGACAAGTCCCACATCCCCCAGACAACACCCACAACAAGGTCCTCATCTCTCTTCATTCATAGGAACGTTCAAGAGGGAACCCTCTTTTATCATGAGAACAAAGCCTCCCTTTTCTTCCTCCCCCCTTTCACTGCTTCCTCCCTGCTCACACACTCTCCTGCAGATTCTTCTCTTCCTGAGAGACCTTGGCTGCTGCATTCATCCAAAAATATCAAAGAAAGAGGGATGGGGACCAAAGTTTTAAGAATAGCCTCTGGGGCGGCTAGGTGGCACAGTGGGGAAAGCACGGGCCCTGGATTCAGGAGTACCTGAGTTCAAATCTGGCCTCAGACACTTGACATTTACTAGCTGTGTGACCCTGGGCAAGTCACTTAACCCCCATTGCCCCGCAAAAAAAAAAATTTAAAAATTAAAGAATACCCTCTAATAGTACTTTGCTTATTTGGCATAAACTGTGTATACCCTTAGAGATTAAAGAGAGAGAAAAGGGACCCATGGGTACAACGATGTTTGTAATAGCTCTTTTTATAGAAAAGAAATGGAAACTAAGGGGTGCCCATTGATTGAACAAATTGCTGTTCACTTGTTTCAGTCGTGTCCGATTCTTCATGACCCCATTTGGGGTTTTCTTGGCAAAAATACTATAGAAGCTTGTGGTTCCCTTCTCCAAAGGAATGACAAAAGGGATTATTTCAGAGAAACCTGGGAAGATTTGTAGGAATCAATGCAGAGTGAAATGAATAGAATCAGGAGAAAAAAGTCATACAATAGCAACAATATTTGTAAAGAAAAACAACTTTGACTTAAGTGAATTGATGCTGACCGAAGTGAGCAGAACCAGGAGAACATTGTATGCAACAGCAGCAACATTGTGTGATGATCTATTGTGATAGACTTAGCTCTTCTCAGGAGTACAATGATCCAAGACAATTCCAAAGGATTCATGATGGAAAATATTCTCCACATCCAGAAAAAACTGTGGAATCTAGATGCAGATTGAACCATATTGTTTCTACTTTTTTTGTTTTTTGAGGTATTTACCTTTTGTTCTGATTCTTCTTTCACAACATGACCAATGCAGAAATATGCTTAATGTGATTGTACATATATAACCTATATCAGATTGCTTTCTGTCTTGGGGAGGGGAGAGGGAAGAGAGGGAGGGAGAAAAAAATTTGGAACTCAAAATATTATAAAAATAAATGTTGAGGGGGCAGCTAGGTGGCGCAGTGGATAAAGCACCAGCCCTGGATTCAGGAGGACCTGAGTTCAAATCCAGCCTCAGACCCTTGACACTTACTAGCTGTGTGACTCTGGGCAAGTCACTTAACTTTCATTGCTCCACAACCTCCCCCCACAAAAAAAAATGTTGAAAAAAAATTTTGGAATTTAAAATCTTATAAAAATAAATGCTGAAAACTGTCTTTACATGTAACTGGGAAATAATGAAATACTTTTAAGATGGCGGGAGGGGGGGGGAACAACTTTGAAGTACTTTAATATGTTCAACACAGCCACAGTTCTGAGGCCCCATGACTAAGCAAGCTACCTACCTCCTGACAGAAAAATGATAAACTCAAGGTGCACATTAAAACATATTTTTAAATATACCCACTACAAAATTTGTTTTGCTTCACTATTCATATTTTAGAAGGGTTTTGTTTTTCTTTTTTTCAGTTTTTTGGGGGGTGGGATAGTTGGAGGGAGAAAGGACACAGGCATAGAGCTGCTTTTAAAACAAAGCAAAAGAAAAGAGGGTCATTGAGGCATTTTTAGATACACAAAAGAGATCAGAAGGAAGATCAGAAAGAAACAAACAGGACTGCTTTGAAATTTATGTGTCGAATTTGTTATATACTTGAAAGAAAAATCAAGCTGTACATCATAGAGATTTGTGATTTTATTTACAACTTTTTTCTGTTCTACTTTGCATACGGAAATGCCCATTTTATTTGGTGTTTATGTCTATGATAAAAAATAATTTAAAAAAAGAATGGATTTGCAATAGGTGAGACTGTCAGAAGGGAGATCACTTAGGAAGCTGTTCCGGTAGTTTGGGGAAAAGAAGATTTCTCAGGGTGGTACAAGTAGGAGCGGGGACAATGGAGTGTATAGGAGAGCTATTGTGGAGGTAGAATGCATAGGAATTGGCAGCTAGTTAAATGAGGAAGACTGAAGGATCAAAGGTGACTGAGATTTCTAGACAGGCTTACTAGGAGGATGGTGGGGAAGTTAGGAGGAGGAACAGGGAAATTGGGGGGAGCCTTGAGAATGTAGCCATGAAAGAGTAGAACTATATAGGGCGGTAGGAACCACAGCTGGGTCTAGAATCTAAACCTGATTAACTTTCCCTCTTAATATCTGAAGAGAAAGCCAGGCCCCTGGATTTCCAGCCCATCTCAATGTTCTGTTCCCCTGAATTCTATTTCTTTTCCCCATGTGACTGGAGCTGATTCAAATGAAGAAATCATTATCGCTAGAGTCTGGGACTTGGAAGCTGGAACCCCTGGTGCTTCCTCAGTCCTCAGCCAAGGTTCAGTGTCTTTGGAAAGATTGCTTAACCTCTCTGATCTCTGGCTTCCATGATCACGATGGCTCTTGGCTGTGTCCTGAAACCTCTCTCTTACACCAGACATGAGCATGCCCCACAGAGTCCTGCATATGTGATGTAACAATTACTTATTAACACATCTGTCAGTGATAAATATTGATGTACCAGACAGTGGGGAGCAACTTTCAGCTCCAAGGTCGAGCTGAGGGTTGTGAATTGGTCAAACTGAACTACCGACAGCATGATTGACAGGCAGTGCCAAGGCATGATCTGGCTGCCTCAAATCAGATGTCCTCATCCATGCTCACCATGCCTCATCTCTCTTATCAGTTAATATGCTCACCCAACTTCCCTGTTCTTCCTCTTGAATTCCCTAATGCTATTGATGGTACTACTATTATCTCAGTCATCCAGGCCAAAGACGTAAGTCACCTTTGACTTTTCCTTTTTCCTCATCCACAACACCCCCCACCCCAAACCAATCAATCAGTAAGCATTTATTAAGTACATGATATGTGCTAGGCATTATGCTAGGAGTTGAGGATACTTAAAAAAAAAAGGCAAAAGACAATCCCTGTTTTCAAGGAACTCAAAATCTTATGGGGGAGAAAGCAGACAAACAACTATCTACAAACAAGCTATATACAGGATAAATCAGAGACATTTGATAGTGGGACTTGAGCATCATGACACAACACTCATTGAGCACATCCTTTCACAGTTTCTCCCTAGTACAGAATCTCAAACTCAGAAGGGCCCTCAGAGGTCATCTAGGAGGAATTACATCTACAAGACCCCTAAAAAGTGTTCATCCCCTCTGTACTTGAAAACCTCATGGGAAGGGGCACTCACCACCTACCTCCTGAGGCAGCCCAGTGGGATGGCTCTAATTATTAGGAAGGTTTCTTGACATCAGACCTAAATCTGCCTCTCTGTAGCACCCACCCACTTTTGCTAGTTCTGCCCTCTGGGGCCATACCAAAAAATAATACCATTTTCACAAAATAGCCCTTCAAATTGTAAGAAAATAATGAGCTTTGGGGCAGCTAGGTGGCACAGTGGATAGAGCACTGGCTCTGGAGTCAGGAGGACCTGAGTTCAAATCCAGCCTCAGACACTTAACACTTACTAGCTGTGTGACCCTGGGCAAGTCACTTAACCCCAATTTCCTCACAAAAAAAAGAAAAGAAAAGAATGGGTTTTGCTAACACCCAAAGGCCCCAGCTGGGATTGATTTGGACTGATTGGATTGACTGACTTCTGATTAACATACTTAAAGTTAATTCAATTGAAACCACACCTGTCTAGTCTTTAAGAGGGTATTGTTCTCAGAAGAATGTGGACTATGACCTCAACATGGGACCACTCTCAAGTCCAGTGAACCAATGGATTTGGGTGATGCTAGCCAATTAGCTTCAAGCAGGGTGGAAGGACTGACTGCCTCTCCTTGGAATGTGGAAGAAGGATCCTGGGGCAATTGGTTGCTCAAATAGGCTGGTGGTGGGAGAACTTGAGAACTCTAGTTTAGATAGGCCTTTTTCTTGACTTTCTGACCCAGGTGTTCTCTTTTTCACTAATAAATGTTTAATGTTTAAAACTTGGTGCTAAAGCTTCTAATTTATAAGTAAAACAGCTAGTTTTCCCTGCACTTGGGACAAGAATAAGGTGACCACACAGATTTTAAACGTCACAAAGTACTCAAAGACAAAGTTATCCTGCCTCTCCTAAGCCTCTTCCTGAGGATCCAACATGCCAAGTTAAAAAAATTAATATTTTACCCCAATTGCATGTAAAGACAATTTTTAACATTCATTTGAAAAAAAATTTTGAGTTCCAAATTTTCTCCCTCCCTCCCTCATGAGCCACCTCCATGAGATGGTAAGCAATTTGATATAGGTTATACATGTGCAATCATGCAAAATATATTACCATCTTAGTCATGTTGTGAAAGAAGACAGAGCAAAAGGAAGAAAACTTGAAAAAATAAGGAAAGTGAAAATAGTATGCTTTGATCTGCATTCATACTCCATCAGTTCTTTTTCTGGAGGTGGAGAGCATTTTTCATCATGAGTCTTTTGGAATTGTCTTGGGTCATTGTATTGTAGAGAAGAGCTGTTAGTCACAGTTGAACATCACACAATATTGCTGTTACTGTATACAGTGTTCTCCTGGCACTTCATTTTGCATCAATTTGTTGCATCAGTTCAGGTCTTCCTAGGTTTTTCTAAAAGTAGCCAGTCCATCATTTCTTATAGCACAATGCTGTTTCAACACAATCATATAACACAACCTGATCAGCCATTCCCCAATTGATGGGCATCCCCTCAATTTCCAATTCTTTGCCAACACAAAAAGAGCTGCTATAAATATTTTTTGTACAAATAGGACCTTTCCTTCTTTTTGAAAATCTCTGTGGGATACAGACCTAGTAGTGGTAAATGCCTAGTTCTTTCAGGTGATCCTCACATTTCTTGATGTCAGGTCCCCTCACCAATTTAGTCGCCTTTCTCTGGATACTTTCCAGATTGTCATTTTCTTTAGGGGGTGGGGCAGCAAATTATAGCCACATGAGTGACTGTTAGGTCAGCTCTGAGTCCTGTCCCTACCTCCCTATACCCTCTGGGGTAAATTCATCATCCCCTTCACACATTCTATTGAACTAATTGCTGTTTCCTGATTTTTATCTTGCCCTCTCCCACCTCCATGCATTTGCAGAGTTCATCCTCTATGCCTAGAAATCACTGCCTCTTCATTTCCACAGACCAAAATTCTTCCCTTCAAGTCCTGCTTCAGGAAGCAAGTGGGATAAGAATATTAATTCTTCCCCAATCTCCCTAGTGGAAGGAACTCCCTATGTCTAAATTCCCTATGACACTTTGCCTATATCCTCACCCGCCTGTGACCTTGGCCTTGTCACTCTCCCTCTATATTGCATTCATCTCTGTACATATTTTATCTCCCCTGTTAGGATGTGATGATAAACTTTTCATTTTTATATGCCTAGCACATAGCAGCTTGCCTTGCTCAAAGCTCACGGCTACTACTTGGCAAAGCCAAGATATAAGCCCAAGTGGACTTATATCTGGACTCCTTGTCCAGAACTCTTTCTGCCACTGGCAAGACTAGCTGGGATATTGGCCAGTTCCTCCATTCTGGACCCAGCCCTCAAACTTTTTCAAGACAGCCCTGTTCTCTTCTGGGAACTAACAGGCAGATGATGCAAGATTCCCTCTCTCTCAGCACTTGCCTGGAGGTGCCCACAGCCTTTTCTGAAGGCAGATTTGAACTACCTAGTTACAGTCACCTCTCGACTGTCAGTCTATATTGTGACATCTCTGGGAAATCTTAGAATGATAGAATCGAAGGCTTCAGAGTGCAGAATATGAGAGGGCACCACAAAATAGCAAAACTGGAAGGGGCTTTGGAACACCGAAAGTTAAAGTTGAAAGGATCCTTGAAATGTAGAGTGTAGGATCCCTCTAAGGTGGGGGTTTTTGAGATCATTTCAAGAGTTCCATGAACTTGGATGGAGGAAAAAGAAATCTCTGTTCCAATATTATTGATTTCCTTTGTGTTTTATTTTATGCATTCAAAAACAATTCTAAGAAAGGAGTCCATGGGCTTATGATTTTATGCTTTGGGGTATTTTTTAATAAGTCTTCATAAGTCTTTTGTATTTGAAGAATGTCTTTTGTGGTGGAAGAGAGAAATAGTTGTCCTATGCCTGCTTTCTATTTTGTATTTTGAGAAACTTTCCTAGACTCTGTTAATACCTTTTGGGGGTGACATTAGACTGGAGCCACACCTAAGTTGTGTTTGAGATATTTCTCCCAGAGTTCCACTCCAGGATGATGTGCCAGTAAATGTGAGAAAAGCCTAGCTCTAAGCTTTGGAGTCAGACCACCTCCAGTTTAATTTGGGTCTCTGTGAGTCTGGAGCAGGAACCCCTTTTCTGGAAATGAGCCCATTTGGATGAAGCCACATCTGGGTGAGGGAAATGAAACTCAGGGAGAGATGATATGTTCAAAGTCAAATACCCAACACTCAAATCCAGGACTACTGACTCCATGTTCACTGTCTTAATATAACTCATTAGATTTCTGAACTGTGACTGCTATTGTAGAGAAACCCATGAAGTTGTTCTAGGGTGGTTTGAGGAAGACTGTACCTTGCATCAGCCTGAGAATGTTGTAAATTCCTAGAATATGGTTGAAGAAGCTGGGGTGGGGAGACAGGGGCAGAATGGGGAAACTGGCCTTCTTCCCAGCCCCTCCCAAGTTGGGTCTTCACACTGAGCTTTTGTTTTAGGTTCTTAAGGGAATTCCTGGAACATTCCTGTTTGAGCACAGGGCCAGACTTTGGGTAGGCAGAATAGACTGCTGTCTCCACAACGTGACCAGAGCTGGTGGCTGCTTCCCCTCTCTGGCCCCTGGCCTGCAAAACTTTAGTTCTGTGCTTCAGAAAGCTGGATTAATTGCTGCTCCCCAAACAAAGCCCCAAAGGGCCTTGCACAAAGTAGATGAGAAGTAACTTGGCACTGTGGAAGAAGTGACTCAATACCATTGGGAGAGGATTAAGTCCCGGGTTCTCAGTTCCCCCATCAGTAAAATGCTGCTAACAATGTGCCTCCAACCTCACTATTGTGAGGAACAAATGAGATTGTATGTGGAGAGAAGTGCCTGGTAACAGTAAATCGCTATAGAAATACCACCTATCAGTATATGCCTTGTAAAAGTGTAAGATCCTAAGAAGGAGGACTCAGAAAACCCGGATTCCCATCTGGATTTTGCCACTAATTGGGTTGAGTAGCTTCCCTTTTTGGGCCACATTTTCCTCTCTTTTAAAAAGAGGAGATTAGACTGGGTAATCTATCCATAATTGGTGCTTCCACCTCTAACATTTTGCATTCTAAGGTTTTACATTTAACATTCTAGGACTCTTATAGCCTTGACATTCTGTATCCTAAGAGCCTTTCCTGCCCACCATTCTATGTTCAAAGGGGATTTTAGCTCTGACATTTTATATTCTATGATCCCTTCTACCCCTGACATTATGTGTTCTACTGTCACTTTTTTCTCCAACATTCTGTGTTCTAAGGCCTTTCTAGCTCTGACATTGTATATTTCAAGCAAGGACCTTTCCAACTCCATTGTGTGCCTGCAGGCAGTTCTAGCTCTGACTTTCTAGGATTCTATGAATGTATGCTGAGTAATTACATTAAAAGTAATTGCACTTAATGTCTTAATTAGTGGCTAGAGTTTTGTTTTGTTTTTATTAGTTGGATCACAATATCAGAAGGGTTTGCTTCAGTGACCTCTCCCTCTCTGCACAGCCTAGGCTGAGAGCCCGAGGGGACTCACGTGTTTAGCTCTCATGTCTCCCAGCTCAGTTTGCACAAGGTCCACAGCAAGAACATCAGGGCCCCAGGCAGCTCGGGAACTCAGTGCTACCCCACTCCAAACCTTGAGGGCTTTGACCTCAACTCATCTAGTAGCCCATGTGGCCTGTAACGTGAGTTTTGGAACCTGCAGGAGGACTGGGAGCTTTTGGGGTGGGGGTGGGGGGTGGGGGGTGGGGGGAAAGGAGAACAAACATTTATAGAATGCCTACTATGTGCTAAGCGGTTTGCACATTAACTTAGTACTTTGCATTTTCCTACTGGAGGTAGATTGTAAATTAGATGCATAAAGACTCTGAGTAAAACAATGGTTTCTCTTTCCTATCTGACAGCTCCTACTCAGACTCTGTTGTGGGATCTTCAGGTCATGCCCCCTAACCTGCTGGTGTCCCAAGAGCCCTGTCCTGAGCCCTCTTCCCTTCTCCATCTATACTATTTCACTTAGTTATCCCATCAGTTCTCATGAATTTAATTATTATCTCTTTGCTGACCATTCTCCAATCTTTTCCAGCTCTAACTTTTCTGCTGACCTCCAGTCTCATATCTCTGATTGTCCTTAAGACATTTTGAACTGGCTGTCCAATAGACACCTTAAACTCAATGTGGCTGTAACTGAACTCATTATCTTTTCCCCCAAACCCCCTCCCTTCCAAACTTCCTTGCTACTGTCTGGGGTATCACCATCCTCACAGTTACCCAGGCTTGCAACCGAGGTGTCACCTTTGACCTCCTGCTATCTCTCATGCCAAGGTCTGTCAATTTCACTTTTTCGACATCTCTCAAATCTGCCCCCTTCTCTCATCTGACACTGCCACCAGCTTGGTACAAGTCATCATTATCACCTCACACCTGAACTATTGCAGTAACCTGTTGGTTGGTCTGCCTGTCACAAGTCTCTTCCCACTTCAGTCTGTCTTCTTCCTAAAGGCTGGCTCTGACTATGTTACTCCCTCCTGCTCAGGAAACATCAGTGGCTCCCTATCACCTCTAGGAATCAAATGCAAAACCTGCTGTTTGGCAACCAAAACCCTTTCTACCTTTCCAGTCTTGTTACACCATATGCCTCCCACATGCAGCCTTCAATTCAGTGACACTGAATTTTCTATTTCATGGAACACTCCATTTCTCCAGCCTGAGCATTTTCTCTGGCTGCCCCATGTGTCTAGAATTATCTCCTTCCTCACCTCCACCTCCTGGCTTCTCTGGCTTCCTTTAAGTACCAATTAAAATCCTACCATCTACAGGAATTTTTTTTATCCCCTCTTAATTGTAGTGCCTCCCCTCTCTGTTATTTCATCTTTATCCTGCATATAGCTTATTTGTATCTATTTGTTTGCACGTTGTTTTCCCGATTAGACTGTAAACTCCTTGAGAGCAGAGAGTGTATTTTTCCTTTTTGAGGGGGTGGGTGGGTATCCCTAGCACTTAGCCTGACACTATGTGCCTGACACATAGTAGGTGCTTAATAAATGATTCACTGACTAACCATTTAAAATCAGTTTTAGCACAAATTTTAATTATTTTCTTTGAATTCTATTTTGCCATTCCACTGCCCTTGCAGTCTCAGGGTGATATGGGCAATGAAAATGTCCCTTTACACTCTATCTTGGAAAGTAGGTTCCTTTGTCACTCTTCTGACTTATGTGGACTTCACCACCACTTCAGCTGCCTTTTCACGCTGGAAGATCCTTCTTCCTCGGACTCCTTCTCCCATTGGTGAAACCTCTTGGAACCTTCATTTTGAGACAAAGCTGAGGCCAGCCATCCTTCCTTCCCTCCTGCTTTGCTTCTGACTCTCTGGACTTTTCCATTATGCCTCATCTACCTTCCCTCTCACCCCCAGACCTACTTTTTATCAGTTGTCTTTCCCCCTTAGAAATTCCTTATCAAAAGAATGCCCATCAATTGGAGAATGGCTAAACAAGCTGTGGTATATGATGGTGATGGAATATTATTGTGCTATAAGAAATGACAAGCCAGGATGATTTCAGAAAGGCCTGGAAAGACTTGTATGAACTGATGCATAGTGAAGTCAGCAGAACCAAGAGAACCTTGTACACAGAGACAGCAATATTGTTTGATGAACTGCAAATGACTTAGCTATTCTCAGCAATATAATGATGCAAGACAGTCCCAAAGGACTAATGATGAAGCATACTATCCACCTCCAAAGAAAGAACTGATATTGACTGAACACAGATGGAAGCGTGCTATTTTTCACTTTCTTTCATTTTTTCTCTTATTCAAGTTTTCATATACAAAATGTAAGGGCCTAAAATTCTAGCTGTGATGTCTAAAATCTAATGAGTGGTTGCCTTAAATTAGAAAACATATAGCACCAATCTTTGGGCATTATGCATTTATTAAAGTATATTAGGGGTTAGTAAAGAGAAATGCGTGGATAAAGCATCCCTATTCTGCCTGTCCCTGCCGCCAAGCCCAAGTCCAGAAACAAAAAAGACCTTGCTCCTCAGTGGCTTCTTCCAGAAGTTTCCTGTGAAACAGGAAACAGGGCCATACACACACACACACACACACACACACACACACACACACACACACACACACACACACACCCCTCCAAGCTAATTGGCTGGTAGCTCTGATTGACAGGAACACCAGGCAGCAGACACAACTTTGTGACTCCAATCTGACCTTCAAAACCCCAGAAAGGTCACTTCCGGACACTAACTCACATGCTTTCTTTTCATGGCGGAGCTTCCCTGCAGTATCTAGCACTCTAATTCTCACAAAAATTACTAATATGCTAACTTTTTACATAATTGCAGATGAATAACCCACATCTGCTTACCTCCTCAAGGAGGAGGGAGGGGAAGAAGAGCAGGAGGGATGAAATTTGGAACTCAAAACTAAATAAAAATGTTTATTATTTAAAAAAAAAAAAGAATGTGAATTCCTTGAGGTAAGGGGCTATTTTTCTTTTTGCTTATATTTGTGTCTCCAGTGCTTACCACCGTGGCTGCCACATTGCAAATGCTTAAAGTGTTTGTTGACTTGACTCTTTGATTTTTAAAATTTAATCATATAAGCATTTAATTGTTTTCCAGTTATATGTAAAAATAGTTTTCAACATTTGTTTTCATAAGATTTTTAATTCCAAATTTTTCTCCCACTCCCCCCTTCTCTCCCCCTCTCCAAGATATAAAGCAATCTGATGTTGACTTGACTCTTAATAGACCAAAGAGCACCAAATTTAGGGATGAAATCTCTTGGGAGTCTTATTAGCTATAGCAGAATTCTTTTTTCATGCAGAAATGGGCTTCCATACCTCCCTAAAACATTTTGTAGATATAAACATTTGTGATGAAATAATGGGATTTAGCAGATACTCAAAGACCCACCTGGAGATTAATCTATACTGACTGAATCAAGTGAGAGTGATTGACTGCTAATTAAGCCTACTTTAAGTTAATTGGATTGTAATCACACCTGGCTATCCCTTAGGAAGGTATTGTTCTCAGAAACTAGACTGTGAACTCAACTTGAGAACACCTTCAAAGACAATGGATTTGGATGACACCAACCAATCACCTTGAAGCAGTGTGTAAGGACCGCCTCTGTTCCAGATCTATAAAAAAGCTTCCACAAACAAAACTGTGTTCATCAAACAGTACTGCTATCACTGTGCACAAGGTTCTTTCTCTTGGTTTTGTTCACTTCACTATGCCTCAGTTCAAAGAAGTCTTTCTAGGCCTTTCTGAAGTCATCCTGCTTGTCATTTCTTATAGCACAATAATATTCCATCACCATCATATACCACAGCTTGTTTAGCCATTTCCCAATTGATGACCATTTCTTTGATTTCCAAATATCACATTTTAAAACTAAATCAATATGTGGGCCATAAGGATCCATATGTACAGATTAGTGGCCCCCATTTTGATTCAAGTCTGACACCACTGGGCTAGCAGGAACTCTAGACTAGACTGGAGCTGAAGCTTCTGATTTAAGGCGACCACAATTTAGATTTTTAAACATCACACATTAAACATAAAAACAAAACTCTGTAGTAAAAATATTTAGACATTTCAATATATTTTTGCAAATATTTATAAAATTTATTTTAAAAATAAACTTAATATATTTAAATACATTTATTTTTCAAAACAAATGTTTTATTAATGGTAAATACTTAAACAAATTTTGAATATTTTACATGAATGTTTTAATAAAAATTTAAATATTTAATAAGTATTTTTAGTATATTTCAAGAAATATTTTTTAAATATTCCTCATAGATGGAGGTGAGCTGTACTTTTCACTTTTACCGGTTTTCCCCCATTCTGGGCTGCATATCAGTTCTCTTATCAAATTGTTGGGCTTCATGGGGGAGAGAGGGGATCGTAAGGGGGATTCAAATGTAAAGATGAAAGCCAAGCTATTCTAGGGGTTGGTAGGAATTGCTAGGAAGGGAATCAGTGTCCACAGAGGAGCCATAGCCTCAGGTTTTGGCTGTCCACTCAAGTACTTTGTTTTATTTGGCTGAAGACCTTTGGATACCTGCGAGTTACATTGGATTGTTGAACTCTGTTGCGACCCATCTCAAGGTAATTCTAGGTCACATATTTCAATGGTCTGCTTAGGTGCATCACATCATATAGATAGGAAGCCTTGGAATCGTACAATTTAAGCTTTCACACTTCCTGGGTGTCCTTGGGCATCCTTGGTATCATCGATGTGGGTAGTCACTTCAATAGTGCATACAGTAACCCCTCCAAAGTTTCTCATCCTGTAAGATTTTCCTATAAACCCTCTCTTTCTCTCTTTTTTTGGGGGGTGGGGTGGGACAATGTGCATTAAGTGACTTGCCCAGGGTCACACATCTAGTAAGTGTCAAGTGCCTGAGGTCGGATTTGAACTCAGATCCTCCTGAATCCAGGACTGGTGCTTTATGCACTGCACCACCTAGATGCCCCTTAAAAGCACTGTTAACGTATGGATCTTACTTCAGACAGTTACTAACTGTGTGACCCTAGGTAAGTCACTTATCCCCTTTGAACTTCCATTTCCTCATCTGTGAAATCAGGATAGTTATCTCAGAGTTATCTTAAGGATGGAAGGAGATCACGTACAAAAAGCACTTTGAAAATCTTAAAGTTCAGTTTAGATGTGAACAACCCTATCCCCTGCCCAAGTTTTCTATTCTCCAGGCTTATATTCAATTCCCTTCCCTGCAACATCCCATTTATTAAATTGTTCCTAAAGAACTACCTCTCTCTGTAAAGAAGATTATTTTTATGAAGGCAATTAATGACATCAGAAAGGATATACCTGTATAAGGCTATTTTGGTGAACAGGGGCTCCTATAATGCAAAGCTTGAAGGACAATGGAGTCCTCCCATGGGCTGCTAGCCCAGTGGTGTCAGACTTGAATCAAAATGGGGGCCACTAATCTGTACATATGGATCCTTATGGCCCACATATTGATTTAGTTTTAAAATGTGATATTTGGAAATCAAAGAAATGGTCATCAATTGGGGAATGGCTAAACAAGCTGTGGTATATGATGGTGATGGAATATTATTGTGCTATAAGAAATGACAAGCAGGATGACTTCAGAAAGGCCTGGAAAGACTTCTTTGAACTGAGGCATAGTGAAGTGAACAAAACCAAGAGAAAGAACCTTGTGCACAGTGATAGCAGTATTGTTTGATGAAGAACTGCGAATGACTTAGCTCTTCTCAACAATACAATGATCCAAGACAATCCCAAAGGACTAATGATGAAGCAGACTATCTACTTCCAAAGAAAGAATTGATATTGTCTGAACACAGACTGAAGCATGCTATTTTTCGCTTTCTTTATTCCCCTTTTATTTGAGTTTTCTTATACAAAATGACTAATATGGGAATGTTTTTACATAATTGCTCATGTATAACCTATATCTGATTGCTTACCACCTTGAGGAGGCGAGAGGAGAGGGGAGGGAGGGACAGAATTTGGAACTCAAAACTTTAAATGAAAACATTTATTAAAAAATAAAATAAAATGTAATATTAGTTGGGCTGCTAGCTAGCATGGCAGATTGATTGCCAGCTTGAACTCAGGAAGACTTATCTTCCTGAATTCAAATCTGGCTTCAGACATTATCTGCATGACCCTGGGCAAGTCACTTAAGCTTGTTTGCCCATAAAATGAGCTGGAGAAGGAAATAGCAAACCACTCCAGTATCTTTTACAAGAAAACCCCAAAAGGGGCCACAAAGAGTTGGGCATGACTAAAAAAATTATGAAACAACAACGACAATGTTATCTATGTAATTGTGTTTGTAATTCTTTTGTTAAATTTGTTTCCCAATTCCATTTTAATCTGGTTTGTGTGACACCCAGAGTGATGTGGGCTGTATGGGTCACGCATGCGACACCTCCTTGCTCTAGACCATTTGTAACCTGGTGCCTTGCAAAATAATATCGGTATTGCCTGGATTAGAAGAAGAATAACTGAAGATTTTAGAATATTGAATAGTCTTCCATTTCTATAGCCTTTACACTGATGGTCATAGACTGGCAGAACTGTGAAGGTTCTGTGTACATAAAAAGTTAGTTAGACAGGGCCTTAGGAGATGATAGATGGATAGATAGATAGATAGATAGATAGATAGATAGATAGATAGATAGATAGATAGATAGATAGATAGAGATGATAGAATAGATGATAGCTAGATAGATGATAGCTAGCTAGCTAGCTACATAGAGATAGAGAAAGAGAGAGAGATAGAAATGGATAGAGAGATAGCTAGAGATAGAACGATAGAAAGAGATAGAAAGACAGACTGTTAGCAGATAAGCTTGAAAGACCACCGGGATACAGTATATTGGGGTTGTTAGGGGCTAAGAGGGTAAAATGTTCCAGCTGGAATGGAGCATAGCATCACAGGACCTTAAAAATCAGCTAGTTAAGGGATATTAACCAGGCATCTGTGAATGTGTTTGTGGTTTTGGGTTTTTTTTTTCCTATTTGATTACTATATTTCATGATAATGATTTTCTTTTATACTCTCACGTATTCTATTTTCTGCATCTAAGAACATGATTCTGATATGGGGCAGGTTGGCTTCATCAGACTGTCAACGGGGTCCATGACACAGAAAAGTTTCACAACCTCTGATCCATTCAATCTCCTAATTTTACATATAAAAACATTAAGGAGAGATGATTTGCAAATGGATATAGTAACATTGTTGGGGAAAGCACTATCGGATTCGATTAGGAAAGATTTCCTGACTCCAGGCCAGTGTATTGTGTGTGTTTTAAAACTGAAAATCTTCCATCCTCACTGTATTGCAACATAGCCTCAGAATGTGGCTCATGCTGGCCTGAAGCCCTGGCCTTCTGTTTACAAGTAGAAGGTTGCCAGGGAGAAAATAGGCAGTTGCTTTATCAAGACCAGAAGAGTTCAGTCACCTGACTCCACTCTGGGGTTCTTGAGATTGGTTAGAGATAGCCATGTGTTTATCCACTGGCTGGGACACATCCCATTCCACTCAACGGTGCCCTGTGTCAGCCTCTTCCCTCCTGCCCCCAGATCACCCTGAACCTTGGGGAACAGTCTATAAATAGCCAGGCTGTTTGCAAATCGGCAGACATCTCCCTGAGCAGTCACATCGGAAGAACCAACCATGCAGGCCCTGAACAAGACCTACCCCAAAAACTGCCTGCTCACCGTTATGGACAGGTATTCAGCCACCGTGCGGAACATGGAGCAGGTGGTCATGATCCCCAGCCTTCTGAGGGATGTGGCCCTGGAAGACTCAGGCTGTGAGGCTCCCACAGAAGAGGCAGGGAGCCACGACCTCTACAGCTACTATTCCATGCTCAAGTCCATCCGGGTGGATGTGGACAACGGACTGCTGCCCAAAGACAAGTGGAAGTCCAAGATTACCAACTCAGACGAAGAGGACGAGGAGGACGATGAAGAGGAAGAAGAAGAAGAGAAGAGAGAGGAAGAGCTGGACCTCGAGGCTCAGTTCCATCTTCATTTCTCCAGTCTCCATCACATCCTCACCCATTTGACCCTGAAGGCCAATGAAGTGACAAAGAAATACCTAGAAATAACCGGGCTGACGATGTAGACCCCGGCGTCCTGCTCTCTGTTAGGTGAGTCATTGAGCACAACCCAAGGGGAGTCTGGATGGAGACCTTTGTCTAGGAGGAAAGACAGGCTATAGGAGTGGAATGTGGGTAATAAAATAATGAGTATCTAGCCCTTGATGGCTTCCTACAAAGCACTTTCTTTACAGTCTTTTTATGAGGTAGGTAGGGCAAATATAACCCTCATTTAATAGATAAGGAAACCAATAACCAGAAAGGTTTGCCCAAGGGCATAGAAGTAATGTTGTAGAAAGAACTTAGGTTCAGCCAGGACCTGCCTAACCTTGGGCAGATCATTTAGCATCTCATCTGTCAAGTAAGGGGCTAGGCTAGATGGGCTCTGAGGTCCCTTCTGTTTCTAACACCCTACAATGTCTCTCCCCTCTCTCTCTCTCTCTCTCTCTCTCCTCTCTCTCCTCTCTCTCTCTCTCTCTCTCTCTCTCTCTCTCTCCTCTCTCTCCTCTCTCTCTCTCTCCTCTCTCTCCTCTCTCTCTCTCTCTCTCTCTCTCTCTCTCTCTCTCTCTCCTCTCTCTCTCTCTCTCTCTCTCTCTCTCTCTCTCTCTCTCTCTCTCTCTCTCCTCTCTCTCTCTCTCTCTCTCTCTCTCTCTCTCTCCTCTCTCTCTCTCTCTCTCTCTCTCTCTCTCTCTCTCTCTCTCTCTCTCTCTCTCTCTGTTTCCATCTCTGTCTCTTTTGACGCCTTTCTCCCTTAGTCTGTTTTACCCCCTGTAACAACAGGAAGCCCTTTATACTGTTCACAATATTTTCACTACCGTACCATTTCAGCGCACCTGGGCGTCTTAACATTTCATGTACTATCACTATGACTAATTATATTCTTCTGCAAGGCAACCTTGACCTGTTCAAGGTCTTAGCTCTCATCCTGACCTTTCCTGGCAGTTCCAAAGGTGCCTTTGCTTATCTTTAAGACTCCAGCACACCCAGAAGTGGGCTGTTCGACAGACAGCAAGTCTTCCTAGAATTAGGTCCAGGGGATAAGCGACCTCCCCGGGTCCCTCCCTTCCCCAACATTTCTGCTGCAGCCCCTGGACCTTCAGGCCTCTCTTTGCCTTTCCCCCAAACCACCTCCCCTCACCCTTTCTGCTATTTGATCAGTGAGCTAGGGTCCTCCAGCTCCCTGACTGCTCTTTAATACAGGCCCTAACCCTAAGGTGGCCTACGAGATGGGTGTGAAGGCTAAATCCACCTATCAGATATTCCCCTCATTCCTACCTTGGGAAACATCTATGGGTTAGAAGCAAATGGGGCTGTTGCTGATCCTCAAGTCATTGTTTTGTGTTTTTTGTTTTTCCTCTCTGTTCAAATATCATTGAATTAAGTTTTTGTATCAAAAACCAAAGAATTCAATAACAGAAATACAAAGATAGGCTCTTAAAAACCAATATGCAGGGGGGCGGCTAGGTGACGCAGTGGATAAAGCACCGGCCCTGGAGTCAGGAGGACCTGAGTTCAAATCCGGCCTCAGACACTTGATACTTACTAGCTGTGTGACCCTGGGCAAGTCACTTAACCCCCATTGCTCTGCAAAACCAAACCAAAACAAAAAACAATATGCACCTGGAGTTTAGGACCACCAGGTTAGGTGACATGGGAGGAGCCATTGTCTCCAGAAAGGCCCCTGTAAGTAGACACACACACACACACACACACACACACACACACACACACACACACACACACGGGGAGTTGACCCAATAGCCCTCTTCTAGGAGCATATTCTCACATGGGAGTATTTTCTGCTACTTTATATACAAGAGTTTGAAAATTTATGCTCCCTGTGAGCACAGACTTATTCATTTTCTCCTGGGTATTCATTCTGTAATTTGGAGTCTGAATAGCTAGGCTTCTTGTATGAAGTTACAATAGTATTAATTTATTAATATAATTTTGGGGGCATCTGGGTGGTAGAGAGATCTGGACCTAGAGTCAGGAAGACTCCTCCAATCTCATACATTTATTAGCTATGTGACCTTGGGCAAGTCACTTAACCCTGTTTGCCTTAGTTTCCTCATCTGTAAAAGGAGCTAGAGAAGGAAAGCTCAAACCATTCCACTATCTCTGCCAAGAAAACCTCAAATGAGGTCATGAAGAGTCAGACATGACTGAAATGATTGAACAACATTGTGACATTTTACAGTTTACAAAGTGCCTTACATCTATTAGCACAACAAAGTTCTGTGTAGTGGGAAAGCACTGGGGTAAAAGGACCTAGTTTTATGTCCTAGTCCCATTTAGTCAGTCAATAAACACTTATTAAGTGCCTACTCTGTGCCAGGCACTGGGGATACCAAAAAAAAAAAAAAGGCAAAAGACAGTCCCTATTCTCAAGGAACTTACAATCCAATGGGGGAGACAAGATGCGAACAAATATGGACAAACAAGCTATGTGCTTGATGAGTAGGAAATAATCAACAGAGACAAGGCCCTGGAATTGAGAGGGATTGGGAAGGCTTCCCATAGAAGACAAGATTTAAGCTGGGACTTGAAAGAAGACAGGGAGGCCAGGAGGCAGAGATGAGAGGGGAGAGCTGGAGAAAATACCCGGAGCCGCCAGTGAAGCTCAATTTCCTTATCTGTAAAATGAGGGTCATGCTGCCCACCTGGAAAGCATTGACTAAATTGTTTTTCTTTTCTTTTCTTTTTTTTTGCAGGGCAATGAGGGTTAAGTGACTTGCCCAGGGTCACATAACTAGCTAAGTGTCAAGTGTCTGAGGCAGGATTTGAACTCAGGGAGTCCTGAATCCAGGGCTGGTGCTTTATCCACTGCGCCACCTAGCTGCCCCCATTGACTAAATTGTAAAGCACTGCAGAAATGGAAGTAATAATTATTGAATTTGGTCCTCACGACAGCCCATGCAGTTGCCTGGGCATAAATTCTTGTTCCTATTTTACTGGTGAGGAGATTGGGGCTCAGAGTTGTTCAAAGTCTTGTTCGATGACTTTTTGAAAGTCACCCAGCCAATAAGGGACAGAGGTAACTGGAAGTCATGTCTTGACTCCAAGACAAATACTGTTTCCATTATTCCACCCTGACTCTGTGGTGTCAGGCCAAGACAGTTGCACCAGGCTAGGTAGGGTAAGGATTAGGAGATAGGATGCCTTGGGGGAGGTGGAAGAATTCATGGTCCTTCTTGTTGTTCAGTCTTATCAGTCATATCCGACTTTTCATAACTCCATTTGGGATTTTCTTGGCAGAGATACTGGAGTGGTTTGCCATTTCCTTCTCCAGCTCACGTTACAGATGAGGAAATGAGGCAAATAGGGTGAAGTGATAGAGTGTTTAAAAAGTTTCAAGAGACATAATTTTTGGGTAATTTAATCATTTTATTAATAATGGCAGCATTTTGATAAAAAAGGATGGACACTTACATTTACATTTACTAAAAGGATGGTCTCAGGGCAGCTAGATGGCACAGTAGATAAAGCACTGGCCTTGGATTCAGGAGGACCTGAGTTAAAATCCAGCCTCAGACACTTGACACTAGCTGTGTGACCCTGGGCAAGTCACTTAACCCTCATTGCCCCACAAAAATTTTAACAAAAGTAACATAAAAGGATGGTCTCTCTTAGACCAAACACAATCATGGTGGAGGGCTCATAGTTTATATGGCCATTAGAAGAGGAAGTATTCCCAGAGTGGCAATCAAGTCTTATTGGCTAACAATTAATGAGAGAATGAATATTACAAGGAAGGACTGGACCTAAACTTTGATTATGTCATTTACTTCTAAGTTACCAGCAGCCTTGGGCAATCTATTCAAAGAATTATCTCCACCCAAACCCGAATAGAACACATTGGCTTCTCCAGGTCTGGATAGAGGAGAAGGGTAGTTCAGCTTTCAAAGACTGAGGTCTTGAAATGAGGATAAAAAGAAAAAGGGGGAAATCTGAATCTTCCCAAATCATTGGTTATTAATAATCATTTCTCTCAGTGACTTGCTCAGGGTCATATAGCTAGTGTCTGAGGTCATATTTGAATTTAGGAAGATCTATCCACTGCAACACCTAGCTGCCCTAATTCATGATCCTAGGTTGTTTTTATTTTTAAATTTTTGATGTTGTATTACATTTTTATTTATTTTGTTAAACATTTCCCAATTATATTTTAATGTATTTTTAATATTATTTAACGATTTTTTCCAATCACATGTAAAAATTTTTTTGAGTTCCAAATTTTTCTCCTACCCTCCCTTCCCTCTCCCCCTCCCTGAAGCCAGCTAGCAATCTGATATAGTTTATACATTATGATCATATTAAACATATTTCTAGGTTGTTTCAAAATACTATTCCTATGTTCCCAGAGATGATAAAAAATTACTACTTTTATTGCTGTGTCTTTCAGTTTAATTTGTATCTGAGCAAGAATCATTTCAATAACAGTCCTGAAAAGTGATCACTCAGAATCTACCTGAAGACCTCCAATGACAATTAATTTGTTACTTTAAAAGGCTGTTAGAATAATACTTTTAGTGCTATAAGGTTTGAAAAGTGCCTTCCTCATGACTGCTGGTTCTTAGCTCAGTCCTGGCACATAGTAGGGGCTTAATAAATGCTTATTGATTGATTGACATCCCTTTGAAGTAGGGAATAATCCATATTACTATTATCCATATCAGATCATTTAAAAATCATTTTCTCAATGATTGACAAATTATTGACAAAGGAGGAAACTGAGGTTCAGGGTCAAGTTGAGGATTGTCTAATGGTCACACACAGCTAATAAATATCAGAGCTGGAATTCAAAACCATTTCTTTCCTGACTCCATGTTCTTTCTGTTATCTTACATGGACTCTGGTTGTCAGAAAATTCTTTATCTTGAGCTGAAATTGGTTCAACTTCTGCACCATAAATAGCCCTTCAAATATTGGAAATGAGTCATTCTATTATCCTCTTCCCCCAAATCTGTTCACCAGACTCAAACATCCCATCTTCTCAGCTAATGCCTGGATGACATGTTTTTGAGTCTCCTCACATGGTTAGTTAACTCTCCTCTGAATGTGCTCCAATTTATCAATGCACTACCTACTGCTGCTGCTACTACTACTACTACTATCAATTACCTAGAGGACCAAATAGAAAGTACTCTTTTTGGCATTTAGTGCACTTCACAACCTGGCCTCTTCCTACCTTTCCAGTGTTCTTAGACTTTGCACTACATCCTTGATTCTGGGGTCCAATCATACTTGCTGTTCTTCTCCCCTGACATTCACTCACTTCATCTTCACCTCTTGACTTTTTCTAACACTCACTTCAATTGCCACCTTCTGCAGAAGGCCTTCCCAGTTCCCCCAACTCCTTGAGCTTTCTCCTCTAAGGTTGCCTTCCATGCCATCTCTCCAATTAGCATGTAAGCTCCTTGAGGGCAAGGCCTGTTTTTTTTTCTTTTCTTTGTATTCTTGGTTTAGCAATTCCAGGACCCTAATAAATGATTACTTCATCACTTATTGTTGTGAGTGATTGATGTGGTCTGACCAACATTCCATTCAGGTGTGATGAAATGGATAGAATTCTGGCCATAGAGGCAGAAGGCCCTAGTTTTAACTCTGGTTTTGCCCTTTATTAGCCGTTATGACTGCAAATTCTGGAAATAGGGAAAATTCTGGCAGAGAAAGTAATAGACAATAAGAATTAGGCAGAGTTTAGGAGGAGAGGAAAGCAGAGGAAATGAAGAGGAGAATGCTTCTACTACTTCCTACCTGTGTGTCCTATGCTATTGTAATCTCCATCTGTAAATGAGAGTGTTGGATCACATGAGCTCTTTGGTCTCTTCTACAGATAAATCTACAAATTTGGACCTAGCACCTCCCTTATCCTGTAGTAGGCTCTCACTCATGTGTCATGCTCTCCTTATAACTGCTCATGTGTACCACTTTTTTCTGTAAAGTCCTTTTGTGACAATGGGACAGGTAGTATATGTTTATAGATGAAGTCACCGAAGCTGAGAGAGAGGAGGCAACCTGTCCATAATCCTACCTCCAATAAATGGCAAAGCCAGAACTGGAACTCAGACCTTCTGACTCCATGACCAGTGTTCTTCCCATTTCATCACCACTTGCTTGAATTAGACCAAGCCAAACTTGGCAACAATACGTGTGTGTAAATTGAGGTTGGGCGTTAATCAGTGTCCAATCTCATCACATAGAGGAAGGTACTAACTGGTATTTTCTTTTTTATTGAATCCCATAGAATGCTCCACAACTTGTTTGGCTGAAGACAGAAGCCCCATGCATGAACAATGAAAGGCTCATGGGCACTTAACATTTTGTGCCAGGACATTTGCTGGGGGCTGCAGATGGGAGAGAAGACAACTTGGTCAAGTGACCTGCTTCTCTGGATATCCATCTGGGATGTTCCCCACTGACATCTGCCAGGAACCAGGAGATCCTTGCCAGCATCTTTGAAAACCCGCTTCAATCCTCCCTCCCCTGGGTCGTTAGTTGGGGTTGGTGGGTGGTTTGCAGGGGACAGGAAGAGACCATCTTATCTTTATTTTGTCTGAAGCTGCTTTTTCTCCCATCCCACTTGTCTTCTCCAGCTTTTGCCTCTCTTCTACTTCCTGATGGTGGCCACTAAGATTCCCCTAAAGAGTCAGGAGGGCCCACCGGCTCCCCCTCCCAGAACCACTGATCTTCTGTATTATAGGGGTTATGAACCACACCTTCTTACCTTTGTGTCTGAAACCCTTCAGCAGTTCACTGTGTCTGGGTTGATTTGGGGGAATGTTATACTTTTCTTGGCTTGAATCCTCATTCAGAAATATAGGGACATGTTATCTCCTAGACAAAATTTATTTCCCTCCTCTCAGGAGGTGGACTACAGATATGGAATGCCATATAGAGTGACCTATGGTTGATATATGTTTGTTTTGCTTAACTGTTTTCTTTGGGGGGGGGGGTGAAAGGGGGAGGAAATGTTACAAGCCAGAGTTCTGTTATGTTTAATTACTTGAAAGTGACAGGGATGTAAAAAAAACCCCAAAAGTTTAAAAAATAAAACCTTTTTAAAAAGCAAAAATGATATGGTCTGGTTTTTAAAAATTCCATTTTCTTTTGAGTTCCAAATTCTCTTTCTTTGCCTCCCCCATTTCCCACCTATTAAGAAGGTAAGAAAAACAAAATCCATTACAAATATGTATAGTCATGTGAAACAAATTCCTGAAAAAAGAAGCAAATGTCTAAAAAAAGAAGCAAAAAAGGCAAAAGGCAAAGAAAATATGTTTTAATCTGCACTCTGAGTCCACTAGATCTCTATCTGGAAATGGATAGCATGTTTCATCATGTGTCCTCTGGAATTGAAGTTGGCCATTATGTTGATCAGTTGCTAAGTCTTTCAGAGTTAATTACCTTTATAACATTGTTATCATATCAATTATTATTTTGGTTCTGCTTACTTCCCTTTACATCAGTTCATACAAGTATTGCCAAGATTTCTGAAACCAATCTCATTAATTTTTTCTTACAACACAAGAGTTTTCCATACATTCATACCATAACTTGTTCAGCCATTCTCCAATTGATGGGTATCCCCTTAGTTTCTAATTATTTTCTATCACAAAAAGAGCTGCTATAAATATTTTTGTACATATGAGATCTTTTCCTCATTATTTGATCTCTTTGGGATTACAGACCTAATAGTGATATCACTGGATAGAAGAATATTCACAGTTTAATAGCTTTGGGGGCATTGTTGATGTAGTCTGTGGTAGAAAAAAGACTCTATCTGCTGGACAGCTCAGGAAACTGGCATAATTTCCTAACGGAAAGTATACTGTCCATAATCTATCAAAAGAAAGTTTTATTAAAATGAAAGAAGAAACAATACTTAAATTATAGTACTTCCACATCTGACAAGTTCCCATATTCAGTGTCCCCCGAGATACATGAGTGTCTTATTATAATGTAAGAGATGATGAAGGAGATGATTTCAGAGAAATGAGGAAAGATTTGTATGAACTGAGGTAGAGTGAGGTGAGCAGAACCAGGAGAATAATTTATAATGTTATAATGACAAAACTTGGAAAGCCTTAGGAATGCCCATCAACACAGTGACCAAACACAATTCCAGAGAATTTAAGATGAAAAATGAAAACCATCTCCTTATAGAGAACTCGGAGAACACAAATTGAGGCATATTCTGAGGGGACATGTCCAATGCTTATGTTTTGCTTGACTATGAATATTTATAACAGGAGTTTTGTTTTCCTTGCTTTCTCAATGGGGGAGGATGGGAAATGTGGGAGAGGGAGAACATAGATCTGAAAATAAAATTTATTTTTTAAAAAGTGTGTTTCTCTCCTTGTTGAGGCAAGGTTACAATCAATAGGGAAGCATTTATTAAGCACCTACTATGCACCAGACACCGTGCTAGGAATTGGTTATACAAAAACAAAAAAGAAACTTTCTTTGCCCTCGATGAGCTTACATTCTAATGGAGAGAACCAGTACATATATAAGTATATAAAGGATAAATATAAAGAGAATAAATATAAAGTAGTTAAATGAGGGAGATAGTTTGGGAGAGAGGGCATTATTAGTTAGAGAGAACAGGAAAGGCTAATGTAGTAACTACAGTTATCCCTTCTACATCATGACTTTCCCATTGTGGTTTTTATATCTCAAGGGACCACATAAGAATGTTTTAAATTTATTTTTTATTTTTTTTGCAGGGCAATTATTGTTAAGTAACTTGCCCAGGGTCACACAGCTAGTAAGTGTCAAGTGTCTGAGACTGGATTTGAACTCAGGTCCTTCTGAATCCAGGGCCAGTGCTTTATCCACTGCTCCACCTAGCTGCTCCCACACATAAGAAATTAAAAGGGATTTTTGGCAGAGTTTTGTGGAAGCCACAGATGACATGTGAAGGCCAGCAGATTACACAGAAAAAGCTTAAGAACTCAGAAATACATACATATAATATTGTATAATATCAACTCAAATTTGATCATATAGCACCATAAACACCCTGTAAAAGAAAAAGAAGAAATTCAAATTTTTTTCTCTGGTATGAAGGAAGGGTCAAAATATTTTCCAGATCTAGGGAGGGGGGCTGCCCCTAACCCCCATGATGTGGAAGAGATCTGTAGTGCTTCAGTTGCATCTCAAGGGAAGAAGAAAGGGACTCTATGAGGAAGAGGTGAGAAGGCATTCTAGGCACGTGGAAGGGCCAGTGCAAAGGCAATGGGACAGGAGATGGAGTACCCTGTGAGAAGAAAAGAGAGAAAGCCAGTTGGGTTGGATCTCAGAGTGTGGGAGGGAGAGTAATCTCCAGTGAGGTTAGAAAGATAGGGTAGGACTGAGTTGGAAAGGGCTTTAAAGTCTAAAGAGAGGAGTTGATATTGTATTCTAGAGCCTTCTGACCTCATATTAGTCTGATCAACCACAGTCAGACACACTGTACCTTGACCCCCAACATAGGGATGCCATTTTGGTCCTCTTCAAGAGCAAAGGATAACTAACCACCCAGAGGCAACAAGGAGCCAGTGGTTGAGTAGGGGAGTGATGTGGTCAGATCTGGACATAAGGCAAATCACTCTGGTAGCATCGTGTAAGATGAACTGGAGTGATGGGAGGCAAGGAGACTAGTTAAGATGCTATTGCAAAAAAAAAATGCTATTGCAATGATGTAGGTGAGAGGTGATGAAGGCTTGAACTAAGATGGTAGCTGTACTAATAGAGGGAAGGGCTCAAACACAAGAGACACTGTGATCCCATTTGGAGATTTCTTGGCAGAGATATTGGAGTGGTTTATCATTTCCTTCTCCAGCTCATTTTACAGATGAGGAAACTGAGACAAACAGGGTTAAGTGACTTGCCCAGGATCACAGAGCTGGGCAAGTCTGAGGCTGGATTTGAACCCACAAAAATGAATCCTTCTGACTACAGGCCCAGCACTCTAACTGTCCCCCTAGTCACTTTGTTCTTTTTTTTTTTTTTTTTGGTGAGTCAATTGGGGTTAAGTGACTTGCCCAGGGTCACACAGCTAGTGTTAAATGTCTGAGGCCGGATTTAAACTCAGGTCCTCCTGAATCCAGGGCTGGTGCTCTATCCACTGTGCCACCTAGCTGCCCCCCCCCCAGTCATTTAATGGAGATAGACTTCCACTCAAAGTGATTTAATGGTCACTTAATGGTATTTAAATCACATTAGGTGGTCTATCTCATCAGTAAGCTAAGTAGACATATCTTTGGGGTTTCCCTATGAGAGTAAGAATCAGATAAAGCCTGATTATTTATATTTATATTAGGGGCAGCTAGGTGGTGCAGTGGATAGAGCACTGAGCTTAGAAGTTCAAATTCAGCCTCAGACACTTACCAGCTGTGTGATCCTGGGCAAATCACTTAACCCTGTTTGCCTCAGTTTTCTTATCTGTCAAATAAGATAGAGAAGGAAATAGCAAGCCATTCCAGTATCTTTGCCAAGAAAACCCCAAAATGAGGTCACAGAGAATTGGACATGACTGAACAACACAACAACATTTATAGTAATTAAAACAGAACATCTTAGAACTCTCATTGCGAAGAAAAAAGATGTTGGATAGTCCTGAAAAAAAGGTACTTTCAGGATTGAATGCCCAACACTGGGACAGGTCTATTTCAGCATTCACATAAATAATAAATGTTTGTTAACTATAGACAGTACAATTACTGAAGATAATATATCATCAGGCATTTGTAGAATCAGGGCTAGCATGGGGAAGCTAGGTGGCGCAGTGGATAAAGCACTGGTCCTGGATTCAGGTGGACCTGAGTTCAAATCCAGCCTCAGACACTTGACACTTACTAGCTGTGTGACCCTGGGCAAGTCACTTAACCCCAATTGCCCCCCCCCCCCCCCCCCCCCCCCCCCCCCCCCCCCCCCCAAAAAGAATCAGGGCTGGTGGCTTGTCATAATTTGTTGTACTTCTAGAGAGGTTGATATTACTGAAGAGGACTATGGGTAGGCTAGACCTTTTTACACTTGTTAAGGGCTAAAATTCTAGCTAGTCTGTCTAAAATATTTAATGAGTGGTCGCCAATAAATTATAAGCTTTAGCAAGAGTTAGACTTTTAAGCATTTATTAAGGAGAATAAGAATTTGGTAAAGAGAGAGAGAAAGGTCTAGATTCCTATCTATTAAAGGGAGAGCACATTTCCAGCTCCCTTCTCCGCCAGAGTCCAGAGGAAAGAGAAAGAGACTGAGCGCCAGTCTCTTCCTTCCTCCTCCCACTAGTCTGCGTCACTTCCTGATGCCTGGTCTTGCCCTCAAAGACCTTCGCTTCATGGGCAGAACTCTTCTACAGTAAGTATCCAGCAGGTGGCGTTATTCCAATCGTTACAGTCCCCCCTGTTGTTCCTCAAGAAACAAAATATTTCCTTGACGGAACAGTAAAAACAATATGATAACTATTGCTAACTAATAATATGTGAACAACAATATAGAAAAGGAAGAGAGGAAAGTTTTGTCCAGAGGGGCGATATTTTTTTTTTTTTGTCCTCATGAACCGACGCTTTGACATTGGTCTTGCAAAGGGAGGGCCTCTGCAGAGAATACATGTTACAGATGGTGTATATTATAACAGAAAGAGAAAAAAAAACAACAAAAACAACAAATCAAAACTGTTCATTTAAAGTCTCTGAAAGTCTTTTCTCAGATGTCCTCTAGGTGTAGTCGTGGAATGGAAGTCTTTTCAGGGGTTGATGTGTGGATACTGGTAATCAGCCAGGAAATTTCCTACAAAATTGAGCTTAACACAACTTTAAAATAGCTTTGTCAATAATCAAATCAAACAATGAAAGTTCTCAAAAACATGTCTAAGGGAATTCATAATCTTAGTTGTTACACATGAAACATAATAAAACAAAAATTGAACCATTCTTTAAAATTATATTATTATTATAGTCCCCCTTTATGGAGGGTAATTGAGAAGACAATTGCTGCGATATTAATTTTTTAAAATAATTTTTTTATCTTTGTTTCATCACTTTTTGCATCATCTGCCTAATTATCCTCATGCCATTATGAGAAATTTTTAAATCTAATATAATTGGTAACAGATGTCAAGGCCAAATTCAACACTGTTATTTATCATGACATCTGAGATAATTATGGGGGTTACCATAAAAGAACAAAGAAATGATGGGATATGAGCATTCCCACACTTGAGCAATATATACTGCTCATACAGTATGCCAGGCTTAAAATAGGTGGATGGAATATATGTCCAAGCCACCGAACATATTGGAAGAAACTGAGTCAGACTTAATCAGATGCATGGGATTGAGATGTCCATGGCATCAGGCATATAGGAGGGAGCATAGAAGCCAGGTGTAGAAGTGAGATGGGTGGGATCAATACTTCCAGCCATCTGTACAATATTGTGGGGAAAAATAAAATAAAATATTAAACCAAGAGAATCCAACCTCAACATTTGTCAAAAGCCGTTCCCTCGGCCATACCTTGACTTCATGCATGTCTCCCCTCATGTGACAGTTCAGTGTCTGCTCTTGCACGTATTCCTCTTGTGATTGGACTGGCATCTGATAACTCAGAATAAAGGCAATTAATGTCTTAAATGATAAATTTCCATAATCCAAGTCTCATATGGATTTAAAAATGAGGATAATAAATGATTGCAAAAAATGTGAATACATCTTGACTCAGAACACAATATATAATTATGCAACAATTTCAAATAATACCCCTTTTTTTTTAACTTAGTATACAATTACTTTTTTGAAAAAATCTGAGCATATTTAAATACAAGTTAAAGCACAACACAATCTCAAAGAAAACTTTTACAAATGTTCCCCTCTTTTTTTTTTTTTTTTGGAATATGCTTATCAAAAATAATACTTCTAGAATCAATTTACACTTGCCATGGCAAACAATTTGCCAGGGAAATGCTTTAAAGAGTTTGATCAAATAATCAGTTGAGAAAAAATAACAAAAACAAACAACTCAGAATATGGGAGCACAATACTCCTAGAATTAACATTGTATAATAAAATCAAAACCATCTTGCAATGTTTCAAAATTAGATAGACAAATGAATAGAAGAAAATACACATGGAACAATAAAAGACAATGAAATTCAAACTAAGGAAATCTAAATGAATATGAACTTAATATTAATAAGAGTATTATAAAATATAAACTTGATCACATGACTATAAAAAGCTTTTACAAATATTCTCCTTGTTTTAGAAACTAAGTATAAGACACAATCTCAAAAGCATGAAAATCTCTATGAAAATAAACCCATACCATTAATTTCAAAATGTATATATAATAGCATAGAAATCCTATGTAACCTCTGAACTGATACTATTACTCTGAGTGAATTCAGAACACTTTTGATTCCGGTATCTAAAATCCCCAATACTCATATCAATACCTTGCTGCTTACTTCTACATTTCTGTAAAATATATACCCTTCCATGGCAAAAGAGGCAGAGTCTTGAACTATGTTGATTGTCATTCTTATTCAGCTTAAGTTTTTCTTCTTTAACCCCTCTATATTGTCTGTCAGTCTTTTCACCATACAAATGCTTTATAAGATTACTAATTAAAGACAAAAGCAGGTTAGCAAAATTATGAACAAAACGAGCATATCTGGAATTTAAAGAGTTTTCTAAGATTGTCTCAAAAGCACAGCCAGGCCGGGGAAGGGCTGAGCCTGAAGCTGCAAATGCAGGTAGAAAAAGTTGAGCATGCGCATCAGATCTCTGGACTTCCCAGGCAGGGGAAGCAATGGGCTTGGCCATAGGAGGAGTAGAGGGTGGGGTCTGGAGAGGAGGGGAGGGACCAGAGCAATTTGAATCAGACTTGATTTTGAACTCAGGCCTGGATTCCTCTTCCCCCACTTTGCCTCCAGGTGCTAGGGGATTAAAAGCTTCTAGAGGGTGGGTCATTGCCTCCAGGCATGCAAAATTAGAGCAACAATTAGTGTTAGAACTGGGAAAAGCTGCGGGAATCTCTTCAGGTTTCTCTGAAAAAGCACGGTTGGGAGAGGGAGAGATATTTCCTTGTGTGAGTAAGTTGCTGGCTCTTTTAACAAAAATAAAAAGAAAAATAGAAAATCCACAAAAACAAAGCATTAACATGATCTTATCTCCCATTTGTCTGGTTAAACAGACCAAAATCAAAAATAGGATAATTAGGGAGTTTAAAAGGTCCATTCGAAAAAATTTAAAGGGAAAACACAGCCAGTGCGCCAGTACTTAGCAGTTTAAAGGGTAGGGGAAATTTCTTACCCAACCGGAAGATCAGAAGTGAGGTTCAGCTTATCCCTTCGTGGTCACCATCTGTTAAGGGCTAAAATTCTAGCTAGTCTGTCTAAAATATTTAATGAGTGGTCGCCAATAAATTATAAGCTTTAGCAAGAGTTAGACTTTTAAGCATTTATTAAGGAGAATAAGAATTTGGTAAAGAGAGAGAGAAAGGTCTAGATTCCTATCTATTAAAGGGAGAGCACATTTCCAGCTCCCTTCTCCGCCAGAGTCCAGAGGAAAGAGAAAGAGACTGAGCGCCAGTCTCTTCCTTCCTCCTCCCACTAGTCTGCGTCACTTCCTGATGCCTGGTCTTGCCCTCAAAGACCTTCGCTTCATGGGCAGAACTCTTCTACAGTAAGTATCCAGCAGGTGGCGTTATTCCAATCGTTACACACTAAAGACTATAAGAAATTTTCATTCCCATGAAAACCCTTTCTGCCTTTAGCCGGAACAATGGTAAGTATCTACTCTAATTGCTGCAATCAATTATTCACAAATATGTAACCTTTTTCTCAGAATATTCCCCAAACTCCCACTTAGCTGCTGAGCTTCACTGACCATTTTGAATACCTTCATTTTTCTTCCAACAGTGTATACCTTCATTAATCTCCTAACTTTGTACCACGCTCATTTAATTTTTCTGTGTTCTCAAAAGATTAAGAATTATTCATCTATACTTACCTCAGGTCATTCGGCTAAGGACTGTGATCCAGGCCTTTCCTTTTGGGCCACAAGTGATAAAAATGTTTTGGCAAAGCCAGTAAATGCAGAGTAGCAAATTAATTCTTCAACAATTTTGGTGCTGTTACTCTGACAAATATAACTGATCTTAGACAAAGCAAAAGCAAAAATAGATCTAATTAAAAGAGATATGGAAGGAAACTATATCTTGCTGAAAGGTTCCATAGACAATGAAGTAATATCAATACTAAATATATATGCACCAAACATATATGGCATGGCATCTAAATTTTTGAAGAAGTTGAGTAAGATACAAGAGAAAATAGACAATACAACTATACTAGTGGGGGACCTCAACTTTCCCCCTCTCAGTACTAGATAAATATAACAACAACAACAGAAATAGGTTAAAGAGGTGAATAAAATTCTGAAAAAGTTAGATATTATAGAGCTCTGAAGAAAATAGAATTTCTTTTTCTAGCTCTTGCTGCTTTCCTTTTTAAAAATTATATTTTGCTTTTCCCCAATTATAGGTTAAAACAATTTTTTAACATTTTAAAAAAGTTTTGAGTTCTAAATTCTCTCTCTCTCTCTCTCTCTCCCCCTCTTTCTCCTTCCCCCTTCTGTGATGGTAAGCAATCAGATATAGGTTATACATGTGCAAACATTTCCATATTAGTCTTTTAAATGACAAAGAATGAAAGAAAAAATGAAAAATAGCATGTTTCAGTCTATATTTAAACAATATCAATTCTTTGTCTGGAGGCAGATAGTATGCTTCATCATTAATCCTTTGAGATTGTCTTAGATCATTGTATTGCTGAGAATTGCAAAGTCATTCGCAGCTTTTTTTTTTTTTTAGTGAGGCAATTGGGGTTAAGTGAGTTGCCCAGGGTCATACAGCTAGTGTTATGTATCTGAGGCCGGATTTGAACTCAGGTACTCCTGACTCCAGGGCCAGTGCCCTATCCACTGCGCCACCTAGGTGCCTCCATTCACAGCTCTTCATTGACAATATTGCTGTTTCTGTGTGCAATGTTCTTTTGGTTCTATTCATTTCACTTTGCATCAGTTTGTGTAAGTCTTCCCAAGTTTTTCTGAAATTGTCCTGCTTATAATTTTTATAGCACATTAATATTCCATCACAATCATAAACCACAGCTTGTTTAGCCATTCCTCAACTGATGGGCATTCCTTAGATTTCCAATTCTTAGCCACCATATAAAGAGCTATAAATATTTTTGTACAAACAGGTTCTTTCTCTCTCTCTCTCTCTCATCTTTGAAATATAGACCTCACACTGGTATCGCTGAATCAGAGAGTATGCATAGTTTTATAGCCCTTTGGCCATAGTTCCAAACTGCTCTCCAGATTGGAGAGTAACTAATGGTCCACAAACTAGTCAGTGAGTTGGGGGGGGGGGTCTACCCCAATCATGTGAAGACTTTCCTGGTGGAATGGGTGGATGAGAATGTTTTGGTTTTTCTCTTTTGATTTTTTTTTTTTTACTATCTTAATGTCTCATGGAGTCATTAGCTTCCACTTGCTCAGTTCTAAATGTTAAGGAATTATTTTCTTCAGTAAGCTTTTTTTACTTCCTTTCCCATTTGGCCAATTCTATTTTTTAGGGAGTTATTTTCTTCTGTGAATTTTTAGATATCTTTTTCTATGCTATTGACTTTTTTTCCCCAATTCCCTTTAATTACTCTCATTTCTTTTTCCAGTTTTTCTTCTACTTCTCTAATTTGCTCTTTTTTGTGTGTGTGAGGCAATTGGGGTTAAATGACTTGCCCAGGGTCACACAGCTAGTAAGTGTTAAGTGTCTGAGGTGGGATTTGAACTCAGGTCCTCCTGAATCCAGGACCAGTGCTCTATCCACTGAGCCACCCAGCTGCCCCTCTAATTTGCTTTTTAAAATTCTTTTTAAGCTCTTCTGAGAGTTCTTTTTGGACCTGAGATCAAATTACATTTTTCTTTGGGACTTCACATGTAACCATTTTGACACTGTTTTCTTCTTCTAAGTCTCTAACCATAGTAACTTTCTATTGTCAAGTTATTTTTTTTGTTTTTGCTCATTTTTCCTATTTTGTGACTTGGTGTTTTCATCTGAGAGCTGGGCTATTGGTCCTGCACTATCCCAAGATTTTCGTGCTGGGGTTTAGGATCTTGCCGCTGGGTTTCCCTGGGCTTCAGGACCTAGCTACTTGCTTGCATCAAAGGGTAGGCTTCTCTTCTGGCTTGTTCTAAGGGGTGGGGCCTCTCTGCTGGATTCCCCTGGGTGTGGGGTTTCACTACTGTCCTGCCCCAGGGGCAGGGAATTGTTGCAGGGTTGCTATGGAAATAGGGCCTTTCTGCAGGAGGACCCTGGAGGCATAGTCTTGATGTTGGCTAACCCTGGGGTGGGACCTCACTATAGTCAGCAATGGGGTTGAGGCCTTGCTGGTGGCTTGTGTGTGTGTGTGTGTGGGGGGGGCAGTTTGCTGTGGTGAACAGACTGTTTACTTGCCAAGGGGGCTGCTGGTTTACAGGCGGTCAGGACCTTGGTGGTAGATTGCCCCAGGTTTAAAGCCTTGCTGTAGGCCTCCTGCTGGGAGGCTGACTGCTACTGCTGCTGCTATTGCTCTTGAATCTTGCTCCCCTTGCACCCCAGTGAAATAGACCTTTCCTGCTGTGCTGGTAAGCTGCTTCCCTGTTCCTATATCAATTCTGAGGCAGTTTTCAAGTTGTTTGGAGAGGAATTTGGGAGAGCTCCAAGGGGTTCCCTCCTCACTCTACCATCTTGGCACCAAAAGTCCTCAAGTGCTTTAGAAATACTATCTCATGGGGAAAGCTAGGTGGCGCAGTGGATAAAGCACTGGCCCTGGAATCAGGAGGACCTGAGTTCAAATCCAGAATCAGACTTTTGACACTTAGTAGCTGTGTGACCATGGGCAAGTCACTTAACCCTCATTGCCCCACCAAAAAAAAAAAAGAAAGAAAGAAAAGAAAGAAAAGAAAGAAAGAAAGAAAGAAAGAAAGAAAGAAAGAAAGAAAGAAAGAAAGAAAGAAAGAAAGAAAGAAAGAAAGAAAGAAATACTATCTCATTTGATCCTCACAACAATTCTGGAAGGTAGGTGCTATTATTATCCCCATTTTATAGTTAAGGAAACTAAGGCAAACAGAGATTAGTGACTTGCCCCATGTCACACAGTGTCCAGCACATAGTAGATGCATAATAACTTGATTGATAATCTGAAGCCAGATTTGAATTCAGGTCTTTCTGATTCCAGGTCCACAACTCTATCCACTGTACCACCTAGATCCTTCTGACACACAGGACGAAGGTTTTGAACCTTCCACTGTTGATGTGCTTGGGTCTGTCTCTGGTGACTGCATTTAGGTGAATTTGGCTTGAAGGCATCTTGACCCTTTGTGGTGAGCTGACTTTGGTATTTACTGAACACCTTCTGAGTTTAGCTGTAGCTTTGGTCTCTTGGAAAGCTTTGGGCTTTCTCAATGTGGGCATCTGTTAGTTTTGTCTGAGAACCCTGGAATTTCCTTGCCCTGGTTACTAGCTCTCATTCTGTCAGGTCTGTAGTCAGCTATGGCTGCCTGTCACTTCTACTACGCCTTCTTGATTTATATGAGTGTGATCTTGTAACACCAGAGGGCGGCAGCAAGTACCCATGCCCTTCCTGAGAAAGACACTGCCAGCTTATTGTTTGCACACTCTATTCATTTTTAGAATTTTTATACTTAGAATGACTCTGGGAAGAATCCTTCAACCTGGATAAAAGATGAGCACCTGAAAAAAAATCACAAACCAAGAAATAAACTGTTAGCAGAAGAGGTACCGAGGTGCTTCAGTGGATGGAATGATGGACCTACCTGAATTTAAATCCTCAGACAATAGCTGTGTGACCCTGGACAATTCATTTAACCCTGTTTGCCTCAGGTTCCTCATCTGTCAAATGAATTGGAGAAGAAAATGGCAAACCCCTCCAGTATCTCTGCCAAGAAAACCCCAAATGGGGTCTTGAAGAGACTGACATGACTGAAAATGACCAAACAACAACAAAAATATGTACATAAACACATGTATATGATTAATCCCTGCTAGTCAGTTTCAAAGGAAAATAGGAATTTTCCCAATTTGAGTAGAGGTCTTCTTTTCCCCTAATCTGGTTGCTCCAGAGCTAAGATGGATCATGTCAATTGCTAAGAGAAAAAACCATCCTCTTGCTTCTGAGATTTTTCCAAAAGACTAAATTTATAACACGTATTTATGAATCATATAAAAATGAACTTTTGAATATGACCTTGTGAATGATAATGAGAACAAAAATTGAGTTTATACTGAATTTTACAGTGAAGGGGTTTTTTTTTTTTTGGTGTACAGTGAAGTTTTTCAGAACTTACAATGGATTGTTATAATATAAATTAAGAAATTCAACTATTTTTAATGAGACCTACTCTTTTGTTCTATTTTCTCATGGAGACTATGGGGCAAAAAATCTTTGTATTGACTTCAGTTATTTCTTACATAAGTGATATACGATTTTGAGACTGAGCCCCAGAACTGAAAGTTCATTTTACTTGTCATTTCTTTTTCTCTTTTTTTTGCAGGACAATGAGGGTTAAGTGACTTGTCCAGGGTCACACAGCTAGTAAATGTCAGGTGTCTGAGGTCAAATTTGAACACAGGTCCTCCTGAATCCAGGGGCAGTGATTTATCCACTGCACCATCTAGCTGCCCCCTACTTGTCATTTCTCAAGGCAAACTGTTTAAATTGATTTCTAGAAGATATTTAGTTTCTTCCTCTTCCTTCTACTAGCTCTTGTCTTTTAATTTTTCCTCTCCAACTTAGAAAGGAAATTTTTTGGGGAAAGAGACAGTTTGAATAAATGATTTGGGGGCATTCAACTGTTCAGCACATTGAATCAAAGTATGTATAGATCTAATTGTAACCACAGTACTTAAGCCCCTGAAGGAAAATGGGTAGAAAAAAGAAAATTGTTTGGAAATCTGGAAGTTTTCACTTCCAATAACCCGGTAATAAAGGTATGTGACTATTTCAAAAAATTTCATGAAAAGCCAAAAGAAGCCATTGCAGCCTGAATACTAGTATGTTTAAAAATTAAAAACAACAACAAAACCCCTTTAAAATGGGTCCATCACACAGAAAGTATACTACAGTTATCCCTTGCCCATCACAACTTTCCCTATCATGGTTTCAATATATTGTGGGTCGGCATAAGAAATTAAATAGGAATTTGGAGGGAATTTTGTGGAAGCCATAGACAACATACAAAGGCCAGCAAATGACATAGAAAAAGTTTAGAAATTCAGAAATGCATGAAATATCTGTATAGTATTGTATAATATTAACCCCAAATTTACAATAAGGTATTGTAAACACCCCATAACAGAAAAAGAAAAAAATTCTGATTTCTTCTCTGGTATGAAGGGTCAAAAGATTTGATGCAGATTTTCCATGCCCGTAACCTCCATGATGTGGAACGGGTAACTGTAAATTGCAAGAGATGCAGAAACAGTGGGAAAAGAAGAAACTAGACCTAATGATACATTTAAACACATGACATGATTTTGAAGGAGAAATATTTGAGATTAAGAAATTAAGTTAGGGGCAGTTAGGTGGCACAGTGGATAGAGCACCGGCCTTGGAGTCAGGAGGACCTGAGTTCAAATCTGACATCAGACACTTAACACTTACTAGCTATGTGACCCTGGGCAAGTTACTTAACCCCAATTGCCTCACTTAAAAAAAAAAGAAATTAAGTTTACTAATAGGAAAGTGAAATATAGACAAAAAGAAATACAGTTACTTGCAACAATAGTTGGCCTGAATTATAGGACATTTTGCAAAATATTATTCATAAAACTGAACAGTAAGATCAAAGTTGGAGCAAAAAGAGAGGCAGAGAAAAGCTTCTATCTGTTGTAAACTGAGCAGGAAACTTTTTAAAGAGACAATTTTTCTTAGTTCAGAAGGGAACACAGACAGATAAGTGGGGGCAGTTTTGTTAATATGTTAAATTTAATAAATACTTAAAAGATTACATAACAGATGCTGATGATTCCATATGCAATACTTTTTCTGTTCATGTTTTGAATAGTTCATATTTGTTAAGTTTTTAATTTTAAAAAAGACATTTAAAAGAGGAACAATTGCTTCCCATGCCTTTGGAGAGATTCCTAATGACTTTCCATCTTAATGTCACAAAAACTGGTAGGTATCTTTATGAGGATTTGGAAAGGGAAACTGGAGTCATGGAGACTCAAAGTTCAGATTTATGTTGGGTATGATAGACGGGATGGGGACAATTATCAGTCATGGCATAGTTGATCTGGGAGGTGGATAGTAACTGATAGACAATAGCATCATATTTTTGTGGTGGTGACATTACTGATAGTTTCTGCTGTTTTTTAAAAATGCAACCATTATAAAATGTAAAAATTCAGAAACAAGTGCATGCTTTGGGTTTTTTTGTTGTTAATGTAGAAAACTTGGAAATGTATTCAATTGAACTGGGATTTGATGGAATTAAATTGTTTCATGTTTTATATTTCAAAAGTTCACCTCAGACACTTAACACTTACTAGCTGTGTGACCCTGGGCAAGTCACTTAACCCCAATTGCCTCACTTAAAAAAAAAAGTTCATAAGGTTGTTTACATTGATGTTGCTTATAAGTTTCAAGTATTATAGGTTTATTAAGTATTGTGAGCTGTGCTGTTAATATTTGGGAATGATACTTAGTGTGTGATGCTTCTATAATATTAAGGGGGTGAGAATCCTCTTTGACCTGAAACTATAAATAGCTTTACGAATCTGAGCCTTCACATAGTAGAAACATTTGTCTAGGAGACAGTGTGATCTCTTTCTGGTTAATGATAATATAGTTAAATGTATAGATGTTGGTCTATCAAGAGTTATTTTGGGTTTTGGCAAAATTAAGAGACAAAAAGGATTGTATAGAGATGTTCTGTATACTGAAAAGAAAACATGCCAGAAATAGGAAAAATTTTAAGTACAACTAGGACTGAAGCGGAATAATTAACTAATCATGATCCCAAATGAGTGGCTCCAACAGAATGAAGGACAAGTGTATTTATAGCTAATAAATTCAGGTGGCTGGAACACGTTCATAAATTTTAAGCCTAAAAATAAACTGAAACCAGAAATGCTCTCAGTAGTCCTCTGGCCATGGTAATTAGAAAACTGGGTTTGTATTTTAACTTCAGATTATGATAAGGAGGCTTCATGGATTTTATAAAATGTATACAACTAGGGGGCAGCTAGGTGGCGCAGTGGATAAAGCACTGGCAGCCCTGGATTCAGGAGGACTTGAGTTCAAATCCAGCCTCAGACACTTGACCCTTACTAGCTGTGTGACCTTGGGCAATTCACCTAACCCATAACTTTTGCCCCACAAAAAATAAAAAAAGTAAAAATAAATAAATAAATGATGTATACAACTAGATACGAATTTGTCTGTACAAATTAACACAAGTTATCTAAGTTCTGTCCCTCTTTTCCATACAGATGGGAAGATAGTGCTCTATAGCAGGGCTTCTTAAACTTTTTTCGCTTGAGAAATTTTTATGCAACCCAAGGTATATAGGTATATAAAATAGGTATACAAATCAAGCATTCACTGCCAAATTTTTTACGACCCCCCACATTCAGTTACACAACCCCACATGGGGTTGCATCCCACAGGTCATGAAGCTTTGCTCTATAGCAACTTATAACTTAGCATCTGTTTGATAATGAATTCACTCAGATTTTCTAACAACTTTTTTTGCTCTGCAATAATAAGTAAACAGTATCAACTTTAAGAACATAAAGAGGGGCAGCTAGGTGGCGCAGTGGATAGAGCACCGGCCCTGGAATCAGGAGTACCTGAGTTCAAATCCAGCCTCAGACACTTAACACTTACTAGCTGTGTGACCCTGGGCAAGTCACTTAACTCCAATTGCCTCACTAAAAAAAAAAAAAAAAAAAGAACATAAAGAACATAGTTTGAAGTCCATGTAGTTCACAAGTAGTAGGACTACATGGAATGGTACCAAAACTAAGGGCTGCTTATATTGTAACTTTGGATATTTGTTTCCTAAAACTGAACCCTATTGAGTGAACGCTAATGTTTTGTCATCTACAATGCTGCAAACAAATCCCTGTATCTGTTGGCATTGATGTTAACTTAAAGACAATTATACCTCATTTTTTGGTTTTTATTATTATTATTATTATTTTTTTTTTTTGGTGAGGCAATTGGGGTTAAGTGACTTGCTCAGGGTCACACAGCTAGTAAGTGTTAAGTGTCTGAGGCTGGATTTGAACTCAGGGCCGGTGCTCTATCCACTGCACCACCTAGCTGCCCCAATTATACCTCATTTTAATGGAAGGAACTGGAACTTTCTTATGAGGTGGAATCCCTAGGCTAAGCTTGACTTATTGCTCATAATCTTGGTAAAAGGGTTCATGTTGACAAATCAGCAATTGACTCTACAAAAATGCCAGCTGCTGCCAAGTAGGACATGTATAGCACATATCCATAATTAAACCAATTCCCTGTGAATATCGATTACTGGGAAGATCAGGCTGACAATCCTGTGAAGGTAATCATGGGATTCCCTTGACATATTTCCCATTATTCATCTCTTCTTTGAATGGGTTTCTTGCCTTTCCAGGCCATAAGCCCTTCAGTAATGTGAAGTAATGATGCATAAATCAGTTGCTCCACAAAAATCCAACCTTTACCCAGGATCAGTTGAGGAAGCTCTGTTCCAACATACCTATTAAAGGTTACTTCATGACTTCTAGAGTGAACTGAACAGTTTAATACAGGTACAGCAATGTCCTCCTTCATTTACCTCCTTTAGCAGTCAAGTCCTCTGACTAATGAAGGAAATATCCCCAAATCCTTATGACCCTCACCAATCCACAATGAGGATTCAGATGGTATCTTGTCTATGTAGATCTTAGTTGTTTTTGTTACTTGTCTCCAATACATTTTCTTCCCTTTGCCCTTGAGCTCAATACCTGGCCTATAGTCTTTCCACTGTAACTCCTGCCCTTCTCTTAGGGGATTCCAACATACATACCAATGTTCCTTTAAATACACTAACTTGGTGGTTCTCCTCTGCTCCACCTCAGGTGCACAGTTAGATGCTCATGCCCTTGATCTTGCCATCCCCCATACGAGTTCCACCTTCACGATCATGAACATGGAGTTCTTTTATCTAATCATAATCTTCTGCCATTTCGTCTCTCCTTATGGGCCTTATGACCCTAACCCTGTTCCTCAACCTCACTGTGATCTCCAATGTCTCCATTCCTCAGTTCTTTCTTGAGCCACATATATCCCTGTATTGGCTGGACTATCCTGCCTTTTCTATCTTGACCTCTCAGTGAATCAGTCTGCTGATTATACTCAAATTCCTGCTCCCTCGTCCTACATTGCTAAGGCCCAACCCTGGATTACTCTGATTTAGGATCTCCTTCATTGCTATTCATATGTTACTGAATGGAGCAGGAGATCACAGATCCATGTGGACTTGGCCCATTACAAACTGGTGACAGAACCTTAAATGGGTCCTCAATGCACTCAGCCAATCCTTTTATATCACCCTGATTGACTTGCTAGCCCACTCACCCCAGTGGCTATTCCAAACCTCTCACCACCATCCTTCCTATCATCGAGGACTACATCCTTGAATCAACTGTGATTCCTCACTCACCCCACATATCCAATGAGTTGCATCTTATCATTTCCAGCTTTACAACCCCTTGCATAGATCCTTCTCCACTCAGCAATGACTGGAGTGAAGGCTCTCACCATCTCTACCTGGACTGCTCCAACAGCCTTTGGTTGGTCTCCCCATTCCAATCCATCCTCCCCTCAGCTGACAAATGATTCTCCTAAAGCATAAGTCTGACAATGTCACTCCCCTCCGATAAACTCAAAAGGCTCCCAGTGACCCCCATGATCAAATGCTCTGTGAATGCTTTCTTTGGTATTTCAAGCCTTTCACAAACTAGCTTCTTCCTTCCTTTGCTGTCTTCTGAAAATATACTCCCTATCCACAGTTAAGTTACATAGCTATGCTGCTCTACTCACTATTCCACCTACACATGACATTCCATTGCCTTTTCACTGTCTGTCTCCTATGCCTGGAATGCTCTCCCTGTCCCCACCTCAACCCCCTCCCAGCTTTCCTAGTTTCCTTTGGGACTCAGCTCAAATCCCACCTTCTTTAGGTCATTCCCAGTTCCAGACTGCTCCTTCCTACTGCATTCCTTACAGTTATTTGCACATTGTTTTCTCCACTGGAGCAGCTAGGTGCTGCAGTGGATAGAGTGCAAATCCTGGAGTCAGGAGGAACTGAATTCAAATCTGACCTCGGATACTTACTAGCTGTGTGATCCTGGGCAAGTCACTTAACCCTCTTTGCCTCAGTTTCCTCATCTGTAAGATGAGCTGGAAAAGGAAATGGAAAACCACTTCAGTATCTTTGCCAAGAAAACCCCAAATGGGATTGTTGCAAAGAGTTGCAAATTCCTCCATTAGAATGTGAGCTCCCTGAGGGCAAGTACTGTGCTTTTACTCTTCTTTTTATCCCCAGGGCTTAGCAAATTTTCTGGCCCATAACAAGCATAATAAAAGCTGAAGGACTGTCTTAGGGGTGGCCCTGGTCAATCTCACCTCACAGCAGTGCATGAGTAGGTGAAGAGAACATGTCCTTTCTACAACATAGGTGCAGTCTCTTCTTTTTTTTCTTTTTCTTTTTTTTAGTGAGGCAATTGGAGTTAAGTGACTTGCCCAGGGTCACACAGCTAGTAAGTGTTAAGTGTCTGAGGCCGGATTTGAACTCAGGTAGTCCTAACTCCAGGGCTGGTGCTCTATCCACTGCGCCACCTAGCTGCCCCGGTGCAGTCTCTTCTAAGTAACTCTTAAGGATGCCCTTTAAGATCAGGCTTCAGAAACTGGGAAATGCTTGGAGTCTGGCAAGGTGCCTCTTGTAACCCAAACATAGTTACGCCCAACATCTTATTCCCATACTTTGAGCATATGTACTAAGGCACAATACATGTAAGAGGGGAGATGATTGAAATAGTCATGTATTCATGTCACTCGTTTAATTATAAGACCGTAATTTTTTCATTACATGTGAATTTGAGATATATTACAAATAGATCCCGTTGAGTTCATCAACAAAAGCTCCTGGGAAAGAAGGAAAAGCAGGCAGTGTGAGAAGTTTCAGCGAACTGGATAAAATTCTTCAAAGATTTCAGCATAAGTTTTCTTTTCTACAAAAGAAAAGGATATAAAAAGATGAGAACTTTAAATATTTTCATTTGAAATCTAGTTTAAATTTTCCCTGAACATATTAACTACTGACAGGAATATACATATTTAAAGGTGTCACTACTTTTACAGGAATACACATATTTAAAGATGTCACAGGGCAGCTAGATGGCACAGTGGATAAAGCACCAGCCCTGGATTCAGGAGGTTCTGAGTTCAAATCCGACCTCACACACTTGACATTTACCAGCTGTGTGACCTTGGGCAAGTCACTTAACCCTCACTGTCCCAAAATAAATAAATAAAATAAATATATAAAGACGTCACTCAGAAATTTTCCAGGGCAGTTGGTAACAAAGACTTTGCTGTTGCTTCCCTTTTGAGTATAGGGTTAGGGGTGGGGTCAGGTTATTAGAACAAATGCAGTGTTGCTATGTGGAAGATAGAGGGGAAGGGAAAGAGAAGCACTGACTCCATCAGTCAAAAGAGGGCAAGGGGCCAGGTACATCAAATGTCTTTGAGCTCTGGTTTCCAAAATAAATGGCTCACAGCCATCACCTGTTCAGAACCACAGTAGCACATAATACTTACACCAGATCTTTTTAAAAAATTTTTGCGGGGCAATGGGGGTTAAGTGACTTGGCCAGGGTCACACAGCTATTAAGTGTCAAGTGTCTGAGGCTGGATTTGAACTCAGGTACTCCTGAATCCAGGGCTGGTGCTCTATCCACTGCACTACCTAGCTGCCCCTTACACCAGATTTTAAACTGGTCTTTTAGCTTTCTCAAACTAATGAAACCCACTAGTCCCACAATCCTATTCTCACAAATCTATGCTAAAGATGTTATCAAAAAGAAAAAAAAACCCCTCAAATCTGGATCTCATGGCAGGCTGCAATACCATGTAGTGATGGGATCTCGTGGCAGTTACTTTAGCTTTATGGGCCCTGAGGCCCTTTAAGTGAGAGGCTACACCTGACTGACAAATTGTGGTACATGAATGAAATGTGAAGTTACTGCATCAGCACGATAGACAAACATGAAGAATTTAGTGAAATGTCAGGTAACTTAGGAACTGAAGCAGAATCAGGAAAATGACATATATAAGCAATACAACAATGCAAAAGGAAAGAACAACAAATGAATTTTGTACAACTCTAATTCTGGCTCCAGAAAAGAACACCATAGGGGGAACTTGGTGTGTAGAATATTCTACATCCTGTCAGACAGTTGATGCTGGGTGGTTTTGTGGAGTTTTCCCTGTCCCCTTTTTCTTTTTTTAATCTTTTTTTTTTTTTATAAGGAAAGGCTCACTGGGTGAGAAGAATAGATCTAGAAATGAATGGGATATAAAAACAAGAAGTAGCAGTAAAAAAATGAGAAGGCCCAACTAGATGATAACTGAAATCTTTTCCAGCTCTAAAATTGTCTAACTGCCTGTAAACAAGGATGCTGATAGTGGGATGACAGTGGAAAACTGGACACTAAATGTCCCAGAATAGAAATGACGGAGCAAATTATGTACCACTGATGTAATGGTTAACTACATCGCCATTAAATATTAAATATGATGAATATGAAAGGACATAGAAAATAATGAAAAGGAACTGGGAGAAAAACTTTATACATGCTAAATAAAGCACAGAAATATAAAGAGAACTGTATACTGAATAGGGTTTGTTTACTATATTAAGCTTAGAAATAATTTTTTAAAAGACTAGCAGTTTTTTGGGGGGTCTAAACAAAAAATGCTATTTGTTCAAAAATAAACTTAATACACTGGACTGGATATCCATGACATTTGGGTTATAATTCTTGTTCCATCGCTTATCAGCTGTGTGACTTGAGGCAAGAAACTTAACCTGAACCTCAGTTTCCTCATCTATAAAACGGGAGTACTGTTAGCTGAATTGTCTACCTCACAAGGCTGTTGTGATAATTAAATCAAATGTATCCCATGTTCCAAAATGACTTTGGGTTCACAGAGATCAATATGATTCTGGGAACTTCCAGTATTAACTGGGACCTAAATCATTTTATAAGCATATTGGCAAGTTCAGGCTAGGAAGGATATTGAAACAATAAAACATCTATTTAGGACAAAAATTAATAGTAAACTAACAGAAAGCAAATAAAGCCCACATTCCCAGGGAGTCCAGTCTCACCCCGTTTTCTGCTCTGGTAGGAGCAATGTGTAAGATAAGGCCCTGCCATATAGGCAAGCTAGTTTTCCCCTAAAAGGCAGGGAAGCTGTCCCCAAGATCTTGACTGGTCAGTCTAGGGGGCTAATGTTTGATCCCAATATTAATTATTCTTGTCTTTTTGTCATATTTACCAATTTATTTGGGTATGAAAAGCTACCTATGAATTATTTTAACATGCATTTTTCTTATTAGTGGTGATATGGAACAATCTTTCACGTGGTTAAACTATGTAATTCTTTTGAAAATTGCTCAAATTGTATAACCACAATAGAACTAAAGGACTTTCTTTCTTTTGTTTCTTTTTAATTAAAAAAATTTTTTTGCAAGGCAATTGGGGTCAAGTGACTTGCCCAGGGTCACACAGCTAGTAAGTGTCAAGTGTCTTAGGCTAAATTTGAATTCAGGTTCTCTTGAATCTGGGGCCGGTGCTTTATCCACTGCGCCACCTAGCTGCCCCAAAAGGACTTTATTTCTATGACTCATGATAACTTACATACATTATGTTATATAGTCTCATGTGTAATTACGAATTATATATTAAGTAGTACATAACTTCAGCATTTCTTGAAAACTGAAATACCTACCTTTTTCTATGAAATCTTCTGGATGCAATTCCATATACTTAAACATATCACGGTCCCTTTGAGCATACTTAAAGTCTTGACGTTTAATAAGGTAATATCCCACAAAATAGAATGAAGTGACATACAGAAGCTGGCGATGCACACCTGAAATTCATGAAAAAACAAAACCAAAAGATGAATGGAAATTGGGTTTGGTCATGAAAAAAGAATTGTATTTAGATATCATAGAAATGGCAGTAATTTTTTTCCATTAATCTAAAAGCATTTGAATAAAAATCTCCCAATCCATTCATTCATTCTACTACTGAGCATTTTCAGTGCAAGGCACTGTGGAAGATACAAAGGTGACTGGCTTAGAAAAAAGAACACAAGTGGAGGCCTGGTTTCAGTTCCTGCTGCAATATTTATCTGCATAACCTAGCTTGGGCAAATCACCTTTCATTTGGAGGCCTCAGTTTCCTCATCTTCAAATGAGAAAGATGGATTGAAATGATCTCTACAGTCACTTTTAACTCTAAAAGTCTAAGGATGAATCTGTTCATATCTCAGATTCCATGAAATTTTTTTTCTGGGGAAAACAAGAAAAATCTGCCTGTCACAATGCGAAATGCAAAAGTTCCTTTGAAATGAACCACAATCTGTCTGCAAGTCAAGAATTTCTCAAGTACCCACTATGTGCTAGACATCGTGCCTGGGGATACAAAGAGTCAAAAACAGGCTGTCCTCAAGGAGATCACAACCCAATGGGGAGAGACAACATAAACAACTATGTACAATCAAGATGTGTGTGTGTGTGATAAACGAGTTAATTTCAGAGAGAAAACACTACCATTAAAGCCTCTTTACGGAGGGTGAGATTTTAGCTGAGACTTAAAGGAAATAAGGGAAGCCAGGAAGCAGAGATGAGGAGGCAGGAATTCCAGGCATGGGACAGTCAGTGAAGTTGCACTGAGTCTGGAAATGGAATAACTTGTTCAAGGAATAGCAAGAGGTCAAGATCACTGGATTGAAGGGTCCATGGAGGGGAGGAAGGTGCATAAAGACCAGAAAAGGCAGGAAGGAGCCAGGTTATGAAGGGTTTTAAAAACCAAAGAGAGAGGGGCAGCTAGGTGGTGCAGTGGATAGAGCACCGGCCCCGGAGTTAGGAGTACCTGAGTTCAAATCCGGCCTCAGATGCTTGACACTTACTAGCTGTGTGACCCTAGGCAAGTCACTGAACCCCAATTGCCTCACAAAAAAACAAACAACAACAACAACAAAAAAAAACCCACAAAGGGAGGATTTCATCTTTGATCTTCAAGGCAATAGGAACCCACTACAGTTGTGGTGTCAAACTCAATAGAAATGGGGACGACTCAACCGTACATAAAGATTTCTGTAGGTTGCATAATTGATTTAGAAAATGAAATATTATCTATGTTTTTGTACACAGTATTGTATTCTACCATGATCAATTAATTGTGAATGACTTTGCTCTTCTCAGCAATACAATGATCCAAGACAATTCCAAAGGACTCATGATGAAAAATGGCAGCCACATCCAGAGAAAGAACTAACTGATGAAGTCTGGGTGCAGATTGAAGCATGCTATTTTTCACTTCTTTATTTTTTCATGGATTTGTGTGGGGTTTTTTTTGGGGGGGGGGTCTGCTTTCTTTCACAACATGACTAATCACGGAAACGTTTTGCAATATTGCACATGTATAACCTATATCAAATTGCTTACCCTCTCAGAGAAGGGGGAAGGAAGGAAGAGAATTTGGAACTCAAAATTTCTAAAAAATGAATGTTAAAAATGGTTTTTACATGTAATTGGGAAAAAATAAAAAATATTATTAAAAAAAGATATATGGAGAGTACTACCTCTCTAAAAGGTCCATAAAGCTATAATGAAATAAAAAATTATGTTTTTGGTGTTGTTGTTTTTTTAGGGAGGCAATTGGGGTTAAGTGACTTTCCCAGGGTCACACAGCTAGTAAGTGTCAAGTATCTGAGGCCGGATTTGAACTCGGGTCCTCCCTCACTTAAATCCAATTCACTGCAAGGCATGACATCACCTCTCCATGTCATGGTCCTCTTTGAGAACAAAGGACAAACAACTGTTTTCCAATGAAATTGAGATTTAGAGGGGCTGAGTGACATGCACAGGGTCACATAGTATAAACTCATAAGATTAGGATCTAAATTTCTCCTGACTCCAACTCCAGAACTCTTTACCCTATATCACAATGCTTCTCTGGTTTCCTTTTCTTTTTTTTTTTTAGTGAGGCAATGGGGGTTAAGTGACTTGCCCAGGGTCACACAGCTAGTAAGTGTCAAGTGTCTGAGGCCGGATTTGAACTCAGGTACTCCTGAATCCAGGGCCGGTGCTCTATCCACTGCGCCACCTAGCTGCCCAAAATTATCTGTTTTATTATATTTTTTGTTAGATATTTTATTATTTCCCAATTACATTTTAATCCAGTTTGGGCTGCACTCAGTAGTGTTGTGGGTCATTTATTTGACACCTCTGCACTACAGTTTATTGAATGGGGGTGACTTGCTTTTTAGAAAGATCACTTTGATAGCTGAGCAGGGGATGGACTGGAGTCAGGAAAGACTTAGGGCAGGAAGGCCAACCAGAAAGCTGCTATAATAGTCCATAATTAAGGTGTTAAGGCTTGTCTTGGTGGTAGTGCCCTAGGGGAGATGATGTATACTAAAGATGTTCTGAAGCTAAACTTGATCGGAATTGGCAACACATTAGCCATGTAGGGGAGAAAGTGTTAAGAGTTAGGAGTTGGGGATGACATCTCAGTTGTGAGCCTGGGTGCTCTTGACAGTAACAGGAAAGTTAAGGAGAGGGTTTTGGGAGAAAAATAATGAGTTTAGTTTTTGACATGCTAAGTACAATTTCTATAGACACCATCAGGCTATTGCAATAGTCTAGACACAGGGTGATGAGGGCCTGTACTGTGGTGGGATAGTGTCAGAAAAGAGAAGGGACATATTTGAGAGATTTTGCAAAGGTGAAATCAACAGGCTGTGGCAACAAATTGGATGGGGGGGAGGCAGGGTTGAGAGTGGAGAGAAAAATGTGTGTGAGAGATAGCGAGGAATCAAGGAATACAATCATGGATTGTAAGTCTGAGAGACTGGGAAGGCAGTAGTGCCCTCGACAATAATAGGGAAGTCTGGAAAAGAGGGAAGGTTTGGGAGAAAGATAATGAGTTCAGTTTTAGATGTGATGAATTTAAGATGTCCTAGGGACATCCAGTTCAAGATGTCTAACAGGCAGTTAGAGATGTGAGACTGGAGGTCAGCAGAGAAGTTAGGGCTGGATAAGAAAATTTGTGAATCATCAGTAGAAAGAGAATTTGAATCCATGGTGGCTGATGAGATCACTAAGTGAAACAGTTTAAAAAACTAAGAGAAGAGGGTCTAGGAAAGGAGCCTGTGGGACACCCGTGGTTAGGAGGTATCATGTGGATGATGATTCAGCAAGAGAATAAGAAGGAGCAGAATAAGAAGGAGCAGTCTGAGAAGTAGGAGGAGAACCAGGGGGAGGCGGAGGTGTCTCCTCAAAACTTAGAGAAAAGATTATGGAGAGGAGGGTGATAAATAGTGTCAAAGACTGCAGAGAGGTCAAGAAATATAAGGATTGAGAAAAAGACATTGGATTTACCAATTAAGAGATCGTTGGTGGGGCAGCTAGATGGCACAGTGGATAGAGCACCGGCCCTGGAGTCAGGAGTACCTGAGTTCAAATCCGACCTCAGACACTTAATACTTACTAGCTGTGTGACCCTGGGCAAGTCACTTAACCCCAATTGCCTCACTTAAAAAAAAAGAGAGAGAGAGAGAGAGAGAGAGAGAGAGAGAGAGAGAGAGAGAGAGAGAGAGAGAGAGGGATCGTTGGTAACTTTGGAGAAAACAGTTCTGATTGAATGATGAAGTCAGAAGCCAGATTGTAGGGAGTTGAGAGTGAGAAGAGGAAACGGAGGCACCTCTTTTACTTGGCCTTCTCAAGGAGTTTAGCCACAAAAGGAAGGAGAGTTATGGGATGATAGTCAGCGAGGATGGAAAGATCAAGTGAGAGTTTATTTTGTGAAGAGAGGGGAGACATGGGCATGTTTGTATGCAGCAGGAAAGCAGGAGAGAGGGAGAGATTGAAGTGAGAGAGTGAGGATTATAGAAGAGGAATCTGCTGGAGGAAATGGGATGGAACAGGATCACTTCACTAATCAACTCTCCACAGTGCTCGTTCTCTCTAAGCCTCCCACAGCTGCTTCACCCCACACCCCATCCTCACACTTAACCAAAAAGACCTGAGGCCATTCTTTTGAGAGCTCCCAGTCTCCAATCCTCCTCCTCCTCCTCAGGTATCACTCAGATGCTTTCCCTCACTGTCATTTGCCAAGGAAAACCCCTCTTCAGACATCCTTGATCTTTCCTCCTCCCATCTTTGCCAGCAGACTACTTCCAGTACCATCCTCAATCTCTTATCTTCAAGAGATATCTATTTGGAAAATGTTCTCCACATCCAGAAAAGAATGCAGATTGAAACACACTATTTTTACTTCTGTTGTTTTTTTGGTGGTGGTGTTTCTACTTTCTTGTGTTTTTTTTCCTTCTCTCAAACATAACTAATGTGGAAATATGTTTAACATGATTGTAATGTATAACCTATATCAGATTGCTTGCTGGTTTCAGGAGGGAGGAAGAAAGGGAGGGAGGGAGAAAAATTTGGAATTCAAAATCTTACAAAATGTAATGCTGAAAACTATCTTTACATGTAATTGGAAAAAAATACTACTGAACTTAAAAAAAAAAAGATATTTATTGTGTCCTTCGCCAATGCCTAAAAACACACTTATGTCTCCCACAGCCTTAAAAACCCTTACTTGAACTGACCATCCCTGCTAATCATTGAACCATTTGTCTCTTACCCTTTCTGGCTAAAATCCTTGAGAAAGTCATCTAAACTAGGTACCTCTATTTCCTCTTCTCTAAGCCCTATGCAATTTAGCTTCTAACCTTATCATTCAAAGGAAACTGCCTTTTCCAAAGTTCCAAATTACTTTTTGGCCAATTCTAATGGCCTTTCTCAATCTTCATCCTTCTTGACCTCTCTGCAGTATTTGATCCTATTCTCCCAGATATTCTCTCCTCTCTAGGTATTAATGACAATGTTCTCTCCTGATTCTCTTTCTACCTGTCTGACACTCTTCTTCAGTCTCCTTTACTGGATCTTCATCCACATCATGCTCAGTGATGATGGGGGTCCCCCAAGGCTCTTCTGGGTCTCTTCTATTTTCTCTCTATACTATCTTACTTAGTCATCTCATTAGCTCCCATGGAATCGATGATCATCTCTATGTAGATGAGTCCCATATCTATATATCCTACCCTAGTCGCTCTCCTGAGCAGTAGTCCTACATTACTCACATCTCAAACTGGATGTTCCATAGGCATCTCAAACTCAATATGTTCATAACAGAACTCATTATCTTTTCCCTCAAACTCTCACCTCTTTTCAAATTTCCTATTCCTATTCTAGGGCTCCATCATCTTCCCAGTCACCCAGGCTTCTCATTTGCCCCTTCTCTCTACTGAGAGACACGTCATTTCTAGACTATTGTGATAGCCTTCCCATTAGTTTCGCTGCTTCAACTCTTTTCTTACTCCAATTCATCCTCCATTTAGCTGACAAAATAATTTTCCTAAAGATTATGTCTGCTGATGTTCTAACCCCCCTACCCAATAAACTCACTGCTTACCCCAGGGCCTGGAACTATAGGAACTTAATAAATGCTGGCTGACTACTACCTCTAAGATAAAATATAAAGTCTTCTGCTTGGCATTTAAATCTCTTCATAACCTGGGAAACCCAAAGGAAGAGGTAAGGAGCAAGAATATTCCAAGCATGGGAGACAGCCAGTGGAAAGGCACATGTAGCTGGATCATAGAGTTCCTGGAAGGGAAAGTGGAAAAATAAAAAGGGGGCCAACAAAGTTAAGGACAGCTACATGGTGAAGTGAACAGAGTGCCAGACCTGGTGTCCAGAGGACCTAAGACCCAAGGCTGTATTTTGATCACTTCAGACACTTACTAGCTGTGTGAGCTTGCACAAGTCACTTAACCTTGTTTGCCTCAGTTTCCTCATCTGTCAAATGAGCTAGAGAAGGAAATGGCAAACCGCTCCAGGATCTTTGCCGAGAAAACCCGAGGTGGGGTCACAAAGAGTGGGACATGGCTGAACAACAACAAGAAGACCAAGGCAGAGAAGCCCAGAGAGGGGAAGTAACTTTCCTGATGTCACAGCTCACACGAATGACAGAACATGAAACTAGAGTCTCAGGTCCCCTTCCAATAACCCCCTTTCCATTCACAGAGTAGAGGCTGCCTCTTAGGAGAAAAGCTGGAGGGAAGTGACACCCAAAGGCACAAACGAAGAGGGAGGAAAATAGAACCCAAGGCCTCTGAGTTCAAATCCAGGGCCCACTGAAGTCCCGTTCCCACCCGCCCAGAACTGTGCATGCGCGCCTCTCAGTCCCCCTGTGAAGTGCACGAGCGTCCCAGTCCCTGCCCCGTGCACGCGCCTCAGGCCCCCTCGATTCGTGCCCGCGCGCCCCAGCTGCGTCCTCACCAGCAGACACCACCGGCCGGCGGTGCAGCAGGTTATCCAGCAGTGCAGCGCAGTAGCCCATGAAGCCAGAGTAGAGGACCCGCGGATCCGTCAGCTTCGGCGGAGGCAGGCTCCGAGCCTCATCGGGCAGGAACTGCAACGGAATGGAATTGGGCCTCACACTCATCTTGCCTACACCGCCGCCACCGCCTCCTTTGGCTGAGGTGAAGGGCACCGCGCGGTGCACCGAGTAAAGACGTCCCCCCCCGGCACGCAACGTCCGGGGCCACCGCGCCAGGGTTCCGCCTTTCTAAAGGGTCCGCCCCCTTTCCGTCTCCGGGCGGAGGTAGTTCTCCAGCTGCAGAGGAACTAGAAGCCTGCAATTCTTTTGCCCAAAGTCACACAGCGCACCAAGTTTCCTGACTCCTAAAGTCAGGACTTAAAAAAAAATCACCTTTGGCTTTGTATCATAACTGTTAATACATCTATCGCCTTTGCGGAGCCCCTCAAGGGCACAGACTGTATCCCCTCAAAGGAAAAACGGGGCTACATAAATGCTCGTTGAATGAACAATTAAACATTTCAACCAAAAACATTGATGAAATTTTTTAAAAAACCAAACATTTTAATAGGAACTTAATTACTAACAAACACGAACATTTCAGTATACAGAGAAGAGCAGTAAAAACCAAACCTCTATTCTGCCCAAAGACTTTTACCATCATACCCTAACTCCCCCAGTCCCTCATTTCAGTGAAAAAGGACCTCAGGGGGGCATCTGGTCCGATCTGCGGCTGAGCAGAAATCTCCTCTGCAAATGCAGGCGTGGACGGGGAGGGGTGGGGAGAGGGCGTGCAGCCTTTGCTAGCAGACCTTTAAAGGAAGGGGAACCCACTACCTCCCAAGGGAGCCCATTCTACTTTTGGACAGCTCCCATTGTGAAGACATTTTCCCTGAAATGCAGGCTAAATCTGCCTCTCCAGCTTCCAACTTGCTCCCACTTCTGTTTCTGGGGACAAATAGAACAGTTCGAATCTCTTTTCCACGGGACAGCACTTCAAATACTCGAAGACAGTTAGTATGTATCCCAGGGACCTCTTTTCCAAGCAAAACATTCTCTATTCTTCTAATCGCTTCTCTTATGACAAGACCTCAAAATTTCATTATCTAGCAGCTGGTGGCATGATGGATAGAGCGCTGAACCTGGAGTCAGGATACACCTCAGTTCAAATCCAACCTCAGACATTAGCTGTGTGACCCTGGGCAAGTCATTTAACCTCTTCCTCAGTTTCTTCGACCATAAAATGGAGATAATACTAACATCCACCCTCTTTCTAGGGTCGTTGTGAGGATCAAATGAGATAATGATTATAAAGTGCTTAGCAAAATTCCTGGCACATAGTAAGAGTAAATGCTAGCTATTATTATTATTCTGGTTGTCCTCTCAGAGTATTATGCAGTTTGTCAATTTCTTTCTGAAAATATAGAGAGAATTGGGGTATGGTGGGAAGAGCTCTGATTTGTGAGTACAGAAAATTGGTCTTAGTCCCAAGTGAATCATTCTTTGGGATTGTTTCTTCCTTTGTAAAATGAGAGGACAGACAATAGCATTAAAAAAAAAATTAGCTCAAAAGACTTCAGAACCCTGATCAATGTGGTAACTTTAGAAGACTGATGAGAAAGTACGAATCTCCTGTCTCTGGGGAAGGAAAATGATGAAGTAGAGGTGTAGAATGGATTATATATACGAGGTGTCCCAAAAGTCTTAGTGCAGTTTCAAGCTCCAGTAACTTAAGACTTTTGGGACACCTGTATGGAATCTGTTCTGCACTAAGACTTTTGGGACATTGTATAGAGCCCATTCTGCCCTTTTTGGGACACTCTGTATATTCAGATGTGGCCATTTTCACTTGACTTGATGGTTTGTTTTGCTTAACTATTCACATTTCTTACAAATGGCCTTCTACTGGGTAGGTGGCAGGTGAGGTAATGGCTAGTGACAAATATCTCCCACCAAAGAGCATCAATGGAATAATTAAAATTTAAAAGTACAGAAAACAAAAAGACATTCAGAAAGTGATTAAAGAGGGCAACATTGGTATTACTTGGTTAAATTTAATACATATTTTAAAAATAAACTATATAGAAGATGTTGATTGAGCACAGACTGAAGCATGCTGTTTTGTGTTTTCTTTCTTTTTTTATACTTGAGGTTTTTTGTATAAAGTGACTAATATGGTAATGTTTTACATAATTGCACATGTATAACCAAAACTGGTTGCTTGCTGCCTCAGGGAGTGGGGAGGGTAGGGAGGGAGGGATGAGGGAGGGATAGAATTTGGAACTCAAAACTTTAAATAGAAAAGAGGACCCTGGAGGATTTTTGCTCTCACCTTGCCTGGGGAGAGTCATTGACTGAATAGGCTGCAGACCCTTTGCACTTCATGTTTGTTCATCAAACTGTAGTTTTCAGCATGTCAAAGGTTGTTTCTATAATTGAGCGCACTCAGTCCATGGGGATGTGGCATACTACTCACAATGATAATGAATTCTAGACAACTCTCTCCCAGGCACCCTTCATACAGTTGCTCTGGTTGGCCTTTTGGGCTTTTAAGCATGGATAGCCTGGGTTTAGTGTTCCCAAGGCTAGGTTCAGTCATTTTGAACACCCATGCAATGATAGACCAGGTGCTTGTTTGGTGAATGTTCTTACAGTAATTTTCTATACTGGATTGTGTTTTTCCTTCTTTCCTGACCAACTTTTAACCATTTGTAAGTAACTGAGAAACTGGAAGACTGCCCAAAATGATGGAGTGGGAGGAAGCAATATAGCCCATCCCCATCCCCACAAGTATTCCAACAAAGATCTGGGAAGAACACCAGATGCAGTATTCATTGGGAAATCCAAGGAGAAAATACAGTCATTTTCCCCAGCCCATGATGCAGGAACAGCATTAGGTCTTAGGAGGGGATCTGCAGCAAGGTGTGTGTGGAGCTGACCTGTGGCTGTGTTCCTGGGTGGAGAGCAATGTCAGATCCAACAGGGACAGGGTCTGACTGTCCAGGAAGTGAGAAAGGGAGCCAACATGCTGCTGGGTGTCCCTGACCCCATGCTGGGTCGCTGACCCAATGTGGACTTGAGGGTACCTACAGCTAGGTACTACAGTAAAAGATCTAGTGAACCCAGATCAGGTTTGGTCTGAGATTACATATTAGGGAAAGACCAGGAAAAGAAGTGAGTGGCAGCTGTGGGGTACTTACCCTAAAGTAAGGTCTCAGTTTCAGTCCCCATTTCATGCTGAGGGCTTTGGCTAAGTGACTAAGAAAGGATGTTCAGGCCAAAAGGGAGCTTGCAGCTCTGTTGCTCTAAAACTGCAGGGCCTTCTAGCTAGCTGACAGGGGCTGGGGCCAGCATCAGTCTACCAGAGTTCCATGATTTTGGTTATATCACCCAAATCCAAACTAGAATCAGGGGATTGCAAAGCTCGGATCAAGAGCAGCAACCAGATTTTGCCCTAGATCAGACAACTTAAGGCAATGAAAGTTTGTGTGTCCCTAGCATGAGCTGTCCTTGAGATCCTTGAACATAATGCCTGGAGAAAGCAAGAACAGGACTCTTGAGAATACAAAATAGAATCAAATAAGGTCCTGACATTCTCTCCAGAAGAGCACAGAGTTCAGAATTTAAGACAAAGTCCCAATTCAAGAAGGCTAGAAGAATGATTAAACAAAAAATGTTTCTATGATTAATAACTTTTATGGAGTCAGAAACTCCCAAGACATAAATCCGGAAGAGGCTGACTACAAAACATCTAACAAGCAAAAACAAAAAACAAAGAAAAAATAGCTTTGCCACAAGACCAACTAGATAGAATTTCTGGGGGGAAGTGGAGTTAAAAAATAAATCTCATAAATGAAATTAGTTCTAGAGGAAAGAATTGGAAAAGAAATGAAGGTTTGGAACGACTTAGATGAATTAAGAATTTGATAAAGAATTAACAGCTTAGTACGAGATATAAAAAATACTAACTAACTAACTTCCCTACTAACATACTGCTTGAAAATTAGAATGGACCAAAGAGAAGCTAATGATTCTATGAGACAACAAGAAACATTAAATCAAAGTAAGAAGATTGAAAAAATAGAAGAAAATGCAAAACATGTTACATAAAAGATAACTGAGGGGGCAGCTAGGTGGTGTAGTGGATAAAGTATTGGCCCTGGATTCAGGAGGACCTGAGTTCAAATCCAGTCTCAGACACTTGACACTTACTAGCTGTGTGACCCTGGGAAAGTCACTTAACCCTCATTGCCCCAACAAAAACAAACTAAAAAAACCCCAAACAACAATAAAAGATAACTGACCTGGAAAATAGATCAAGAAGAAACAATTTAAGAATTAGTGGATTACCTGAAAGCCACGACCAAAAAAGGGGGCTTGAACATCATATTTCAAGAAATCATGAAAGAATAATGCCCAGATGAACATCATAGCTAAAACCCAGAGATTTAAGGTAAAAAAATAACAACAAACCCCCCCAAAACATGGCAAACAGCCAGAAAGAAAGAGTTCTGATACCAAAGAGTCAGTCACAACCACAAAGCATGGAATATGATTTTTCAAAAGGCAAACTATATAGACTTATAATAAAAAGTAATTTACTCAGGAAAACTGATTATAATCTTGAGTGAAATGGACCTTTAGTGAAAGTTTATGATTAAAAAAAAAGACTTCAGCTTAGTAGAAACTTTGAAATATAAGCAAAACAAACTCTAAAATAGGTAGATGAGTTGTCAAGAAAGTTTTGAAAGGAAAGATTTTTGATTGAGGTCTACACAAAGGAAAGAAAAGAGGGAGAGCAGAATGGAAACAGATTGCATCAAGCAAAGAATACTAGTACTGAGCATACTTCTTTCTCACCACTCTTTTTTTCTTTGTAAAGTGAGTTGTGAGCAAAGAGAAGGAAAAAAACCCCATAAAAGAATAGGATATTAGAGGGATACACACTATACTAAGTGTGAAAGTGAACATAATGAATTCACCCATAAAATGGAAGTAGATAACAAAAGCAAAATTCAACATGCTGTTTCTAAGAAATACACTTGAAACAAAGATTCAAATATGAAATGCAATCTCTCCAGACAGTTGTCTCTTCTGTAGCATCGAAGTAACATTATGTCAGCTAGGGTCCAAATTTCTTATCCTCTTCTAGGGGGCAACCACATATCCTAAGAATAATGGCAACTTTCTCTAGGGGATTTACCTAGACTGAGTTGTAACATCTGTTTCAGTTCTTGGATAAAGATTTATAACTATGGATGACATGGGCTTAAAATTTTTTTTATCGAGGCAGCTAGGTGGCGCAGTGGATGGAACACCGGCCCTGGATTCAGGAGGACCTGAGTTCAAATCAGACCTCAGACACTTGACACTTACTAGCTGCATGACCCTGGGCAAGTCACTTAACCCTTATTGCCCTACCAAAAAAAAAAGTTTTATCCATGCCTTTAAGTTGTTTTTTTTTTGTACCAATTGTTATTTTTCAATACACCTCCACTCCCATAAAGTCTTATCTTGTAATAAAATTAGTAAAGCAAAGTCAAATGTCAAAACAACTCTGGCAGCAAATGGAACATTTTACAACCATGGTCCTCTACCTCTAAAGAGAAAGGAAAGAGGTATGATTCATCATAAGTTCACAGGGACCAAGATGAGTCATTGCAATTAATCAGTTTTGTGGCTTCTAAATATCATTTTCATGTATATTATAGTCATTATGTATAGAATGTTCTACTCGTTCTACTTTCTCCACTGTGCATTAGCTAATTTCTCTGAATTCCCCAGTCATCACTTATTATACTCTAATAATATCCAATTATATTCACATACCTCAGTTTATTCAACTATTCCTCAATTCATGGGCATTTCTCCGTTTACAATTTTGTGTTGCTATGACTACCTTGATCTATAGGGGCTCTCTTTGTCTTTGACCTTCTTGTGAGTACACACCTAGGAATGCTATCCTGTTTATGAACAGTTTAGCGACTTTTCTCACATAATTCCAAATTTGGCAGAGCTAGTTTCAAGGTTGGCCATGTGCCATCCCACTACCACTGAACATATATCCCTAAGAGATTTTGAAGGCTCTATCTATTGTCTCAGAAAATGCACATAGAGTGGTAATGATCTCTTGAATTTCTTATTCACTATTCTCTATCTAATCAGAGAACCTAAAACAGCCTGCAGGGTCCTTTGTTTTTTTTTGTTTTTGTTTTTTTTAGTGAGGCAATTGGGGTTAAGTGACTTGCCCAGGGTCACACAGCTAGTAAGTATTAAGTGTCTGAGGCCGGATTTGAACTCAGGTACTCCTGACTCCAGGGCCGGTGCTCTATCCACTGCGCCACCTAGCTGCCCCCTGCAGGGTCCTTTGAATAGTATACTTTGTGTAGCTCAGAATTCATCCCAATGCATGTATCTAATGCACAATAAAGTATCTTCTTGGCTCATCCTCTCCCCACCATGCATTGCCCACTAGGCAAACGTTTTCAAAGAATACTACTGACAGTTAGCTTCCACAAATGCAAATGATAAATATTCCAATGAGCAGTCCCAGAAAACTCTTATGTTAGAAACTCTTTCATGACATAAAGGGCTCAGTAATGTTTTGAAAGCATTTTCTCACTGTATTGGCTCATAATCCCTGTGGAGGAAGCCTAGGGAACCAGGTGTACATAAAACAACTCCCTACTTTCAAGTACATAGTAGTTACATTGTAATAACAATTACATATTAATGAATGCAGGAGAAATTTCCAGTACCTCCATGCCCCCCCCCCCCCATCCCACGGATCCCAAGCATTTGTTTTCTTCCACTTTCCCCTCTTCTGTTGGAAAAACAAAAACAAAACCCTTGTAAGAAATATGCATGGTCTATAAGAAATGACGAGCAGGCAAAATTCAGAAAAACCTGGAAAGGCTTAAGTGGACTGACACTGAATGAAGTAAGCAGAACCAGGAGAACATTGTACACAGTAGGAGCAACATTGTGTGATGATCAACTGTGATAGACTTTGCTTTTCTCGGCAATACAATGATCCAGGACATTTCCAAAGGATTCATGATGGAAAATGCTCTCCACATCCAGAAAAAGAACTGTGGAATCTGAATACAGACTGAACCATATTAGTTTTACTTTTTTTTTTATTTTTTGAGGTTTTTCCCTTTTGTTCTGATTCTTCTTTCACAACATGACTAATGTGGAAATGTTTAATGTGATTGTACTTATATAACCTATATCAGATTGCTTGCTGTCTAGGGGAGGGGAGAGGCAATTGGAACTAAAAAACTTATAAAGGGGGACAGCTAGGTGGCGCAGTAGATAGAGCATCGACCCTGGAGTCAGGAGGACCTAAATTCGAATATGGCCTCAGACACTTGACACTTACTAGCTGTGTGACCCTGGGTAAGTCACTTAACCTCAATTGCCTCATCAAAAAACAGTAACAACAACAACAACAAAATCCCAAACTTATAAAAACAAATATTGAAAACTACCTTTACATGTAACTGGAAAAATAAAATAAAATACTATTAAGGAGAAAAAAGAACTATGCATGGTCAAGCAAAATGAATTCCACATTGTGTATAAGTATATGCCTCCCACTACATCTTGAGTCCATCACTTACTTCTCTGTCAGGAAGAATCAATACATGACCCAGAAGTTATCAGTGCAATGAGTCCAGAGGACCAATAATGTAATATGCAGAGGAAAGTCTCATAAAAAGAGGGAAGGACTAGAAATCCTAGAACAAATAACTATTGGTTCCTACAATGTATACAAGGCCTTGTGGTTATCTATAGTATTGAGTATAGATTTCCTCACAAGTCCCAGCTCAGCCCATTTTGTACAGGGAGTATGTGCGTGTGTGGTGGGGGGAGGAAAATGAAGGAGATATTTTCTCCTTTTTTTCTCCATATCTCTTGTGACACTATAGTATGATCACCTAATTTCTCAGGTCAGTGCTATTAGTCTTCACGTAAAGTTCAGTAATCCTTTGATGCCATCTCTCAGTGCAAGGTGAGGGCCCAAAGTGCCTTCAAGAAATCTCTTTAGGTTATCATCATTTTTTCCTGCAAGCCTCTTCTCCCTCTTCCTTCGCCCTCCCCTGAACTGTGTTCAGGTTTTCTAGGTTACCAGCTTCAGCTATCATCATGTATATCCCTTGTGGAAGATAAATTTATATTTTCCACTTACTCTAATGGGAAGGTGCTGGTGCTGGGAGAGTGGGCAAATTTTCCAGCTTTTACAATATCACCGAATACTACCTTATATTGCTTTTGTATATGTCTTATTTCCCTTAATAAATCATAAGCTCCTTCAATTTAGGGAATCTATTTTCAATTGTTATATTTCTAGTGCATGAAAAGTAAGTGCTTAACAAATGTATGTTGAATTGTATATGTCAAGATTCTAAGAGCGTAAGCTTTTGGATTAGTCAGCCATTCTGATGACACCAGGAATAATTGGTCTCTCAGAATATATGGCTTTCTTTGGATAAGATCTTTGTTGAAAGGAAGAATATTGGACTAGAAGACAAGTATGCTTATGGGAAATCACTCACTGAAATACCATCTGTGATGATTAAAATCTAATGTGTGTGTCCTTACCGGCCCCCCAGTGTGTGGGGGAAACTAGTTAGGATTTACTTATAGCTTTTAAGCATTTATTAAAGTATATTAGAAGTTAGTAAAGAGTGGAGAGCACATCTCTGAAAAAATGGAAAAAACCCTAGCTCAGACATACGCTGGAGAGAGAAAAAGAGCTCCTTCACCTAGCTGCTCATGCTTCCCAAGAGAGAGTCTCACTGGAAGCTCTCTGTAGAACAGGAAGTGGGGTGGTCCCCACACACAGCTCCAAGCTAACTGGGCTAAAGGCGGTCCATGAATTGCTAGTCAACTTCTGAGATGCCAATTTGACCTTTGAAAGGTCGAATTATTTCTTGGCAGGGGCTCTTGGTTCTCACACTCCCCCTGTGCTTCATGAAGAAATATAGTTTCCTTACATGAAGCATATAGAATGTTAAAGTTAGAAGGTGTTTTAGAAATTTAGTCAGCCCTTGCCCTCTCCCATTTTACATGTAAGGGAATGACCCTTGAGAGTTTACTTATTAGGGACATAAGTTGGCCTTGAGAAAAGCAGTTGCCTTGACAGTTTATTTGTCTGGGATATAGATCTACTCAAGAGTTCTAAGGAAAGTACTTCCTGAAGTTGTTTTATTTAGAGCTCTGAGGCAGCAATTGCCCAATTGAATGTGACTAGAGGTAGAACATCTGAGTGAATGAGCACATTATCCTTCAGTGATTTGCATATAAATAATTAGAAAGCTTTTAGGTTAATAACTAGGGAAATATAAACATCAGAACTGTTCTGTGATAAAGAACCTGATCATAGACAGAAAAATGGAAATTCAGTTACCAACCATAAGCTAAGACAGAGTTGTTTGCAGAGAGAGTCTGAATCAATCAATCAGTACACATTTATTAAGCACATACTATATGCTTGACACTATAAGTGAAGATACAAAAAAAAGAGCAAAAGATAGTACCTGCCCTCAAGAAGCTTACAATCTAATGAGGGATACAACATGCAAACAAATACATACAATGTAAGCTGTATACAGGATAAATATAAAATAATTAAGAGGGAAGACACTAGACTTAAGAGGGGATGAGGAAGGCTTCCCATAGAAGGTGAGATTTGAAGGAAACCAGAGGAAGGAGAGTGTTCCAGGTATGGGACACAGCCAAAGAGAACGTCTAGAGGCAAGAGTTGGAGTATCTTATTTGTAGAACAGACAGGAGGCTTGTGGAACAGCATTGTGGATTTTGTGTGTGTGTGTGTGTGTGTGTGTGTGCAATTAGTTGTAAGAAGACTGGAAAGGTAGGAAAGGGCCAGATTATGAAGAGCTTTGAATGCCAAACAGAGCATTTTGTATTTGTTCTTGGAGGCAATAGGGAACCACTGGAATTTATTGAGCTGGAGTTGGGGTAGGGAGAACAACATGATAGGACCTGAGTTTTTGGAAACCAAGAAAGATAAGAGGAAAGAGAGAGGTAACCCCATCTCTGTCCTAGTCACTTGTCAAGAAGACAAGTAATCAGTAAAAGAGAAAATAACATCCACCAGGATGTGGCCACTATAGCAGCTCCAGAGCAGTTGAAAAGAACGATTCCATTATGGTTGGTGGTGACTGGAAAGATATCGATCCATCTTGCTCCTGGAAGAGTGCACTGGTCACTTTTTTCATTAATAGCAGCAGTTAGCTTTTAATGCTTTCTAGTTGCAAAGTGCTTTAGATACTTTGTCCTTTGGTCTTCACAACAATCCAGAGAGACTGCCTGCAATCATGGAAGACCTCCCGACCTCTTATAGCTAGGTCATGTATTGATTTGGAACTTATCTTGGTAAATGGTGTGAGGTGTTGGTTTAAAACTAATTTCTGCCAGCTAGAAGAAGTTAAATATATTAAAGAAACAAAGAAATTACCTCTCAGATCTATGAATAGGTGACAAACACATGAGCAAACAAGGGGCGGAGAAGATTAAAGATGATGACAAGGAGGAAGGGAAGAAAAATTTATTAAATACTACTATGCAGTAGGCACTGTTCTAAGTGCTTTAAAAATAACTCATCTGATCCTTACAACCCTGATGATGATAAAATAGCCAATTTTAATAACAAGGTTTAAGTTCCTGCACAAACAAAACCAATATACAGTTAAAATTAGAAAGGGAACTATTGGGCAAAATCTTTGCATCAAGTTTCTCTGATAAAAGTTTCATTTAAATATGTGTAAAGGGGCAGCTAGGTGGCACAGTGGATTAAAGCACCAGCCCTGGATTCAGAAGGACCTGAGTTCAAATCTGACCTCAGACACCTGGCATTTACTAGCTGTGTGACCCTGGGCAAGTCACTTAACCCCCACTGCCCTGCAAAAAAACCAAAACCAAAACCAAAATATGTGTAAAGAACAGATTCAGGGCTGCTACATGGTACAGTGGATAGAGTACCAGCTGAGTCAGGAAGACTCACCTTCCTGTGTTCAAATGTGGTCTCAGACACTTACTAGTTTTGTGACCCTGGGCAAGTTATTTAACCCTGTTTGCCCCAGTTTCCTCATCTGTAAAATGAGCTGAAGAAGGAAATGGCAAACCACTTCAGTATCTTTGCCAAGAAAACCCCAAATTGGGTCATGAAGACTCAGACATGACCAAAACACAATAATAAGAACAAGAAGGAACAGGGGCAAGTTTATAGGAACAACAATTTGCCAACTGATAAATGATCAAAGGATATGAACGGGTAGTTTTCAAAGGAAGAAATCTAGGCTATCAACGGTCATATGAAAAAATCATACAAATCTAGTAGTCACTATGTATATCCAATACATCTAACCAGAAATGAAAAGAGTATGACTATATAAATAAACAGGAATATGCACCACTGTGAAAGTGATGGGGATTATCATAGACCGGCCAAAAAAAAAATTAGGTAGTCACATTTGTATCTGTGAAAACTAGAAAAAATCTAGTTTCTAGGGTATATTTAAATTCAGGATTGAAAAGCAATGTGGCACAGTGCATAAAGCACTGGCTCTGGATTCAGGAGGACTTGAGTTCAAATTTGACCTAAGACACTTGACACTTACTAGCTGTGTGACCCTGGGCAAGTCACTTAACCCCCATTACCTCACAAAAAAAAAAAAAAAAAGCAATGTGAAAGATCTCCATCATCCAGGAATGAGTGTTAGAGAAAATTGCATCAAACATGATCAGCATAAATACAAAAAAGGTTCCACAGCACACTAAAGCTGCAAATAGGTTGTCATCTTTTGTATCAGCTTGTCCAGAGGAGTTAAGTATCTCTAGCTAAAACATCCACAAATCAGTCATAATCAGAAAAATTTAGAGCTGGTTCTTCATTTTAGAGATTGATGCTCATTCTTTATAACTGATAGATTCATAAGGTCTAAGAGCAGAGGACAGGACAACCCAAATCTAGTTGAATGGAGGGCAGACAGTCACATGAAAGCATAATTTAGTATGATACAAAGAGCATTAACCTAATATAACTCAGGCAAAAATTGGGTTCTAGTCCCAGGTCTGCCACTAGCAGGCTTCAATTACATCCTCTGTAAAATGAAGGCTTTAAATTAGATAACCTCAGGTCCCTTCCAACTCAATCATCAATGAAAGCTGCTGTTTGACATGCTTGATGTCACCCTTCTGGTGTTGTGGCAGGCAAACCTCTATATTCTTCTGTTCTTTTTTTTTTTAACTTTAAAATTTATATATATATTTTAGTTACATGTGAAAACAATTTTGAACATTAAAAAAATTTTGAGTTCTGAATTCTCTCCTTCCCTTCCCTCCCCCCTCTTTTTATTCTGTTCTTTAAAGAAAAAAATACTCTCAAATGTAAGGGTCCAGCCTCACTGGCTATGGATGATTTTTTGTTCTAGGTAAAGTTCAAAAAATAAATTGAAGATGAGCATCCTGGTTTATTCATTTTCACTATTTTTCTTCTGAGGAAAAGGGGAAGAGGAAGGGAAGGCTGAAAGCCATCTGTTCTTTTTAGCAATGACAGAATTATGAGGCATTCACCAATATCGTGTTACTTTTCTCTAATACGTTATAAAACATAATTAAAATTCAGCCTTGTCAAAATTAATCCAGATGCAGTTTATGACAACCATCTTTTTCAGTTGGGTTTGGCATCTGGACACTCACTGGCAAAAATGTGACCAACTAAAATAGGCGCAGGTCTCTTGCCTGGCAATGTTCACACTGGTTGACATTTCAGGGGCAGCCATGTGTTCTGGGTGGTTCTCAAATCAAAGTTCAAATTTCTTCAATTGACAAAATGCCCTTCTTTATGTCATCAGTGGCTGGCAGGCAGGAAAACTCATTTGGGATATTTTAATAGGTCTGGGTTCTCAGACTTCTTCATGTACATATAAGATGAGGCAAAGTCTGGCTATGCTCTTCCAGAGGTATATGATAGGAAGCATGGTGGATGGAGTGCCAGTTTTAGAAGTTAAGAACTTAAGGATTGCCTCTGAAATACAAGTATGCAACCAACCACAATCTAGTTAACCTTTCAGGGACCCAGGCAATTCTCTAAGATAATGACTTACAGGGGAGTTCTGGGTGTATGTATTGTTTTTACATTAGAAGGGTCCCACATGAATGAAATCATAGATCCAGACCGAAAAGTCCAAAGATATTCAAAAGCTTCAAGAGGAAGGAATTTGAAGGTAGAAAAGAAAGTAGGCAAGACAAAAATCACAGAACTTGAAGGGACCATCTAGGCCAACAATATATACTATATCTCTAACAAGTAGTTCTCCAAGTTTCATAGTGGGGACCTACTAGCTCTCAAGGCAGTAATTTGGGGGTAACTTTGTTAGTGTTCCCATATATCAAGCCTAAATAAGCCTCAATACATTTTCCAACCACTGCTCCTACCTTTGCCCTCTGGGAACAAGGAGAACACATGGAGCTCATCTTCCATATTCCAGTCCTTTAAATACTTAAAGGTAACAATGAAGGAACACTCCCTTCCCCCATTTCCTATGAATAACTTCCTTTCATAGTTGATTTAGACTATTTTTAGTTCCTCTATTGCCAATGAATAGCTGTGGGACCCTGGATAAGTCACCTAACTTCAAGAACCCCCTTCCCCAGGTCTCTCTTCTATAAAATGAGGGATTTAAATAGATTTCTTCCACCCCAAACACTGTGTTTTCAAGTCCCCTCTAGCTCTACCATTCTATGATTCAATGATCATCTTCAATGGGCTGTGTAAATATTTGCAAAGACAACTGCTTGCACTGTGTGCTCCCTCTGCTGGCAGCATTACCAAACATCAAAGTACATTCTTGATTTTACATAAGCAGAAAGCCAAAGTGGACGGACAAGGACACACACACACACACAGGGACACACACACACACACACCCCCACCCCTCATTTGTGTCATGCTATTATTTCATTTAAAAGGACCCCCAGAACAAGGGGGTACCCAGTGTGACCAAGACACCATCTGCTTATATGTGTCCCAATGGGAAACCTATCTGTCAATGAGCCAAAAATCTTAATGCAGAAATATAAAGTAGTATTTTATTTACATCTGCCCCCAGCGTGTGGTTGTAATTATGTTTTCTATCCTGACAGCAGTTATTTGGTGGGCTATAAATAACTAAGTTGTTTGGATTTGAACCTATTATTTATCTTGAGCAAGATTTATATTCAGCACAGCAATCTGCATCTCTCCAACAGACACTTTTAAGGGAGGTAGCGTTTCTGTTTCATAGCTTTAGAAGGGCAAGTGACTTCTCACCATGGTGACAATCAGGTTGCTGTGGTGGGCAACACCAGTATTTTCTAATTTAAAAACAAGAAAGAAAGAAAATAGAGCCTCTCTGAATGAAAAACATCAGTGGGTAGCCTGGAAGAATAGTGCAGACATGTTCAAAACAGGACCCACTGAAATGAATGGCTTCTGCCACCAGCAACCTTTTTCGAATGCTGGTTAATTTTCCATGAGGTAATTGCCTGGAAGTCATCCAAGCAGTCCCTTTATTCATCGTAGTTTTGCCTTGCCGACAGCAGGGCCAGGCAACATTGAAATCGACAGTCTGAACCAAGCATATGTGATGCCTACTGCACAATATACTGAAGTCAGGAACAAAGGAACGAAAGGGTACTTTAGTTTCCAGGGGGTGAAGGGAAATACAAGTTCACAGCAGATTTCCAGAGGCCCCAAGCCAATGAGGTAGATGGTTTCCATCCAATTAAGAAGTTTTTCTTTTCTATAGAAAAAAAAGAAAGAAAGAAAGAAAAAAGGCTGGTTTAGGGCTGTCCCTTTAGTTGAGTGAATATTTTTCCAGTTCAAATTTCCAAACTCCATTGTCTGAAGGAATAAAATAGGAGAAACCATGTGGTGTGGTGCAAAGATCATGAGGCTAGGGGGCAGGGCTTCTATTCTAGGCCACTTCTGTCCTTGGCTCACTGTACCAACTGAAGTCAATTACTTCCCCTCTTTCAGCCACCATTTTCTCTTTTATAAAGTGAAAATGTGAGATTAAATCTGTAAGGTCCCTTCCAGCTCTGAGTCTGTAAAAATAACAATATACATTTATATAACACATTATTATTTGAAAAAAGGAGGTAAAAATAAGCATTATTATTCCCATCTCACAGGTGAGGAAGCTGAGGCTCAGCGAAGGCACTTGCCCAGCACCACACAAGGACGGGTCTCGTTTTAAGTCTAATGCTCTTTATAAATACCAAGTTGCTTCTGGTTTCACATATGGAAAAATGGATGACAAAACAATGGTAAATTATAAACACTTCTCAGCACTCTCCATTTAACCCCCATATCACCCAAGCCCAGTTGATCGAAATTCTGCTGAGATGCTCCTAAGGGGGTTGGCTGTGAGCTGTGGGGATGGAGAAGTCTAATGACTAGCTGAGATACCAGATCAGACATATCCAACTCATTTCACAATCACTTACCTACTTAGTGAAATATGAATTTTGGTAGATATGGGTCACAGCTGAGTTCAATAAAGGAGTATATTCCTCCAAATTCTCTGCTTAAAAACTGATCTAATTTATAATGTATTAATTTTGGGAGAGGATAAATTCAATTACTTAAGAAACAGCATATTTTATAAAACCAAATGCAATTTTAAATAATTTTTTTCTGATTACCTGAACAAAGTCTTCAGTGATGAAAAACTATAAACAGTGAATAGTAGCATGAGTAACACTTTAATAGGGAATTCTAAAAAACAAAAGTACAGATTATTCATTTATTCATAAATAAGCATTTATTAAAATACCTTCTGTATACAAAATATTGCTACTTTTGAAGAGATAAAAAGTTTAGAACAGCAACGTCTCTACTCTTAAGGAATTTATAATCTTGGGGAGAGCGAAGACACAAAAATATAAGAATAATGTATCATACACTATTATAAGTACATTAGAAAGATAACAGAGTGTTATGTGAGGTGTGAAAGGAAAAACCTGGTAGTAACTGCAGGGAAAGTGAAACGGGATAGGTTTTCCTACAGGAGGCAGCGTTTGAAATGAGCTTAAAGGACAGGCAGGAATTCAAAGAGCGCTTTCCAGGTACAGGTCCTGAGCCAAGATTAGAAATAGGAAAACACAGGCTATGTTCAGCAGGTAGAGTAGATCCCTTTGGCTGGGCTGTAGGGGTCTGGAGAAGACTGCTAAGATGAAGCTGGAAGGTCATGGTACTGCCAAATTGTGGGACTTCGGCATGCTTTTGTTGCTATTCAGTCGTCTTCAGTTGTGTCCAACTCTTTATAACCCCATTTAGGGCTTTCTTGGCGTTTGCCATGTCCTTCTCCAGCTCATTTGACAGATGAAGACACTGAGGCAAATAGGGATCAGTGACTTGCCCAGGGTCACAAAACTACTAAGTGTCTGAGGCCGGATTTGAACTCAGGTACTCCTGACTCCAGGGCTGGTGCTCTATCCACTGCGCCACCTAGCTGCTCCAAGTCAAGAAGCTGTGAGCTCAAATTCTGAGACTTTAGGCAAAGCTATTAACTTCTCTGGGTCTCAGAAGGTTGCACTGATGATGTCTGAGATGCTTCCCAGATCTAGATGGGTTTTCATAAAGTACATTTCAAAGTGCTGGATGAGGACAATGACTAGCATTTTAATTATGCATTTTTACGGGAGTACAAGGTTTTTAGTGTTAGAGGTAAAATAGAGGGTGTAGCACCTTAGGGAATGAATGATTCACCAATGAAGATAGTAGCCAGACTTCTTTGTAATGCCCCTGGACTAGTCATTTATGTTAAGTGAAGACAGAACATTAAGCTAGAAATGAGTCTTACTGCAAAGAGGAGGGTGGTCAAACCGCCAGAAGCAGGAAGCCCACTTACCTGGGGCTGTGAAAAGCAATGGGAAGAGGGAATAATGGCCGGTTGTGGTCAGAAGCAGATAAATTCCAGCATCTTGTGGCTTTCCTACAGACAAGAGACTGGAACAAAAATTCTCATGTTGATTAACTGTCCTATAAACAATCCCCCGAAATTACTTTAAAAAAATGTGAATTCTTTTAAGTTCAGAGTCAGGTCATATGGGCTTGAATTCTGGCCCCACACTGACTAGAGCTAAATTTACTTAAACTTCTCAGACCTGCAGTTTCCTCATCTGTAAAATGAGAATGATGATGCTTGCCTCACACAGTTGTTGGGAGGAAAGTGCTTTATAAATTTCAAAGTGCTCAAATCATTGTGAGTTGTTATTACTTTCTGTTGAGTGATGCAAATTGATAACATTTTTTCAATGTAAGTGACAAGTTCAGGTTACTACTTTTTCATTTATTCTAAATTTACTGATTTGATTGTTGACTGTTTACCACCTTCTCCTCCTCCATGAAACTTTTTCTGATCTCCTTGGCCAAAAACCACCTTTGTTTTTTTTAACTCTCTAATGCACTTATCATATAATACTCTTTTACAGCCTCTGTATCCAATCCCTCTCCTAGAAAGCAGGAATGCCATTTTATTGAAGCTTTGTATTCTCTATAGCCCCCAATCATGCCTAGCATGGGACTCTGTACATAGTAGGCACTTAATAATACTTGCTGGGTTGTGCTGTAAGACTCAGTGTCAGGTGTTGGGTGTGGTGGTGGTGGGGACAGTGGAGGATGACACAAAGATGAATTCACCACCTAGCAAGGGAAATAAGCCACACATACAAACATAATATCAAGCAGAGTGCAACAGATTTATGAGAGAGTTACAAACTGCTATAAGAATTCCAAGAATGCTTGCTGTTGTTGACGTTTCTGAGTAGGGCTATGCAGGATTGAGGATGGACAAGATGACAGGCCAAGAGAAGGATAACTGATTTCATGATCACTATAATCTATAAAACAAAGAGAAAGTTTTCTCTCCCCCACACCCATTATTATAGTATCATGGTTCCTGAGCTGTAGGGGGCCTTACAGGACATCTAGTACAATCCCCTCCTTTTAAGGATGAGGAAACTGGGCCCCTGGAAAGTTAAGCAACATTCCAAAGGTCATGAAGGCAGTAAGTGATAGAGGTGGAATTTGAACTCATTTCTAACCCACTTCTAGCCCTCTAGTAGCCATAAGCTTTTGTTCCCCAGGGGAAACTTGAAATTGATGAAGTCACATTGGCTAATTTAAACCCTAGTGGAACAGACAGGAAGGTACTGAAGTGCACAGCCCTTCAATCTTTTGAAATGTCCTGTTTTCAGCCAGCTCAGCATATATAAGATAGATATGGTCTTCTCCTCCTCTGGAAGACTGAAGGGGAGAATCTGGAGGTGGAAAGACAGGTCAGGAAGTTACTACAGTAGTCTAGGCAAGAAGGCAATAAAAAGACTGCACTAGGGAATAAAGAGGCAATGGATGAAAGGGTAAAGAGGGGATGGATGACAGATAAACAGGACAAATCCTCTTCAGAATACTGAGAAAAAAATAAGTCATGTGAATTTCTGATTCTCAGTTACTATTTATCTATAAAGGATGCATCACTACAGAACCTCTTTACTGTGTCTAAATGTTGTACTCAAAGTTTCTATAATAGAAAGTTGCCAATATTTTTGCTTATAAGTTTCACAGTATTTTGAACATGTGCTTAAATTTACCTTAGTTATCCACATACACTCACAGGAAATAATGCCTCACCCCAGTATAAATTTTACAGTATTTAAAGTACTTTTATATCCAATATCTCATTTGGTTCCTGAATTTTAGAGCTAGTGAAGGGTTAAGTGACATATCTTAGAAAGTTGATGGCAGAGACAGAACTAGACTCGGGACTACTGAATCTTCCACTCCCATCTGAAAGGACAGAGGGTAGATTAGAAATAAACTGGAAACTGAAGAGGAAGTAGAGAATGGCCTGTGCATTTCTGTTAATCAAGGTAACAAAGTACCAGGCACAATGTAGGAAGACTATCCACAGGGAGGATCAGTAATCCACATAGGAGTTAATAGTTGTAATGATTGGAAAGACGCCACCTACTGGAGACTTGCTGTGGGAAAGCTCCACCATGAGAAAAATGCCTCAGAGGCATTGTGGCTTTTCCTTGGCGTCAGGAAATGACGTTTGCTCATGGGTGCTGTCTATCAAGGCTACCAGCCAATCAACGTGAGGAGCCTCCTATGGTCTGGGAGGAGACAGGAAGGAGGAAAGGGAGCCTGCGCACAGAACGCTGGGGCTTTTTGGCTTCCTGACTTGATGGTGGTGGCGGCAGAGGACTTCACAGGAAATTTGAGGAAAGATAGGAATGCCAGGCTGTTAGAATTCTGTTCTCAATCTTTTTCTTTCTATTTTCCAATAAACCCTTAAAAACCTAAACTCGTTTTATCAGTGATTTTTAGTCAGTTTCCCCCAAAACTGGGGGAACAGATTAGAATCCACATTTAGAATCTTAAATTACACATAGTTAAGAAGATACCTAGGAATAAACGCTTTGGTCTCAAATGTGTATAAAAGATCAACAATACTTCTGTTTTAATCTAACAAGATGAATGATCTTTACACTGGATAAAATAAACTTTGGAAGGATAAAACAAAAATGGCTGTCAAGTCAAAAAGCATTGATTAAACACCTACTTTATGTTAGGCACGGCATTAAATGCTGGAGATACAAAAGAAAGTAAAAGATAGTCCTCATTCTCAAGGAGCTCACAGTCTAATGGAGACAACTTACAAGTAACCATGTACAAACAAGTTCTAGACAAGTTGGAGATCATTTCAGAGGGAAGACACTAAAACTAAGGAGGATATAGAAATGCTTCTTGTAGAAGATGAGACTTCTGCTGAGACTTGAAGGAAGAGAGGGAGGCCAGGAATCTGAGATGAGAAGGGAGCTGAAAACTAAAATAAGCTTTTCTCAATAAGCTCAAGCCACCAGAAGAGGGAGTGAAATACATTTTAAGGTACTGAAAAACTGGTAGACATGATTCCTAGGCTTCCAACAGTAACCTCTGAAAAAATCACAGAGAATAAGAAAAGTGCTACATCACCTGAAAAGGAGAAATATCCTGATTCTCAAAAAAGTTTAGAAGAGGGTAAAATCTTCAAACTTTAGGTTAGTGAGCTTGATTTCTGATGAAATTCTAGAGCATATTAATAATGAAATGGGAAAAAAGATGAAGAATCAGCATGACTTCAAGAACATTTCATATCAGACTAAACAAATTTCCTTTTGTATCAGAGTTCCTATACTGGTAGATCAGTCTACAACTTGGTTTCAAAAAAAAAAAAAAAAAGAAAGGAAAACAAGCAACTTTTATAAGTATAGCTAGAAAAAAATTCATGTGAAAAAGATTTGGTGGTCTTACCCTCTTGACTGTAAGTTTCATATGGGTCAACAGTGAGATCCAGCATTCGAAACCAACAATGTGATCTTAGAATGCATTAAGAAAGGCATAATGTCCAGAACAAGGGAGCCAGTAATTAAGCTGAATCTGGAATATTGTTTATAGTTCCAGTGATCAGATTTTAGGAATGATGGGAAAATTGGAATCTGTCTAAAGGAGAGCAACTAGGATGGTGGAAGGACAGGAAATCATTTCATCTGAGTGACAGGTAAAGAAATTAGTAATGTTTAGCTTAAAGAAGCAATAATTGTTGTCAAAAAGTATAATGGGCTGTCCTTAGGAAATAGCGGGAAGATTTGTCACTGAAGGTCTTCAACCAGTGGCTGCCTAACCACTTGGTAGAAATGCTCTTGAGGAGATCCTGTTTAGGAAGGTATCAAACTAGATGCCTTTTGCACATTCCCCCAATTCAGAGACTTTTTGTATTCTTTGACCCCTTGCAGCACTGTGTGAACTTTACTTATAATCATTATATGATTGATAGTTGTACTTTTATCTTATCCATCCTACTTGGCTGTTAGCTGCACAAGGGCAGGGATTACGTCTTATTCATAGCTGTATATCCCCCACAAAGGTCTAGGACAGAGTAAAGACTCAATAAATATCTGCTGAATGAATTGTAGATTAACTACTGGGAGAAGTCTGTTTCTGTATGTGGTATTCTGTATGTGGAGTTCTTATATTTGGAAAAGGCAAATCAAACTGAGGATAACAGTTTCATTATGATCTGTGGAAACAAGAATCTGAATAAAGGGATGTATGGAGGGCACACATGTGAAATTTGCTTACCTCATTGGGAGAATTGCTAGGAGTATTGCTTTTTCATGAACGTGCCATCCAAACATGAAGGAGCTTAGTGCACAAACAATCAGACATCGAAGAAAGCCTCTGGGCCCTTGGGGTTTAAACCAAAGACAGAACACAGAGGGCTAGAAACAACAGACAAAAATGAGACTTCGGTATTTTTTTTTTTTTTAGTGAGGCAATTGGGGTTAAATGACTTGCCCAAGGTCACACAGCTAGTAAGTGTTAAGTGTCTGAGGCCGGATTTGAACTCATGTACTCCTGACTCCAGTCCCGGTGCTCTATCCACTGTGCCACCTAGCCGCCCCCCAGTATTATTTTAAAATAAACTTTTAAGATATTTTTTCAGGCTGGTTAGATGCTTGCATAATCAATGAGATACGATATAATTCAGAGATAATCTTCACCCACTAGAAGAACTGATCACAGTTTCAATGAGTTTTTAACTAAAAGAACCACCAAGCAAGGGGAAAATGTTTTATTCTAGAAAACCAATTGTATTTGTCAAAAGTCAATTATAATACACTAACATTAACGTTTGAGAAGTCTGGTACAAGCCTTTGCCACATCTCCAGCTGTAATTTATTAAATCCCAGCAGAGCCCAAAGGCTCCTGGGTAGCTTATAGGAATAATAATATAAGAATTAAAAGTTATAACAATTCATTTCTATGGTTCATTAAGGTTTACAAAACACTTTCCTCACAAAAATACTATGAGGTAGATAATGCCCACTTATGAGCCTCCATTTTCTAAATGAGGGAACTGAGGTTCGGAAGAGTGATTTGTCCTTGGTCACACAGCTGTTAAGTGTTGGAGGCAGGAAAGAAACTACAACTTTGTAGATTAGTTGGGTAAAAATTACTTAAATAGGAACACGAGATCTGGAGTCAGTAAACCTAGGTTATGTGATGTTGGGCAAACCATAATCTCTTTGGGCCTAAATGTTTTCATTTGAAAAATCAGAGTTGGACTAGATCACCTCAAAAGACTTCTCTGGCTTTAAAATACTTTTTGTTTTGTCATTTTTCAGTCGTGTCTGACTCTGTGATCCCATCTGGGGTTTTCTTGGTAAAGATACTAGAGTGGTTTGCCGTTTCCTTCTCCAGATCATTTTACAGATAAGAAAACCGAGGCACACAGGGAGAGGAGAGTGTTAAGTGACTTGCCCAGGGTCACCCTGCTAGTAAATGTCTGAGGCCAGATTTGAACTCAAGTATTCCTGACTCCAGGCCTAGCACTCCATCTATTATATCCCCTAGCTCGCTGCCTCCTTAAGATTCTATATAATTAAGTTCCTAGCTTTTTTGTTTTTTGGGTATTTTTTTGTGGGGCAATGGGGGTTAAGTGACTTGCCCAGGGTCACACAGCTAGTAAGTGTCAAATGTCTGAGACCGGATTTGAACTCAGGTACTCCTGACTCCAGGGCTGGTGCTCTATCCACTGCGCCACATAGCTGTCCCTCCCTTATTTGTTTTTATAGCATTTTTGTATTCCTCTTGGGTATTTAACATATCCCAACTTCTATGAGAATTATCTGTGTGTATGTTTCATATTTTCTCTATTAAATCTTAAGCTTTTTAAGGTCAGGCAGTATCTTATTTATCTCTCCATCAGCCTTCCCCAATACCCAGCACAAGGCAATGCATAAATTATTAGGCATTTAGTAAAGGTTTGTTGAATAAGCAAATGCATGAACACCATAAACTTCCTTCCTCCCATCTTTGTCAAAATAATAAAAGAATACATTTGTATAGCCCTTTATATTTTTTCTTTCTTTTTTTTTTACAAGGCAGTGAGGGTTAAGTGACTTGCCCAGGGTTACACAGCTAGTAAGTGTCAAGTGTCTGAGGCTGGATTTGAACTCAGGTCCTCCTGAATCCAGGGCTGCCAGTGCTTTATCCACTGCACCACCTAGCTGCCCCTAGCCCTTGCTGGTGGAGTTGTGAACTGATCCAACCATTCTGGAGAGCAATTTGGAACTATGTTCTAAGGGCTATAAAACTATAAAACCCTTTGATCCAGCAATACCATTGTTAGATTTATACCCCAAAGACATCCCCAAAAAGAGAAAAAAGACCTATTTGTACCAAAATATTTATAGCAGGGGGCAGCTAGGTAGTGCAGTGGATAAAGCACCAGCCTTGGATTCAAGGAAGGCCTGAGTTCAAATCCAGCTTCAGACCCTTGACACATACTAGCTGTGTGACCCTGGGCAAGTCACTTAACCCTCATTGCCCCACCCAAAAACCAAACAAAAATATTTATAGCAACTCTTTTTGTGGTGGCTAAGAATTAGAACTCAAAGGGATGTCTATCAGTTGGGGAATGGTTAAACAAGCTATGGGTCATGATAGTGATGGAATATTATTGTGCTATAAGAAATGACAAGCAGGATGATTTCAGAAAGGCCTGGAAAGACTTATATGAACTGATGTATAGTGAACCAAACAGAAGCAAGAAAACATCATGCATAGAGACAACAGTACTGTTTGATGAAGAACTATGAATGATTGAGCTATTCTCGGCAATATAATGATCCAAGACAATCCCAAAGGACTAATGATGAAACATACTATCCACCTGCAGAGAAAGAACTCATATTGATTGAACAAAGACTGAAGCATGCTATTTTCTACTCTTTGATTTTTTTCCCTTTTATTTGCCTTCTTATACAAAATGACTAATAAGGAAGTATTTTACATAACTACATGTGTATAACCTATATCTGGTTGCCTGGGAGGTGGAATGGGAGGGAGGGATAAAATTTGGAACTTAAAACTTTAAATAAATAAAAATGTTTATTTTATTTTTTGTTTTTTTTTTTGCGGGGCAATGGGGGTTAAGTGACTTGCCCAGGGTCACACAGCTAGTTAAGTGTCAAGTGTCTGAGGTTGGATTTGAACTCAGGTACTCCTGAATCCAGGGCCGATGCTTTATCCACTGCGCCACCTAGCCGCCCCCAAAAATGTTTATTTTTAAAAAGCTGACTCAGTTCTCTATATATTTGAGAAATGAGGACTTTATCAGAGATACTTGTTGCTAAAACTCAGTTTTCTGCTTTCCTTATAATTTTGGTTGTATTGGTTTTGTTTGCGTAAAAGCTTTAAAATTTTATATAATAAAAATGATCTATTTTACATTTTATAATGCTCTTTATCTTCTTTGCTCCTAAATTCTTCCCCTGTCCATAAATTTGACAGATAAACTATACCATGTTCTCTTAATTTCCTTATGGTATCACTCTTTATGTGTAAATCATGTACCCATTTTGATTTTATTTTATTATATGGTGTGAGATGTTGGTCTATACCTAGTTTCTGATTTGGGCAAATTCTGACCAGTTTCTCTATCATCATCTTGAACTATGATTTCCCCCTAACAATGCAGCTCACAAGCCTTCTGCTTCTTCTCACCCTATGAGACTCATCTGTGTCTTTTAATAGATCATCCATGGGAGCCCATCCAATATGTGGGAGACCTTCCTCTAGGTCTTCTAATATTCCATGAAGAACAGTGATGCATTCTGGCTATTTTTTGTAACATATTCTTGTAAAACCAGCCCATCTCATTCTGATCATACATTTCCTGGATGATATCTCTTATATACTTTTTTGAATGCAAGTCATTTTTGGTAATATGCTAGAGCCAATTTATACCCACCATATCTTTTCATTGAATTCCAAGTCCTGATTCCTTCGGTTCTTAGTGCCTCACCACCTTCAAAATCACTTTGTATTTATTTTATATACATCTTGTATTTACTTATTTGTGAACATGCTGTATCCTTTCACTCTGGAGTCAGAGAACCTGGTTCAAATCCTGCCTTGGGTGCAACCTTAGACATGTCACTTAACCTTAGTTTTCTCATCTGTAAATGAAAGGTTTGGTCTAGCTGGCCTCTGAGGTTCCTTTTTAGTCTCTTTTTAGGTCATTGACCCTGTGGCTTCTCAGTAGAATGTAAGCTCCTTGAAGGCAGAGCAGGTTTCACTTTTCTCTTTGTATCCGCCGTGCTTGGCATAAGGTAGGTGTTCAGTAAATTCCTGCTGGTAGATTTTTCAGAGATTAAGGCATTCCCCAATTCACATCCACATTGCATTACCCCCCAAAAAATTAGTTAAAAATATGGGGTTTTGTTTCAAGAAACAGCTTGAGTCCACTGAAAGTATTCTACAGTTCCTGAAGGGCAATCCAACTTGCTCCTTTCCCCCAACTCAATCTGGTCCAAGCTCATCTTTCATTTGCAGCATCTGGCTAAGATATCTGCTTTTATGGATTATCTCACCTGCACTGCACTTCCTAATCCAGACTAGGGGCCCTCTACCTTTTTTGGATTCTTTTGCGAGGACTGTTAGGACTGAATCCCTAAAAATGGCTATAAAGGTCAGATAAGAAGGTTCTTCATACTGTTTGTATTCTGGGGCTCAATGCAATCAGTACAATGTCATCTACAAACAAAATCAACTGGAAGACATCACCACTTATCTTCCACTTGCATTTTGTATTGAACATCCTCCATGGCAGTGTTAAACACCTTTGCCTGGGCACATGTCTCCATCTTTTATGCACTGTCTTACACTGATCATTAGAGAATAACTGATTAAAGTTATTTGTTATTTAATCCATCAAAGAATCATAAATGATCTTAACATAAGTATGGGTAACAATCTGTAGAGGCAACATGGTATAGCAAAAAGAATACTGAACTTGAAGTCAATACCAACTTGGGTTTGAATTCTACCTCTGATACCATAACTTCTTTAAGTCTTTGTTTCTCATCTGTAAAATGGAGCTAATATTTGTAGTAGCTACATTATGAGGTTACTGTGAAAGTCAAACCACAGAATAAATGTAGACTTTGTAGGCCTTAAATGTGCAATGCAAAATTCGTTATTACTATTAAGGTCGCATTTTACTGTATCATTGGTTAAATACTTGTAGAATACTAGAAAAATCAATAATAGAGCCAATGGGATCTTGTATTTCTTTATACCTTTCAGCTAAGTGTTTCACCATCTCATTACTCATAGATGCTATTTCTAAATCTTCTTCCAAGTCTCCCACACTCCCTCTTCTCCTAGGCTGAACAATTTTCCTTTTACTTTACTGAGAAAAATTTGATATGTTTCCTCTACTCTCAGTCTCTATATCTTAATAAGAATATTTCTATAGCACTTTAAGGTCTGCAAAATGCTTTTCATATATAATCTTGTTTAATCCTCAAAAACCTTTTGATATCATCTCTCTCACTTTTCTGACAAAGAAATGGCCCTTCTTTGTGCCAAAGCCAACCCTTCTGCCTATACACTTGATATTATCCTCTCCATCTTTTCCATAAGAACTTATCTTCAATCATCCCTTTCTGCCTCCTTGAATATTTATCCTCTCCCTATCAATTGGTTCTTTTTGTATCACCAAAATCTTTATCTAAAAAAGAAACAAACTCTTCATTAGATCCTACTATCCTAATATATCCCTCCATTTTCCTTTCTCAGGTACACTCCATAAAAATGTTGTCTACACTTGCAACTTCTACTTCCTTTCCTCTCACTCATTCCTCAACCCTTTGCAACTGCTTTCTGACCTCATCACTCAACTGATGTTGTGATGTCTCCACAGTTAATAAAGATCTCTTAAATAACAAATTTGACATTTTTTCTGTTTTCATGCTTATCTTATTGCTCTGCAAAAAAAAAAAAAAGAAAGAAAAAAGAAAAAGGCTCCTAGAGCTCTTCTTTTCTCTGTCTATACTCTCCTTGTAACTCATCAGCCTCTATAAATTTAATTATTATCTATTTGCAGATGCCTCCCAGATTTAAATATTGAACCCTATGCTCTCCCTTGAGCTTCAGTCTTTAATCACCAAATGTTTACCCAACATCTCAAACTGAAAATCCTGAAGACATCTTAAATTCAAGATGTCCCAAACTGAATTCTCTTTTCCCCAAAATATTCCCCTCCTCTAAACTTCATTATTTTTGTCAAAAGAAGCACTATCCCGCCAGTCTCCCAGCTTAATATTATCCTTGACTACTTATTCTCCCTTACCTCACATGACCAATCAGTTTTTCAATCTTGACATTTGTACCTCTACAATATCTCGAGAATACCACTTTCACATTTCTCATGCAGCTACCACCTTGGTTCTGGTGCCTATCACCTCTGTTACTATCACCCAGGTTACTGCATCAGCCTCCTAATTGGTCTCCTAATTCTTTGCCTACTTCAGTCCATTCAATACACTATTGCCAAAGTGATTCAGACCTGACCAGATGATTCCTCTACACAATCAACTTTAGCCTCCTTATTACCCCTAGGATCAAATGGAAACTCCTTTGTTTAGTTCTTAAAGCCCAATACAAACTGACCTCAATCTATCTTTTCATAGCCACTGGATGTTACTCTCCTTCCCTCCCTTGACCCTTGACCAACCAGACAGACTGGCCTTTTCTTTGTTGTTGACATGACACCCCATCTCCTGTCTCCACACCTTTACACTTGCCACCTCCCTGGCTGGCACATACTTCCTCCTCACCTTTGTCTCAGGAAATCCTTCTTTTCCTTTATAATGCAGTACAAGCACCTTCTTTTGCATGAAATCTTTCCTCACTATTCCAACTGTTAGTATCATCCCTCCCAAACTACCTTCTATTTAACTACTTTGTGTATATTCATTGTATATTTATGATATCTATCTACCCCTCTCTATATGTCCTGGTCATCTCCTTCATTAAAATGGGAGCTCCTTCAGAGTAGGGTCTGTTTCATTCTTTGTACTTGCCTGTGAGGGGCTTGATAAATGTTTGTTGATCAATTAAATTGCCTAATTGTAAAGATATGGTTTCCTTTGGCAAATTTTTAAAAAGCCATACTTCCTAATATTTTCATCATTAACTTCAGTAGCTTCATTCTCAAATTTTATAGATAAGAAAGTAGAAATATAGGTTGGTAGGTAGAATCTTCTAAATCATTTCTGAGAACTAATTCCTCAATGACTTCAAAATGTCACCTTCACTATGGACTGCCTTTGCATATAGTTGGCCTTGCCTAGCTCCTTCCTTCATTTTTAAGGGCATTTCCACTATCTTATACTTCCATTTCCATCAGTAACTGAGAGTTTATAGTTCAGATACAGAGATTCTTTTGTCATCTACGAAGATAATAAGTTTGTTATAGATGATGCCAAAAGATCTATTACATTTTTCATCTATTGTTTTCTTTTCAACATCACCCTGAAAAGCTCTTGGGATAGTTACAGTACTAAGGTTTCTGAAATCCTTTTTCTTCTCCATGGCTTTTAGGTGTTTTGTAGTGTGAAACTTCCACAAAATTCCTTTGTAAAGTTTTGAAAATTGCTTTTATGTTCTAAACAGTGGTTGCACTTGGCTGCCATGTCGCCTTCTGGTAAAGATATCAAGTGTTTGCTGGCAAAGGAAGTTTCTGGCCTCTTTTGGTCGATCTGTAGCAACTGCTTTATGTTCAGTTAAATTTCCATTAGAAAACATGATAGTGGCTGGACTCAAAGAGTAGCTGTTAATGATTCAATGTTAATTTGGCAAAAAATCTCTAGTAGAGTGCCCAGAGACCTGGGCTTAGCCCTGTACTACTTAACATAATCAATGGCATGGATAAAGGCATAAATGACAAGTTCATCAAATTTAACATACTAGATGACAGTATTCAAAAATATCACGAAAGGCTAGAAATCAGGCTAAATCTTGTAAGATGAAAGTCAACAGTGTTAAATGTAAAATTTTACTTTTATGTTCAAAAAATCAACTTCACACATGCAAGATGGCAGAGGTACGGTTAGACTGAAGTCTGTCTCAAAATGACAGGGGGTTTGGTGGGCTGCAGGTTTAATGGGTCAATAGTGTGATAGGAAAGTAAAACAACAACAATTGTGAATTGAGTTCACTGAGAGGCACGGCTGCCAGGAGTAAGTAAGTAGCTGCTAGTCCCTCTGTACTCTGCCCTAGTCAGACAACATCTGCAGTAGTGTGCTGTTTCCTGGCCATGCTAGTTTAAGAGTAACAGTGATAAAAGTGGAGAGGACATGACCTGAAGAGAGTAACTAGGATGGTGAAAGGCCTTGAGCACATTTCATGAGGCCATGGAGCTGGGGATGTTTAGCCTAGAGGGGAGAAGACTCAGGAGGAATATGATAGCTACCTTCTAGTAATTTAAATGTTGCCACATAGAACAGAGATGGGGCAGCTAGGTGGTGCAGTGGTTAAAGCACCGGCCCCGGATTCAGGAGGACCTGAGTTCAAAGCCAGCCTCAGACACTTGACACTTAACTAGCTGTGTGACCCTGGGCAAGTCACTTAACCCCCATTGCCCTGCAAAAATTAAAAAAGAAAAAAGAACAGAGATTAGACTTATTCTCTTTGATACCAAAGGGCCAATTCAGGAACAAAGGATGGAAGTTGCAAAGAACATTTAGGCTTAATATAAGGAAAAACTTCCTGACAGAGCTGTCTACAGAGTGATGGGCTACCTTGGAAGTGGTTATTCTCCCTTTTTTGAGGTCAGTGGTCTAACTGAACATGGAAAGCTTCTTTAGAAATTATTCCAGTCATTTCTCTTGTTAGGATAGTTAATTTCAATTTTTTGCATGTAGTTTGATCTTCACCATGTCCAGTACCTTCTTACTTTCTTCTGAATAAAGTATTTAAGATATATAGGTATGAGGCTTTTGTATAATCTATAAACCTCTGCACTCTCTAGTTTCTTTTTAAAAATTAAATTAAATTAAATTTTTTTTGGTGAGACAATTGGGGTTAAGTGACTTGCCTAGGGTCACACAGCTAGTAAGTGTTAAGTGCCTGAGTTTGGATTTGAACTCAGGACTTCCTGACTCCAGGGCTGGTGCTCTATCCACTGTGCCATCTAGCTTCCCCCACTCTCTAGTTTCTTAATCTCAAAATACACTATTTAACATTTTACACTATCTTCCCTTATGTCCATCTTTGGTGGGTTGAAGGATTTTACTGAATTCTTTAACTCCTCTACTGCTTCTTTTCCTGTGTTAAATTTTGGCCCATAAGGTGTAGCTGCCTTCATGGTGGTCTGTTGGTTATGCTTATCTTGAGCACTGCAAATCTAAATGACCGAGTATCCCATGAAATTATGTTTTGTGTTACATTTAGGTGTAAAAAAAAGGCAATTCTTTCAACACTTCATTTGTCTCTCTAAGGAGACCTCCTTTTATCTTCTGTTTCATTTATATGAGAATGACAATATTGATGATTTAGTTTTCTTTGTAATATATCAACAAATCCATCATTAGACAAGTATCTCACAATTTGACTATCAGTAATTAAGTTAATGTTTAAAGATGATCTAATAACTGCACTTCTAAGAATCCTCTGCCCCCTACTGCTATTGTTATTGTAGAAATGGAAGGATGCTCCATAGGACTGAGCACAATTTTAACTTTTTTCTTTGTTTCATGGGTGTCATGGGCAAAGAATTCATCACCTGGTGCCTAGTCTATTGGAGATGGATCTCTCTGAACGGAAATAAGTTGGTCTTCATGCAGCAGACAGAATCTGTTACTAGAACTGTGCCCAAAGCCTTTCTAGCTGAGCAGATCATGTAACAGCTTGTACTCTATAGGCACAGTCTACAAGATTTCAGGGTCACCTCTCTTCAACACTAAGGCACTGAGGTAGGACTTTTCTACTATCAATTAATAAATATTTATGAAGTGCTACTAACTACCAGGCACCATATGCTACATCCATCGGAAACCTTTTCTGCATACATTATGTGAGTGAAATGTAGCAAAGCTGTGCTATCCTTAGAGATTTTCCTCTATAAACAGTATTACTTGGGTATCTGCCTCAGAAAGACAGCAAGACAGAGCCATACAAATATCATGTTTCAGAGCAAAAACAAATAACCATCTTAAATTTGAAGTTTAATCAAATTAAAAAAAAACCAGATAAAACTCAAGAAATGAGTATGCTTACCAACATGGCAATTACAGAGCAAATGAGGGTCGCTAATGGAGTCACAGAGGGCAGGACTACATGTTGGAATTGCTGAACCAAACCACTTGTCATTGAGGTCTTAGGAATCTTCTTGGGATCAAGAAGATTATATTTCAAGCCTGTGGAGGATAGAAAGCATTTCTCTGAAAAGAGATATCACAGTGTCTAAGAAGACAATCCATTCCTTGAAGAATCAATTTTGTTTCTTAATGATGTTCTACAGCCAAGATTTCATAGATAACTGAATTTGAAACTATATTGCCTAATTAACTGCAACTTCCCTGTGTAGAACACAGGTGGAACAGAGCAATGTAAAGCATGGGCTGTCCAAATATCCATGGTAGACTCCAGGGAGCTGGCTGAATGAATGGTTATCTACCCTAGCCACTACTTGCCCCATCCATCTCCCACACAAATCACCTAAAACAAAAGCCCAGGATAACTCAGAACTTCTTTCTGCCTCATTCCAGGCAAACTAACAACATGAGGGGAAAGGGAGGAGAATCTGGGACACTTTGTAGACCTGTTCTGCTCCCCTGCCTACAGCACTGAAAACCAATAATGAATTGGAAGAATGACCAGTAATCAAAGAAGAATAGCAGCATAATTCCCATAGTATGTGACAATTTTCAAAGAGTCACAGTGCTGTGAGATATACAGCACAGTATCTATGTTTTATAAATGAGGAAACTAAAATCCAGAGAGATGAATGGCTCACCCCAGTGTCACAAAGCGAGGCCTTGAACCCTGGTCTCTGTTTCTGATTTTAGTGCTCTTTGCCCTGGCTTCAGTATCCTCAATTCTCTGCTCTTTCCCTGAGCTGTCACCTGAATACCCATGGGGCTCTCTAACCTTCTTTATTGCAATGCCTCACTAAGTTCTTGAAGATGCAGGATAAAACAGGCTTGAAGAACTAGGATCCTCTACAAGTGTAGAGATCATAACAGTAATCATGAATAATTCTCATAACATTTAAGATCATCATTGCAGAATGTTAATGTATGAAACTAGAATACTGAGTGTAAATCCAATGCTTCACAATAGACCAATCTGAACTACAGGGGAGCGTGGGAGTTAGCACAGATGCATGATTTTAATACACAAGGGGGAGCTTTTTAATGTGTGGCTGTGCAGGAGTTACTGAATTTGGTGGAAGACAGTGTTACTCAAGATCATGCTTGGCTGAATAATAATAAGAACATACATCAAAGCTCAGGATCTAGGGTAAACCCCAGGACTTGCTTTGATTGCTGGGGTGGTAAGCCAGCCAGTAATGATCAGGTCATGCCAGACTAACCTCATTTCCTTTTTTGACTAAGTAGACTCAGAACAGGGGAATTTTGCAGACACAGTACACCTAGTATACAGTAAAGCATTTGATAAAATCTCTCATGTTTTCTTCCTGAACAAGGGAGACTGCTATGGGGTAACTGAGAGTACAGTCAAGTAGACTAGAATTTTGTTGAATGACTAGATCCAAACGTAATTATCAACTCAGAAGGAGGTATTAAGATTCCCAAACAAGATTCCCAACAAGTAGCAATGTCAAATGGTTCGACATCAGAAATGGATATGGACATTAAAAATGCATTATCAACAGCTTTACCGATGTATTTCGAGGACCATGGGTTCTCTCCATCTGACTTCTATATGTGTTATCTCACCACTAAGATGTGAGCTCCTTGAAAGCAGGGATTATTTTGCACCTTCAGTGATTAAGATAGTGATCTGTGTACAGTAAGCACTTAATAAATGCTTCCTTCCTTTCCTTCTTCCTTTGTTTCCTTCCTCTTTCCCGTCCTTCCTTCTCTCCTTCCTCATCCTTCAGTTCCTCTTCACTTTCCTCCTTGCTTTCCCCACCTTTTCCTTCCTTCCCTCATTCCCCACTTTCTCCTCCCTCCCTCCACTTCTTGCTTCCCTCTTTCTCTTCTTCCTTTCCTCTTTTCTCACTTTCCTCTTCCTTTTCATTCCTTCTTTTTCCCTTTTTCCTCTCCCTTTCTCCCTCCCTTCCAACAGAGCTATCCAAAAATGCAACTGGCTGCCTTGGGAGGTAGTAAGTTCCTTCCTCACAGGACAGCTACAAGAAAAAGCTGTAAGATCACTTGCTGGGTGTGGCATGTTGGAGAGAGGATTCTTGTTCTGGCATGAGTTGGACAAGATGACCTCTTGGGTCCCTTTCAACTCAGATTTTGTGTTATTAGGACTGTCACTATAGAGGTGTTATAGGTATTCTACTGAAACTAACCAAAGACAGGGCTACCTTTGCTTCATCAGGAGCAGGGGGCAACCCCATCAATGAGTATAAACGAACGTGTAAGTGAAGGAAGTAAATAAGCATTTATTAAACACCTTCTACTAGCTACACACTGTGCTTAGTGCTTTGAAAATATTATCTCATTTAATTCTCACAATAAACCTGGGAGGGAGGTGTTATTATTATCCCCAATTTGAACTGAGGCAGATAGGTTAAGTGACTTGCTCCAGGTCACATAGCCAGTAAGCATCTGAGGCTGGCTTTGAACTCAGATCTTCTTGACTCTAGGTCCAGTGCTCTATGTAATATATAATGTAGCTTACTGAATCAAGGTAAATCATTTTGCAAAATTGGTATTATCTTACCTCTCTCATCTGAGTTTTTTCTAGGATTAATACTTCTTGACTCAGGTAATAGAGTTTATCACTGTTCTCATTCATTGTGTTGGCTAGTAATAATTTTCTTGTGGTGGTAAATTTAGAGAACTTCTTTATAAATAGTTGTATAAAGGCTAAATACAGAGGTACACAGCTACTAGAAGATATATAGTCAATGACATCCTAATTAAGTATCAGTTACCTTTACCTAACAAACTGAAATTTAGACATACAGCTCAACTTTCCTGTTTCTTCTTGTCTCATGCTTTACGACAGTTTAAATTCTCTACATGTTTGGGAAAATTACAAAGAACTACAACCTCAATTATTTGAATTCCATTCATTCTCTCTTTTTGAGGCTTAGAAGCAGAGTTCATTTAGTCTGAATATTTGTTTCTTCAACCAAAAATTGACTTTTAAAAGAATCTTAAAAACGGCTTTATCCCCCAAGGACAAGATCAATAACTGCATTTCTATCTAGAGCGTTGGCAGGGATGTTTTTCAGTGTGTTGTTTACTGTACCCCCTTCTCAGTTCTAGGAGCCATTTCCCCAGATAATCCTCTAGCTTTGTCTGGACACTTGTAATTCGGTTCATGTTCCTGCATGCATGGTGCCAGGAAACAAATGCCTGGCACTCTCTCCCAGACCACAGCATTCCTCCCACAGGACAGGTCTGAGTGTTGGGCAGCAAGACTTTTTAAGTGAACTATACCGATAATGGAGAGCATCTTGTCCAAAGCATTGTACAAAGCCCAGAAATTTGGAGCCCAGTAGGCGTGGCAGAGGCCCCTCTTGAAAGGGAAAAGCCTTGAAATTACTTGAGGCAGTTGGTTCTGTGAAAAAGAAGAAACTGATTAAAAATAGAGGAAAAAATGTGGAGACTGCTGACAGGAAGTTAGGAAATCTGGTTTCTGGGCTTGGCTTTCCTTTGGCTATATCCCTTAAGCTCTTTTTGCCTCAGTTTCCTCTTCATTTGAAGGCTGAGAACAGTACTTGCCTTGCCTATCCCTTGGGTTGAAAAGAAGCAGGATGTATAGGGAAAAGAGCCAGGAGACCCAGGCTCACATCATGACTTCTGCACCATGTGACTATATGAGCTGCTGACTCAGTCTCCTTGTCTGTACACAGGGATGACTTTCATGGGGCTGCTAAGAGAAGGGCTCTTTCTTGTGCTACAGAGATGGAGTCAGAGGAACACTGCAATGAATTAACATGCAGGAATTCTCTAAGGAGTAAGTGCTATGAAAAGGTAAAGGCTCATTCCTCTCCCCTGGACTTCAGGTTCATCTAGATACAAAGGGCTCAATGTCCACCATCTCTCAAGGGTGAGGACTGACAGGGCAAAAGAAGCAAGATGCTATCGGTGCTGCCAAGATGCTCAGCCCCTCAGGGGAGGAACAGTCAGTGAGCGATGCATACAATGTTGCAGTCCACCAGGAAGGGATGAGCACACGAATAGCAAAGAGATGATGAACTAAGCAACAATGACACCAAACACTAGCATCAAGAATGAGGCCTGGGTGGAAGGCCCTCCAGCTGCCCTTGAGGCTGGGATCCTCAGTACAGCCTGCCCACAAGGTGGTCTTTCAGTCTCTGCTAGAGGCCCTGTGAGGAACGGAAGCATCACTGCTTCTCAGGTACCTGCTCCCCTTTGAGGAGGCTCTCCCTATTAAGAATATGTTCCTGACACGAAGCCTAGATGTGCCTCTTTGCAACTTCTACCCATGACTCCGGGTTCTGGCCTTTGGGACTAACTCTAATCCCTCTTCCATGCAACAGTCCTTCTACAAGCTCTTGCATTTATTATTGATTGGACCCACAGAACACTGGAATAAGTGAAGAAACATGGTGATTTCACTGGTGTGACAGCTTCCTCCATGAATGTAGATCAAAGCCCCTCCATGTTTTCATTACTGTCTTCAGAAGATGCTTTGGTCAAAAAACCTTCAACTCTGGTGGTGAGCCTCTCTGCACTTGGTGTGACTGGCCCTCAACGCACACACAAGCCTGCTCCTGGCTTAGTACTCAAAGCTTTTCCCAGGTTGGTAAGACCATTCCTAAATTGGCACAGTGGGTAAAGCACCAGGTTTAGGAAGATCTGAGTACAAGTCCTTCCTCAGACATTTATGGCTGTGTGACCCTGGGTAAGTTACCTTATCTCCTCTGTGCTTCAGTTTCCACATCTTTAAAATTAATGGGATGAGCTCAATGGACTATAAGATCTCTTCTACGTCTAAATCTATGATCCTATGATCAATGCCACAATGAAGCATCGGAAGAGACCTTCAATGTAACTTGTAACATTCACAGGGGAATTTTGGTGAGGGGAACATACCTCTATTAGATGAAGAAAGAGACACAGAGAGATTAAGTAATGTGCCATGGTTGTAAAACAAGTGTTAGAGCCAGAACTATATCCCTGCATTCCTAACTCTTAGTTCAGTGCTTTTTCTGCAAAACCCACCTCTACAAGAAGGCTTCTGGAGGCTTGTTTTAAGTCAGTTTTTGAAGGCAGATGGAAGGGGGGCAAAGCCAAGATGGCAGAGAAAAGGCAGACTCATCTAAGCTTTCCCCCAAACCTTTCCTAATATCTTTAAATAATGCCTCAGGACAAATTATGGAACAGCAGAACCCACAGAGGAAAGGGCCAGACAATTTTCTAGTCCAAGATAACTTGGAAGGTCAGCTGGAAAGGTCTGTGGCACTGGGGTGAGAGTGGAGTGCAGTCCAGTACAGGCAGGGCCCCAGCAAACCAAGACTAGGCCTTGGGAGCCACTGAATAATCATCAGTACCAGCTGACAAGGAAGATCGAAACACACTCAAAAGAAGACAACAAAGTCAAAACTCCTACACCAAAAGCCTCAAAATAAAATATAAATTGGTCTCAGGCCATGGAAGAAGGTAAATGGAGTATGGTAAATGAAACTCTTTCCTTGATCATTTTCATTATTTTTAAGGATCATTTATTATATGTCATCTGCCCACCATAGTGTAAAGCATACCCAAAAAATGACTTAAAAAAAAAAAAGTGGGGCAGCTAGGCGGCGCAGTGGATAGAGCACCAGCCCTGGAGTCAGGAGGACCTGAGTTCAAATCTGGCCTCAGACACTTAACACTTACTAGCTGTGTGACCCTGGGCAAGTCACTTAACCCCAATTGCCTCACCAAAAGAAAAAAAAAAGTGAGTTTTTCCCAAGTAGAAAACAGACTATACAACATTAACGTCAACAAAGTTCTACAGAATACCTGAACAAATGATAACTAACCAATTAACATTAAGAACAAGCCAAGGCTCATGTGCTCTTTGCTGGGTGATAAAAGAGAAGGGAATTGGGGCAGTTAGGTGGCACAGTTGATAAAGCACCAGTCCTGGATTCAGGAGGACCTGAGTTCAAATCTGGCCTCATATACTTGACACTTACTAGCTGTGTGACCCTGGGCAAGTCAGTTAACCCTCATTATCCTACCCAACCCCCCTCCCCCAAAGAAGGGAATTACTAGATAGGTCAAGCAATCAGAATCAAGGGTCATTCACTTCTTCTCTGCCTCAGGAATTACTCAGAAAAAGCCTGATATAGATCACTATATTGGAAATAGAAGGTTCCAGGTTCTAGTTTTAAAAATAGAACTTTTTGGTTAACCACCTACCAACACATTACAAGAGTCATAAAAAAAATTTAAAAAGAAATCAAATCTTTTGACCCAGACCTCCACATTATTTGGTATATAGCTATGATTTAGAATAACCAGCCTCATAAACTAAAACAATCCTGGTCCACGAGTCTGGCTTTATCACCTACTAACTGTGATTCTAGGCAAGTCAACTAATACTTTTGGGGTTCAGTTTTCTGGGCTCTAAAACAGAAATAACAAGAGTCAACTACCAACCTCATAGGGTTGTTGGGAGGAAAAACAAGACATCGTTGAGAAATGTGAGTATTGTGTACTCATCTAAGAATGCTCTCCAGCTTGGGTACAATGATGTATTAGAGTGCAGACATGCAGACTGACAAGATAATGTGAAGAAAGCACAACCACAAGATTAACAGAAACATGTATTGCACCTATATAATAGAACAACACAGGCATAAATTTTGGGGAAATGGGTACAAACAATGAAAGTTGACACAGAAGAAGGAAATAAGTGATCATTTATGGAAGTCTGTATAAGGAAGGTCTTTTTAAAAAGTTAGATTAATTATATCTATTTATTTTACTGCTGAGTTATAAATCACACACATATTATTGCCTTAGATGAAATTCCTATATCATTTTCATGTAGTGTTTGTAGAAAATCTTGTTTATATTAGTTAATATAAATTCCCCTTTACTCTAAATTGACATATCAAGTTTTAAAAAAACAGTAGAAATTACCAACCCAAAGACCTATTCTCAACATGCTGCTATAGAAAGAATGAACATAGACCCCAGAGTTAGGAGATCCAGGTTCAAAATTCCAGTTCTGGAAAGTGATTGGACCTCAATAACTTGAGTTTTTCTCATTTATAAAATGGGAATCAAAATATTTCCTTGTACTTGTCCAGTATAACTATAAGGAAAATGTGAGATATTACTGTCACTATGATAGTGGGCAGAAATGACATTAACATCTGGATCCTCCTCATTAAATTTGAGTTGAGAGGTCCTAGTTGGATTTCCTATTTGTGAAGCTGTTTTTGCACGTATGCCAATGTTCTGTGAGAGCAATGGATAGAGTCAGAGAACTACATTTTATTCCCAGCTCTGCTACCTCCCCTGTGGGCCCCTTGATCTTGAGGCTCTTCATCTGTCCAATTAAGGAACTGGACTAAATCACTGAGATGTGAGTAATTTAGAAAACCACAAATTAGCAATGTCTATGTTGTACTGCATTCTGTTTATTTTTTGAAATATTTCTCAATGTAATAAGCATTTGTATAACACCTACCATATGCAAGGCAGCATGTTAAGCACTTTGTAAATATTATCTCATGTGATCCTCACAACAACCCTGCAAGGTAGGTGCTGTTAGGATCCTCATTTCACAGTTGAGGAAACTGAGGCACACAGCAGCAACTTTCTCAAGGTCACACAGCTAGGAAGTGTCTGAGGTCAAATTTGAACTCAGGTCTTCTTGAATTCAAGCCCAGTAGTCACCTAGATGATCTCAAAGATCTCTTTTCAGCTATCTACACTATGATCCTAAGCAAACATTTCATAGAATGATGTACTTAGAAAGACTTTACCCTAATATGTGTAATGTACAGTCATATATCAATATCTTTATACAGATTTATGTGTAGTTTAAAAACAAGATAGGGAAGATACTTACCAAGGCTATAAAAGGACCCAAAGAAAGGGCAGAAACAGAGCAAACAATGAAACCCAGGGCAATCAGTCGGAGAAAACTGAAACTGCTCCACCTGACAGATCCATCTACAGAAAAGAAACATGATCATTAACAGAGGAAAAAAGATGCCATAAAACATCATGTACTGAATGCTGAAATCTACATTGAGATTATCTATGTGCTCATCTTGTCTCCTCTACTAGCCTAAGAGCTTCTTGCAGGTGAGGCCATGTCTTATTCATCTTTGTCAGAGGAGACACTTAAACATCTTCATGAAACTTTCCCCAGTATCTCATTTGAATAATGACATTTCTCAGTCAGTCAATAAGCATCTATTATGGGTCTACCACATGCCAGGGTCTGTGCTAAGTGTGGAGAATACAAAGGAAGACAAACAATAGTCCCTGATCTCATGGAGTCGACAGTTTAATGGGGGAGACAACATGCAAACAATTATGAACAAACAGATATACACAGGATAAACTGGAGATAATCAACAGAAAGAGATCACCAGCACTGAGGGGGATCAGAAGAGGCACCTCATAGAAGGTAGGAAGCCAAGGAAGCCGGGAGGCAGAGATGAGGAAGGAGAACATTCCAGGCATGGTAGATAAACAACACAAATATCCACTTGGGAGATGGGGTCTTGTGGGAGGCACAGAAGGTGCCTGGTGTCACCACATTGTATCGTACTTGGGGTAGGAGTGAGGTTTAAGATGACTAGAAAGGCCAGGCTGTGCAGGGCTTTGAATGTCAAATAGAGGATTTCATATTCGATTCTGGAGGTTTTAGAGAGCCACTGGAGTTTGTTTAATAGAAGAGTGAGTGCCATGGTCAGACCTGAGCTTTTGGAAAACCAATGTGGCAACTGAAAGGAGGAAAGACTGGAGTAGGGAGAGACTTGAGGCAAAACCAAAAAAAAAACTGAGTCTACTGCGGTAATCCCAGATGTGAGGTGATGAGAGCCTACACCAGGGTGGTGGCAGTGTTCGAGAATGAGAGGAGGCATCTATAGGAGACATTTCAAAGATAAAACTCATAGGGCTTGACAACAGATTGGTTATGGGGGAGTGACAACTGAATTTCAAGCTTCTATGAGTAGGAGGATGGTGGTGTCCTTAACAGGAACAAGGAAGTTTGGAAGGGGGAAAGATCATGTGTTATGTTTATTTGAGAAGCCTATGGGAAATCCAGTCTGAAATGTCCAATAGTCACTAGGAAAGATGAAAGTCTGGAGGAGAGCAGGGAGGTCAAGGCTAGATAAGTAGATTTGAGAGTTACCAGCATAGAGATGATAACTGAAACCACAAGAACAAATGAGTTTACCAAGTGAAACAGAAGTGGAAGAGAAGAGGGACAAGGACCTCCCACTGAAGAGCTATATTCTACATTTTTATAATACAATTATCACATGGCATCACATAATTTGGAACTGGAAAGGACCTTTGAAATCATCTAGTCCAACCTCTTCTTTTTACAGATAAGGAAACTGAAGCCCAGAGAAGTTAAGTGACTTGAATAGGGTCACAAAAGTTATAAGCCACATAGATGGGATGATTATGGTAATGGTGATGATGAGAATATTTGTTTAGTATTTTAAGGCTGGCAAAGTGCTCTGCAAATATTGTTACATTTGATCCTCACAACAACCCTGTGAAATACATGGTATTATTATTATTCCCATTTTACAGATGAGAAAACCAAGGCTGAGAGATGTTAAGTGGCTTGTTCAGAGCCATACAGCTACATAAATGTCAGGATCTAAATTCAGGTCGTCTTGATTCCAGGTGCAGTTTTGTATCTGCTCTTCCATCTAGTTGCTGGGATCTGCCTGAGGATCTCTGACTACAAATCTAGTATGTAATTTTTTTTATCATTTTGCTATCTGAGCTTTATCCCCATAAGAGACTAAATTCCATGAGGAAAAGCCTTAAATTTTATCTCAATTTTACAAATTATTATTATTATTAATAATAATAATAACTGGAAGTTTTCATCTTTATTATGCAGTGATGCAAGACTTACAAAGTTGTTTGTCCTTCATTCTCTTTTTTTTAATTTAATTTTTTTGTTACATTTTAAGTTCCAAACTGTCTTCCTCCCTCCTGACCCCACACTAGAGAGGGCCACCATTTCAGAGATAGAGAGAGAGAGAGAGAACAAACTATGTAAAATCTGGAAGTGGATAATATCTTCCTTCACAGGTTCTTTGTAGTTGATTTGAGTATTTATAATACTCAGAATTAACTCATTCAGTTATTCTTTGAACCATATTGCTGTTACCATACAAAACATTCCCTTGGTTCTGTACATTTCACTCTTTATTATTTCATGTAAGTCTCTCCATGTTTTCCTAAAAATCAACATCATTCCTTACACTTGCCTCAATTTTGTACTTCCTTTAGTACACTTAATAAGCGAGGATTTGATATTTATTGTTGTCAAAATGAAGCACAGCCTAATGGAGAGAGCACTGATGAAACAACCAGAGGACTGCCAGGCCTGGACCTGCTACTTAAAAACAGTAATGATGATGAAGATGACAGTAGCTCATTCGAAACTTTTCTCACCAAATTGAGAATTCATTAAGTGTTTACTATGGGCCAGGCACTGTTCTAAGCTCTGAGGATATACAAGTACAGTATTGTTATCTCCATTTTACAGATGAAGAAACTGAGACTCAGGGGGTTGATATGCCTACATACAGTTAACAGTTCAAGCTCAAGACTTATGAATCTTACAGAATAATTACCATTCATGTCAACATGGACATATCGCTTCTATCTCTGAGGACCTTAGTTTCCTCATCTACAAAACAAGGGACACAAGCTACATCATCTAATATGCCATCCAGTTCCAAAATTCCATTATTTTCCCCCTATGACTGCATTCCGGCTCTCACAATATGGAGGCAACAGAAGGAAGAAAGAGTGGCTGAAAAGGGCAAAGAGTAGGTTGAGTTACAGATGGGGAGATTAAGTTCCATCTGCAGGTAGAGTCTAATCCCCAGGCCTTTAGTCAGAGAAGTCAGTGAGACAAAAACCAACCAAACCAAACAGTGTTCATGGCTCTGAAACTTGCCTGGTTTATTTGCAGTGAAACAGTAAGATCTCAGCAAATAGATGCCATAAGCTGGGGCCACATAAAGGTAGATGTGCTTAAAATGCAGGAGAACGGTGAAGAGGAATGCTCCTTCCAAATACCTTTTCTGGGAGATTTAAAAGAGAAAAGTCACCTGAATGTGTGCAGTCGTGGCCAGCGCAGGGTGATTTTAGCTAGTTTTGGGCACTGAATTGAGAATGTGCAGATTAAGAGTAATACCCTCTCAGTAGCTCAGGGACTCCAATGCCCCCCTCACTCCCTCTCTATGGCTGTAGAATGTCTAGAAGAGTTTACTCTGGATTGCATATCATTGTGGTGTGAGACCATCCCGGTGGCCAGGGCACCCAAATAACTCAGCCCACAGAGGTCCTGGCTGCAGGGGAACAGAAAGGCCCAGGGTGAGGTCACACATAACATGGTATTATTAAGCACCCATCACATTCTTTCTTTTCATCCCTCCTGTTCTAAATACCACCTGGCTGGGACCTCTGCCCCTCCATGCCTGGGCTTGCCAACCCTACCCTCTGCTCCGAGTACTCCTGAATGGATTTTCCATTTTCTTCCTTTGTCTGAAATGCCCCATCCTCTATGGAGTCTTTCCTTAGACAGAAATCAACTTTCTTCATTTCTCCCACACCACTGTGTACCTTGTTCATGTCCTCACCAGGTTATGTTTTCTATAAGAGCTGGGCAGAGGTCACATTTCATCTCCGAGGCTATAAATTCTATCAGGGCAAACATGACACGATGTTTGCCTAGCACATGGCATTGATTCAGAGGCAGAGAACATTACTAGATAATCCCTGAAGACCAAGGACTAAACTGGTACTTTGCTATGTTGGGAGTGATCTGAAGCTACTCCCCCTACCCCCCCTTTAAAAAAGTTGATGATTTCTAAGAAAGAGATGAGTTAATAGCCCTGGAACTCATCAGAATTGTAACATGGACAATTAGATTTCTCATTTACTCTCACTTTCCTGCCAATTTGACCAAAATAAGCTGGAGAAGTATGACAGAGAAGAAATTGGGAAGCTTCCAGTTCTCTCTTCACTAATTTTATGATTTAGATTCATAACCTTGTTTTAGAGCCAAACCTCCATACGTGTAAGAAGAATAATTTCTAGGGGCCTTGGATAACAAATCACTAAGGGTTTGGTTTCTTCCAGTGTTCAACATCCCCTGAAGATCCCACACCCAAATAGTGGAATACTGATGATCATGATCAGGACCTGTCAAGCCATGAAAACCCTTGGTAGCTCAAGTTCTTCTTCTCAAAAGCGAGGAGTTGGTGTCAATCTGGACACTGGGAGGGATGGCCATCAAGAGCTTTGCAAACTTGCTTGAATCCACTGACTAAATTTATTGAGCATCCTCCTTACTGGAGCCTCTTAAAATTAAAAAATACTTGTTTATTTAAAAAAGAAAAATCCATTTCCATGTCCATTTTGTGGTTACCTGAAATAATCGGGCAACTGAAAGCAGCATTAATCCAAATAAAAAACCGTTGTACTGAAAATGAATATCTGGATTTTGAGTCAAGGAAAATGCATGGGAGATCCTGAATTCAAAATGAACTGTGCTATCATGCCCAAACTTAGGGAGAGGAATATGAACAATAATTACAAATGCTTTTTAAGATGATCTTAAACAGAAAACTATTACTTACCATTAGGCTAAGAGCAAAACTTGACTTTGAGTCCTGGCTGACTAATGTGTCTCTTATCATAGAGATGGAAGAGGAAAAAGTACTAGATTTGGACCAAAGTTCAAATCCTTACTCTTTTCTTTATAGACAGAAAAAACAAAACAAAACAAAAACAGTCTGACCTTGGGAAGGTCACTTAACCTAAAATGAAAGGGTTGGACTAGATGATGATTTCTAAGGTCCTTTCCCATCTCGATAATAATTAAATAACCTATTTCACAGAGTTATAGTAGAGATGATGCTCTGTCAACTGTACATACTATATGAATGTGAGCTAAGATTGACTCTACTTTCTGAATCTCCTTGAATTAGGGTCAATTCTCTGATAAACTCCTTAGATTTCAGTTAGGAGAAGAAAAAACAGAGTTCCGATTTTGACTTTCTTAAATTCTGTATCATATCTGACTTATCAAAGTCAAAAAGTATTTTCTGATTAATAAGAAGCCTTTAATATACACATTTAGGCTCATTCAGATTTAAACTCTGAATATATGGCCTTTTCAGATGCTTATTTAATTTCTATCATCATCCCTGCCCCTCCCCCACTGCCATATGGTCCCCAAGCTTACTGTTCCTTCTAACTTCTATATTTTCATTGGTTTGATCATTCTATTTGCCATTCAGTTTTGAGACTACAGGGTGGCCCACTATTGAAGCCTTATGGTATAATAGAAAGAACTGGACTTGAGGTAGGAAGTTTAAATTACCTTCTACCCCAGGTAATACAGCTCTTAAATGGCAATTAACCTCTTCTTAGACTGATCACTCCCTAGGGTAAATCACTTAGCTCTTCTCTTTCCCCAGTGCTAACCTAATAATGATAATGCATGGGGACCAGGATGTCTAAGCAGTTGCTCTCCTGGGAAATACACAGAAGGCAGGAGGGACACACTGAACACAATTTCCCACTTTTTATCAATGGTATTGTGGAAATTTATTTTGATTTTGCTTATAATAAGGCCTATAATTGCCCTGATTCTGTCCTTCTGTACCTTCCTGATAGGATCTTCTAAAGTTATTCTGATTTTGTTGATAATAAGGCCTGTAATTGCCTTGGTTGTTTCCTCTTTGGAAAAAATTTCTCTGATTATTCCTATTGCCCATAAAAAAATCATTAAGGCTTTCACACATTACCTGTCTCAATTCATATTTTCTGGTTCTACACTCTCTCAACAAGTGTTCTTGCTTTCCACAATACTGACACACTTCAGGGGTCTTATACTGATTTTTAAATGTTTGACCTGAAAGTACAGGTGCTAGGATGTTTCTGCTTTTAGGCTTTGCAGCATCCTGCATAGGAGGCTTTTGCTGACCTGCTTTTAAAGACTGGTCAACATTTTTTTGTGAATTCAGGTCATTTTTAGTAGAGGGAGCTCTGGCATCCCTCTTAATACATGGCTCACTATGGGTACAATTCTTTTTCTCTCTCCAGAGTTGTATAAGAAAATACCATGCTAGAATATTAGTAATGGAGAGGAAAAAAATTAAAATCGCTAGAGCTATTACTATATTAGCATAATAAGGGTCAAAATTAGTCAAAATGTCCTCAGTAATATTAACCATGGGCTCAGTGGGGAAAATAGACTCACTCATCCCATCATTCCAAAAATTCTTTATAGTACGGATGAGGAAAAGTCCTGTAAGGCCATAAGAAAATACTGAGCTAATCATGCTTTTAAAGTGAGACAATATGTTGTCCCAGAATACCCTAACAAAAAGAGGCAAGAGGTAAAACAAATATTCAATCATGGTTCCCTATAAATGCTAAGGCTTTCCTCTGCTAGCAAAAAAAACTGATAAGGCTTAAGAGGCTTTCAAAAAAAAAAATTAAGGGAAGCAGTTGGGTGGAAAGAAAAATTTCTTTAAAAAAAAATTTCCTAATGGCCCTTTAATTTTTATTTATTTTTTAAAAAGGTTTACCAGGTTAGTAGGTTAGAAACTCCTAGCTGGCTTGCCATTAAATATGTAAAAAAAAATTTATAATTAGCTAATCTAACCTGGAAAAATTATATAATTGGATTTATGAAAAACTTTTAACTTTATGAAAAATTATAATTGGGCCATAAGTCCTGCCACGGTCGCCATTAAATTGTGAAATATTTTTGATGACTAGCCTAATTTGGGGGGACTAATTTGATTGGGGTACTAATTCTGGGACTGTTGGCTAACTGGCTATCTGACTTTTAACTTAATGTGGGCTGTTTATAAAGTTCCACCACACTGCTCCACTCCCAAAATTGATAAGCAAAAGATTAAGAAGCCTCTTAACTAAATAATCCAAGCAGAGTTTATTTATGAGATACTATTTAAAATTAAGAATACAGGGAAATAAAATGTACGACCTGTCTGCATTGCGGTGTGTCTCTTTCCCACCTGCTGAGCCTCAAACTTCTCCCCTTAATCTTCACTTTCTCCAACGTGTACCCTATGCTGACTGCTTCTGTGCTCTCCACTGTCTCCTGGTCAGTCTGTCTGTCTGCTCCGTCAGTCTGCCCTCTGCCACCTTTGCCGCCCCTCTAATCTTGTCTGCCGGCCTTTCCTCCTTGCTCCTAGTCCTGCGTTACAGTTCATCTCATCCCCCCTTCTAATCTAACTCCCAGGTCTATATATACCTTTTCTTCTCTCCACTCAAATCTCGGGGCTTCCTGCACCCCCCCAGACCAAGCTAATCTGTCAGTCAGGGCTCTGGCTGGGGCGGGGGGTGGGGTGCGCTCCAGCTTCATGTGCCACAGCACAGGCTATGCCAGAGCCCAGCATCTCTCAGATACTTCCGCTCAGGTCAGATGGAGCTGGGAGCTTCCCTGCCCCAGCTGTCTGACCTGGTGGTCTTGTACAGCCCATGGGGCTTTTTGGCTCAGCTGAAGCTGAGGGGGAGGGGCACCAGCACCTCCCACACAGAAGAGAACCTGAGGGCCTAAGGCTTTCTAATCTCAGCCTAAAGGTAGGGTGCCCAAATCAAAATAAATTTCCACAGTATTAACAACTAAGCCTTCATTAAGTCTGTGGAAGTTAACTTGAAAGGCTAAACCAGGTAGAACACAAGCTCTAGCAAGTCTGGAAAACCTTCAAGATGGTACCAGAAACAGAATGGCTTTACTCTCTTTTCTGAGGAGTAACCTATGTAAACACAGAAAAGCTCCTAATCAAAGAAGGATCAGTCATAGCAACTTATGAAGACCTTCTTCCGCTATGGCGTGCTTCAGTCATTTTTTCAGTCATGTCTGAATCTTTGTGACTCCATTTGGGGTTTTCTTGGCAAATATACAATAGAGTAGTTTGCCATTTCCTTCTCTAGCTCATTTTATAGATGAGGAACTGAGGCAAAAAGGGTTAAGAGAGTTGCCCAGGGTCACACAGCTAGTGTCTGAGGCCGGATTTGAATTTAGGAAGATGAATCTTGCTGAAAGAGTGGAGGGAGTTGCAAACTGCATTAATAGAAGGAAGATTCAACACTGATTAAATCATGGAGCCTTTAAGTATGAAACTGAGATATGAGAGAAGCATATAGACTAATCCTACCAACACAGAGTAAACAAAATTCAGATCAAAATGACTGCATTCACAGGAAAGCAAAAATGCTACTCACACTAACAAGACCAATGATTTTGTATAAAGAGAGCCGGACCTAGAGACAGAAGGGACATGGTTTGGATGCTGCCTCTTAACACTTAGTAGCTGTGTAACCATGGGTAAGTCATTTAATTCATCTGTGCTTCAATTTCCTCATCTGCCAAGTGAGGATAGCAATACTTAAACAATCTATTTCACAGGGTTGGTGCTATAGAAGTGTCATCTATTTAGCAATATGGCACAGTGGAGGTAGCACAGGATATGTAATCAGAGGCCCTTTGTTTTCTCCTGATGCTGCCACTCAATCCCTATGCACACCACTGAACAAACCTCTCCAAGCCTCAGTTCTCTTTTCTGGACAATGAGTGCACTGGGTTCTATGATCTCTAAAGTCCCTTCCAGTTCTAGATCCGATCCATGACACAACTAGAGTTATGCATTAGGATGTTGAAATTTTACTTGCTATGGACTCTGGCCTCTCCCCACATTCTTTAAATGGCTCATGTTTCTATCTTACTTTAATGTTGATGCTAAAAGCTTCCTTCATAATTCAGGTAGGGAGCTCAGATAATACTGTCCTCATTTTTTGGCTGAGTTGCCAATGGCCAACCAGTCAGTAAGTATCACAGCTGGGCAGGATCTGAGGTTTCCTCTACTTAAGGCCAGTACTCTGGCCTTAAACCTAATGTAAGGGGCCAGTGAAGCAGGGCCACAATACTCCTAATGCTACCTTGTAATTCTCCTCATCGTCCAACCTCTCTGTGTCCTTATAATTTGTCCTAACAGAGAAGGGAAGTTTGTGTATACCTCTGCTCCAACAAGACAGCATAGAATTAAAACTCCACTTTTACTCTGTCACCATTGTAATGATTGGAATGATGCCACCTGCTGGAGACTTACTGTAGGAAAGCTTGACCATGAGAAGAAGGCATCTGAGGGCAAGCCATGTGGCTTTTCTTTGGCGTCAGGAAGTTTGCTTGTGGGAGGAAGAAGGAGTGAGGCTGGCTCTCTCTTGCTTTTTTGTCAGGCCTCTAGTGGAGAGTGGAGCTAAAAAATGTGCTATCCCTTTGAGAGATAGATGAATCTAGGCCTTTCTCTCTCCACCAAATTCTTATTCTCATTAATAAATGCTTAAAAGTCTAAACTCTTGCTAAAGTTTCTAAATTATTGGCGACCAGTCATTAGATATTTTAGACAGACTAGCTAGAATTTTAGCTCCTTACATCAACGTAGGGTAGTGCAGTGAGAACACCAGCAGGCCTAGGAATTTGAGAGTAGTAATAATGGCTTACAATGAGATAGCTACACTTTCCTCATGACAGCCCTGAAAAGCAAGTAAAACAAGTATTCATTATCTTTGTGTAGGGGACAAATCTAAGGCAATTTGCCCAGGGTCACATAGCTACTAAGTGGGAGTTCAACTCAAATCAACTGAAATCAAATGCAGTGCTCTTCCAGCCATAAGCCAACAATAAAACAACTTATTAACCTAATACTTACATAGTACTTAAGTTTGCAAAGCATTTTACATGTGTTATCTCATTTGATCCTCATGACAATCCTGGGAGGTAGGTGCTATTTATCTCCATTTTACAGATGAGAAAACTGAGGTTCAGAGTGGTTTTTAAATAGCTTGCCCAGAGTCACACACCTCCAAGTCTAGCACTCTATTCACTGTGCCCCCATAGAGCAGAAGTTTTTAGCTTTGGACCTCCTCAGCCCACTCGATGGTGGAAGGAAGAAAACATGTTTGCTAGATTTACGTTAGATTTGGTAATAAACATCATGAATAATTACTACATTTCTGGTGATGAGAGAAAACTAAAACTTCCCAATTCTACTAAACCTTTTTTTTTTGGGCGGGGATATGGGGGTTAAGTGACTTGCAGAGGGTCACACAGCTAGTAAGTGTCAAGTGTCTGAGGCCGGATTTGAGCTCAGGTCCTCCTGAATCCAGGTCTGGTGCTTTATCCACTGCGCCACCTAGCTGCCCCCTCTACTAAATCTTAATATGCTAACTGAAAAAACTCAAATTTCACCATCATCATCAACAGACTATTAATCTTATGCCTAGTGTGTACAGATGATAAGAAATAATATACAAAATTAAAAGGATATGGTCCACAATTAGCAATCCAAAATTCCACAGAAGTAAGACTGAAAGAATAAATGCTGGCTTCTCTGTATGTTCTTTCCCAGCTTTTTTCCCCTCTATGCATTTGCAGCACCTACAGGAAAATATTTGAAAGGAATAAGGCAGAAATATCAATGACTTCATTATTATAAAAACAGATTGCTACTTTAGAATTTACAAGGTCATAGAATTTTTTTTTTTTTTTGGTGAGGCAATTAGGGTTAAGTGACTTGCCTAGGGTCACACAGCTAGTAAGTGTTAAGTGTCTGAGGCCGGATTTGAACTCAGGTACTCCTGACTCCAGGGCCGGTGCTCTATCCACTGCACTACCTAGCTGCCCCCAAGGTCATAGAATTTTAAAATTGGAAGGAAAAACAAATAACGACAACTCATATTTCTGAAGAGCTTTTGAGGTTTACTTCCGCTCAATAATCCTGTGTTGACAGAACAAACATTACCCTATTTTACAGATCAGGAACTGAGTGATTTGCCCAAGGAAATAAAACCTGAAAATGTCTGAGTCCTGACTCTTAAGTCTAGGGCTCTTTGCATTATACCACACTAAATCTCAGAGATTTTCCAATCTGACCTCTATCCAAATCACAAATCCTGAAAAAGAAGACAACCAACCTTTAATTAATTTACATATAAATACTTTTATGGAAACATAAATGCTTAAGAGGTAGCCTGGCATAATGGAAGGATCACTGGAAATGGAGTCAAATAATCAAAGAATCTAAGAGCAATAAGGGATTTTAGAGGTCCAACCTAATTTTTTAGGATCAAGAATTATTTCTATAACCCAACAAGAAATTATCCCACTTTTGCTTGAAGACTTCCAATGAGGGGAAATTCACTTGCTTTGGAGGTGGTCCATTTTGATTTTAGATAGGTTTCATTTCTAGAAACTTTTTCTTTATATTAAACCTGAACCCTCTTTGCAATTTGCTCCTTTAAATACTTCATTTTTTTTTTTTTTGCGGGGCAATGAAGGTTAAGTGACTTGCCCACGGTCACACAGCTAGAACATGTCAAGTGTCTGAGGCTGGATTTGAACTCAGGTCCTCCTGAATTCAGGGCCGGTGCTCTATCCACTGCACCACCTAGCTGCCCCTCCTTTAAACACTTCAGATAGCTATGTACCCTCTAAGCCTTCAAGTTAAGTCTCTCTAGTTTTTTTGGCCAATTCCAAGAACCGATATCAAGCTTATTGGTTTGAAATTGATAGACTCAACTCTCTTCCTTGGATATTTGTTCTTCTCAGTCTCCCATTCTCCATGATTTTTCAGAGATGAGCTATACTATGACCTTTGAAAGATCACTTGACAGAAGTTCTATAATCATAATCATCAGTTCTTTCAGTACCCTGGGATTCAGTTCATATTTAGGTAGAGAAATGAGAAGCAAATTAAGACATGACAAGTTACTTCTTTTCTCCATCTTGTGTTAAGGCCCATGCCTGAACAGTTGTCAAATCCCTTTTATGACCTCCTCCGTTGCCCAGTAGAGTTTTTTAAAAAAATGCTTTTCTATAATACCATCTAGTCTATATATCTCCATTTAATCCATATACATAATAAGACTATATAAAATGTTTTACTAAGATATTCTACTCTATATCTACAGTATTCCATTGATCTAGCACTTTGGTTAATTATCCCCAAAAGAATATGAGATAGGGCAGCTAGATGGCGCAGTGGATAGAGCACCGGCCCTGGAGTCAGGAGTACCTGAGTTCGGATCCGGCCTCAGACACTTAACACTTACTGGCTGTGTGACCCTGGGCAAGTCACTTAACCCCAATTGCCTAACCAAAAAAAAAAAACCAACCAAACAAAAAAAAATAAAAACAAACAAAAGAATATGAGATTCATTTAGCTTGACTGGCTCTTGATAAAGCTACACCAGCTTTTAGTGACCGCTGATTCCTCAGTTTCTAAGTGCTCTTAATGTATTCTACTAGGAAAAAGCCAAGCTCTGACACCAAGGAAGAAAAAAGAAAAAGTGCCACCATCCCTTCTTTGCACAATTTGTGGGGACTCTGAGTATGAAATACTGAATGTACCATATGACTGTATCTTCCGGCTCTTAAGCTAAGATACGATGCTTGAATGAGGCATTAGATAGTTTTGTCTAACTGCTTTCTTTTGTATTCTTTCTTATAGAGTATGGCTCTCTGGGGAGGGGAGAGAATGAGGGATAGATTTGGAAATGAAGGTAATGTAAAAATGAAACACAGCAATAAAAGATTTAAAAAGTCAAACACATCTATAATTTGTAGAGTCCACCCTTTATTCTTCTTTTGAGAAATGGGACACTCACCCTTCTTAAATCCTGTAGCACGTATCCCATTTTCAAAACCTTTTAGCAATTACCGGCTGGCTCAGCAATCCCACTTAAGTGGATTTTTTCAATGCTCTACCATGTAGTTTGTTTAGGCCTAATACAGAGAAGGCAGCATTCTGATGGGTTTTCACTACCTGATGACCATTTATTTTTTTGTGGGGCAATGAGGGTTAAGTGACTTGCCCAGGGTCACATAGCTAGTGTCAAGTGTTTGAAGCCGGATTTGTACTCAGGTCCTCCTGAATCCAGAGCCAGTGCTTTATCCACTAAGCCACCTACCCACCATTTTTGTTCTGTTCTTTCTAGACTAAGGAGCAGTATCCTTGGAAGAGAAGACAGAGACAAAATAATGAGAATTGGGTAGTTTAGCTTTCTTACCATTTTGTATAACCTATCATCTACCTAAAGCAGTGATCCTATCCTTTCTTTGCTCTTTCTCTTACCTTTAATAGAAATAACAAAACCAAAAACCCCTACTGGTGGACTTGTCAACAGCTTCTGCTTTTTCTGTGGTTTAGCATTCATAATACAGTTCTTACAGGACCGTGATGTTACTTGTATTCATTCTTTGTTGCTTCCCTTTACACCCATCTTTTCTACAAATATTTTTAAAATCTGAGTTTGTCGATGGATCCCTTGCATATCCACATTGGTTTCCTTAGAAATTTCGTTCCTTTCTCTCCTCAATGGAGTAATTTCTGCTTGTGAATTCAGAATTTCAATCCTGAGAGAGCTTCCTATTCCCCTTGAATCAACTTCTTATGCAAAATATTAGGCCAGAGATGTCAAACATATGACCCATAAGCAGCATGTGATGTACAATACTCCTATGTGTAACCCATATCATATTAAAAGGGAATGGGGGTAGGGAGAATAAATAAATAATAAAATACAAATAATATTAACATATGGTTTTCTAAGCCAATAGACACCCTGCAGGGAACTCAATGTATGGTTTAGTGGTCTCTGAATATATTTGGGTTTGATACTATTGTATTAGACCATTAAACCTTCCTATTTTTCCTTTGAACCCTTGGAAATCTCTTCTCTCCAAATATAGGATGCACATTAGACTATACATAACTTTCCACTCCTCCTCTATCATGGAATCTATGATGGTGCAGTCACTTGCTTCCAGAATTCCTACTTCAAAAGCCAGTTTCTCCTTGTTAGTGCAGGATAGGCCTTATTCATTTCTCTATCTTTTCAAGGGTAAAATTATTCTCAAGGCAAGTCACAAATTTATAAGTAGCTCTGCTCTTTGGTGATACTTTGGAGAGTTTAAAAAAGATATATGGATAGCTGAATCCTGGGACCTGGATTCAAATGTCAGGTCTGCTACTTTCTACTTGTATGATCTATAGCAAATCATTCTTTTCATTAGGCTTCAATTTACGGATTTGTAAAATGAACTAGATGATTTCTGATGTCTCTAAGAAATAAATCCTATTATCTGTGAACTACATCTTTAAAAATAACCCTTCCATTTCTTTACTATCTGGACACTTGGAGTCTCAAAGGTGATTAGAAAAGATGACCTAACATCATAATTAGTCAGTAATGGAGCCTGAAAAAGACCTCAGAAACAGCTCTATTTTACTTTCTAAGCCATGCTGCTTCTAATGAATATCTTCATTTTAAACCTTTTTATTTTTAAACTAACCATAAGATTCTAAGAATTTGGAGGGCACAGTATGTTACATATCTTTTTTTTTTTTTTTGCAGGCAACGGGGGTTAAGTGACTTGCCCAGAGTCACACAGCTAGTAAGAGTCAAATGTCTGAGGTCAGATTTGAACTCAGGTACTCCTGAATCCAGGGCCGGTGCTTAACCACTGCACCATCTAGCTGCCCCTGTTTGATATATTTTTAAAAGTGAAAATGTGGAAAAACAGGCTATTGTGGCCTACTTTATGGTTATACTGACCAAATTAAGAACAGGACATACTGTCAACTCTCAGATTATCTGAATAATATCCAAACCACTTATACTTGAAAGTAGAATGGATTTTTCTATTTGTATGTCCTCGAAACTTACATGTTTCAAACAAAATAGTATTAAATTCTGGAGAGACTATAAATTAGTTTAATCATTTCCACTTTCTCCCTTGCTTAATTTATTCTGTTGGGTGGAACATTTAAAGTTATTCAAGATACAAAGGTCAGAACAAATGCTACCTTCTCCACGAAAGCCTTCCCTAGATCCCTCTAGCTAGTATAAGCACTTCCCCTTTTTATATTTCCCATATTCCATTTTGCATTATAGTTGTGTATCTTTCTCATCTCCCTTCTAAGTTGTGTAAGCTCCTTCAGGGCAGAGACCATATCTTATTTATGTTATTTTCTCCTCCAGTATCTAGTACAGGGCCTCACACATAGTAGGTTTTAAAAAAATATCTATTGAGTAAATCAATGAGTATTTGCTATCTGATGTACAATTTCCTGAGGTAATCAAGATCTTTGGTTTAAAAGAAATAATAGCTTATATTTATATAGTGTTTTTTGTTTTGTTTTGTTTTTTTGCAGGGCAATGAAGGTTAAGTGACTTGCCCAGGGTCACACAGCTAGTAAGTATGTAGAATTTTAAAGGTTTGTAAAACATCATATATTTTATAATAATAATAATAATAATAATAATAATAATAATAATAATAATAATAATAATAATAATAATAATAGCTAGCATTTATACAGCACCTACTATATGCCAGTCACTAAAGTCTTTATAAATCTCATTTGATCCTCAAAATATCCCTGGGAGGCAGGTGCTATTATTATCATCCCCATTTGACAGAGGCAATCAGAAATTAAATGGCTTGGGGCAGCTAGGCGGTGCAGTGGATAGAGCACTGGCCCTGGAGTCAGGGAGGACCTGAGTTCAAATCTGGCCTCAGACACTTAACACTTACTAGCTGTGTGACCCTAGGCAAGTCACTTAACACCAACTGCCTCACTAAAAAAATTTTTTTAAAAGAAAAAAAGAAAAAGAAATTAAATGGCTTGCCAAGGGTCGCATAGCTAGTGTCTGAGGCTGGATTTGAACTCAGTTCTTCCCTGACTCCAGGCCTAGGGCTCTCTCTACTGTACCACCTACCTGACTCTACCTCATCTCACTGAAGAAGAAAGTTCAAACCCTTCCAGCTACCTAGAAACTGTAAATTGAGATGGTGATTTCACAAACTGAAACAAAGATTTCCCTCTAAAAAGCAGATGATGCTATGAGTCAAAGTTGACCATACTTGACTTTTTCTTTTCCTTTTTATTCCAGTCTTCCATAAAAAGCCTTTCTTTTCCAGGAAAAGTCTGTATGGCATACTTGGAAAGGGTAATGGGTTTAGAATCCTGACCTATGTTCAAATCCTATCTATGTCACTTACTATGTGTCCATGGACTGGATCATGGGTAATTTCCCTTTTCTGGGCCTCTATTTTCTTCTCTGTAAAATGGGGGGGGGGATTAGACTAGATGCTCTCTAAGGTCCCTTCTAGCTCTGACATTTCACACTTGAAGCTGAAATCGAACATTGTTATTTCAATTATTTATTTTTTTTGTTTTGTTTTTTTGCGGGGCAATTGGGGTTAAGTGACTTGCCCAGGGTCACACAGCTAGTAAGTGTCAAGTGTTTGAGACCAGATTTGAACTCAGGTCCTCCTGAATCCAGGGCCGGTGCTTTATCCACTGCGCCATCTAGCTGCCCCTATTTCAATTATTTTTAAATATTATTTTTCCCTTTCTTAGATGTTACACAGTACTTTTCCCCCCTACTTCTTTTAAGTCCTTGTGATGTCTTATTTTGAATATCATTATCTGAGCTTATGTCACAACCTTCAACAGGTTGTTACTTTCACTTACATCTGATTCATCTCAGCATCCAGTCCAATGCCTAAAACAAGGCCCTACATCAAGCACACAATCAAGGCTTCACGAATTTTAATTTTACTTCAAATCCATGTTCTATGTAAGGTACAACACAGTTTAGAATTTCTGCAGTCCTTGCTGCTATAGGAACTTTGTTGCTATAAAATAAGACAGGAGAACAAATTAAACTGTGAAACACCATTTTCCCTCCCATCACACAAGACTTACTCATAGACTGCATATATAAAGAGGACATCTGTTAGGATGATGGAAAATCTCTGAAAAAGTATTGTTCTAGGACTGGCATAATTCAAGTTCTGTATATTCAGCATCTCTGGGTCAAAAACTTTGGCAATGTGTGACAGTGCATATTCAAACCATGCAAAAAATGGAGGGTAATCCAAAGTCCACTCTGAAGTTGCCTGTGGTTAAAGGGAGAGAGAACACACACACACAAATTCAAAGTCAGAGATGAAAGAAATAAAAACAAAGTGCAAATCTTTTAAAAACACATCTCTTTAGGAAGCACAATTAAATCAAACTACCTTTAAATAGGATATAAACTAAAAATACAAGTCATTTCCCAATTGATAAATGGTCAAAGGATATGAACAGGCAATTTTCAAACAGAAATCAAAGCTATCTATAATCATATGAAAAAATGCTCTTGATCAGAGAAATACAAATTAAAACAATTCTGAGGCATTACCTCATACCTATGAGAAGAGCGAATATAACAAAAAAGGAAAATATTGGGGAGACCAAGACAGTAGTTTCTAACTGATTACCTTTTTTAGGAAACAAAGTGATATATCAGTACCTTTGAAAAGTTTGATGTATGTAAAGTGAAATAAGCTGAACATGAATTGTATACAGGTCACCTATAGATAGAGTTTATGTTAACTCTAGCTGTGTCTGTGTCTGTGTTGACAGTGAGGGGAGGGGAGGCGGGGGGGGGGCTTCCTTAATTTATTTTAAAATAATTTATTCACTGAAAAAAAGAACTCCTTAAAAAGCAGAACTGGCCAAAAGGAAAAAGAGGTACAAAAAAAAAAAACCAAAACACTGAAGAAAATAATTCCTTAAAAATTATATTTGTGGGGCAGCTAGATGGTGCAATGGATAGAGCACTGGCCCTGGAGTCAGGAGGACCTGAGTTCAAATCCGGCCTCAGACACAACACTTACTAGCTGTGTGACCCTGGGCAAGTCACTTAACCCCAACTGCCTTACTAAAAAAAAAAAAAATTATATTTGGGCAAGTGGCAACTAATAACGTCTTGACACTTCAAAAAACAATAAAACAAAGTCAAAAGAACAAAAAAAACCAGAAGAAAATGTGAAATAACTCATTGGAAAAACAACTGATCTGGAAAATAGATTGAGGAGAGATAATTTAATAATTATTGAGCTACATGATCAAAAAAAGAGCCTAGACATCATATTTCAAGAAATGATCAAGGAAAACTGCCCTGATATTCTAGAACCAGAGGGTAAAATAGAAAGTGAAAGAATCCACTGATCACCTCCTAAAAGAGATCCCAAAATGAAAACTCCCAGAAAGATTACAGTCCCAATTCCAAAGCTCCTAGGTCAAGGAGAAAATAGTGCAAGCAGCCAGAAAGATACAATTCAAATATGGTGGAGCCACAGTCAGGATCACACAAAATTTAGCAGCTTTCACATTAAAGGAGCAGAGGCCTTAAAATATTATATACCAGAAGGCAAAGTAGCTAGGCTTACAACTAAGCATAACCTTCCCAGCAAAATGGAATATAATCCTTCAGGGGAAAAAATGGATGTCTCATGAAATCAAGGACTTCCAAGCATTCTTGCAGCTGAATAGACCATTTGACATTTAAAGAAGAGACTCAAGAGAAGCATAAAAAGATAAAAATGAAACAGTAATCAGAAGGGACTTGATAATATCAAACTGCTTACATTCCTAGATGGGAAGATAATACATGTAATTCCTAAGAAATTTATCATTATTAGGGCAGTTAGAAGAAGTCTATATAGACAGAAGGCATGAAAGTAAGTCGATTATGTTGGGATGATCTCCAAAAAAACGTGGATGTGAGAAAGAGGGATGCAGTGGGAGAAGTGGGAAAGGAAAGTTAGAATGGGGAAAATGTTCTCACATAAAAGAGATGTGCAATTAAGAACTTTTATAGTGGAGGGGGAAATGGGGGAGAGGTGGGCAATACTTGAACCATACTCTCACTAGAATTGGTTCAAAGAGGAAAGAATACACACACACACACACACACACACACACACACAGAGTTGTATATAGAAATCTACTTTACCCAATAAAATAGAAAGGGGAAGGGGATGAGATATTGCCAGGGGGGAGATTAAAAGGGAAGGCAGATTAAGGGAGGCAGTGGTCAGAAGTAAAACAAAATTCTTAGGAGGGACAAGAAAGATAAACAAGAAAACAGGATGGAGGTAAAAACACAGTAATCATAACTTATGAATATGAGTAAGAGGAGTTAACCAATAAAATGGAAGTGGATAGCAGAATAGATTAGAAAACAGAATCCAACAATATGTTATGTACAAGAGACACTAAAAACAGAAAGACACACACAGAGTTAAAATAAAGGGCTAGAACAGAATTTATTATGCTTCAGCTGAAGTTAAAAAAAAAAAGCAGAGGTAGCAATCATGATTGCAGACAAAGCAAAAGCAAAACCAAACCTAATTAAAAGAGATAATCAGGGAAACCACATTTTGCTAAAAGGTGCCATAGACAATGAAGTAATATCAAAAAAATTTACTGCAAGTTTCTCTGATAAAGGCCTCACTTCTCAATTATATAGGGAACTGAGTCAAATTTATAAAAATAAGCACCATTCCTCAATTGATAAATGGCCAAAGTATATGAACAGGTAATTTTCAGAAAAAGAAACCAAAGCTATTTTATAGTCATGAAAAAATGCTCTAAGTCACTATTGATGAGTAAAAGGCAAATTAAAACAACTCTGAGGTACCAGCTCACACTTATGAGAAATTACAAATGCTGGAGGGGACAAAGGAAAATAGGTATAGTAATGAACTGTTGGTGAAGTAGTGAACTGGGCCAACCATTCTGGAGGCTTTTATCCAGAAATACCACCACTAGGTGTGTACCCCAAAGAAATCAAAGAAAAAGGAAAAAGAGATCAAAATGAAACTCTGGTTAAGTTTTCACATAAAAACAATGTTACATGTGGAGACTCGTTTCTAAGGCATTACTAGTGTTATGATTTAGTTACATTATAGGCTAAATGGGTTTCTGTGGGAAGGTCTGAAAATCTGACATAACATTATATATGAAAATGCTTCCAAGTTAGAAATGGACTTACAAACTTTTGGAATATAATCTCTTCATAAGGTAGGTATAAGCAGCATTGCCCATACTGGTGGTATCCCAACAATAAACAATCTATTACCTTCTCTCATTAACAGGTTTAGTGCATGTATGATGCGAGGTTGATGCATTTAATAATTAGCAATAGGGTAACAGAGTAAGAAGAAACTTTAAATAATCAACTAGGACAGGGGTTATGATGATTTTTTCAGTATAAAGAGAAGCATTTTAGATATGACTACAGGTGACCTTGCTTGTCTTCTCAAAAACCATCCCCACGTGGGGAAAAAAATGAAGCTACTTCTGAATATACAACAATGAAGTGAGGTCTCTTTATTACTTTTTTAGTCATTCAATAAACTTTTGTGCAGCCCTTCTAAGGGTTCAAAGTACTGTAAATTACTACTTTATTTTAAAGAAAATAAGAGATGTGATTATAACACATTAATGCTACAAGAGACTGAGAAAAAAAAATTTTCTTCAAGTTTTTCTGATAAAGGTCTCCTTTCCAAAGTATACAGAGAAGAGATATACATTTATAAGAATAACTGGCAATTTCCTTAGGAAGAAATCCAAACTACCAATAGCCAAAAGAAAAATGCTCCAAATCACCAATAATTCAAGAAATGTAAGTTACTTTTAGGCTCAGCCTTAAACCCATCAGACCAGCAAAAATGAAAAAAAGAAAAATGACAAAAATTGTAGGGGCTGCAGGAAAACAGGCACATTAAAGCACTGGTGGAGCTGTGATGGCTCCAGCCATTCTGGAAGGCCATTGGAACTGTGCTCCAAAAGTTACCACCAAAGTGTATGTGCCCTTTGACCCAGCAAAACTTAACTTGGTTTATACCTCAAAGAAATCAAAGAAAGAGGAAAAGAACTTATATGTACAAAATTGTGTAAAGCAGCTCTTTTTCAAAGTAAACAAAAACTAGAAACTAGCAAGTGTCCAACAACTGGGAAATGGCTAAACAAACAGGTCACTCAATCTCTCAGCCTCAGTTTCCTCATCTGCAAAATAGAGATAATAGCACCTGCTTCCCCAGGTTCTTGTGAGGATAAAATGAAATATTCTTTGTAAAGCACTTTGAAAACTTACATAACTGCTAGCTATGATGATGTTGAAATAGGAATGCAATGGAATTTTATTGTGCTATAAGAAATGAAGAGAATAATTGTAAAGTGATAGGAACTGATACAGATTGAGAACTGATAGAGATCGAAGAAAGCAGCACTAAGAGAACAATATGTATAACATTTTAAAGACAAACAACTTGGAAAAATTTTAAAAACTGATCAGTGTATTGACCATCCATAATTCCAAAAGACCTACAACAAAACATGGTACCTACCTCCTGAAAGAGGTAATGGACTTAGGGTGTAGACTGAGACATATATTTTTTGGACATGGCTAATCAAAGAATCTGGTACTTGACTTTGCATATTTGTTAAAGGGGTTTGGTTTCTCTTTTCCTTTTCAATGAGGGAAAAAGGAGAGAAAATACATGTTTGTTAACTGAAAAAAAATTAAAATAAAAAATACTACATGGCCACATAGACTGGAGAGTCAGACTGTCAGATGCAAAGATGCCTTAGGGGATATTTAATCCAACTCCCTCATTTTAAAGGGTAAAAAGAGCCTATGGAAGAAGGTAAAGTCCCCTGGGCTACCTATAAGAAGAGGAGTTGGTTTCTTGGGAAAGCCCTAGACTTCTTTAAAATAAGGATGCCTAACACAGGAATGCCCAGAAGGGTAGTGAGGAAGGAGAGGATGGTGGAGACAGAAGGGAAATTGAAGCCCAGAAGAATAAAGTAGCAGTTAGTTATTAGCAAAGTCGGGAGTAAAATCCAGGTCTCCTTGCGTTTAGACTTTTTTTTTTTCTGGTGAGGCAATTGGGGTTAAGTGACTTGCCCAGGGTCACACAGCTAGTAAGTGTTAAGTGTCTGAGGCTGGATTTGAAGTCAGGTCCTCCTGATTCCAGGGCCAGTGCTCTATCCACTGTGCCACCTAGCTGCCCCTCCTTGCATTTATACCATTGCATTTTTCACTACAAGCTATCATACTTTAACAATAAAATTCAAGGACAGTCCCCATCATCCAAGAAGATAGACTACAAAATATTATCACTCTTCCAATTTTATGAATTAAGAAACAGGGACAGCTAGGTGGCACAGTGGATAGAGCACTGGCCCTGGAGTCAGGAAAACCTGAGTTCAAATCTGACCTCAGACACTTGATACTTATTAGCTGTGTGATCCTGGGCAAGTCACTTAACCCTCATTGTTCTGCCTCTACCCCCAAATTACAAATATGTGACAAACCTCAGAATGAAACTCAAAAAGAATTAAGAAACAAATTTTGAAGTAGATGATTTACTCAGTGATAAAATTAAGAAGTAGAATTATGAAAAGAACCAAATTAAACCTCATTTTGTTATTTAATGGAAGAGAGATTAAATAATTAGAATAGTGAAGGAAGTTAAATCCATGTCAAAAGAAGATTAGTTTGGGGGCAGCTAGGTGGCACAGTGGATAAAGCACTGGCCCTGGATTCAGGAGTACCTGAGTTCAAATCCGGCCTCAGACAATTGACACTTACTAGCTGTGTGACCCTAGGCAAGTCATTTAACCCCCAATGCCCCGAAAAAAAAAAAAAGAGGATTAGTTTAAGGCACGGGGTCTGCCTAGCCTGGAGAAGAAAAAATTGGGGGAAATATAAGAGCATGCTAAAGAGCAGCACGATAGGGCAGCTGGGTGGCGCAATGGATAAAGCACCGACCCTGGATTCAGGAGGACCTGAGTTCAAATCCAGCCTCAGACACTTGACACTTACTAGCTGTGTAACCCTGGGCAAGTCACTTAACCCTCATTGCCCCACCCCCCAAAAAACAAAAACAAAACAAGAGCAGAACAATGAAGGGAAAGCTGATTGACTTTAGAGTCAAAGGACCTGTTTTAAATCCTGCTTCTGAGACTTAAAATGTGTGACCTTAAGCAAGTCACCTCTTTGGGCCTTAGTTTCCTCATCTGAAAAATAAAGCAAATGGACTAGATGTTGTAGTCTCTTCTGCTTCTAAATCTATCATCTAGTGAGAGTTGTTTTCAAATATTTGAAGGGCTGGCATGAAGGGAATATAGAATTTGCATCTTTTGCTCTGTATGGCCCCAAAGTACAGAACTAGGAGCTATGTGTAAAAGTTGCATGGAGTCAAATTTGGGCTTGATGTTAGGAAGAATTTTCTAACAATGTGTCAAAAGTAGAATGGGCTGCCTTTGGGGTAAAGGGGTTTCCCTTAACTCAAAGTTTTCAAGGAGAGGCTGGATGGCCTGGTATTCTCGATCAGGTATCAAGTAGAGATTCCTTCCAACTCAGAATGATGTTCTGTCACTGAATTAGGTATTCCTGGAAACTATTTTCTCCTCATTGACACATATTTAGTTCATATCAAATCTCCCCCTGGAAGAAAGATAACATATATTTAATGTTAAAAAACAAAACAAATCATATTTACCTCATAGTACCATTGTGATACTGGTAAACTGTGAGTGATGGCAAGCCAATTCCGGTGTACTTCAAAATCTGTAGAATAACTACGAAAAAAACCAACAAAACAAACTCTTTCATTAAGAAATTAGATCTATGATAAAATATCTTGGATTGTACATTGGTTTCATGTTCCCATTTTTATAGGACTACAATATTACATGATACATTTATTCTTCTATAAAAAAGACATTATATACAACTAGTTTTACAATGTCCAAAGGTCAGACTTGAGGCAACCTCAATATCCTAAAAACTAATCATAAACTCAGGAGTAAAGGTAAAGGCCTCTAACCAGGCACAACAGCCATCATAGGAGTTCCAGAGGCAAAGCCAAAATGGGGGAATGAAGTTAGAAAGCTACCTGAGCTCTCCCAAATTCCCCTCAGAAACAACATTAAATTAAGTCTCTAAACGAATTCTGGAGCTGCAGAGCCTACAAAAAGGCGCAGTGAAACAATCTTCTGGCTTAAGATAACCTAGAAGGTCTTCAGGAAAGGTCTGTCTCACCTGGGTAAAAGGGGAGCATGGCTCAGTGCAGAGGGTGTCTGGGCAAGCCAACAAAGGGGCTCTTAGCCACAGGACAGATCAGCAGCTGAGGAACCAAGGTCCTAGCTCAGCAAGCTAGTGGCATAGCAGGTCAGTTGTGAGCCCTGTTCCCCCCAAGCCTCAGTGCAGAATGCAAACTGCCAGCTGGGGTATCTGCTACCCAACAGGCCCAACTAGGCCAGACCATTCCAGTGCAGTGAGCAAGCTGCAAGCAGCTGAGGCCTCAGAACAGAAAGCCAGTGGCCCCTGGCCCCCAGCAAAAGAAGTTTGGGGCAGTGCACTCTGTACTCCAGAAGTAGAACTCAACTTTAAAAGGCAATAAAGAGGCTAAAATATGAATAAGATGGAAGATGTTAGAAAGGATTTCATTCTAGATATGGAGTACCATTTGGTTAGAGGTATGAACAAGGGAATAGAACTGGTACAGGGGGATTAGCTAGCAGGTCAGTCTGAATGGAACAGATGTATGAAGAGTAATATGAAATAAGACTATATTTTTTTCAGTGAATGATGGATTGTGGAAGGCTTGAAATATGCCAGAATGAGAGAGTTCTGTTTTACCCTGGAGGCAATAGAGGTGTGAGAGGGTCAGAGATGGTTTTAGGAATATCAGTGAGACAGATAGCATGGAATCCAATTAGGATGCTCTTGCAGTAGTACAGGCTAGAGGTGATAAAGGAATGAGCTAAGACGGTGGTGGCTGTGTGAGTGAAGTTGATGGATGAAAGAGCTATGTAGGTTGAAAAGATCTGACAGCTCATTAGATGTGGGGGCTGATAGAAAGAGAGAAAAGTCATGGATGATGCCAAGGTTACTAAAGATCATCAAGGTCAATAGTCATTTTACAGAAGAAATTGTGGTCTAATTAGGTTAACCTTATATTTGGATCGATTCTAGGGTCAAATATGAACTCCTCTAGTTGGCATTTAAGGCCCTTGGTGGTGTGGCTTTAAGCTGCCTCTTCAGGCTAATTAAGAACGGATTACTCCCCTTCATTCACTCTACAAGTCTATTAAACAAAGGTGTTTAATAAAAGCTTGTTGACTGGTTGGCTAGAGCTGGAAGGGCCTTTTGAATACAGTGTCAGGGTTGAGAGAGGTCAGTTAAAAGGAGACTAACAAGGAGCTGGGAGGGGCTTAGAACAAGGAACGCCAGGGCTTACACTAATTGTCAGGGTTGGATTCATCTGTCACAGGACATAACATGGCGCCTGGCATACAGTAAGGGCTTAATAAAATGCTTGCAGGATTGAAAAGAATAGAGGCAACGTAGTGTGGCCAAGAAGACCCGGATACAAAAGCGGCCTCAGGCACTTAGTAGCAGCATGACCGGGGGAAGGTTACTTCACCTTACTGCCTCAGTTTCCCCGTCTGTAAACCTGGAGCTCTAGGCTCCATGGCCTCTGACGTGAGCCCGTGACCCCCTCGGCAAGTGGCAAGTGAGGCCGGGGAGCCCCGGGTGCGGACATGAGTGCCTCAGAGGATGGAGGGTCTCCTTCCCCTCACCCGGATGTCCCTCCCCCTCCCCTGCACAAGAGCCAAGGCTGAGGGTGGGACCGGGCCGTCCCCAGCCCCCAAGCCTTCCCTCCCTCAGGACCCGGCCCGCTCTCCCTCCGAGCCCCTTACTAGGCGGGTATGAGAAGGCATTTGATCAGAGACACCCCGAACGCCACCGACAAGAAGCCCAACCCGCCGCCACGGTCTCCGACAGCGGACCAGGACGCCGCCATCGTGGCCAGCTCCCGCTCTTTCAATCAACTTTATCGGTAGCTCCCAGGAACACAAACAGAGACCCAGGGGACGCATGCGCAGAAACATTTCTTAGCGGCCCTAGGGAGGAGAGGGAGATGGGCTGTTTCAAATTTTCCGCATTCACCAGCCCCCTCCCTCCCTTCCTTCCTTCTTTCCCTCCTTCCTTTCTACCCCCATCCCCATCATCGGTTCAGCCCCATCAGAAAAGAGCTCCACTAAGCCTATGCCTAGGGCTCCTAATGCGCTTGTGCAGTTACTGGGCGACGGCTGACGTTAACCAAAGTCTTCTCAGTCGTCTTCTCGGTTGATGCTACGCATCTTTTTCTTTCCACTCGCACAACCCCCACCCTTCCAGTGAGATCATAGCTTTAGAGCTGGAAGGGTCTTTGGAGGTCGCATGCTCCAGCCACCTCATTTATCAGTAGGAAGTTCTTCCTCCTATCAAATAGGAATGAGATGTGGAGTGGTTGAGATTTTACATAAATAAAACACATCTCCCCTTCACCCCACTCTGCCCACCAACGTGGGTTTTGCCTTTCTTTGTATTCAGTGTTTATAGCACAGCGCTTGGCATACAGTAAGCACTTAATAAATGTTTACTGACTGACTGTGATGATTTGGATGTAGCATGACCTAAATTCAGGAAAGTACATTGAAATGACCATTCAAGACTCAACCCAAAGGGATAAATTTAGAGGATGGGCATCCATGAGACCTGAGGTCTTAAAGTTCATCCTTGACCTTAGCGTGTGCCCATGGCTCCAATTTTTGCCAATTTGTTTTTAACTTAATCAGCTAGCACACATAAAGTACTATATTGTTATCGTGGTGGTTGTAGCTTTTTTGTCCTGTCCGACTTTTTGTGACACCATTTTGGGGTTTCCTTGGCAGATACTGGAGTGGTTTGTTCAGCTCAATTTACTGAGGCAAACAGGGTTAAGCGACTTGTCCAGGGTCACACAGAAAGGAAGTGTCTGATGCCAGATTTGACATAGAAATATGAGTCGTCCTGATTCTAAGCCCAGTGCTCTATCCACTGTGTCACCTAGCTGCCCCCAAAAGTACTATATTAGGTGGAGTTCCAACCACTTTCCCGAAGCTACAATGATGTCATGGATTGCTACCAGCCATCCTTTTAAAAGGCTTAGATCAATTAGTAATGGGACAGATGAGCTAGGCATTGTGCTAAGTGCTAAGGACACAAATAACAAGCAAGAAGAAAGACAGTCCCTGCCCTCAAGAAGCTTACATTTGAAGGGGGAAGACAGAAGATAAATTTATTTTATTTTATTTTATATTTTGCAGGGCAATGGGGATTAAGTGACTTGCTCAGGGTCACACAGCTAGTTAAATGTCAAGTGTCTAAGGTCATATTTGAACTCAGGTCCTCCTGAATCCAGGGCAGGTGCTTTATTCACTGTGCCACCTAGCTGCCCCCCCCCAGATAAATTTTTAAGGGGACTGAAAAGCTGGAAGGTGGGTAAAAGTACTCACATGGGTGCATAGCAGCCTAGTCTGCATGGTCACAAGTACAGCAGGGAAAGGAATGAGGCATGACTAGCCTGGGTCCATCCCCAAAATGTACTCCCCCCTTCCCCAAGGAACTCACAAGTGGAAGAAGAAGGCCTTGTCATGGTGGAGGGGTGTTCCAAAAGAAGTCTGTAGAGTTAGAAGTACAATCTGTAGGAGAATAAAGAATTATAATTGAAGCTGAATGTAATTAATTATGTAATTGAGTTCATGTAGTCCAAATACATTTTTTCTCTGACATGCGTATCAGCAATGACCTCTCCCTCTTGTACTTCTCAGACATTTTATTTTATTTTTTTGCACCTCTTTAATGCATTGGGATTATAATATTGTAAATTCTTCCCTTAAGTGACCCTTCTTACCATGTAATTTTCCACTGACTGTCTGGTGTTATTTTGTAGATGTCAGTACCCTGCAACAAAACCCAGTCACCTCTCTTCTTATTATGTAATTTTCCACTCACTGTCTGGTGTTATTTTGTAGATGTCAGTATTCTGCAGCAAAACTCAGTCACCTTGTCTTAGTTACAACTCTCTTAGGCTATGAATTCTGTAAAGTAAGGACCATGTCTTAACTAAATTTTGTTTTTCCTCCAGCACTTAGCATAGAACTTTGCACAGAACAAGAATTTAATAGTTTTTAAAACACTGAATGAATTTCTGATCACACGCTCCCAAATTGAAAATCTTGGATGCCCTTGACATAAAGTATTTCCATTTATTCAACTACATAAATGTTTATTGAATATCAACTATGGACACAGTACTATACTATAGGAGTCACCAAAAAAATGTGCTCCCTTTTCTCAAGAAAATTGCTGTTAAAAAGAGCCAGAGAGAGAGAAAAAAATGTTTTGTGTGAAATAAATATCTTAAACAATAGCCCGAGGGAAGAGATACTCCATCTTAGCAGTATTTGGAAAGAAGGTCAATATCGGACATGCTTTCAGAGTGATGGATTGATCTCAAAGGAACACTGTAAATGGAAAGTTCAAATTCTAGCTTCCTCTAAGTCCCTTTGAACAACATACTCTAGATTATGACATCATTTTAAGGAGATGGGCTGGCATTTCTTTTGAAGTTGCAGACTGCTGAAAACCAGTGCTTAAAGGTTTTTGAAATTGCTTTCTTACAAAGGCCCAAAGATGCAAGAAATATTATCTTCCTTTTATACATGAGGAATCTAAGTCTCATAACAGGGAAGAGTCTAAATGTTAGTAAATGACAGGCAGGATTCAAGCCCAGGTCTTGTGACTTCAAATATAAGAATCTATTATAGCATGTTGCCCTTGTTATATTCCTATTGCTTTGTTGTATGCCACAGACTATCCAAGACTTAGAGTTAAGGAAACCTCTGTTTGAATCCTGCTTCTATCACTTACTAGCTGTGTGATTGTGGGCAAGTCACTTAATCTGTCAGAGCCTCAGTTTCTTCATCTGTAAAATGGTGATAATCATCCTTTCACAAATCTTCCATACTGGGTTTATTGTGAGTAAACTATCTTTATAAACCTTAAAGCCCTAAGAAAAGGGGAGTAACTAATATAAGTTTGAGGGTTTTGACAAAACACCATTCATGTTCCCATTTGAGATGGCTGGTTAGTGGGAAGGCTGGTTTCCACATCGAGGGGGCTCCCCTTTTTTGTTTTCCCCTCCCTTGGCTGCCCAGAATTCAGCTGGTCTGTTTAAAGGCTGATATGGCAACTCTGTTTCTTCCAGTAAGATAGAAGACCACCAGATCTAACCATCTGCCCTGTTATGCTGCCTCCTAAGGTCCTCCAGGCCTTACCATCTGCCCTGTGTTTATGCCCTTTGGACCCTGGCACTGTCATCTGAGCTGCAGATGTAACCTAAGGACTCTTGGGGCTCGTCATTAGTACAGTTAGGCTCTTCCATCCACCCCTGAATTTAATTTTTTTTTCAGGGCAATGGGGGTTAAGTGACTTGTCCAGGGTCACACAGCTAGTAAGTGTCAAGTGTCTGAGGCCAGATTTGAACTCAGGTCCTCCTGAATTCCAGGCAGGTGTTTTATCCACTGTACCACCTAGCTGCCGCCCCCCCCTGGAATTTAATTTTTATGTATTATCTTCCTCAATTTGAATATGATCTCCATGAAAGCAGGCACTGATTAATTCTTTTCTATCATATCCCCAGCATTTAGTTCAGTGCTTGTCATATAGTAAGCACTTAATAAATGCTCGTTCATTCATTCCATGTGATGTGTTCGATATTCCATTGTGAAGTACTTGGCAGTCCAGTAATAGTTATCTGCCTGCTGTCTTCATGGTTAACAGGAGCCTGGAAGAGAGTGCTAGAGGTCACAAACATAGAAATAGCATGGAAGGGACCTCAGAGGTCCAACCCTTTGGTTTTATAGAGGACTGTAAGGTCCAAGAAGAAGTGGACATTTTATTCAGATTGATTAATAGATCAAAATAAAGGTTCTACTTTCACCTATAGAGCATCTATTGCCAGAGCCAGGTCTAGGACTCAGAAAATAGGGCTCTGACCCAGGGAGTTAACATCTAGGGGTCTTTGTGGTCTGTGTATACTCCTGGGGACAAAGGCAGGGGAAGCAGGGAATAAACAGAAACTGAGGCAAACAGAAGTTAGTGACTTGCCCAAGGTCACACAGCTAGTAAGTGTCTGAAGCCAGAATTGAACTCAGGTCTTCCTGACTCTGGGCCCAGTGCTCTACAGAAAACAATTGCCATTTCCCCACCAAGGAATCAAACCCTAGTCTCCCATGTGACAGGCTGGGTTACTCACCATGATAGTAACCAGAAGTCTGGACAACATACTTCCTAATTGCAGTAACCACTACCTCTGCATTTTATCACCCCCATACATCTGTTCCTTGACCACCAACCACTATCGTCCTTCTCCCAGGCCTGTCTTCCTCCACAGTTCCTTTGGGGTTGGAGGCAGTAATTTTCTACCATGATTGCATCCAGCATGATCGCACCCACAGTGGGACAGTCCTGAGTGCCCCCATCCTTGACTTTGGAGCAGCTATGGCTAGTTCTGATTCTATTACAAAAACATGGAATCATTTTTATATGTGATGGAGGGCATTGGCTAATGAGGGTCTCATTCTTATTACATGTACGATATGCTGCTTCCTGTGAATCTGTGTGAAGTCTTGGTGAATCTGCTTCTGGAAATGGGTGATGGAAGGGCCCTTTTTCTCCCTTGCTCAGAGCATGTGCAGACATCTTCTGACGTACTTTTTCCTTGGGGGTGATGAAATACCTTCTAATTGGCTGCTGAGCCAGAATGGGGGTGGGGGAGCACACAAAAGGCTAGAACCTACCCATTCCTCCCTATCTGCTGACAGCATTCAGTGAACCAATCAGAAACAGAGAATACTGGTGCAGTGCCTGAAGCTGGGAGGGAGAGGCCCCCAATATCACCTATTTCTGGAAGCAGGCTTACCAACCCATCCTGCAGGGTGGTACCAGGCAGAGCATATTGAACATAATCTAAAGCCCTCATTGCCTAATGCCTTCCATTGTATAGAGATTTTGTTGTTGGTTTTTTTGGTTTTTTTGGGGTTTTTTTGGTTATTTTTTTTAGGATTTGGATGTAGACTGTGTAGCCTCCCCTGGCATTCATTAAAAATTAGAAATGAGACTGCTTGACATGTTTCCACCGTTTCTAATCATTGTTTCTAATTACTCAGGCTTTCCTTTATTCAGCAATCCTTTATTGAGCACCTACTATGTGCAAGGCAGTACAGGAAACAGCACTATGGGGGATACAAAGAAGATGACTTTGGCTCTACCCTCAGAGAGTTTAGGGTAATGGCTGTTATGATAAGGATTTCCATTTCTAAAATACTCTAAATACTCCCATGGGCCACATCTCCCACTTCCCTTCCCTTCCCTCCCCAACAACTTGATGAGATGGAGAAGATGGGGATATTATTTTCATTTTACAGATGATAAAGCTGAGCCTCAGGAAAATTGAGTGACTTGCCTGAAGTCACCTGAATCACAGGCCTTAGGATCCAAATTTGTCTTTCTTTTTTTTTTCCTTTTTTTTTTTTTTTTTTTAGTGAGGCAATTGGGGTTAAGTGACTTGCCCAGGGTCCCACAGCTAGTAAATGTTAAGTGTCTGAGGCCAGATTTGAACTCAGGTACTCCTGAATCCAGGGCTGGTGCTCTATCCACTGCGCCACCTAGCTGCCCCCTTTTTTTTTTTTTTTTTTAGGCAATGGGGGTTAAGTGACTTGCCCATGGTCACACAGCTAGTAAGTGTCAAGTGTCTGAGGCCGGATTTGAACTCAGGTACTCCTGAATCCAGGCTGGTGCTTTAACCACTGCGCCATCTAGCTGCCCCCAAATTTGTCTTTCTTAATTTAAATTCTAGGAAACTGGACTTCTAATTCATTATTGTGCCTTTATCTAACCCAGAAGTGAACAAATTCAGATGCAGAAATAACCTCTGTAAAAAGCTGCTTGTGATATGTGATAGGGCTACCTGATATGTGTAATAGAAGTAGACAGCGGAGAGAGTTCAGAGAAGGGAGAGAATTTCTGATCAGGGCAATCAGAGAAGCTTCAGAGGAGAGGTATTTGGAGTAGGCCTTAGAAAAATGGATGGTGAAGGGGCAGCTAGGTGGTGCAGTGAATAAAGCACCTGCCGGGGATTCAGGAGGACCTGAGTTCAAATGTGACCTCAGACACTTGATGCTTACTAGCTGTGTGGCCCTGGGCAAGTCACTTAACCCTCATTGCCCCACAAAAAAAAAAAAAAGAAAAATGTATGGTGAATATAGTTAATAGTAATTCATGATTCTAATAGTGTTTTTAAAGTTCACAAAGGACTTTCTTTTTCACAACCCTGTAAGGTAGGCAGCCTAAGTACAATTTTCACCGTTTTTACAAATGAGGTAAAATAGCTTGTGATGGTCACACAAATAATAAATGGCAGAACTCAGATTAAAACCCAGATCTTTTGGCTCCAAATCGTGTATTATTTTTTTAAAGTAATCTACATTTTTATTTATAGTTTTGACTTCCAATTTCTAGTCCTCTTTCCTTCCCTTCCCTCCTTCCTCTCTGAGACAAAAAGCAATCATATATAGGTTATACATGTACAATTATGTAAAACATTACCATATTTGTCATTTTGTATAAGAAAACTTGAATAAAAGAAAAAATGAAAGAAAGTGAAAAATAGCATGCTTTAGTCTGTTCCATCAATATCAGTTCTTTCTTTGGAGATGAATAGTATGTTTCAATAGTCCTTTGGGAAAAAACACACAAAAAACCAACCAAACAAACAAAAAAAGAAATAGTCCTTTGAGATTGTCTTGGATCATTGTATTATTGAGAATAGTCAAGTCATTCACAGTTCTCCATCCAACAATATTGCTGTCTTTGTGCACAATGTTCTCTTGGTTCTGCTCACTTCACTATACATAAGCTCATATTAGTCTTTCCAGGCCTTTCAGAAATCATCCTGTTTGTCATTTCTTATAGCACAGTAATATTCCATTACCATCACATACCACAGCTTGTTTAGCCACTTCCCAATTGATGGGCATGCCTTTGATTTCCAATTCTCAGCCACCACAAAAAGAGCTGCTACAAATCCTGTATTCTTTCCCTTAAATAAACTTGCTTATCTCCTTTTTTCATCTATCTTCTTTCTTGAAAATAGAGCCTCATAGCTACAGCTCAACTATATCAAAAGCATATCAAAAGTTGGCAAGAGGATTTTCATTAAGTATTCACTGATGGTTTGAACCTGAAAGCATCTACAGTACTAAGTCAAAAATTAAACTCTCCACAATTGAAGATAGTTATATATCCTTATCTTCTATCAATGTTCCAGGAACAGATCACAGTAGATAAATAACTATTCTGTTTTCTAAGCTAAAAGGGCAAGTAAGCCTTCAAATAGTCAGGAATTTTATATTTGCTATTCAAGCAGATTGCATTAATTCACACATGTATTATTCATTATTCAAGATCAGCTAGAGGGTGGCTAGGTAGCACAGTGGATAGAGTGCCAGGCCTGGGGTCAGGAAGACATCTTCCTAAGATATTTACTAGCTGTGTGACCCTGAGCAAGTCACTTAACTCTGTTTGTCTCCATTTCCTCATCTGTAAAATGAGGTGGAGAAAGAAATGGCAAACCACTCTAATATCTTTGCCAAGAAAACCTCAAATGAAGCCAGGAAGAGTATCAGATACAACTGAAATGACTGAATCAACAGAATGATAGAATTAAGAACTGGAAGAAAATCTAAAAATCTTCTTGTCCACTTCCCCTTATTTCTCAGAGGAGGAAACTGAGGCCCCCAAATGGGAAATGGCTTGCCAAAGGTAATGCATAAAGATAGTAAGGAGATCTAGGTTTTGACCTAATCTACTGAACTTTCCACCACACAACAAAGTAAAAGGTACAACATAAATTCTTATTTTTTTTTTCAGGGCAATAAGGGTTAAGTGACTTGCCCAGGGTCACACAGCTAGTGTCAAGTGTCTGAGGCTGGAGCAACATAAATTCTTAACTTATCACTGCCCATTTAAACAGTGGATGGGGGAGGGAGACTTCTAGGAAGACGGAGGAGTGAATAGTCATTAGTCATAAGCCCTGCTTTTCTATACTATTTCAAAACAGTAACAAATGCCTTAAAGAACAAAATAATATCCACAAAGGAAAGAGGGAAAAGGAAAGTAATTCTCAGGTGAAAAATCTTGTACAACAATTAACAGAAAATTTTAAAAAAATTTCAATTTAGTCATCAAAAGAGGCACCAGTAGTCAGTAAATAGTATGGAGCAAAATAAAATAATAGTAATAGCTAACATTTATATAGCACTTACTATGTGCCAGGCATTGTGCTGAATGTTGTATAATTATTTTGTCATTTGATTTTCCCAACAATCCTTCCAGGTAGGTGATTTTCTTTTTTGGTGAGGCAATGGGGGTTAAGTGACTTGCCCAGGGTCACACAGATAGTAAGTGTCAAGTGTCTGAGGCTGGATTTGAACTCAGGTTCTCCTGAATCCAGGGCCGGTGCTTTATCCACTGCGCCACCTAGCTGCCCTGAAATAGGTGATATTTTTATTTCCATTTTACAGATGAGGAAACTAAAGCTAATGAATTAAAAAAGACTTGACTAGGGTCACATAGCTAGTAAGTTTCTGAAGCCAGATCTGAAGTCAGATATTCTTGACTTCAGACCCAGTGCTGCCTAGCTCTTCAAGGGAGAAATATTCAGAAGGAAAGAACAAGACTTCCACAGCAACAACTCTCCAGAGTGGTTTAGAATCATCATAAGAGAGTGTTTATAAGATAAGAAATAATATTGGTAAAGGAAAAATTCAAGATGAACACGATAATTGGCAATGCAGAAAATGTAGTGGAAAAATCTCGATGAAGCAGGGGAACTGTAAGGAATAGCCAAAGACAAACAAATAATGAAGCAAAATTTTAAAATGACAACACTGACAGGAGACCTCAGATCAGTATGAACCAAAGCAACAGTGCTAGAGGGTTATCCAAGCAATTCAATAAATATTTATTAAGCACCTACTATGTGCTTAATACAAGTAATACAATGAATACAAGTAATAAAATGAAAGACAGCTCCTGCCCTGAAGGAGTCTGCAATCTAATGGTGAAAAAGGAGGAACAACACAAAAGGAGGCAGGAAAATGGGGCAGGGGGTGCCTTGTGTGGGAACATATTGTTCTGTGAAACTGAAATCAGGCAGAGCAGCTGATGCAAAATGAGGAATTAGCAGGGAAGGATAAATCTCCAGGAAATTATTTAAGAATTATTGGTTTCCTATTTATACAAAAAATATTTAAACAACTTCTGTTTTTGCTGGTGGTGGCAAAGAATTGGAAATTGAAGGGATGCTTATAAATTGAGGAATGACTGAACAAGTTGCAGTGTATGTCTGTTATGTAATACTACTATAAGAAATGTGCTGTAAGAAATGATGAGCAGGGTGCTTTCAGAAAGACCTGGAAAGACTTACATGAACTGCTGCAGAGTAAAGTGAGCAGAACCAGCATGAAGTAGCAGCAATATTGTTTAAATGATCAACTGTGAATGACTTAGCCGTTCTCAGCAATACAATGATCCAAGACAATTCCAAAGAATTCATGATGAAAAATGCTATCCACCTCTAGAGAAGGAACTGATGCAGTCTGAATACAGATCGAAACATACTATTTTCACTTTTTTTTCATGATTTTTTTGGGGTGTCTGTTTTCTTTCACAATATGACTAATATGGAAATATGTTTTGCATGATTGCACATATAAAACCTTTATCAGATTGCTTGCTATCTCAGGGAGGGGGGAAGGGAGGGAGAGAATTTAGAACTTAAAAAATTTTTAAATTAATGTTTAAATTATTTTTATATGTAATGGTAAAAAATCAAATATTATTAATAAAAAAGAATTATTAGTCTCCTAGAAAATTATGAAGAAACAGATTGAAGACAACATTCTGGGAAATAATCTAAGAAAACTGTCTAGAAATATTGGAAACAGAGGGAAGAATGAAAAGTGGTGAGATCTGTAGGATACTGAGAGGGAGGAATCTGAAGTTTAACTCATCAAGAAACATAGTTACCGGGGGCGGCTAGGTGGCACAGTGGATAAAGCACCGGCCCTGAATTCAGGAGTACCTGAGTTCAAATCCGGCCTCAGACACTTGACACTTACCAGCTGTGTGACCCTGGGCAAGTCACTTAACCCCCATTGCCCCGCAAAAAAAAAAAAGAAAGAAAGAAACATAGTTACCAATTTCTAGGACTTCATAGTCAAGGAGAAAATCTGGCAAGCTTCCAGAAGGAAGCAATTTTCACGTCAACTAACATTTATTCAAATGACCCAAATACTTCTCAAGAAAGAGAAGAAATGAAAGAAGGGGCTGGAATGCAATATGTTAAAGAGTAAGGGAAATTTGTCTGCATCCCACTATTAATTACCTAACAAAAATTAACATATTTTTCATCAGGATGAAAGCTGATTCTTCAATTAAAACTGAAACTTTGATTTTTTTTTCCTCAAGAAAACTCTAGAACTAGGAGATCATAGGATCATAGATCTAGAACTGGAAGGAACTTTGGAGGCCTTCTAGTCAGTCAACAAGCATTTATCAAGATCTTGCTATCTTCTAGGCACTATGATCCATCCCTTCATTTTATAGATAAGAAAACAGAGACCCAGTGAATTTAAATGTCTTGTCCAAGGTGATACAGATAGAGAAGAAATAAAGTAATCTAAAATTAACAGCAAGTAAAATGTAAAGCATAATTCAATGTTAAGGTGATATAAGGAACTGATAAATCCATTGCAATTTTCAAATTATACCTAGTAATAGGGTCATTAAAAATAAAGTCTAGAAATTTTGATGGAAGAATTCTTGAAAAAAGAAACATACCGAACTAGATCATCTGGAGAAGTAAAGAGAATATAGGAGGAAAAAACTAAGATGTTATTTTTTGAAATCTGAAAGATTCCTCAAATAAGAAATGAGGGGTATGGAAGAGAAAGTGATTCTCTTTGCAGTATCCCTGATAAGGGACAGCTAGGTATCATAGTGGATATAGTGCCAGGCCTGGAGTCAGAAAGACTTGTGTTCAAATACAGCCTCAGACACTTATTAGCTATGTGACCCTGGTCAAGTCACCTAACTCTATTAGTCTCAATTTCCTCATCTGTAAAATTAACTGGAGAAGGAAATGGCAAACCACTCCAGTATCTTTGCCAAGAAAATCCTAAATGGGGTCATGAAGAGTTAGACATGACTGAAACACCCCCCCACACACACACCACCAAAAGACATGACTGAAACAGCTAAACAACAAAATCCCTGACAAGAAGTCACCCAAGGGGGCAGCTAGTTGGTGCAGTGGATAAAGCACCGGCTCTGGATTCAGGAGAACCTGAGTTCAAATCCGGCCTCAGACACTTGATAGCTGTGTGACCCTGGGCAAGTCACTTAACCCTCATTGCCCCCCCCCCCCACAAAAAAGATAAGAAGTCATACAAACTCTGCATGAAGAACCAAAGTAAAGAGGAACTTACTACATCCTGAGGTAGTTTGCTCTACTTTGGGGTAGATCTAATTTTTAGAATGTTTTTCCTTATTTTGAGTCAAAAATCTATTGCTCTAACTGCTACCCATCATTACTAGTTCTTCCGTTTGGGGCCAAGGAAAACAAGCCTAAATACTTCTTCCATATAATAGCCCTTCAAATACTTGTAGACAACTATTTTATCCTCCTTAAATCTCCTCTAGTTTCTTCAACTGATCCATGATTTCTGATGCCTTTGATACCCTAGTTGTACTCTTCTGTATGTCTTGCAATTTGTCAATGCCCTTCCAAATATGTGACACCAGGCACTGAATACAATACTCTAGATATGGTCTAATGAGGGGATAATGACTGCCCCTTCCCCTCATTTTGTAGCCCAGCCTAGCATTCCCATTTTTGGCAGCCAAAGCACCCAGCTGAATCATATTCATGGTTCACTAAAGCCTCCAGCCTTTTGTCCTGATCTCTCCTTTTGCCACACTCACATTCTATCTTTTATCATATCCATTTATGTACGTGGTTTTGTCCCTCTTGTTCAATCGTACACTCTTTCAAGGTCGAGGACTATGTTTTCCATCTTTGTATCCTTAGCACCAAACACAGGGCTTTGCACAGAGTAGATCCTTAAAAGATGTTTATTTATTAGAATTGAATCAAAGATATGAGTGATCATCCAGTTTTGTTTGAAGACATACAGGAGGGGAAGGGGAAAAATCAATATTTTCCAAGTTAACCCATTCCAATTTTTTAGGAAGTTGTTGTTAGAGCCAACCTAAACTTACCTTTTGTTAATTTTGAGACATTTGCTCCTATTTTGCCCTAGTTTCTTTAACTTTAAAATTGGGATAATAATAGCACCTACCTCCCAGGGTTGTTGTGAGAATCAAAAGAGACAATATTTGTAAAGGGCTTACCTCACTGCCTGGCATAGAGTAGGTACCAAATTAATGCTATTATTATTATTATTATTATTATTATTATTAATAAATATATCTTTTCTCAGGGATTCTACCCCTGAAGCAACCATTGGTTTGCTCTACTTTCCCTTTGTTTTTTGAGTGTGTATGTGCTTTCTTCCAATCCAGGAAATTACTCCAATGTTTCATCTTTTGTGAGCTTAGGAGAAGATGGATTCTTAGTGGAATTCGGTTGGTTTGTAAGTGTCTAGAGGGAGGTAAGTGTTAATTATCAGTAGTGGTTGATGTGAGCTGGCTCAAGGTAATTTGAGCAATATCATTTCTGGAAGTGTGCCTCTGAGGGATGTAGTGGGAAAAGCATTGATCTTGTAGACAAAATACCTAAGTTTGCAAACTGATTCTGACATGTATCATGTAACTCTAGTTAAGTCATTTAAACTCAGTTTCCTTACTTGCAAAATAGGGATAATAACGATAATAATAAATTGTACTGTCAATAATAAAAGTTGTAAGAAAATTGAATTGTCAAGCAATATAGAAAGGTAAGATATAATTAAAGACCTGATTGTGTCTAAAAGTGAAAGTAGCTGCCTAGGAAGAGGGAATAACCACATAGTATACTGTAAACTTCCTGAGGGTAGAGACTGACATACTTTGTATAGGCCAAGATCATTGCAACTCCTTAGTAGGGCTCAGTAAATTCTTGAAAATGACATGAAACTGAAAGGGATAACTCAATCACTCAAAAATGAAACCAAGATCTAAAAAACCCCAATGGGGGGGGGGGGGAAACCAATGGGACAAAATATAAGAAGATTCAATTTAATGGTAATAAAGTAAAACTCTATGCTGGGGCTGAAAACATTAGCTTCAACTACAAGATGGAAGAGATAACTAGATAAGAGTTTGTATGAAAAAGATCTGGGGACTTTAGTGGATCACAAGCTCAAAATGAATTGAATTCATATAGTAGCTTCCCAAGCTAATGCTGTTATAGCTACATTTACAGAGACATAGGGTCCTGAAAAAAGAAGGTGACATCTCCCTTGTATTCTGCCTTTCTTAGACAACTGGAGTAATTTGTTGTTATATTTAATAAGATATTATATTAATATATTAACAGTGTTAATTAATATAAACAGTGTTCAGAGGAGAGTAACCAGATTGCTATAGATAGTCATAAAAAGAACACCTGGAGAGGTTATTGGGATATTTTAATAAGCTAAGCTTAACTCAGTTGATCTCTGTCCAGCAGAGGCCACCAGGATGATGAATGACTTTAAGACCATGTCATTTAAAGATTGTTTGGAGGAACTAAGAAAAGACGGGGTTTTAAATTAGAAATTATCTTCAAGTATCTGAGGGATTTTCAAGAGGAAAAAAAGATTAGAATTTTTCTATCTACACATTTTCTCCCACTATCTTCCGGAGCAGATTGCCCCACTATCAGCCCCACTCCATCCTCTTTTATCTCCAATCTTTTCCTATCTGCTGCCTTCTTCTCTCCTAATTCCAGCAATGCCCATGTCTCCCCATTCTTAAGAAACTCATTTGATCTGACAATTCCTGCTAGATACTTTCCTATATCTTTCCTCTCCTTTTCAGCTAAAATTGAGAAATTGATCTGCACTTGGTGCTTCTGCTTCCCATCCTTTCACTAGATTCTAAACCCTCTGTGATCTGACTTCTGAACTCATCATTCAGCTGAAACTGTTCTCTTCAGAATTCACAACAATCTCTGACAAATTCAATGGCTTTTCCCTCAGTCCTCACCCTTCTTCTCTCTGCAGCCTTACACACTGTCAGTCGCCATCTCCTCTTGGATACTATCTACTTTAAGGTTTTGTCAGCTACTCTCTTGGTTCTTTTAGTTATCTGAACGCTTCTTCTTAGACTCCTGCCTTTTCAGCCAGGTCATGATCACTAACCACGTGTCTCCCCCAAGAATCTGTGCTGTCATCTCATTACTTCTTTTTTACTTACATTACCTCATTTAGTGATCGAATCAGCTCCCAAGAATTCAATTATTCTATCCATGCAGATGATTACTAGAGCTGCACATCCAGTCCTACTCTCTTTTATGAGCTCCAGTCACACATCAGCAACTACATTTTGGATATCTTGAATGGAGATGCCCATAGGCATTTCCAACCTAACATATCCAAAACAGAACATACCATTTTTATTATTTAATTTTAATTTCTTATTTGAATTATTCTTATTTAATTATTTAATTTTAATTTCTTATTTGAATTATTCTTATTTAATTATTTAATTTAATTTCTTATTTTTGTTTTTTAAATTATTTTTTTTTGGTTAATAAAAATCCATTTTTATCTCTTTCCCCTGACTACCCATTGGAGAAAAAAGGAAAACAAAACCCTCGTAACAAAAATGCATGGTCCAGCGAGACAAATACCTACATTGGTTGTGTCTACACCTTGATTCCATTATTTCTTTTCAGGAGGTGAATAGCATGCTTCATCATCAATTCTTTGGACTCATAGCAGTGGCCCAGGTGGGGGAGGGGCACAGGCTCCTTGGAGCTGACAACCACAACACACAAAGCTGGTTGATTAGCAAGTTGGTCTGGGGGTCATCTACGGACCAGGGAACAGGCCAGGCAAGTGAAGAACCTGATCCTCCTTAAATCATACCACCTGGGACTTCTGAAGCTTGGGATACTATATCCTGGAAAAAGTGCCCCATTTTAAAGAGCTAAAAGGCAAGTAAAAGAAAGGCAAGATGAGCAGACAGAGAAAGGTGAGGACCATAGAAAGTTTCTTCAGTGACAAAGAAGATAGAGGTGCACCCTCAGAAGAAGATGTCAATGTCAGGACCCCTATATCTAAAACTTCCAAGAAAAATATTAATTGGTCTCAGGCCATAGAGGTGCTCAAAAAGGACTTTGAAGATAAAGTTAGAGAGGTAGAGGAAAAAATGGAAAGAGAAATGAGGGTGATGCAGGAAAGACATGAGAAAAAACTCAACAGCTTGAAACGTCAAATTGGCCAAATGGAAAAAGAGGTACAAAAGCTCTCTGATGAAAATAATTGCCTAAGAATTACGATTGAACAAATGGAAGCTAGTGACTTTATGAGAAACTACGACACAATAAAGCAAATCTAAATGAATAAAAAAGTAGAGGGCAATGTGAAATATCTTCTGGGAAAAACTGCTGCCCTGGAAAATAGGTGCAGGAGAGATAATTTGAAAATTATTGGTCTACCTGAAAACCATGATCAAGGAAAGAGCTTATACATCATCTTCCAAGAAATTGTCATGGAAAATTGCCCTGATATTCTAGAAACAGAAGGTAAAATAGAAATTGAAAGAATCCACTAATCATCACTGGTCCTCTGGAATCATGTTTGTCATTACATGGGTCAGAGTTCTTAAGTATTTCCAAGTTGTTTATCAGTGTTGTTTTCAGCATTGCATAGGTTGTTCTGGTTCTGCTTACTTCTCTCTCCATCAAATCATAAAATCTCCCCCGTTTTCCCTGAAACCATCCCTGTCATCATTTTTGGGGGGATGAGGCAATTGGGGTTAAGTGACTTGCCCAGGGTCACACAGCTAGTAAGTGTTAAGTGTCTGAGACTGGATTTGAACTCAGGTCTTCCTGAATCCAGGGCCGGTGCTCCATCCACTGTGCCACCTAGCTGCCCCTGTCTCATCATTTCTTAAAGCACAACAGCGTCCCATTGCACTCATATGCCATAACTGGATCAGCCATTCCCTGACTGATGGGCACCCTCTTGGTTTACAATTATTTTTCACCACAAAAAGAACCACTATAAATATTTGAGCACATATGGATATTTTTTTTTTTTAGTTTGGTCTCTTTCAGGGTGTAGACCTACTAGTAGTATCAGTAGGTGAAAGAGCATGCACAATTTAGTAACTTGGGGGCATAGTTCCAAAATACCTTCCAGAATGGTTGGTTCAATTCATAGCTCAACAGTAAATATTTTTCCATGGCCTCTCCAATTTTTATCATTTTCCTTTTTTGTCAACTTTGTAATCTGATAGATATGAGGTAAAACCTCAGAATTGCTTTAATTTGCATTTCTCTAATTATCAGTAATTAGGAGCATTTTAATATGGCTACTGATAGCAAGGATTTTTTCACCTTTTCTATTCATATCTTTTTATCATTTGTCAATTGGGGAATGGTTCTTATCCATATGAATTTGGGGTTTTTTTGTTTGTTTTTTGGTGAGGCAATTGGGGTTAAGTGACTTGTCCAGGGTCTAAAGGTATAAACATTTTCTTTTTTCTTTTTTGTGGATCTGTGAGGGTTAAGTGACTTGGCCAGGGTCACACAGCTAGTAAGTGTCAAGTGTTTGAGACTGGATTTGAACTCAGGTCCTCCTGAATCCAGGGCTGGTGCTTTATCCACTGTGCCACCTAGCTGCCTATCCATATGAATTTGAATCAGTTCCTTATATATCTTGGAAATTAGACCCTTATCCAAGAAACTTGCTACAAAGCATTTTCCCCAATTCCTTTGTCTTGTTCTAATTTTAATCACATTGATTTTGTCTGTGCAAACCCTTTTTAATTTTATGTAAGCAAAATTCATGAATTCTTCCCCTATTCATAGTTATGAAAGGCAATTTTCCCTTCCTTTTTTTATTTGTTTATAATGTCACCTTTTTGTTCAAGTCGTGTACCCATTTGGAGCTTTTCTTGGAATGAGGTATCAGAAGTTGGTGTATGTAATTTCTATCATATTGTTTCACAGTTTTCCCAAAATTTTTTGCCTTACAGTGAGTTCTTACCTTAGTATTTGGGGTCTTTGGGTTTATCAAATACTAGGCTAGCATGTTCATTTGCTTCCCTGACCAGCCTCCCTATTTATTAGGCAGTATCAAATAGTTTTTGATATTTACTGCTTTGTAGTGTAGCTTGAGATCTGATACCATCAGGATTCTTTCCTTACTACTTTTTTCATTATTTTCGTTGAGGGGATTCATTATTTCTCCTTCAAATTTCCCATCCTCCAGTCGGCTGCCAAAATGCTTTTTCTAAAATGACAGAAATCCTCTGGAATTCAGTGTCCTTCACAATCTTACTGCTTCTACCTTCTCAGTCTTCTTACACCTTACTCCCTTCAATATATTCCATGATCCAGCCAAATTGCCCTACAGGCAGTTCATCAACTAGGACACTCAATCTACTGAGGATCTTTGTATTGGCTGTTCCCTGTGCCTGGAATGCTCTACCTCCTCACCTCCACCTCCTGACCTCGCTGCCTTCCTTTAAGATTCAACTCAAATTCTACCTCCTATAGGAAGTTGTTCCCAATCTCCTCTCCTCCCCCTGCTGCAACTGCCTTCCCTCTGAGATGACCTTTCAATTACACTCTAGCTATCTTTCATGTACATAGTTATTTTTCTATTTCCTCCCCAGTTAGGTTCTAGGTAAAACCATGTTTTTAGCTGTCTTATCCCCAGTGCTTAGTGCAGTGCCTGGCGTGTGGCAAATGCTTAATAAATGCTTGTTGACTGATCCATTGGAGCAAAGGGTAGAAGCTGGAAAAAGGCAAATTTCAGCTTAAGGTAAAGAAAACTTCTAGGAATTAGAGCTTCCAAAAGTGAATGGACTTTCTTGGGGAGATAATGAGATCCCTGTCACTGGACATCAAGCAAAAGGTAAACTATCAGGTGTCAGGGACATTGATGAGAAAATTCCTATTCAGTTTGACACTGAACTAGATAACCACTGACATCCCTTCTGACTCTGAGATTCCATGGTGACTGAATAATATAGAGTATATATAATAATATATAATATATAAATAATATAGAGAAGATATGTAAAACACTTTGCTATCCTTAAAGCACTCTATAATCTTCTTCTTCCTCTTCCTTTTCTTCTTCTTCCTCCTCTTTTTCTTCTTCTTCCTCTTCTTCTTTTTCCTCTTCCTCTTCCTCCTCCTCTTCCTCTTCTTCTTCCTCAATAACTATGAGCATTTACAGAGTGCTTTACTCTATAAAGTGATTAATATAAGTTTTCTTATTTGATGCTTACAACAACCCAATAAGGTAGGTGCTTTTATTGTCCTTACTTTAAAATGAGGCAACTGAGACTGAGTGGAGTTAAGAGACTTGCCCAGGGGCAGCTAGGTGGTGCAGTGTATAGAACACAGGTTCTGGAGTCAGGAGGATTTGAGTTCAAATTTGGCCTCAGACACTTGACACTTACTTGCTGTGTGACCCTGGACAAATCACTTAACCCCACTTGCCTCCAAAAAACAAACAAAAAAATTAGCCAACATTCACACAGCTAGTAAATCTCTGAGGCAGAATTTGTACTGTGGACTTCCTGATTCCAAGGCCAATACTCTATCCACTGAGCCACCATTGCCTAATATATTTTTTAATCATTATTGTTGTTGCTATCATTATATGTGATACAAGCATTAGAGAGATGCAAGCAGGGGCAGCTAGGTGGCACAGTGGATAGAGCACCGACCCTGGATTCAGGAGGACCTGAGTTAAAATCCGGCCTCAGACACTTAACACTTACTAGCTGTGTGACCCTGGGCAAGTCACTTAACCCCAATTGCCTCACCAAAAATAAAAAAATTTTAAAAAAAGAGAGATGCAAGCAAAGTGTTACATGAAATATGGGGGAAGGTCCTATCAAATAGGGAAGGTTTTCTGAAGGATGAATGAGTAGGCAGCTGATGCACGTGGAAGAAGGGAGCCTGAGGTTACAAAGAGCAGAAAGACAGCTACATTTTGGTAATTGCCTTGCTCACAAATTTCTTCAGGTACTGCCTGAACAGTAAGACATTAGAAGGTCACTGAAGTTCAGTGAATCACATTTACCAAGAATGTTATCTTCCTCCGCCTCTTCCCTTCCACTGAATCGATGCTGTTCTCACTTGCAGACTTAGCTTTTGTATATTAGTGTACACCATGAAAGCCATCGTGGATTCTCAAGAAAGGATTACTTATATAATTAACTCTTTAGAATCACTTTGGAGAATCGAGGATGTTTAGTCTTTAGAAGAAAAGACTGGGGGGGGGCAGCTAGGTGGCATGGTGGATAAAGCCCTGGTCCTGGATTCAGGAGGACCTGAGTTCAAATTTGACCTCAGACACTTGACACTTACTAGCTGTGTGACCCTGGGCAAGTCCACTTAACCCTTATTGCCCCACCAAAGAAGAAGAAGAAGAAGAAGAAGAAGAAGAAGAAGAAGAAGAAGAAGAAGAAGAAGAAGAAGAAGAAGAAGAAGAAGAAGAAGAAGAAGAAGAAGAAGAAAAGACTGGTCTTCTTGGCTTGGGCGGGCAGAACTAGGAGCTCTGGGTAGACATTGTAAAGAGGAAGATTTAGACTTATTGTAAGGAAATAATTAGAACCCTTCCAAACAAAGTCCCAAACTTCCATATAATTAGTACTACCTCAAAGATGAATGGGTTGCCCTAGAAGCAGAGTTCTCTCTCACAGCTGCTTTTCTGGCAGAGGCTAAATGAATCCTTCCAGGGATGCTGTTGAGGGGAGTTATATTCAGAAATGAACTGTATGAGACAAATCTGTGAGATTTCTTCTGATGTGATTGTAAGTGTGATACTGTGTTGGTCTAACCTCATTGCAACTGCCTGGCATCGGGGCCAAGACTACAGTTTTCTTCTCTTTTCCTTTATTTTTATTTATTTATTTATTTTATTTTTTTAGTGAGGCAATTGGGGTTAAGTGACTTGCCCAGGGTCACACAGCTAGTAAGTGTTAAGTGTCTGAGGCCGGATTTGAACTCAGGTACTCCTGACTCCAGGGCCGGTGCTCTATCCACTGTGCCATCTAGCTGCCCCTTTTCCTTTATTTTTAAATAATATTTATTTCATTTTTTCCAATTACATGTAAAGATAGTTTTCAACATTCATTTTTGTAAGATTTTGAATTCCGAATTTTTCTCCCTTCCTTCCCTCCCTCGTCCTGAAGCCAGCAAGCAATCTGATATAGGTTATACATTACAATCATGTTAAACATATTTCCACATTAAGATGACAGATGATTAGATATGGGTGGTTAATTAGGACCTTATTTTCTTCCCTTTCCCTCCTCCCCAAGGTGATGACATGTACAGAGCTTCTTCCCCAGGAGGAGCATGTTTCCTCTCCAGGCTATCTGGAGACCACCCTCTCATGCCCTCATGTGTTGTAGTCCTTCTCTACCATTAGGGTGCTGTCACAAAGTCCTTCTTTCAGGGTTTTTTCCCCTGTTCTAACCAACTCAGGGTTATATTCTCTGGGCTATGGGTTGCTTCAAGTCTCTCCTGGTTCAACTTCACCTATGGTTGGACTTTCCTTTGAGAACCCTCCATGCTTCACCCTCTCCACTGTCCTCTGTGTCAGTGCTGACACCCTCTCCAACCTTCATCTACCTCTGGTTATAGCTCTAATACTAAAGCAAGGGGCAAGTTCAGGGAATACCAGGAAGGCATCTTATTTTTCTGTCTCACCTGTTTCCTCAAAGCTGGTCTTTTAAAACAAATTTAATCAGTACAGCAGATGTGTTGTCTCCATGGCAACAGCCAACTCATTCAACTCTTTCACTGCTGGGTGGATTTTTGACTGAGAAGACCAAATTCACCCTTTGTTTTGCATTGGATATGTGCATCTTTTAGAGGAGAATCTATGTGAGTAGAACAAGACAAGTTAACCAGCCATTGTTAGAGCAGTTATTAGAACTCAAAGCTGGTCTTTTAAAAGCAGTTTCCTGGATAAAGCACCAGCCTTGGATTCAAGAGGACCTGAGTTCAAATTCGGCCTCAAACACTTGACACTTACTAGCTGTGTGACCCTGGGCAAGTCACTTAACCCTCATTGACCTACAAAAACAAAAACAAAAGCAGTTGCCTGTATTATTATCCTACAAGCTCTAATACTAAAAATAGCTTGTATTTACATCATGATTTATGATTTATAAAACTCTTATACATTATCTCATCTGATCCTCACAATAACTCTGGGAGATAGGTGCTATTATCATTCCCATTTTACAGATGGGAAATTAAAGGAAACAGTGACTTGCTCAAGGTCACACAGATAGTAAATATCTGAAGTAGAATTTAAATTCAGGTTTTCTTGACTGTTAGTCCAACCACCTAGCTCAGGGGCAGGGTCCACCATATAGCCTTCAATGCATCCATGCCAGCCAAGCTATGAACTTGCATATCAAATTTCCTCTCTATCTTAGTACTATCTACAATTCTTAACAATCAACATTTCCTACAGTTCTTTTCTCTCCTCTTCAGATGTGTGCTGGAGCCAGCTCAAACAGGCTGAGTTGATTGTCAAATTTTCTGTGTGAACATTTACATGTTGTAAGTCAGCAAGCACTATAAATCAGGGCTTGATTTGTAATTTTGTTGATTGTCTAGACTTAAGAAAGTCATGGAACAAATGTTAAAAATGCAGATTAAGTTTAAAAGTGTGTTATGAGGGGGCAGCTAGGTGGTGCAGTGGGTAAAGCACCAGCCCTGAATTCAGGAGGACCTGAGTTCAAATCCAGCCTCAGACACTTAACACTTACTAGCTGTGTGACCCTCAGCAAGTCACTTAACCCTCATTGCCCTGCCAAAAAAATAAAAAGTGTGTTATGAGTATGACTTTTTCCCCTTCCCCAGGCTATAATGTGTCCTAGTCCCAGATAACCAGGGACACTGCCACATTCCCTGCCAGAAAGGCTGGTCAGGAAATAGTAGAATAATCCTCTTGGATCTCATTCATCCAGCCGGGGTAAGAAAGTTGCAGTTTTGCACTTGTTCTTGACCCTTGTCTACTTTTCCCCACCTAAACCAGTTCAACCACATGACCACTATTCCTGTGGCAATTTTTCTTTCACCAACATAGGACAGCTAGTAGATAGAATGCTGGTCCTGGAGTCAGGAAGGCTCATCTTTGTGAGTTAAAATTTTGTCTCAGCTGGAGAAGGAAATGTCAAACATTATATTTTTGTAAAGAAAACCCCAAATGGGGTCATGAAGAGTCAGACATGACTGAAAAACAACTGAACAACAAAAATATCAGCACAGAACAATAGGTTCTGAGGGAAGAGAGAACTACTGTTTTAACTATTGAAGGATGTATAGTTTTAGCAGAATATATATACTCTTCTTGTTGATGAAGGGCAAAGTCATCTATTCCAACCCATATCTGAAAAAGATATGGATCACACCTAACAAAGTAGTCATCTAGATTTTGCTTAAAAACTTTTAATGAGAAGAAATAGTCTACCATCCCAGGCAGTCCAATTCACTTTTGGACCTTCTTAATACTTTTTGCTAATCTTGAAGGAGTTCTTTCTTAAAACAAGAATAAAGTTGCCTCTTAAAAATTTCTACTCACTGCTTTTAGTTCTTTATGCCTTCTGGAGATCTAAATTCATCTCTTCATGCATGAGTTGGAAAAAACCCCCATAATTAATAAATGGGTGGTATTATGGAAAAAGCAGCAGACTAGGGATCAGAAGACCTGATTTGGAGTCCAGGTCTGTTCCCCATTTTACTAGCTTGGTGACTTTGGGCATGTGCATAAAACCCTTTGCTTCAGTTTGCTTACTTATTAAATGGATGTACCCATTCTTCACTATTTACCGCACAGCATTGTTGGGAGGATCAAATGGGATAATGGATGGACATAAAGTGCTTTGTAACTGCAAAGCATTATAAAATATGATGTATAAGTATAATCTCATCTTAAATAGTCCCTTTTACAAAGACTTTGGATGACTATATCTTTAGAGAAAGGAAATGGAATCTTGAGGATTTAACATTAACTTAATTATAACAATGATAATTGTGATTTATTTGCACACTGATTGAGGCAGAAAGGTAGAAAACTGTTTACTGCAGTTATAATTCTGGCAAAGCTTCCACATGGAACTCAATTACTTTGTCAACACAAAAATGATTATACTACTGGTTGGCGATCCACTCTTCACTCTCATTATGGTATAACAGACCTTTCCTGACACCTTCTAAGTTGTCTTGGGCTGGAAAATTGTTTCACCCTGTCCTTTTGTGGGTTCTTCTGCTCTGCATTATTTAAAATTGTTGGGAGAGGTTTAGAGGACAGCTCAGGTGAATCCCTGCCTCTTCTCTACCATCTTGGCTCTGCCCTTGTTTTTGTCTTTCTTTGTATCCCCAATGCTTAGAACTGTACATGGAACACAGTAAGGGTTTAATAATTAATACTTGTTGACTGACTGAGAGTGGACAGTAGGCAAGAGGCAATTATTTACCATGTGAAATTATAAGCCCTCACCCCCATGTTTATTTTAGCCTGCTAGACAGGAGATATGTTAATTAGAAACAAAAGAAATTTAGTCAAATAACACAGCAAATAATTTGAGAAAAAAGTATTTCCTTTCTTGCACATATGCAATACATGCTCCCATGGATACTATGCCACCAGTGGGGAAGAAGATATATGTAGAGAACATGTATGACCAGGGAATAGTCAGAAAGGGACACATGTAGGGAATGCTTATTGCTAAGGGACCTATAAAGAGAGAACATTAATTTGCTGAGATAAGCCTCAAACCCAAGATTCTCTTTCACTGTTATGAAAATAAACCTAGGTTAAGAGCAAGTATTTTTTTTACATATACACATATATTATAATTTTAATTTTTTTACCAGTAATAACCCTCCTGACTTCCACACCTAGAAGTCCTCTGGAAGTATCTAGCACTAAACCTTGCTTGTATCTCTATAAGAAAGTGCTCAAATACTCAAATAGATGTGAGCATTCTTTTCAGTGCTGAAGATCACATCCTATCCATGGCTTTCCATCCTGTGTGACATTTGTCCATGTCCTACCACAAGTTTGCCACAAGGGGCCCACCCAATTTTCCAAGCACCTTCTTCATTTTCTCCTAACATCATGAAGATAACAGTGGAGCACTTGGGCTGTCTGCATATTATGTCACACCCTCACCATGTGACCAGCCCTTCTTTCTTTTATTTTTTAAAACAAATTATTTATATAACAAGTTCCTTATTACATGTTGTTACCTGCTCAAAAGATAGATAAAAACAAAAAAAATATCTACAAAGATTTTTATAACAATTGTTTTTACTGTCAAGACTAGGAGAGGCATCAGCACTTGGATTCTAACAAAATAATCCTGGATATGCTTTTCTTCCCCTTAGATTTGCTTATAGAGGTCAAAATGGAAAAAAAAAAGAATAAAGACTGGGAAAAGTAGCAGCATTAGGTCAAGTATACATAGAAGAATTCTGTTCTGGAGGTTATACAATTATGAGAATATTGAGGAGTTGATTCAACATGAACTAGACCAGAACAAGGAAAAATTAAAAGTGATTACATAATTGGTAGATGATAACTATTTGTCAGATTTTCCCCCTACGGAGCTACTACAGTAATCAGGGGAACCAGTACAAAATGTTACTTTCTACCTAGTGGAGAATAGCTGAAGATCTATGCCTCTGAGGGAATAGAAATAATCCTAAGGAAAGTCACATTTGGATCTATCCACCCCTGGATGTATCCCTACAGTGCTGTGGCCCAGGCCTCATTTTCCCTCCCATTTTTTTTTTAAAGTGAGGCAATGGGGGTTAAGTGACTTGCCCAGGGTCACACAGCTAGTAAGTGTTAAGTGATTGAGGCTGGATTTAAACTCAGGTACTCCTGACTCCATGGCCGGTGCTCTATCCACTGCGCCATCTAGCTGCTCCTTCCCTCCCATTTTGAAAATCTGTGCACATCTAGGGCTCTTGATCATACGCTGAGATTGATAGGACAAAATCTTAGACAGCGGTTATATCAGAGATGCAGCCTAGGATGACTTGAGGAAATCTATCGTTATTTCACTTTCCTAATACCAGATACTCTCAACTCTCAGCAAGTGTGAAGGAATCAGATGTAACAACAGCCTACTGTATGTCTTGGCAGAGGGAAAAACATGGACACATATACAGCTCCCCAATCACCTTCCTAGGTGTCATCATTCTGGGGACACACACTCTCCTGAACAGTAATTAGTTTTATTACTACTGGCAATAAGCTTTTCTCTTCCTTCTTAAATTCTCCACTATATACCTCCTCATAAATATGGTGCAATACAGTTTGGCTTTAAAAAAAAACCAAAAAACCTGTGTTCTCTTACCATAGTGCTGAGTCAGTGAGCTGTTCTTAGTGTCACCTCTGCCCCTGGCCATGGTGCTGACATCTGTGTGTTTTTTCCTGGGTCCTAATCATGAGGAGATGGGTATGGTGTTTTGTGTCTTCAGGAGAAGAGGTTCTTCACAGGTTTCTGCTTGTTTGTAAGCAGGGGTAGATGGATTCAGGGGTATTTCCTCAGCTAGTTATGTTACCGGGGGTGGCAGCTACAGATGAGAATTGATCCCTGCTTAATCAATGGCCAAAGGGTCTATAGATAGTCATCTAAGAATATGTTCTGAATTCCCTCAGTCAAAAAATACAGTCCCCTCACATCCTCATGGTAAGGTAAGGCAAAAATAACCCCCAGACCATAAGCAGGTATGCACGAACTTGAAACTTGGAGACTAATTCTAAGGTATAAAATCAATAGGGATATTACCAGGGTTTGTTTTCCCCCCTCATTCAATGCAGACCAACATAATAAATAACATCTGGGGCAGCTAGGTGGCACAGTGGATAGAGCACCAGCCCTGGAGTCAGAAGTACCTGAGTTCAAATCCGGCCTCAGACACTTGACACTTAACTAGCTGTGTGACCCTGGGCAAGTCACTTAACCCCAATTGCCTCATACACACACACACAAAATAATAATAAATAACATCAATGAATGTGAAGTATTTTGAAAAACTTTAAGTACTATATAAGTATAAATTTATTATTAATGATGATAACATTTTTTACAGCATTTTAAGTTTTACAAAGCTCTTTGATCATAATAATTCAGTGAGATAGGTAGTACACAGATGAGGAAACAGAAAGGTTAAGTGACTTGCTTGGAGTCACAAAGTTAGTAAATGTTAGAAATGGAACTTGAAGCCAGGACTCTCTTGGCTTCTAGTCCTAAGCTTAATACATCCTCTAAGGAGTCTCCCTCTAAGTAACAGTTCTATCAGGAAGATAATGTAGATATTATCCCCATTTTAGTAATGAGCAACCTGAGGTTTAGAGAATGTAAATGACTAAGCTAAGGGTAAAAAAATCTATTAAAGTGCTAGAGCAGAATTTTAACATGTCTCTCTTTTTCATTAGACTTTTCCATTATATTGTGTTTTGAAGAGTTTGGTGTCTGTTGGTGCATTGTACATTTGTAGTGTCCTACTGCTAAATGTGAAGCAGCTAGGTAGCATAGTAGAGTGCTGGGCCTGAAGCCACAAAAATTCATCTTCCTGAGTTCATACCTGACCTCAGACACTTACTAGCTGTGTGACCTTGGTCAAGTCACTTCACCCTGGTTGCCTCAGTTTCCTCATCTATAAAATGAGCTGGAGAAGGAAATGACAAACCACTCCAGTATCTTTGCCAAGAAAACCCCAAAAAGAATTATAATGAGTCATACACGACTGAAACAATTGAGCAACAACACCTGCTACATGCAGTTCCTAGAACTTGTTTGGGTCTACCATCTACTCAAAACCACTACTCATCAGCTCCCACTTCCAACACAATATTTTCCTAACTTTGCCAGAATTTTATATTAAATTAAATTTAAATGTCATAGTAGGGCAAAAGGACATTTATTCAAAACATGATGTAAAGTAAGTAATGAGGAATTACAATAAAAAGCAGATACTACTACTACTGGTATCCTAAAACTATCTGTTCCTAGATTCCCAGTCCTGGGAAGGAAGGGATGAGTCCCTCATCTTTGTTCCCTATGCTGCCTTATCGTCAGTACAGGGCTACAAGTTAGCACAGAATTCATGTCATAACTTGCTGAACAGATGGCTTAAGGATCCTCAAGTTCTGACAGTTTCTTTGTCTAAAAAGTATTGCATCTCAGCAGAACTACAAAGCATGCGGCTTTGCATGCAAAGCAAGGCTTCTTAACATGGGAATTACAGCTTAACAGCAGCCTGAAGCCATTGCTTCCTGGCAAAAATGATGCTGCCACCTCAATGTCCAAAAGGCAGAAAATACAGATGCCTTAATAGCTGGTAGTGGCACCCCATGATCAAGGAGAAGCTCTTTGGCAGTCTCAGCAGTCGTATATCCCACCCTGCTGCTCCTTTGTCTCTCCCGTATTTCCCTATTCTGTTTTTTCCTTTCTATTCCTTTTTAGTCACATAAACCCTCTTGCATCTTATTTTTCATTTTCCTCCTGAGAGTCCATGCTCTGAGGCAATAGTTTCAGTAAAATCAGGGTGGCTAGCAATGCCTTTTAGTACACAGATGTACCCCAACTCCACGGGTGATCAGATCTAGAAAAGGCAGCAGGTGGGTGCTGGGTGGCGTTGCCATGAGGATTAAGGCTAGGAGAAAATAAAAGCCGTCACAAATTAAGCATAGACCAGCAGCATCTCACGTCACATACCAAGATAAGCTCAAAATGGGTACATGATTTAGATAAGGAATGTCATAAGTAAACTAGTGGACTATAAAAGAAATTAGCTAGCAGGATCTATGGAGAGGGGAAGATTTCATGACAAAACAGAAGACAGAGAGGTTCATAGGAGGTAAAATGGATAATTTTGATTACATAAAATTTAAAAGTTTTTGCACAAACAAAATCAGCTAAAATTAGAAGAAAAGCAGGAAACTGTGGAGAAATCTTTGCCATAAGTTTATCTAATAAAGGTTTCTTTTCTTTTCCTTTTTTTTTTTTGGTGTGAGGCAATTGGGGTTAAGTGACTTGCCCAGGGTCACACAGCTGATAAGTGTTAAGTGTCTGAGGTCGAATTTGAACTCAGGTCCTCCTGAATCCAGGGCCAGTGCTCTATCCACTGTGCCACCTAGCTGCCCCAAAGGTTTCATTTTTGTAATGGAATAATATTGTGCTGTAAGAAACAATGAGCATATTTCAGAAAAACCAAGAAAGACTTACATGAACTGATGCTGAGCGAAATGAGCAGAACCAGGAGAACAATGTACACAGGGTCAACAATATTATATGATGATCAACTGTGGTAGACTTAACTCTTCTCAGCAATACAATGATCCAAGATAATTCCAAAGGACTCATGATGGAAAATGCTTTCAAATCCAGAAAAAAAGAACTATGGAATCTAGATGCAGATCGAACTGTTTCTACTTTTTTTGTTTCTTGAGGTTTTTCCCTTTTGTTCTGATTCTTCTTTCACAGCATGACTAATGCAGAAATTTTTTTAAAAAGGTTTCATTTTTAATATGTATATAGGGAACTGAATCAAATTTACTAGAAAAAAACCATTCCCCAATAGATAAATGGTCAAATAATATGAATGAGCAATTTTCAAAGGAAGAAATCCAAGGTATCAATAACATATGAAAAAATGCCCTAAATTACTGATAATTGGAGAAATGCACATTAAAACAACTCCGAGGTACCACCTCACATCTGTCATATTAGTTAAGATGACAAAAAACAAAATATGAAAAAAAGAAAATGAGAGTTTCTGGAGGGGCGAGGCTACGGGAAAACAGATATGAACTAAAAAGTTCATATTTTGGAAAGCAATTTCAAACTCTGCCCCCAAAGCTATTAAGCTGTGTATATCTATTGACCCAGCAAAACTGTTATTAGATCTGTACCTCAAAAAGGTTAAAAAAAAAAGGAAAAGGACCCACAGGTACAAACATATTTATAGCAGCTCTTTTTGTGGTGGCAAAGAATTGGAAATTGAGGGGATGCCCATCAATCAGGGAATGGCTGAACAAGTTATGATATATGAATGTGACGGAATACTATTGTGTTATAAGAAATGATGAAGGGGAGGGTTTCTAAAAAAGTTGAGAAGATCTGTGTAAACTGCTGCAAAGCAAAGTGAGCAGAATCAGGAGAACAATCTATATAGTAACAGCAATATTTTGAAGATAGTCAACTTTCAAAGACTAAATAATTCTGATCAACACAATGATCAACCACAACTCCAAAGGATTATGATGAAACTTGCTGCCCACCTCCAGATAGAGAGTGGATGTATTCAGAGTGAAGATAGATGTATATTTTTTCTCTTTCTTCTTCAGATTTTAAAAAAACATGGTAAATGTTGTTTTACATGATTATGTATATTTGTAGCAGATTTTTGTTTTTCCTTTTCAATGGGAGGGGAGAGAGAAGTTGGAATGGAAAAATATTTCAAAGTCTCTGCTTTTGAGAAAAAGCACATAGGCAAAAGCAGGAAGGAAGGAAAGAAAGGGAGGGAGGAAGAAAGAGAGGAAGGAAGGAAGGGAGGAAGGAAAAAAGGAAGGAAGGAAGAAGGAAGGAAATCCAGTTTTGTGGGTGCTACTAGGGCTCTGCAAAACTGGGATGTGAAGTAGAGAAGAAGGTAGGGCTCAGTTGAGGGGGGAAGTGACAAATGTATTAGTAGGGGAAGATGAAGAATATCAAGTATTAGACTGATGTAGAGAACTTAAGGCATAGAAAAAAAACAAATAACCATTAAGTCTTTCAGTAAATCTACAGAGCTGGAAAGTCTATTGTTTCTGTCTCCCAACGCTACTCTTTACCCAAGTGATTGGGTTTTTTTTGTTTTGTTTTGTGGGGCAATGAGGGTTAAATGACTTGCCCAGGGTCACCCAGCCAGTGTCAAGTGTCTGAGGCTGGATTTGAACTCAGGTCCTCCTGAATCCAAGGCCAGTGCTTTATCCACTGTGCCACCTAGCTGCCCCTTACCCAAGTGATTGTTAACATGTGTTTTGAACACTCCCTTATTATTCCACAAAGGGGTTCTCCAGGTGGTTGGTCTGTAGAGTCACAAAATGTGTACTTTGTTCAAACTAATGACATTGCAAGTTTAGTAGTTGAAAGAGTTACACTGAATTATCTTCAAGGTCCTTTCTAGCTCTAAATCCTATAAATCTTTGATACTATGGTTCTATAATCATAGAATCTTATAACTTTTTTTCAATGAGAAACATTTTGAAAATGTAACAATGATAATTCAAGCAAGAACCTGACAGATGTTGATTTTTGAAAATAGTTATATTTTACAGTGGTAAGAAAAAGAGGATAATGTAACTTGCTTATTTGTTGATCTCTAGACTGCAAAGTTTAATGACTTCTACCCTAGACCATAGACAACAAGATTCATTGTAAAGTGCTATCAAGTCAATACAAATCAAGTCAGAGAATCTCAGAATTTCAGAGCTAGTTTAATCTGTCTATTTTTTTTTTTAGTGAGGCAATTGGGGTTAAGTGACTTGCCCAGGGTCACACAGCTAGTAAGTGTCAAGGGTCTGAGGTCGGATTTGAACTCAGGTCCTCCTGAATCCAGGGCCAGTGCTCTATCCACTGTGCCACCTACCTGCCTCACATCTGTGTCTATCTTTACCTCAGTCCTGACAAGTGTTCTTCTAGTCTCCTCTTGAAGATACCCAGTGATGAAGTGGGTGATTTTTTGGGGAAAGGGGATAGATAAATAAATTAGCTGGGACACTTAGCATATCACATTTATTTTGCTGTTACTTAGCTTGTAAAATACAAATATTCCATTTAGCTAATGAGGGAATCTCACCCAGGTGCTTTCCCTCTTTAATTGCCTCAGAACTACCACCAGGGGTTCATTTAGCTGACTCGGCTAGATTGCTCTGGTAGAGAGAAACCAGCACTTTTACGTTGGCCATAGCGCAGAATAAAAGGCAGTGATCTCATTGCTTGAGAGAAGTGGGACAATGGTTGTCAACCTTTTTTAGTCTTCATCCAGCTTCACCTCAGATTTGTATGGAACATGACAGGGATGGTGGGTGAAGGTCGAAAGAATTCTCTACATGATTTTACCCACTTTCTTTACACTTATCCTAACTGAAGTCCTAGGAAATAATGTGTTGGGATTGAAGGTATAAAAATGAATTAGAAATAATTATTCTGATCATAACTCAGATAAGAGTCAAAGTGAGAGAGCTAGAAGCAGCTAGCTAGCCATAAAAATAAGTTCAAAAGGCAGACTTAAAATAACTACAGACATATACATTTTTAGCTAGCTACGGGTTAACTAGATGGTATCTGAATAGAATAATGTAGGGCTGTGAGCCCTTCAGAGTTTAGACTCAGGTAGCTAATAGGTTAGTGAAGGAGGCCATCAATGTGAGCAGAAAGGAAAATTTCCTGCTACAATTGGTTAAGAAATTTGAGGCTAGGACCACTCTCAGAAACTTGATCAAGTGCAATTACTCTTTTTTTTTTTTTTTTTGCAGGGCAATGGGGGTTAAGTGACTTGCCCAGGGTCACACAGCTAGTAAGTGTCAAGTGTCTGAGGCCCGATTTGAACTCAGGTACTCCTGAATCCAGGGTCGGTGCTTTATCCACTGCGTCACCTAGCTGCCCCCAAGTGCAATTACTCTTAATTGGCTCCTGGTTGTTTCTAAACATGGGGACCTTGAACAGAGAACAAGCGTTTATCCTGTACCACTCACTGCAGGAGCTGGAGGCAAGTCTGCTCTGCAATAAGCAGAGGGAAGAGCAGCTTCTCCCAGAAGGCAAAAGAAGGAAGTGCGGGACTACAGAGGTTACAGAATGAGAAAAGCCTAAAAGATCAAGATATCTTTTGTTACACTACTAAGGAGCTTTCACAAATATGGTGTCAACAAATAGGTATCTCACAGTGTCTGAAAGGCCAATTCAGAGATTACTATAGCCTCCAGGAAAGACTGTAAGGACTTAGCTCCAAGTCAGTCTCATGAAATCACTCAACAAGAGAAGGCTAGCCTTGAAATGCAGCCTACATGAAATTTACTGCACCATCATAGACAGGTAGAATAGAACAGGAGGCAGCTGCATAAAGATCCCATCTGTAGATTGTCCAAGAGATTATCAAAGTGGATTTGGAAAGCAAGGACCACACAACATCAGGAGTAGGATCCTCATTGTATTACTATTGCTTTGAAGTACTTGAAGGTGAGCTGGCTTATTACCATTTAAAAAAAGATTTTTTTTGTAGGGCAATGAGGGTTAAGTGACTTGCCCAGGGTCACACAGCTAGTAAGTGTCAAGTGTCTGAGACCAGATTTGAACTCAGGTTCTCTTGAATCCAGGGCTGGTGCTCTATCCCCTGAGCCACTTAGCTGCTCCTTATTACTATTTTTTTGAGGGGTGAGGCAATTGGGGTTAAGTGACTTGCCTAGGGTCACACAACTAGTAAGTGTAAAGTATCTGAGGCTGGATTTGAACTCAGGTCCTCCTGAATCCAGGGCTGGTGCTCTATCCACTGTGCCACCTAGCTGCCCCCTTATTACTATTTTTTAAAGAAACCTAAATAAGTTTGCAAACCAAGGAAGTCAATTCTACTTTCTAAAAGTACTAATAACATTTCCTTACATCAAACCTAAATCTGTTTCTCAGCAATTTCCATTCTCTTTACACCCAGGAATCAAAAAGTACAGGCCTAATCTCTTGTCCACATGGCAGCTCTTGGAAAACCCTGATGGCAACAATTATGTTCCTCCTAAATCTTCCATTCTTCAGGATTTCTCCTAGAGAATCAAGTAAAATGGACCATTTGCCATTTGGAAGGTGACCTATTGGTGGCGGTCTAAAGCAGAAGTCAAATTTTCTAGTCTGGAGACCCTTTGGATGAGGCATAGGTTTGTTGTGAGATAACTGCTTCATTCCTTTCTTCTTGCTATTCTGAATCATACTCAACCCAACAAGTGTTTGCTGACTAAGTTCCTGAATACAGAGACAGCAACCGCAGCTTTTGGAGTGAGCATTATCAAGCAGAAGTTGGTACCAGTGGACACTCTGAAATATCCAAAAGCAAACAAAGAGAAGTTTTTAGTGAGAACAGAAACCCGCTATAATGAAATCACAAATTACTGACTTGTTCTGGAAAAAAAAAATCAGTAACCAAACTGAGGTCAGGGATATGGAAGAAGCCCATTTTGTTTTTGTTTTTTTGGCAGGGCAATGGGGATTAAGTGACTTGTCTAGGGTCACATAGCTAGTAAGTGTCAAGTGTCTGAGGCCAGATTTGAACTCAGGTACTCCTGAATCTAGGGCCAGTGCTTATCCACTGTGCCACCTAGCCGCCCCAGAAGCCCATTTTGAAAAGAAACTAGCAGGAGATTCAGACAACTTGCTCAGCTATACCATTTCCCCTTTTTAGAATCGAAATTCTTCATCTTTCTTTAGCCCTTGCAATTTTTTAATCATATAAGCTATTTTATATTTCTCTTGACCGCTATGTTTTTATTCAAAGTTGCTACGTAGGTATAGTCTTTTCATCAGAAATGCTTGGGAGCCCTTTATTTTCATTAAGGGTTCATTTTTATCCCCTGTAGAATTATATTCAAGATTATACTTTTCTGGGTAAGTTATTTTTGGTTATATCTTTTCTCTTTTGGAATATCATATTGCAAGCTTTCTACTCCTTGTGGTGGTAGCTGCTAAATCTTGTATGATTACGAATGTGACTCCTTGGTACTAGAAATACTTCTTTCTTGCTACTTGCAGTATTTTTCTTTGATTTAGACGTTCTGGCATTATGCCCCCTGGAGTCTTCATTTGGGAGTTTCTTTCAGGAGTTGACCTATGGATTCTTTCTATTTTCACTTTGCTGTTTGGTTCTGATAGATCCAGGCAATTTCCTTTTATAATTTTTTGAAATATGCCCCCTACATTATTTTTTGGTCTTGACTTTCAGATAGTACAATGATTCTTAAGTTGTCTCTCCCTTTCTTGTTTTCTAGGTCAATTGCTTTTTGTATAAAATATGTTAAATTTTTTCAATTTTTAAATATTTTGGTCTTCTTTTCATTTTTGTGTCATTTCATACAGTCAACTGCTATTTGCTCCATTCTAGTTGTCAAGGAGTCTGTTTTCTGTATAACTCTTTGCACCTCTTATAATAAGACTGTTTCTCTTTCCAAGCCTTTCTTTCCAAGCTTTTAGTTCTTTTCTTTTAGCATTCTTAATTTCCTTATAAAATAATTTTTTTTTTTGGTGAGGCAATTGGGGTTAAGTGACTTGCCCAGGGTCACACAGCTAGTAAGTGTTAAGTGTCTGAGGCTGGATTTGAACTCAGGTACTCCTGAATCCAGGGCCAGTGCTTTATCTACTATAAAATAATTTTCTAACTCTCAAAAATCCTCTTGATTTTTTTTTTCAGGAATTCTTGTTGAACTTATGTCTGAGCTGTGGTTTTCTTTGAGGCTTTAAGGCTTGTAGATGTCTTGGAGCATGTCTTAAATATTCCTGTTGAGCTCTTTATGATGTGTAGGAGTTTGTTTGTTTGTTTGTTTACTCATTCTTCCATCATTACTTCCTAAATTGGGACTTTGTTTTAAGTGCAGACTGTAATTTTGAAAAGAATGTCTGGGTCTTATATGGTGCTGATTTATATTCTCTGGGGGTCATGTTAATGCTTTCTCTTAGTATGATGTCCTGTGCTCTTTAAGGATATGGGGAGGGGGGTTCAGTCTGGGGTCTGGGGACTCGTAAATTTTAGTGAGCCCAGATAGATGAGATCTAGGTCAAAGCCTAGGTTTGGTCTGGCCTCAGACACTTGAAACTTACTAGCTGTGTGACCCTGGGCAAGTCACTTAACCCACATTTCCCTGCCCCCCAAATTATGATTGGTGCCCTCCTGGTCTGAACTTTGCAAGCTTATGACTATGGTTGGGGTAACAAAAAGTAGGCTGGCCATGGTTGGAACTACAATAAATTGCTGCCGGTCTCAGCCCTTTATCAGGCTCTATGGGTTTAGAGCAAAAGAACTTCAGGCTTCGTTGCCATCTGAGCTTCTTGCCCTGGTCACTCAGCTGCAGTCCTCAGACTGGACTGTGGGGGCTAACTCCGATCTCCCTGCAAGGACACCGCATTACATAGCTCTTGCTTGCTTCTGTTCTTGCTCCTTGCTTCGTACAGAGCCTCAGGTCTGGAATGCTCCTTATCATCTTAGTTGGCCATCTCAGGCACAGGTCTCCTCCTCAGTTCAAACACTATCTGTGACCTAGCTTGGGGGGAGGGAGGAGGGGGAGGGCGAGCTACAGAGCTTCCACTTGGCTTCTGTTTCTGCTTCTTGTATAGCTCCTGCCGGATCCCAGACTATTCTTACCTTCTTCATGGCCACAGGCTGTTCACTCCCTGTGCTGGAAGTCTCTGCTGCATGGCTACAATAGCTCCTTATCATTTGCAGAATCCAGGAGAGAATCCTCTATTGGTGCTTTAATAATGTCCTTTCAAACCCGGATGCTTCCTTTCTTTCCAATTTTCTTACACTTTACTCCCCTCTGAATACTCTATAATCCAGTGACACCAGCCTTTTGGTTGTTCCTCACAGTGGACACTCCATCTCCTGACTGTGCCTTTGCACCAGCTGTTCCCATGCCTGCATTGCTTTCCCTTCTCACCTCTGCCTCTTGGCTACCCTGGCTTTACCCAAGACTCAGCTCAAACCCTGCCTTTTGCAAGAGTCAGCCAGAGCTTTCCCTCTGAGGCACCTCCCTTTTCCCCTGTTTGTATGTGCATAGCTATTTGCATGTTGTTTCTTCCATTAGCTTGTGAATTCTGTGAGTTTATATTGTTTTTTGTATGTGTTTTTGTATTGTTTGTATTGTATTGCCTTTCTTTGTATCCCCATCATTTAGCACAATGCCTGTTGACTTAGTGAGAGCTGTTAGGTGGCTCAGTGGATAGAGTTTAGGCCTGGAGTCGGGAAGACTCATCTTTATGAGTTCAAATTTGGCCTCAGACACCAGCTGTGTGACCCTGTCACCTAACCCTGTTTTCCTGTTTCCTCATCTGTAAAATGAGCTGGAGAAAGAAATCACAAATCACTCCAGTATCTTTGCCAAGAAAACCCCAAATGAGGTCATGAAGAGGTGGACATGACTGAACAGCAATAATAACAACTTGACTTAGTGACTGGTTGTGAGGGCCAAACAAGATAACGTATGTAAAGGGATTTACAAACATTAAAAGGCTATGTAAATGTTCTTTGTGATTGTGATCATGATCACGTAGTTTTAAAATAGCTGAGCCTCAAAACTAAAATTCATGATACATTTCCGAGTCCCAGGAAAAGCTGCTATACTGTGGGTAGGGAGAAGGGAAAGTCCAAAGAGGCTGTAACTTCTTCTCTTGGCTGTTGTTTGAAACCTAATAAACTTCTGGAATCGCTTGATTGTTTTCAGTTTGGGAAATCCACGGTGTGGGTTTGTGTTTTGCCTCTTAAAAACCTCCAGCAAACCACAATTAGGAACGTCCCCACCAAAACTCCAACTACTTCAGAAAAAAGAAAGGGACCCATTTTGTCCAATTCCTTTTAATTTGACTAATGCACTGTTCTCAGAAAGGTCCAGCCAAATACCAAGTTTCAAGTGTCTTTGTTCTACTATTGTTGAGTAATTGGTCAGCAAAAGCAATCCAGAGAGTTCTTCGTATTTTCCTCCTGTTGTTTCAAAACGGCCAGATGGAGTCTTGTCCAAACTTTCACACTCACTCCCACTCTCAAAGCAATTCTCTTGGGCTTAAGAGGGAGTGTGACAAAAACATTAGATCTGGGGTCAGAGGACTTGGGCTCATTTCTTGGTTCTACTACTTATTAGCTCTGTGATTTTAGTCAAGTCCCTTCCCCTTTCTGGGCCTCAGTTTCTTTCTTTTGCAGCTGTGGCTAGGGGGATGTGGAGATTGCTCTAGCAAAACCAGTTGGAACTTTGAGCATGCTTAGTTTGCTAAACACGGAGCCCATTGTGTCCCTAACAAGTGGGTGGAGAGTAGGCACCTTGATTGGCTGAGTCTTTAACAGTGGTTCAGTCAGCTCTCTCTTTTCTGCCATCCTTTGGCTGTGTACCCAGCTGCCGCACCCAATTGGAAGTCATGAACTGAAACAGGGAGAGGGGAAGAGACTTCTCTTACTCTCCATTCTTTACCCCAACTCCAAGAAATGGGCTTGGGGGCGTTTGTTTCTGTTTTGTGTTATTTGTCCTCAGTTTCAGGTGCCTGAGGTGAGTTCCCCTGGACTGAGAGTTCAAGCTTTGGAGATCTTGGAGCCTGGAGGCAAGATTGCAGGAGGGGTGGTACATGCAGCAGCTGTAATTTCAGCATGGAAACCCTAAGAAGCCAGAGTGCCCTGGGCTTGAGCCAAAGAGAGGTTTTGGCCTTGGGACTGTACTCTACCACAGTGCTTCTTCTTCTTCTTTTTGTGTGTGTGAGATAATTGGGGTTAAGTGACTTGCCCAGGGTCACACAGCTAGTAAGTGTTAAGTGTCTAAGGTCGGATTTGAACGCAGGACCTCCTGACTCCAGGGCCGGTGCTCTATCCACTGCGCCATCTAGCTGCCCCTACCACAGTGCTTCTTAAACTTTTTCCACTCCCAACCCTTTTTCTCCTGAGAAATTTTTATGAGACCCTGTGATGTCACTCACAGTGTATACACGCATGTTGTATGTTCAGAAACAAGCTCGCAGCGATCCCCATATTCATTTATGTGACCACAGTTTAAGAAGCTATGCTCTGGGGCAGCTAGATGGCACAGTGGATAGAGCACTGGCCCTGGAATCAGGAGGACCTGAGTTCAAATCCTGCCTCAGACACTTAACACTTACTAGCTATGTGACCCTGGGCAAGTCACTTAACCCCAATTGCCTCACCAAAAACAAAAAACAAAAAAGAAGCTATGCTCTAAGAGAACCAAACTAAACTATGAACCTCATCCCCTCCCCCACTCTAGAGACTGAGGTTGCTACAAGGAGAGAAGGGAATTATGCCTCCCACACATTGGGGGAAGTGTGTTTGAATATTTGTGATTCTCTTTTGAAATCAATATTCCTCTTTGTAAAACCTCCACTGTGTTACACTAGTATAAGAAGGGAAGCTGTCTAATTAAAAAAAGTATTTTAATCAAATGTCACTGAAAATGGTCTGCTCTCCAAGGGATATACAGAACTAACACAAATATAAAAGAGCAAAAGCCATTCCTTAATAGATAAGTAAAGGATATGAACAAACAGTTCTCAAAGAAGAAATGGTTAAACTATTAATAACCATGTGAAAGGTTGTTCCAAGTCACTAACAATAAGAGAGAGGCCAAATCAAATGAACTTTAAGTTTTTACCTCATATTCAACAAAATGACAAAGATGACGAATAATGGGAATAGTCAGCATTGGAAGGCAATGGAAATAAAGGCACGTAAATACACTGTTGTGGGTGGGGCTGTGAATTGGTCGGACCATTCTGCAAAGCAATTTAAAGTTATACTAAAAAAATTATTAAAATATCCATGTCTTTTGACCCAGAGATCTGACTGCTAGGCATATACACAAAGATCCTATATGATGGAGGAGGCTAAAAGAGTTAACAAATAGCCTAAGACTGAAGTGTAGCTAAAAGGGGTTAACAGATAAACTAAGGCTTGAGTTCATATCAATAGTAGCTAAAAAGGGTTAACAGAGAAACTAAGGTTTGAGTTTTTATCAACTGTAAGCAAGAGGGTTGGAGTCCCTATCAACAAATAATATCAACAGAAGCTTAGGGAAGGTAACCATTAATAGCCATTAATATTCCTAGATGACGGGAAACAGAAACTGTACCTAGAAACCAGATCTTAAAGTAAAGAGATATCATAAACAGAGAGACCCTCTGGCTCTGACAAATTTAAGCATGTCTTTGGGAACATGTGCAGAAGGACCAAATGTGTACTTAGGTTCACCTTATAATGTTTAAACCCCCAAAACACACCCCTAGTGAGAAAGGTACCCACCTTGGAGGATGTCTTAGGACCCCAGGAAGTCCAAAATGGGATATGAACCTCCCACAAGGAGGAGATTAAGATAATGAGGAGATAAACTACTTTTGATATAAATATAACCATTTTTCCTCTCTCTATTCAATATACTTTTTTTCCTTGGTGTCTCCCTGTAGTCATCACAGTCTGATAATAAAACTTAGGAAACTGATTCACTGAGTCTTGTAATTCTTTGGAATACCTCATGATCAATTTGATCAATTAAATCCATCCCCCTACTACACTAAATCAAAATATGAATAACAGCACTTTGTGTTATTGTTCAATCATGTCTAACTCATTGACCTCTTTTGGAGTTTTCTTGGCAAAGATACTAGTATGGTTGTGAGAGAAATGATTATTAATAACCAATGATTTGGGAAGATTCAGAGTTGCCCCTTTTTCTACGGTCCTCATTTCAAAGTTCAGTCTCTTGAAGTACATGACTAATAATGAGATTGTATTAACTTTAACAATATTATTCAGACTTCACCCACTTGGGGAAGCCCATTACATTCCACTCTGGTTTGGGTAAGAATAAATTCTTTGAATAGATTGCCCAAAAGACATAATCAAGGTTTCTTAGAATAGGTCCAGCCTCTCATTGTAATATTCATTCTCTCATTAATTGGGTTGTTTTTTTTTTTAGTGAGGCAATTGGGGTTAAGTGACTTGCCCAGGGTCACACAGCTAGTAAGTGTTAAGTGTCTGAGACTGGATTTGAACTCAGGTACTCCTGACTCCAGGGCCGGTGCTCTATCCACTGTGCCACCTAGCTGCCCTCTCATTAATTGTTAACCAAGTAGAGTTAATTGCCACTTTTAGAAACACCCCTCTTCCAGGGGCATATAAACTGCCAGCTGACTGTCATGATTGTCTTTGACATTTGAGAGTGCCACTGACTTTTTATTAAAATGCTAATATTATTAATAAAATGACTATCCTGAAATTATCTTTCAAACTTTTAAAATGCCCTAGTTTGCCATTTCCTTCTCCAGCTAGTTTTACAGATGAGGAAACTGAGGCAAACAGAGTTAAGTAACTTGCCTACAGTCACATAGCTAGTAAATGTCTGAGCCTGGATATGAACACCGGAAGATGAATCTTCCTGACTCCAGGCCCTGTGCTCTATCCACTGCTTCACCTAGCTTCCCCCACTTTGTTTAGTAGACAAGAACTAGAAGCAAAATAGACATACCATTGATTTATGAACTAAGAGGGATATGGTTTCCAGGAACAGGGAGGTGATAGCTCCACTGTACTCAACCCTCTTTAGACATCATTGTGTTCAGTTCTGGGTACCATAGTTCATGAAAGACATTGATAAAGTAGAGATTGTCTGTAGGAGAGTCACCAGAATAGTGAAAGGTCTTGGATCCATGAAGGATTGATTGAAGGTTGAAGACTGGCTGGGGTGGAGGGGGAACATCATAACTGTCTTCAAGATTTTGAAGGGTTATCACATGAAGAGGAAATAGACTTGTTTTGTTTTGTACTAGAAGGACAAATCAGGAGCAGTAAATGGATATTGAAAAAGAGGCAGATTCAAGCTCAATGTCAGGAAAAGCTCCCTAACAATGAGAACTGTTCAAAAGTAGGAAGGTAGGCCCCAAGAGATGACAAAATACCTTCATTGGCTGTCTACAAGCAGAGGCTGGAGAGTCACTTGTCAGGGATTTTACAGCAAGTATTCATTTTGTTTATATGGGTCAGACTAAATGGCTCTTAAAGTCCCTTCAAACTTTCAAATTCAATGATTCTGTGATTCCATGGTTGGGGAATGGTCAAACAAATTGTGGTATATGAATATAATAGAATATTATTGCTCTGAAAAAAAACAAAAACAAAGATGACTTCAGAGAGGAGTGAAAATACTGAGATGAACTAATACAAAATGAAGTAATTCAAACCAGGAAAACAAGATTTTCCATGACTACAACAATGCAAATGGAAGAAACAAACAAAACAATATTGAATGCTGGATAATTAATGCCTGACCCTGGTACCATAGAAAATATGAGAAAATGTACCACCTTTCTTTCTTCACTAAAGTGGGGGTCTATGGGTGTGTAGCTGTTGAATTTTGCTGAACCCTTTCCTCCCTTTCTTTTTTTCTTTTGTTGCTGGAGATGATCCTCTGGGTAGGGGATGGAAAATAAAAAGTATTGATAAATATAAAAAAGAAAAGGGAGGGGCAGCTAGGTGGTGCAGTGGATAGAGTACCAGCCCTGGAGTCAAGAGGACCTGAGTTCAAATCTGGTCTCAGACACTTGACATTTACTAGCCATGTGACCCTGGGCAAGTCACTTAACCCCCATTGCCTCACCAAAAAAAAAAAAAAAGAAAAGGGAAATGCATTTCCATCTTTTCTTTGCTTGACTCTGTTGATGTATGGGCTCATTTTAATAAACTTTTTTCCTCTTTTTTTTATTCTTTGTCATAAAGGATGGTTTTCTGGGCAGGGATAGGAGGCAGGAAATATTCAGAAATGAAAGTAAAGTAAAAACCAAAGATATCAATTAAAAAAATAGAGAAATGTCAATAAAAAGTAAAGAAATAGGAGTAATTAAAAAGTTTAAACATGTAGGATGCAGAATAGATGATCTCTAAGGGCCCTTCCAACTCTAAACCTCATGAAATGTTCATAAAAGGAAAAGTTCAATATGTGAAAAGGGTTGGGAAGAAGTTGTAAGCACAAGATGCTATAATAAAAATAATTCATATTTCTATAGCTTTTTAATTACAAAGAATTAGGCTTGGAGTCACCCCCAGACCACAGAATTTCAGAGCTAGAAGATGTTTCTAAGCCATCTCCTTCCCTTGAGGGGAAGTCTTTGACTTCTCTCTAGGTCACTTTCTCTAGGGTCCAAATAAAAGACCATTTTTTTCTAACTTCACTGTGTGCAAGAGTTGTAATTCTTTTTCTTTTTCTTTTTTTTTTTTGTGGGGCAATGGGGGTTAAGTGACTTGCCCAGGGTCACACAGCTAGTAAGTGTCAAGTTCCTGAGGCCAGATTTGAACTCAGGTACTCCTGAATCCAGGGACGGTGCTTTATGCACTTTGCCACCTAGCTGCTCCAAGAGTTGTAATTCTTTAAAGAGGAATACTTAAGGACCCCCACCACCTCTTTCCCCCATGACAAGTCCTTAAGCTCAAAGGTCTTACATTCTACTGGGAGGCAGGATGAAACATGTACTAAGATAACTAAACCCCCCAAAATATGAAAAATAAATACCAAGTAATTTTGGAGGTCAGAGAGAGGAATTGTTATTTGGGGGAATCAGGAAAAGCCTCTTGAAGGAACTGGAATGCAATCTGAGCCTTGGAGGAATCTAAAGTTTCTAAGAGGCTAAAGTGAGGAGGAGAATATTCTGGCAACCAGGGATAGTTTGTACAAAAGCAGAAATGGAGATATAATGTGCGCTAGGTGGCACAGTGGATTGATAGAGTTTCCAGTCCTGAAAGATACCAAATCCAACCTTAGACACTACTAGCCGTGTAACCCTGAGAAAGTAAGTAACTTAACTCCAATTTCCTCATCTGTAAAATGAGCTGGAGAAGGAAATGGCAAACCACTCCAGTATTTTTGCCAAGAAAAACCCAAATGGGCATGAAGAGTTGGACACAACTGAATAAACAACTGAATATGAAGAACCACAAGTAGGACAGTTTGGCTTGAATGTAGAATAGGTCAGGGGGTTGTAATTAGCCTAGAAAGATAAATTGGAATCAGATTGTAAAGGGGTTTAAATGCCAACAAGAGGGGTTTTGCATTTTATCCTAGAGGTAACAGAAGCTTCTGAAGCCTCTTTGAACAAGGGAATGTTATCTACTCTAAGAATATCAATATGGCAGCTATAAAGAAGACGCATCGGAACAAGGAGAGGCTGGCTCCCTATCGTCTCTAGGACAAAATACAAGCCCTTCAGCTTGGCTTTTTATGCTTTTCATAATCTGGTTTTAGCTCCCCCCCCCTTTTCTTTTGGTGAGGCAATTGGGATTAAGTGACTTGCCCAGGGTCACACAGCTAGTAAGTGTTAAATGTCTGAGGCTGGATTTGAACTCAGGTCCTCCTGAATCCAGGGCCGGTGCTCTATTCACTGCACCACCTAGCTGCCCATTTTAGCCCTTTTTAAAGGCAAATTTCACGTTTCTGCAATTCATACAGTCCATGTTGCAAATTGACCTACTTGTCATTCTCCAAACTTGGCTGAACAGGCTGACCTCCATGCCTGAGACGTGCAGTCTCTCCTCATCTCTAATTCTTCAAACCCTGGATTTCCTTCTAGGTTCAGTTCATGAGTTGCCTTCTTCAGGAAATCTTTCCTGTTCTCTTCTACAGTTAATGCTCTCTTCTTTGTCAAATTATTTTGGCTACCTTTATCTGTGTAGCCCTGTCCCCCAGTAGAAGGTGGGGGCTGGTATTGGTTTTGTATCCCAATCGCTTTGTGCAAATGTTCCACACATAAATGCTTGTTGGATTGGATTTAATCAAAGCCAACCATCAAAAGCAGTAAAATGGCGAAGCAGGATGGAAGCCTATGCAGAGGAAAGAGGACTGGTCCCGGAGACCTAAGACCTGGGTGTAAATGCCAGATTCATTACTTACTAGCTGAGTGAGCATGGTTGAGTCACTCAGCTCTGATCCTTAATCTCCTCTTCTGTAAATAGGGATAAAAATATTTGCACTCATGGGGACAGCTAGGTGGCGCTGTGGATAAAGCACTGGCCCTGGATTCAGGAGGACCTGAGTTCAAATCCAGCATCAGAAACTTGACACTTACTAGCTATGTGGTGACCCTGGGCAAGTCACGTAACCCTCATTGCCCCCCCCCAATATATATGTATGTATATATGCACGCCAGGCCTCACAATGTTGTGGGAAAAGCATTTTGTAACCCATATGACTGAGTATTCTAAGCATGAAGACCTGAATTCTGAGTGCTGAAAAAGTGTTAGCTTGGGAACCAGGGAACCTTGGGTTCCATTATTCAACATATATTTCTTGAGCTGTGATAACATGGATACTTCACTTTGATAGGGTCCTTGGGGCTAGAAAAGGGCAGAAAGTCTGCTTATATTCTAGTATACCTACTGCCACCAATTAGCTGGGTTACCTTCAGCAAATCCTTAAAAATTTGAAGCTATTACCTGCTCTGTAAAGTGAGGGGAGGACTCCCTCAACTTTAACATCCTCTGACCTAAGGTCTCTTCCAGCTCTGACAGTCTATATCTTGTGTTTTAACATCCTGCATCTATGTTCCCTTTGAACTCTGACCTTCTATGTTTTAAGGCCTCTTCCAGCTGACATTCTATATCCTGAGACTTTTCATTTCTGACATCCTAAGGTCCCTTCCAACTCTAACATTCTAAGGTCTGTGTTCTAACAGCCTATATTCTAAGGTCTTGTCAAGCTTTGCCATGATGTTCTAAGTCCCTTGAAGCCCTGAAAAAAAAAAATCTGTTTTAATGTCCTTTCCAGCCTGGACATTCTCTGTTCTTTGCTCTTAGAACTCCTTCAGTTCTGACTTTCTACAATTCTAGGAAGCAGGTCCCCTTGGATTGATAAATATTCTATCAATTCTCCATTCTGTCTTACCCCAGCCAAAAAAGAAATGGCATTTCTGCTCAGTAATTATACGTTGTTTGCATAACTAAGGTTTGTCTTCAGAAACTCCTAGGTTTAGAGCCTTCATATTTTAGCCAGTGAATCTCATTTCTGAAAGACTTCCCAACTTTAAAAATGTCACATGGGGGCAGCTAGGTGGCGCAGTGGATAGAGCACTGGCCCTGGAGTCAGGAGTACCTGAGTTCAAATCCGGCCTCAGACACTTAACACTTACTAGCTGTGTGACCCTGAGCAAGTCACTTAACCCTAATTGCCTCACTTAAAAAAAAAAATGTCACATGAAGGAGTGTCAATTTCCTGATGTCTCATCTAAGTGAACTCGGTTCTCCAGTGATTTGTTTCCTTCTCCCAATAGCAGTCATAAAACAGAGCCCTTGAGAATGGGAAAGGGAAAGTGCTTTTATAACAATTTTAAGAAAACACACTCTATACTTTGCCAGTCTTATTATTTCCATTTTCAGAAGAAGATAGTTTGCAAAGGAACATAGTTCATCGATTCAGATCGTCAGAGGGTGAATTCAATTCAATTCAATTTAACAATTATCTATTAAGAATCTACTAGATAGGGACAGCTAGGTGGCACAGTGGATAGAGAGTCAGGAGGACCTGAGTTCAAACCCGGCCTCAGACACTTAACACTTACTAGCTGTGTGACCCTGGGCAAGTCACTTAACCCCAGTTGCTTCACCAAAAAAAAAAAAAAAAAGAATCTACTAGATAGAAAACACTTGGTTAGTCACTGGTTGGGAAAGGGGAAGGCGAGACATGAAAATTCATAATTGAGAAGGGTGAAGTGGTAGAAAGTTCAATTCCATTTTCAAAATGTTTCAGTGTTTACTTTGTACATAGCTTTGTGTGAGATTACCAAAAAGATGCTCTCTGCCTATCTTGTCACTGTCAAGTGACTTATGTTTTCTGGATTCTTTTAAAAATAGGAATGGGGTTTGTATCTTTTCCAAAAGCTTTTTTCTACATTTATTGTTATAATCATATTTTAATTGTTCTTATTAATATGGTCCATTATGTTGATAGTTTGGGTAATAATAACCAATCCTGCATTTCTTTCTTTCTTTCTTTTTTTGGCAGGGCAATGAAGGTTAAGTGACTTTCCCAGGATCACTACACAGCTAGTAAGTGACAAGTTTCTGAGGCTGGATTTGAACTTAGGTACTCCTGAATCCAGTGCCAGTGCTTTATCCACTGCGCCACCCAGCTGCCCCCCTGCATTCCTAATATAAATCCAATCTGGTCATAGTGTATGTTGCAGTAGTCTCTTTGTTGATATTTTGTTTAACATTTTTTTTTCCATTAAAGTTCATTACTAGTTCTATAGTTTTCTTTCTCTGTTTTGACTCTCTGGTTTAGATATCAAGACTATATTTGTAGGGGGCAGCTAGGTGGCACAGTGGATAGAGCATCGGCCCTGGAGTCAGGAGGACTGAGTTCAAATCCGACCTCAGACACTTGACAGCTGTGTGATAGCTGTGTGACCCTGGGCAAGTCACTTAACCCCAATTGCCTCACTAGAAAAAAAAAGAAAGAAAGAAAGAGAAAGAAAGAAAGAAAGAAAGAAAGAAAGAAAGAAAGAAAGAAAGAAAGAAAGAAAGAAAGAAAGAAAGAAAGAAAGAAAGGAAGGAAGGAAGAAAGAAAAGGCTATATTTGTACCATGGATGAAATTTCATAGGAACCCTTTCTTTTCCTATTTTTTTTCAAGGAGTTTATGTAATGTTACAATTAGTTGTTTCTTGAATGTTTAATAGAATTTGTCTGTAAAATCCATCTGGTCCAAAGATTTTTGCTTTGGGAGTTTATTTATGGCTTATTCACTCTCTTTTTCTGATATTAGATGATATAAATTCTCAATTTCTTGTTTGGTTAATTTGAGCATTTTATGTTTTTGTGTTTCAAATGGCTTATAATTTAGGAAGAGGAATGAGAGGCAGTGTGTTGTAAAGGAAATATATTCCAAGTCAGCAAATACTTATTAGGGGTCCACTGTATGCCAGAGACTATGCTGGAGTCCAGGCATACAAAGACAAAAAAGTGACAATTACTGGAGGAGAATGACAAGAACACAAATAAATCTAATGCAAAGTAGGGTGTGGTGGGAACAAAGGAGAGATCTATACAGAATGCTATAGCAACTTGTAAGGAGAGACACAGAGAGAGAAATCCTTTATATCTGGGAAGGATCAAGGAAGGGATAGCACCTTGACAAGGAGAGGAGGAGTTCAATAGGCAGAGATGTGAAGGGTATTATTTGCAGACATAAAGGTTTGTGCAAATGCACGTGCTGGGAGATAGGAGGTAGAGGTGGTAGATGAAAGCAATGAGATAAGGAAATGGGTAGGAGTCAGTTTGGCCATGTGTTGTATGCATGAGGGAATCTGGAAAGATAGTTTAGACATAGATTATAGAAGACCTTAATGTTTATAGAAAAATAAAGAAATGCTAGTTTAGGGACTTTTAAATTTTATTTTATAGACAAGAGGGAGTCGCTAAAGATTTTTGAGCAGGAGAATGATATATTCAGACTTGTGAATTAGGAAGATTATCTTGGTAGTTCCATAAAAGATGAACTAGAAAGGGAAGAAGACACTGAGGGGAGGGCAGGGAAGGGCAGGAAGGGGAAGCTATTATTATTATTATAGAGAGCTTACCCTTGGGGTGAGAAGTTTCCCAGAATTTCATCACAAAAGGAAATGATCTGATGAGGGGACTGAACAAAGAGTAAGTGAATGAATGAGTGAAAAAACATTTATTCTTGGCACAAGGAGCTCATACTCTCACTCTTATTGATGACACATAAATGGAGGTTCAGCAATAGGGCAAATGGAAAGGCCTGGAAGTCTTCAATGGTCAAGCCCAGGGGTCTTTAGTTTATATCAGCTGGTCAGATGACTGTGTCGGGGCTAGAGACCATAGAGGCAGGGTGCATGATCAGGTCTGTAGGGCCTCAGGGAACCATGTTGGTAAGGGATCTGCATGTCCTGGGACTGGGGTGGAGGGAAAGGAAAACAAAAGGAGTTTTTGAAAGAGAGTAATGTGGATGAATAAGGAACTTGACAATGAAATTAGATTTTTAAAAGATACATATAGAAGATGGGCTCAAGGGCAGATTATGGAATATGGATACCAAAATGTGGCATGGTCCTGCATTGGTTAAAAAAAGTGTTAAAGCCCCAAATGATCTGAGTATAGTTGGAAATTGTTATAAGGAAATAGATGGGGGGTTGGGAAAGGGGTGGGGGTCTGGGGTAGGGGTAAGGGTTCTTAGGAGTTCCTCTAACAGTAAGGGTTTTGTTTTGTTTTTTAAATGATTTAGGGAGCAGAAGAGGAGGAAAGAAGGAATGGGATGCTGGTGGGCCTGGTAGCCGCTGGACAGGGGAGGGGTAGTTGTTTAAGAACTCACAACACACTTTTAATTTTAATCTGCTTCCTTAACCTTCAACACTTTCTTAGTCTCAACAGTCAACAAGATGACCAGTCAAGCCCTGATTTGTAGTGCTTGCTGATTTCTGAGATGTAAATGCTCCTGCTTTGAGCAGGTGTCAGCACCCCCCTGGTGTAGGGAACAATGACCACAGGCCACAGCAGCAGAGGGGCAAGGCTGCTTAATTCTTTTTTTTGGCGGGGCAATAGGGGTTAAGTGACTTGCCCAGAGTCACACAGCTAGTAAGTGTCAAGTGTCTGAGGCCCGATTTGAACTCAGGTACTCCTGAATCCAGGGCCGGTGCTTTATCCACTGCGCCACCTAGCTGCCCCCAAGGCTGCTTAATTCTTAAGACAATTCTGTTTTCTCTGCCAAGGAAGATGATCTTTGGACTGGAAAAGTCAGGAGAAAAATGGCTAATAGGGGAGTCGACATCCATGATAAGCAATGAGAGAGTATGACAGAACCTAGCTGCCATGTTACAGATAAATTGGGTCTGAAAATATTTTTCTGTCAAAGAATTACTCGCCCACGAGATCCAATAAAAATTTAAGTAAAAGTTTTTATTATTTGGCACACAGAGAAGAAGTCTAAACTTCAACTCCTGAGGAGGAACAGATTTATGGAATGTTCCTCAATCAGTCAGTACATAGCGGTATGGCTGGGAGAAGAAGTCTAAACTTCAAGTCCCAGAACAAAGGTAGAAGATGACAATTTTATAGAGGAGAGAAGGGGGTGGGGAGAAGATACTTAGGACTGAAAAGTTACAGCAGTTTGGAAAATGATGATGCTAGCTATTTGTATACATGAATAATAAAAATTACACATTTCTAACTTGAGATTATTGTCACTACTTGGTCCTAATCACATAGCAAACACGACTGGCTCCCAACTAAACTCATGCTGTAAATTTAAGGCGCCCAGCTCTCTGGGTGGCTGCTTTGTTATCTGTTTGACCAACCACTATCTGCTTAATTAACTACTTTGCTTTTCTAAGGAAAAGCTGATCAACTATATTTATCCATGGTCAGAGTGTCCCCTTCAGGGCCAGAGCATCCCTAACCGGACCCATGTCTACCAGGCTGCTACTACATGCCCCTTGACTGAACTGAAGTCATCTGGACTAGATGAAGTACTTCCTCTAGTGCCCAAAGGACTGGCAGGTGTGACCACTGAGTTATTGTTGGTGACCTTGGAAAGATGGAGAAGCATGGGAGAGGTACTGAAGATCTGGAGAAAGGTCAAGGTCATATTTTTTGTTTTGTTTTGTTTTTGGTGAGGCAATTGGGGTTAAGTGACTTGACCAGGGTCACACAGCTAGTAAGTGTCAAGGGTCTGAGGCTGGATTTGAACCCAGGTCCTCCTGAATCCAGGGCCGGTGCTCTATCCACTGCGCCACCTAGCTGCCCCCAAGGTCATATTTTTAAGAGGAAGAAAATGGAGCCTGCAAGCTATAGGTCAGTGGTCTTGACTGAAGAGAGTCTTTGTAGAACCTGTTACTCATGGGATAGTTGGTGATCATTTAGAAAAAGAATATTGATGACAAAAGAGCCAGTGAGCTTCCTCTAGAACAGGTCGTCCCAGACTAAAGTGGAGAAGTTGCTGAATGGCTGGACTCAAAGAAGAGTTCTTAGTAGTCCTTAATGATGTGGTGCCACCATGGCAAGTTTCTGCTGGAGTGCCCAAGCATGTGTTCTTGGGCCCTTGCTGTCTTGAATTCTTACCAGTGATTTGCATGAAAGCATATGGATGGCATTTAAGGTAACACAGGACTTGGAATCATCTGTACATAGGGTATAAGACTTGGGATCAAGAAGACCTGAGTTCAAATCCTGACTCAGACTCCCCATGGCTGGGTAACCTTAATGAGTCACTTAACCTCTTTATTCCTCAGTTTCTTCATCTGTAAATTTTAAATGATAATAATAACAACTACAGGGTGGGTATGAGGACCAAATGAGTTAACATATATGAAGCACCTTGCAAACTTTAAAGTGCTATGGAAATGTTAACTACTATTACGGCATACTCATCAAATTGGCAGGTGATACAAATTTGATATTAACATACAGTGTTGGCTTTGGAGTCAGGAGGACCTGAATTCAAATTCTGACTCAGACACTGGTTAGCTTTGTGATCTGAGACATGTCACTTAACTTCTGTCTGCCTCAGGTTTCTCATCTGCAAAATGGCAATAAAAATAGTATCCACCTCTCAAGGTTGTTGTGAGAATCAACATGCACAGTTGTGCATATGAGATAACAGGCACAGTTCTTTTACAAACCTTAAAGCACTATATAAATGCTAGATATTATTATTATTAATAATAAAGATGTTAGGCTAGAACATTGGGCTACATGCAAGAAATACTCCTTCCATCTTTTAGTCTTCACTGAGACTTGGTTCCTTCCTGATGACACTACTTCCTTCTCTACTCTTTCTAGTACAGGTACTCTTTCTCTCATACCCTTGGCCCACTGGTCATGGTAGGGGAGTTGGAATACTCTTTCTCTCCATTGCTACTTCTAGGCTTTCCCTCTACCATCTTCACTAAGCAGCTTATTCTTTGAAGTTCATTCTATAGAAAATGATTACCCAATCCAGGTAGTCTCCTCCCTTCTTCCAATTAATTCAATGCCTGACTCTGAGTCTTTCTCTCCTCCCCATCTCCTTCTCTCATACTAGTAGACTTCAACATATGTACTGATGCTCCCTCATATATTCTCCCTTCCTAGTTCCTCAATCGGCTCATTTCTCATGATTTACTCCTCCACTCTACCTCAGCTACACAGGAGATGATAATCTCCTTGATCTTGCCAGCATCCATGTGTCATCCACGTGTTCATAATACTCCTTATCTTCTCATAATCTTTTAAAAAATATTTATTATTTTTTTTGTGGGGCAATGGGGGTTAAGTGACTTGCCCAGGGTCACACAGCTAGTAAGTGTCAAGTGTCTGAGGCCGGATTTGAACTCAGGAACTCCTGAATCTGGGGCTGGTGTTTTATCCACTGCACCACCTAGCTGCCCCTTCTCATAATCTTTTAACATTTCATCTCTTCTTATGTCTTACAACCCTCACCCCTGTTCTTCATCCTCACCATGACCTCCATCTCTTGCTTCTTTCCCAAGCCATCACCCCTGCACTGGCTCTGCTGTCTTACTTTCCCTGTCTTAACTCTTTGGTGACTCAACTCAACTCTACAGGATCTTCTTCTCTCTAATTCCTTACCCCTTGTCCTATTACAAATTATGCCCTGTCAAAGCCACCCCTTGATTACTCTCTCTACCCATCTCCTTTGCTCCTATTCATATGAGCTGAAGAAAATCATTAAACTGGGCTGAATGGGCCCACTACAAATCTGTTACATAAACTCAATTGGGCTATCAGTGAGAAGGGCAGTTATTCCGCTCTTCTTTAATCAATTCACTATTGTATTTTTCCACAACAGCTGCTATAAACACCTTTCCTTCTCTCTCTCTCTTTTTTTTATTTAAAAATTTTTTTTTTAGTGAGGCAATTGGGGTTAAGTGACTTGCCCAGGGTCACACAGCTAGTAAGTGTTAGGTGTCTGAGGCCGGATTTGAACTCAGGTACTCCTGACTCCAGGGCCAGTGCTCTATCCACTTCGCCACCTAACTGCCCCCCTTTTTTTTTGCGGGGCAATTGGGGTTAAGTGACTTGCCCAGGGTCACACAGCTAGTAAGTGTCAAGTGTCTGAGACCAGATTTGAACTCAGGTCCTCCTGAATCCAGGACCGGTGCTCTATCCACTGTGCCACCTAGCTGCCCCCTTTCCTTCTCTCTTAAAGCCTTTCTCAACATGGCCTCCTGTCATCCTCTATGCTAGGACCTTGCCTCATGGTTCCAGAAAAAAACTAAGGCCATTCACCCAGAGCTCTCTCTTCTTTTCCTCTTTGACAAGATTCAGATATCTTCTCCCACTATTTCCTTCATTCTGATCTTCCGTGAAGAAGTGGCCCTTCTCCTTATCAAAGCTAACACCTCGACATACACCCTTGACCCCATCCCTTCCCAACTTCTCCAGCAGATCACCTCCACACTTTCTTATCTTTATTTTATTTTATTTTAATTAATTAATTAATTAATTTTTGCAGGACAATGAGGGTTAAGTGACTTGCCCAGGGTCACACAGCTAGTAAGTGTCAAGTGTCTCAGGCTGGATTTGAACTCAGGTCCTCCTGAATCTAGGGCCGCTGGTGCTTTATCCACTGCGCCACCTAGCTGCCCCCTAACTTTCTTATCTTTAATGTCTCCCTATCTCCTGTCTCCTTTCCTGCTGCCCACAAACACACCCATCCTTTTAAGAAAACAACAATGAACCTTGCTTGATCTAACCACCCCTACTAGCTAATGCTCTTATGCTCTCCATCTCTATCTCTATATCTTAGCCATCTTCATGGCTATGCTCCTTAAGAAGACTGCCTCTCCCCATTCTATTCTAAAGCATCTGCATTCTGGTTTCTAACCTCATCATTCTACTGAAACTACTCTCTCCAAAGTTACCAAAATCGGATGGACTTTTCTCAGTCTTCATCCTTGCTGACATTTCTGCAGCCCTTGATCCTATTGATCACCCCCTCCTTCTGGATACTTCCTTCTCTCTAGGTTTTCTCGACACTCCTCCCTCCCGTTTCTCTTCCTATTCATTCAACTACTCCTCAATATCCTGTAGGATCGTTCCTCGGTCCCAAGCTGGCCTGCCTTTCCTCTCCTCCTGGCCCTGGCCCTGACTTTATGCACTTCAAAACTATACCTTCTCATCCTGGACCTTCCCTCAGAAGGTAGGGCCTCCTTGCCCTAGAGCTGCCTCCTTGCCCTGTGGCTTTCCCACCCCGGAATGTTTCCCTTTTCCTATTCCCCATTTGGCACAGTGTCTGGCATGCAATGGGTGCTTTAAAAAGGCTTTCTTTTTTATTAATTAACATGTAAAAAAAAAAAAAGAACTAGGAAAGAGCTATGTCACTGATACCAATGGAAGGGAGAATATCTAAAAAGAAGGGAGTGGTTACCAGAGTCAGATGCTGTCGAAAAGTGGAGGATCCGGTATGAGAAAAGGCCATTGGGGTTTGTGAATTAGCAAGTGATTGTTGATTTTTTTTAAAGCTCAGCTTCTGTAAGTAGAGTGGGAACAGAAACCAGATTGCTGGGGTGTTGTAGAGTGAGCAACATGATGAGAAAGAGGAAGTATTTAGATAGAAGAGTCTAGATAACTTCCTGGAAGTCTGCCAATGAAGGGGAGGAAAGAGATAACATGAGACTTGGAGGGGAGTAAGAGAGTCAAAAGAAAGTATTTTTAATTAGTTGTGTGTGTTTTTTTTTAAAGGACAAGGAGACTTGGGAATGTTTGCAAACAAAAGCTAATGGAGAGGAAGAGATCAAAGATGTATGTGTGGAGAGGGTGCAGAGGGGGAATGAAGGGCATAAAAATAGTGGGGCAGAGAGATGGATTTAGATTAAATGAGCAAGTTGGATTCAACCTCTATGGTCCCTTCCAACTCTAAGCCTATGATTCAATGTTATCCTTGGCAATAAGGAGGGCTAGCTCATCTTCAGGAAGGAGGAAGATAAGAGAAGAGCTAGAAAGACCTAGGGGTTTTCAGGGAATTTATGAATCTTCTCAACAAAGAGAGAGACAGCTGTCTGTTAAGGGCAAAAGAATTGTGCCACACAGGGGAGGAAGGAAGAAGGGGAAATCAAGATAATTAAGTAGGGGAGGTAGTACAGTGGAAGGAACATTGGCCAGGCCCGGAGAGATGAGCTGACTTTCCCAGTGCCAATCAGTGGCAGAGCCAGGCTAGAATCCGTGGCTCTGGAAACAGAATCCTTTGCCCAGGCACGGTAGAAAGAGTGCTGGATTAGGGTCAAAGAGTTGTGGGTTTGCCAGTGACTGAGTCAGTCAATCAGTTGAATGATTTTGAGCAAGAGACTTAATAACTCAAACCTACAGCACACTAAGGTTTCCAAAACATTCTCCTCACAATCCTCTGAGGTAGCCATTTTACAGATGACCAAGCTGAGGCTTAGAAAGGCTGTGACTTGCCCAAGGTCGCCCAGCTAATGTCAGAATTAGGACTTGAACCCAAGTCTCTTAACGCTAGGTCCAGTGGTACTCTTTCTATTGTGAAACCAAGGTATCTGATAACTTCATATTTCTATTACCTTTAAGATTTAAGGCTTTCTATACATCAATCTTAAACTGGGAGGGAAATGGTAGAAGTATTATTTCCACCATTTAAATAATAATGATAAGGAAAACCAGGATTTATATGGTATTTTAAGGTTTGCAAAATGTTTCATAAATATTATCTCATTTCACCTTCATAACCACCGTGGAAGCTAGGTGCTATGATTATCCCCAATTTACAGATGAGAACACTGAGGCTTTAAGAGGTTAAGTAACTTGCTCATGGTCACATAGCTGGCTAAGTGCCTGAGGCAAGATTTTGAACTAAGGTCTTCCTGACTCCAAGTCCAGTGCTCTTACCCACTGCACCACCTCCCTTGCTTTTACAGTTAAGGAAACTGAGGCTTAGAGAGATTAAAGTGATTTGCCCAGGGTCACAGAAGTAGGTGCCAGGCTGCAATGCTTAGTGGTCAGTGGGGCCAGGATTTGGCATCATCCCAGTGTTCACCAACAAACAGGCTCTCAGACATGAGAACAAATGCCACAGAGACTCAGGAATTGTGCTGCATTAAAGCCGTACAATTTATTGCATAAAGACAGCTAGATTTGCCCAGTGCCCCCCAGAGAATGTAGCTATATAGGTTTCTCCAGGGGCCCATGGAGCCATTAGCTTGCCCAGCACTAGCCAATAGCAAGTTAAGCATCTCGGATTCCTGTGCTTTGTTGTCATGGAGAGGAATGATCCAAGTTTGAGTTTTTGCAGCTCTGCTGAGTGAGCCTTGACAAAAATAAGAGGACCATTGGGGGTCCTAAGGCTGCTGGCCCAGTGGCATCTCATGGTGTGCAGCATGGAGGTGCACCCCACTTGTCACTGGCTGGATTCTGCAGAGCCAGGAGGGTGCCCTCGCCCCTGGCTTTCTTGACCTGTACCTGACCCAAACAATGTGTGTCCCAGGTGTGACTAGGAAATGGCAGGACTGATTTTTCAATGTGTAAGACAATAGTACACCCAATGAACATGATCTCAGGCTGTATTCACAGAAGTGTAGGTTCCAGAAGGAAAGAGGTGATAAGTCCTGCTGTATTCTGCCCCGGTCAGACGTCTAGAGTATTGTGTTCAGTTCTGGGGACCACATTCGAGGGAGGACATTGACAATCTCATACTGAATACCAATTCTGCCAGCAAAGAGAGAGGGAACATGGCCCTTAACTATTTCCAGGGCCCTGTTAGCACAAAGAAATGGAATGTCCAGTGAGGGAAATGATCATTCTACTGTCCTACGGCATGTCAGACCCCACATACAGTATTTTGTTTGGTGCCATTTTTTTAGGGGGAGCAGCGGCAACAAGAATACATCCAAAGATGGCAAAGAGGAAGTCAAGAGGACTGGAGATCATGCCCCACCAGTATTGGTTGGAGGGGCTGGGGACATTTACTCTAGAGAAGACTTGAGGGGAACATGTTAGGCATCTTCAAGTAGCTGATGGGTTATCATATGAAAGAAAGATTAGATTTGTTCTGCTTGGTCCCAGAATTAGGACCAATGGGTGGAAATGAAAATGGAGCTAATTCAGGCTCAATGTGAGGAAAAATTTCCTAACCATTAGATTCGTGCTGAATTGGAATGGGCTGCCTTAGAAGACTGATTTCCCCATCACTGGGGGGTCTTTAAACAAGGGATGGATGACCACCCTTTAGGCATATGATAGTGGGGGTTCTTATTCGTGTAGGATTTAAGCTAGATGGTCTCTGACATCCTTGCCAACTTTGAGAGTCTGTGTTTCTATGAACTATGTCATCACTTCCAGTGACAGAGAATGCCCTCCCTACTAAGACAACACATTCATTTTCACAAAGCTCCAATTGTTAGGAAGTTCTTCCTCTTCCTAAACTGAAATTTCCACCCTTGTTCCAGCTTCTGCTTGATTAAGGACATTGTGAAAGAGGAGCCCAGAAAAAGCCGTGATTGGCTATGTGGTTGGCACAAACATGTGGCTCCCCAAGGTGATGGCTATGAAGGAATTACACTTATTGAAATGTATAGATGAAGTGCTAGTCTGTCTGTTCAATCACCTCTTCACTGGAGATCAAGGATCATGGAATCTGGTAACAATACTGTGATGACAGAGCACCTCTTCTCCCCAAAGGTCCAGGCACTCTCAATCAATCGTCTTAAGGTCCATGACTAAAGTCTATGTTCTAAGCTGTGGCCAAGCTTAGGACAAAACTCAAATCTTTCTTATGGTTTGTTTTGTGCTCAAACTTGCCTCTTCAATGTCTTCCTGCCTCCTCCCCCTTCCCTGGAGATTACTGCCAAAGCAGAAAAGAAAATCTCCATGAACACAACACAGCTCCAACGAAGCCAAACATGTTTGGCCTTCCATGTAAATAACTATGGGGCTGCAGAAATTCACTTGCTATGGATGAGATAGATGAGCTTGGCTCTGATCCCAGAGCAGTGAACAGATTTTACAAGCTTCACACTTCCCCTCCCCACCCCCCCACCCCCAACATGGCATTATCCCTTAGCATAGATGAGTTAACTGAGGTCCCGACCAATGGTAGAGGTGGGAAGGCAACCCACGGGGAGAGTCTGACACTTCTTTTTCCCAGCCATAAAGACCATCAGCTCCCTCCTTTGAAGAATATCAGGAGACCCACCATCCCTGGTAATACACCAGCAATACCCTGACAAACCTGGAGAAGAATGTTCCCTCTGACCAGAGAACACATATATTCTGAAAGGGCATACAGATAGCTACATTATAGGGGGGGAAATCAACTCCTGCTTAGTGATTAATACATATTAGTATATGATTCTGTATCACACTGCTGGTGAGCGTCTCTTAGCCGGTGCTTTAAGAGAAACACTCTGCTGACCTTGTGTTATCTTGTAGACTGCATATGTGCTGGACCATTTTACCTGTACCGTATTAATCGAATAATCTTATTATTCATAAAATCAGAGAGGTGAGGGTGGGAAGAATCCACACAAAAGCCATCGCTGAGTGCAATTTTCAATACCTCCTCCACAAACACTTGGAAGCTGTTAATTTGCTTGTTGGCCGGTACCACCCACAGTCTCTTTAAATTCTGCTTGGTGTATTCTTCCTCGGGCAAGCCATCCACGCTGGCCACCCAATCCAAAGTCAGGTGGTTTGGATCTTGCAAGTAGCTGGAGATGGAAGACAGGTTGCCGTTGAAGCAGTAAAAGAGTTTAGAGCCCAGGAGCTTCAGGAAAAGGCCCGACGTGCTGAATATATTGGCATTGAAGACCTCCATGTCGGAAGAAGACAAGCTATAGATCTGAGGTGCTTCCCGCACAGTGAAGTGGATGTTCTGAACCCGTCTGTTCAGGGTGATATTAAGCATGGCATTCTTCTCGGCCTTGGACATCTCCACCTCCTTTTCCTTAAGGGCTTCAATCAAAGGTTGTACTTGATAGAAGTCTGCTTCTCTCCGGAGCAGCCCCATCTCTTGGAAATCCTCAGGGAGGTCCAGGTGGGAGGTCCTCAAAAAGTTCAGGATGTAGCGGAAGACCTTGCCGTCGCGGTCAATGAAGCAGTTGCCTTGGCTGTCTTTCTTGGTGGGCATCTTCCCACTGAACATGGCTCCCAGCATGGAGTCAGGAAAACTGGTCAGGGTCGACAGGGAGGTAGTGTATAGCTTTCCTCCAACATTCAGAGTGATGGGGTCAGACATGGTGAGAAGTTAGGAAGTTGAGAAAAACCTAGAGGGGGAATAGCAATTAATCCATCAGCATTTATAAAGTGTTCACACTTTATATTGCACACAATGCACAGTCATCTCTGGATAATCAGAGCTCTGAACTCTTTTTGTTTTAATTTTAAATCCAGAAAACTATGTTGATACCATTTCAGATGAAGAAATATTTGTTGAATGAAAAAATGGATAAATTAGATTTAGTGACCAAAATCCTTGAATCCTACTTCTCTCTGAACAAAGCTGCTTGCTATTAAGTTATCTGATCAGTCCTGTTTCAGACAACAGCCAGTTCCCCCAAATCTATTGACTATACTTTATTTTTTTCCCCATAAAAGTATTTTATTATTTACTAGTTACATGTAGAGATAGTTTGCAACATTTGTTTTTTTTTAAGATTTCTAGTTTCAATTTTTCCTGCCTCCCTCCCCTCTTCCCAAGACAGCAAGCAATCCCCAATATAGGTTATATATGTATAATCACATTAAACATATTTCTGCATTTTGACTGATACTTTCAACTCCAAGTGGCCATCTTCTTGAGAATTCACTTCAAATAAAAAATCTTTGATATTTATAGAGTACCTCCTTCTAGCTGATCAAAGGCAGTTAGGCAGCACAGTGGATAGAATGCTGGGCCCAAAGTCAGGAAGACCCATGTTCAAATCTGACCCCAGACACTTACTAGCTATGTGACTCTGGGTAAGTCACTTAAGCTGTCTACCTCAATTTCCTCAACTGTAAGATGGGGATAATAATAGTACCTACCTCTCAGGGTGGTTGTACGGATTAAATGAGATAATATTTGTAAAGTGATAAGCACAGTGCCTGGCACATAGTAGGACTTAAATGCTTATTCCCTCTCTCCATCATTAGGGAGATACAAAGTTTAGCGCTAATTGTGCTCTCTGGATTTTACAATCCAATGGGGACTGTCTATTAAATCTCATTTGCATTTCTTCTGATGGTCTGCCTTTTTCCATAGAATGAATCTTCAACAGTTAGAGGTAGTAGGGCCTTAAAATAAAGGTAGAACTAGAAGAGACCTTCTACCTATTAGACCTATAAAGGACATTAGAACAAAGATTGCTGGAACACTGAATCCAGAGTATTAATACACATAGAGAATGTCAGAACATGGAATATCAGAGCTCAAAGGGCCCTTAGTCCAGGGGGCTGGACTAGATGACCTCTCAGGTCCCTTTTTTTTCCATATAAATATTTTATTATTTTCTAGTTACATGTAGAGATAGTTTTCAACATCTGTTTTTATAAGATTTCTAGTTTCAAATTTTTCTCCCTCCCTCCCCTCCCTCCCCTCTCTCCAAGAAAGCAAGTAATCTGATATAGGTTATATATTTACAATCACAATAAACATATTTCTGCATTAGTCATGCTGTGAAAGAAGAATCAGAGCAAAAAGGAAAAACCTCAAAAAAGAAAAACAACAACAAAAACAATAGTAATAGTATAGTTTGATCTGCATCCAGATTCAACAATTCTTTTTTTTTTCTGGATTTGGAGAGCATTTTCCATCATGAGACCTTTGGAACTATTTTGGACCATTGTATTGCTGAGAAGAATCAAGTCTATCACACAGTTCATCAACACACAATGTTGTTGATACTATATACAATGTTCTGGTTCTGCTCATCTCACTCAATCAATCATCAGTCCCTGCAAGTCCTTCCAGATTTCTCTGAAATCCGTCTCAGGATCTGAACTTATATGTTGTTTTCTAACAAACTGTGTCCTAATATTTAATCTTAGGGAATTGGGCACAATTTTTAATTCTTATTCCTTTCTAAAATTCTGCAAAGGAGTCTTTACTGTAGGCTCACCTGGATTTCCTGTGCTGCTTTATATCCACTGCCCCCTCCCCAGTCCTGCTCCAAGAGCTTACAAGGGATGATGGCTAAATTGGAGATGAAATCCAGCTGCACATTGACCATCTGATCATACAGAGATCGTTTCATCCATCAATCAACAAGTCATCCTAAAATTTTAAGACTTGGATAAAAAATTTTCACACTAACAAGGCCATGAGGGATTATCTAGCTCAGGGCTTCTTAAACTTTTTCCACTCACGACCCCTTTTTGCTAGAGAAATTTTTGTGCAACTCCAGGTATACAAAATAGGAATACATAACCTTTTATTATTGCCACGTTTTTCACGACCCCCACATTCAGATACGGGATTCCATGGGGGTCACGACCCACAGTTTAAGAAGCTTTGATCCAGCTTACCTCAGCCTTCTACCCTCCAACCTCACACAAATGCCCCTACAGCGTTCTTTCCAGGGACTCATCCAGCTGCTATCTGAACTCCTAAGTCCCAGTTTCCTCATCTCTAAACTGAAGGGGTTGGCCTAGATGACCTCTCAGGTCCCTTCCAGCTCTAAATCAATGACCCTATGACCAATGACAGTGAACTCACTACTTTAGAAGTCCAGCTTTGCCACTAGCTGTGACCCAAGATAATTCATTTCACTCTAGAAGTGCTACAGGGATGGCTAGGTGGCACAGTGGATAAAGCACTGGCCCTGGATTCAGGAGGACCTGAGTTAAAATCCAGCCTCAGACACTTGATACTTACTAACTGTGTGACCCTGGGCAAGTCACTTAACTCTCATTGCCCTGCAAAAAACAAAAACAAAACAAAAAGTGCTACAAAAATATGGATCATTATTATTAACAATAATGACAATCATTTTTATTTACCGAGTTTCTATGTACTCAGCACATTGCTCTCCAAGAGGGTCAGGCAGGAACCAAAGTGGATCCTCAGGCTAAGGAGAAAGAGGAAACTGAGGCACAGAGAGTGACACTACTTTCCTGAGCTGTTTGACAGCAGCACCCAAGTACTTACTGACTGCTGGTTTTCCTTCCCTTGTTAGCTTTGCAGTGAGATTAACTCACACCGGTGAGAAGGAGCTCTCCCTTGTGTTCAGCTCCAAGAGGAAGGTTGCTGAATTCTATGCTGGGGAGCTGGCAATGTGGGAGATCTACCTCTCCCAGGGCCCGTGCCTCTCTCTGGCCTGGCTGGGCTGGGCCTGCCTTAACTCCCAAAGCCAACTGGATTTGTCTGCGCAGCCCAGTACCCGACAGCGTGGGTGCCAAAGGTACACAGGCTGTGCCCCCCAGGCTTCTTCTTGTAGAATTGCAGAAGGGTACCTGGCAGAGACACCAGGGAGGGGAGCGTGACTCCACTCCAGACAGCTATGGCCTCTCTTCCTCCAGTTCTGAGTGGAGCACTCCTTCGGTTAAACTGGTTGGACTAGGTCTTCCTGCTTATATGGTGTAACCCCTGAGGGCAGGGACTGCCTACACGAATCTGTTTGATGGTGCTTCTCATTTATGGAAATGTAATTGAAATGCACAAGTGAGACAAATGCTCCAAGAGAGTTTAAAAGAATTCCAATCTCTCTAGTGCTTTATGGTTGACAAAGCACTGTCTTAATAATAATGATAAATATACAGAATATCTCAAAAACCTTAGTGAAGTTTTAAGCTTTAATTTAAAGCTTAAACTTTTAAAAGCTTTAAGGCTGAGTCTTACAATAGGTAGAGGTAGGTGCTCCAGGTGTCCCTATCCTCATTTTATAGACGAGGAAACTGAGTGTTTACCCCCAAGAGCACACAGCTAATAAATGCCAAAGGTGGGATTTGAACCCATGTCTTTCTGGGTTTGTGTGTGTGTGTGTGTGTGTGTTTTGTTTTGTTTTTTGCGGGGCAGTGAGGGTTAAGTGACTTGCCCAGGGACACACACACACACACACACACACATACACACACACACACAGAGCTAGTAAATTGTCATGTGTCTGAGGTCAGATTTGAACTCAGGTTCTCCTGAATCCATGACCAATGCTTTATCCATTGCGCCACCTAGCTGCCCTCTGAACCCAGGTTCAGATTCTGTTCACTATACCACATTGGGAGGGAAGTCATAATAATCCCTCACATTTCTATAGTGTTTCAAGGTTTACAACATGCTGTCCCCACAATAACCCCATTGGATGTGTGAGGCAAGTCAGGCAGGTCGGGCAAGTCTCATCCTTCCCATTTTACAAAAGAGCTGTAAAACTGACATTCAACAAGATTAGGTAACTTGTGCACAGTCACCCAGCTAATAAGGATTTGAATTCTGATCTTCCCTTTCTATTGACCACAACCTCCTACTCTTATTCGAAAAGAAACTGAAATTCCTGGAGATTAAGGTGACTTTGAATCATGGAATTGATGGCGGAGGCTAAAAGAGTTAACAGGTAACCTATAGTAGCTATCAATAGTACCTAAAAGGGGTTAACAGACAAACTTAAGACTCGAGCTCTAATTTAGATCTGAGCTCAAGAGGGGCTATAATTTACAGACCCCAGCTCCCAAAGGGATTAATGGATAACTTAAAGACTTGGGCCTTCATTAATCACCACTCAGACATAGAGACAGGCTATAGAGATTCTTTTTTTTTGGTGGGGAAATGAGGGTTAAGTGACTTGCCCAAGGTCACACAGCTAGTGTCAAGTGTCTGAGGCTGGATTTGAACTCAGGTGCTCCTGAATCCAAGGCTAGTGCTTTTTCCACTGAGCCACCTAGCTGCCCCGGCTGTAGAGATTCTAATTGATAAATGAAAATATTCAGAAACTAGGCATGGGAATGAAAAGGTAACATGCGCAGAAAAGGCCAAATTTGTCTCCAGATTCACCTTATAACAGGTAAACCCCCAAAACACACCTCCACAGATAAAGGTACCTGTCTTGGGGTTTGGCTTAAGCTCCCAGGAACTTCAAATTAGGATAAACTCTCCCATGTACCTCCCTAAAGTGGAATTTATTATAATGAGATTGATAATCAGTTTATCCATACTATAAATATAACTAACTGTCTTTCCTTTCCCTATTCGAGAGACACCTCCATGATGTCCTCCCTGTGGTCACTCACAGTATTGCAATAAAACTTGGGAAACTGAGGCACTGAGTCTTGTAATTCTTTTGGGACAACTCACGATCAATCTTATCACCTTAATTTGCCATCCCACATCAGAATTGTAGACTTAGAAGGGTCCCTAGAAATCAAGGAGTTCAACGTCCTCTTTGGAGTCAGTCAACAAGTCAACAAACACTTATCAAGTGCCTACTGTGTGTGAGGCATTGTGCTAAGTGTGGGGAATACCAAGAAAATAAAATATCTCCCCTGCTCTGTGAGTTGTCTCGTAGCCTACTGGAGGGAAATAAAACAAATAACTATGTATAAAGAAGATAGATACTAGATAAATTAGAGCTAGTCTTAGAGCAGAGGCATTAGCATTAAGGGGAATCAGGAACAACAAGCATTTATTCAGTGAGCATTTACTAGGTATGAGGAGGGTGGCTAGGGGGCAGAACATATAGAACTCTGGGCCTAAAGTCAGGAAGACTAATCTTTATGAGTTCAAATCCCTCCTCGGATACTTACTAGCTGTGTGACCCTGGGCAAGTCACTTCATCCCGTTTGCCTCAGTTTCCTCTTCTGTAAAATGAGCTGGAGAAGGAAATGGCAAGCCACTCTAGTGTTTTTGCCAAGAAAACCCCAAAATGGGGTCAGGAAAAGTCAGATTCAAAGATTCAACAACAATAACAACAAGATGTTAGGAACTGCTTTAAGTGCTAACAATACAAAGAAAGAGCTCACATACTGATTACATGCAAATAAAATAGAGAATAAATGGAAGGTAATCCCAGAGAGGGATGCACCAGAAATTTTGGGGGGAATTTGGGGTATAATGGATTAGGAAAGGTCCCACAGAATGTGGGTTTTGAGCTGTTTTTCTTTCTTTCTTTTTTTTTTGCAGGACAATGAGGGTTAAGTGACTTGCCCAGGGTCACATAGCTAGCACATATCAAGTGTCTGAGGCTGCATATGAACTCAGGTCCTCCTGAATCCAAGACCCATGCTTTATCCACTTTGCCACCTAGCTGGTCCAGTTTTGAGCTGTTTTGAAAGAAGCCAATGAAGCCAGGAGGTAGACAGAGGTGATGACTGAGAAGATTCCAGGCTTAAATGATTGACAATACAAAGACATGGAAACTGGAGATGGAGAGTCATGTGTGAAGAACAATGAGTGGGCCAGTGCACCTGGAGCATAGAGTGGAAGGAGTAAATATTAAGACTGGAAAAGCAGGAAAGGACAAGTCTGTGAAGAGTTTAAAATGCCGGGCAGGATTTTCTATTCGATTCTGGAGGTAACCGGAAACCTGGAAATCTGAGACTCAGATCATTTAAATGACTTGCTTAAGATCAAATGACTTGGGGTAGCTAGGTAGCACAGTATATAGAGCAGAACACCAGACCTGGAGTCAGGAGGACCTGAGTTCAAATCCGACCTCAGACCCTTACTAGCCGTGTGACCCAGGATAAGTCATTTAACCTTGATTGCTTCAAAGGAAAAAAAAAAGATCAAATGACTCATAAGTAAGTAGTGCAGCCAGGTAAGGCTCCAATCCTACAATTGCAAACTGAAAATGAGTGAGTGGAAGTGACTTACTCAGGATGACAGAGTGAGTATTGGAACTGGGACTAGAAAGATCTTGTGACTCCAAGACCAGCGTCCTTTCCACAACAGTGAAACTCAAGGGAAGGAGTTACAGAGGAATGAAAAGATGTTACAGCCAGTTCTTAGCAATGATTCCTGCTTCTGCTCCTTCCTTTCTTGGAAGAGACCATGGCACACCCCTTCTCACAAGTCTTTGATTAATCCTTATTCCTTCGAAAAATCTATCCCCCTTAGCCTATCAGTGTCTTCACTCCACAATCTGCTCCCTATCTATGAGGATAATCATAACTGTAGTACCTGCATCACAGAGCTGCCTTGAGGCTCAAATATATGTAAGGAGTTATAGGCATTATTATTGACATTTTACGAATTGGGAAACTGAGGCTGAAAGGGGTGAAGTGACTTGACCAAGGTCACATGGCTATTAAAAGACAGAGCCGGGGCAGCTAGATGGCGTAGTGGATAGAGCACCGGCCCTGGAGTCAGGAGTACCTGAGTTCAAATCTGGCCTCAGACACTTAACACTTACTAGCTGTGTGACCATGGGCAAGTCACTTAACCTCACTAAAAAAAAAAAAAAGACAGAGCCAATACTTGAACTCAGGCCCCTTTTTGATAGAGGAGGGTCATTATACATGGATCAAAGCTAATTGGTTAGTATCATTCAATTCCATTGGTTGACATGATCTGAGGGTGGTCCAAATTAAAATGAGCTCTACAATGACAGGGAAAAGTATGCAAAAAGACTCTCTTCTTTTTTTTTCTTCTTTCTTTCTATTTTTTGCAGGGCAATGAGGATTAAGTGACTTGCCCAGTGTCAGGTGTCTGAGGTCGGATTTGAACTCAGGTACTCCTGAATCCAGGGCCAGTGCTTTAACCACTGTGCCACCTAGCTGCCCCCAAAAGACTTACTGAAGAGCAAGAGGCAAAGTCTAGATGTGGTATAATCCCATCAGTTCAATTTAGCCAGACAAAAGAATCAATCTCCATCTCTATTGTACCCTTATGCTGGTCACAAACAAGATTAGAATTTCCTGGACTTTGGGGGGGGGAGGGAGGAAAGAAGAGAGAAAGCAACTAAAAAAGAAGGGGAGATCGCTGGGTCCTCCAAGATATTGATTTTTTTTTCGGGGCAATGGGGGTTAAGGGTCACACAGGGTCACACAGCTAGTAAGTGTCAAGTGTCTGAGGTTGGATTTGAACTCAGGTACTTCTGAATCCAGGGCTGGTGCTTTATCCACTGCGCCACCTAGCTGCCCCCAGATATTGATTATTAATAATTATTTTCTCACAACACAAAAAACTTTAAAGATTAATCTACATTATTAACGTTTTCTCTATCACTTTCTTAAGTCTAGACAATCAACAAAACAATAAATCAAGACCTAAATAATTACCTTTGCTGATTTCTGAGTTATAAATGCTCACACTAAAAATTTTACAATTGGCTCTTGCTGGTTCAGGCTGATTCAGAGTGGTTCCACATTAGCTCCTTTAGGCTTCTAAAGGTTTCATTACCCTTTAGGCTGCCACAACTTACTACTGACCCACATGGAGCCGGCCGTCTGCTGAACCCCTGGATTTTCCACACATACTATTGTCTAATTGTAATTCCTGCATTTTTTCCTTGTGGAATTGATTTTTTGAACCCCAAAATGACCTTACATTTATGCTTATAAAATTAGAACACCTTAGATTAAGCTCATCTTTCTATCCTGTTAAGATCCTTTTGGGTACTGTCATCTAGCATTTTAGTAATCGTTTCCAGGTTAGGGTCTTCTACAAATTTAATAAGCCTTCCATCTCTGCCTTTACCTAATCCAGATTTCCCAGTTAAATCTAAAACTCTTTGCACCACACCAAATGATCTCTCCAAAAGATCTTCTCTTTCTATTATGCAATAATTATGGGGCAGCTAGGTGGCGCAGTGGATAGAGCACAGGCCCTGGAGTCAGGAAGACCTGAGTTCAAATTCGGCCTCGGACACTTAACATGTACTAGCTGTGTGACCCTAGGCAAGTCACTTAACCCCAATTGCCTCACCAAAAAAAACCCCAATTATGGGGCAGGTTCTATTACCATTTTCCACAGAATTAGATTAACAAGTTAAATGACCTACCAGAGTTGAAGTCTCTTGACTTCAACTCTTGACTTCCTCTGCACTAGACTTAGCACACAAATATATCTTAATAATTCCTGTGTTTAAAAAAACTTTTAGAAATCATGACCTGGTTCAGCAATCTCCTGCGATCTGAGAGTCCTGGGCCTTGTATGTTAGGTTAAGGAGGGAGAAGGGGTAGGTGATGACTTTGCACTGCTCTGCTTCATTTAAATTCAATTCACTTGCAAGACATTCCCCTCCACAAAGAAGGAATGAACAAAAACAGCTTAGGTTTAAGGGTGTAGGGAGAAGATTCCCTCTCCTTCATTCTCCCTTATTGTGTAGTAGGAGAAATGCTTCCTAGGGCCCTGGCTTTTCGTCTGGGCTAATTTGTCCTAAGGTTTCACCTTATGTAGCATAGGCTGGTTCTTGTCTGTAAGACCTGACTGACCAAGAGGACTGGCTCACTGGCTGACTACAAAAGGCTGAGAGGAGCTCCATCTTTCTCTCTCTGAGGTCTGTGATTATGGACTGACAACATGATAAACACTGAGAAACTGCCCTCAGTGGAATCAACATGGTGTCCCCTGCTCTGGCTAAGTGAACCTCCTTTTGCTAACCATGTTAAATCTTCCACGATGTCTCATTTCATTCAAACCCTGAACCTAAACTCCCAGGGGACCAGCCTGAGTCTGGACTAGCCCACCACAGAGGGGCATAGGAGAAAATGCACGGGATTGGAGTTAGAGGATTTGGGTCTGAATCTGCTCTGGAAGAACAGAACTGTGCCCTAGGGCACTTCCCCAGTTTGGTCCTCAACTTCTCCCTCTGTAAAATGGGTGATTGGAGGACGTGGTCTATGGTCTTTCTCAACTCTAAATCCTACAAGCTCTCTGTTTCTTTTTGTTTGTTTTTTGAGAAGTGATGGGGATTAAGAAACAGAGAGCTTGTAGGATTTAGAGTCTGTGTGTCAGGCACTAGACGGAACACAAAAAGAAGCAAAAGACAGTTCCTGCCCTCAAGGACCTTGTAATCTAATGGGGTAGCCAATATGTAAACAAATACATACAAAGCAAGCCATATACAGGATAAAAGGGGGAATGATGAACAGAGGGAAGCACTGGGATTTTTCAAGATGAACAAAGAGGCCCTGATGTGAAGTAGGAAGACCTGGGTCCTAGAATCAGAAGTAAAAGAGGTAGGTCCTAGAAGAAGACCTGGGAACAAGAGGTGGAAGATGCAGGGTAGCAGCTGGAGGCTGCTAGACCAACTACCCATGAGCCACAGCTGTCTACAGGTAAAACAGGCTGCCTCAGGAGGGAGCGACTTTCCCATCACTGGATACCTTCAGGCAGAGCTCATTGGGATGCTGTAAAAGGGTTTCTTGGTTAGATAAGGGCTGGCCTGGATGACCTCTTTGGTTCCTTCTGGCTGTAAATCCTACAGTCTATTCCAGCCTCCTATCCAGTGAAAGAATTCTGTCTTTTACACCTATGGCAGAAGGTCCTTCAAACTCTGCTGGAACACTTCTGGTGACAGGGAGCTCATTTCTTCCCACTCCATCTCAGGGTACCTATGGCTGATTGGAAGTGTTTTCTTTCTTTCTTTCTTTCTTTCTTTCTTTCTTTCTTTCTTTCTTTCTTTCTTTCTTTCTTTCTTTCTTTCTTTCTTTCTTTCTTTCTTCCTTCCTTCCTTCCTTCCTTCCTTCCTTCCTTCCTTTCTTTGCAGGCAATGGGGGTTAAGTGATTTGCCCAGGGTCACACAGCTAGTAAGTGTCAAGTGTCTGAGGTTGGATTTGAACTCAGGTCCTCCTGAATCCAGGGCCGGTGCTTTAACCACTGCACCATCTAGCAGCCCAGCAGTGCTTTCTTACACTAAGCTTAAATCTGCCCCCCTTATAGCTTAATTCAGGGGTTGAAACTCCTTTGTCCGGAGGGGCCCCTCTTATAACTGGGCAGACAAGAAGAGGCAGAAGAGCTCTGTGATTGGTGGGACAGGAGCTAGCACCAACTTTGTGCACCTGTTCCTAAAGCATCTCCTTCCATTTCTGGAGGGAATCTCCTTAGGGTAGGGTGCTGCTAATCCTCTCTCTTCCCACTAGAGCCCTTGGTGTTAAGAGCATCAGAGTCACAGTTGTTCCCTTCTGGGCAGAAATTCACAAGGGGCTGCTAGAAGGCAGGTGGTGGCATCACTTCTTTGGCATGGTTTTCAACTTCCTGTGTGACACGTGTGCAGGAGACTCTTGGGTGAGCACTATGACCTGCCTGAAGAAGAGCCCTGGAGTCAGAAGACTTGAACTTAAGTTCTAGCTCGGGCACTAAGGGTGGTAAGCTCGATGATCCCCTCTGTGTCCTGTCCCATCTGTCAAATAGTCTTGATGGTACCTCCCCAGCAATTGTTGTGAGGGAAGCACTTTCTAGACTTTAAAGTCCTATAGAAATGCAGTTATTTATAACATCATCATCATCACCCACCAGTCTGGATTTCAGCTGGCTGAAGAGAATGAAATTCAGGGGCTTCCTGCTTACCCTCTGAAGGCTTGGGCACGCCCTCTCCTTGGCACATTTAAAGTCTCTCGACTGACTTTAAGCATCATACAATTGACAAGAAGGCAGAGGCTGACTGTGACCAGCAAGATGGCAAGAGAGCTGTTTCCTACAAACTTTCAAATCCCAGACCCAAAAGAAAGGAACCATATGCCAAATATGGAGTAATTACAGCAAAACACCATAAGCATACAGAACCCCTACACAAACTCAAAAACCTCAAGCATCAACACCAGAAATGTTTAATACTTCCAGCTCTCATTCAGTCCCCTGTCTCTGACAAGTAAGCTAGAACTGGCTCCCAACTATGGGTCTAGATACAGTGACCCTCCATAGTCATGATTCTTCCTAAACTGCTTCTGACTGTCCAACCATAAAATAGGTGACAGACACTGATGGTGCTCCCTCACTCAAAGGGAAGAAGGTGGGGAAAGTGAAAATTCCAGAATAATGAAAGACAAGGTCATATGACATCAGAACTACAGGTTGAATCAAGAGATTCACAGATCATCACCAGAAAGAATCTTGTTCTTCAAACTTCAAGGGGCATGGTGTTTAATTGGACAGTGTCAGTGACAAACACATTTTCTAAGAATCTAAGAGGGGGGCAGCTAAGTAGCACAGTGGATAAAGCACTGGCCTTGGATTCAGGAGGACCTGAGTTCAAATCCAGCCTCAGATACTTGACACTTAACTAGATGTGTGACCCTGAGCAAGTCACTTAACCCTCATTGCCCTGCAAAAACAAACAAACAAACAAAAAAAGGGGGAAAAAAAGAATCTAAGAGGAAGATCTTCAAATATGTGATAAAGGCAATACAAATGATATGAGATTATTTTGCATTCCAGAACAATCATAAGAATCATAAATTGCAAAATGCAAAAGATCTCAAGATACAACTCCAAATAACAGATACTCCAAAACTGAGCTTGGTGGCTGGTGTTGTTCAGTCCCCCTCTTCGTTGACCCCATTTTGGGGTTTTCTTGGCAAAGATACTGAAGTAGTTTGGTAATTTCCTTCCCCAGCTCATTTTAGAGATGAGGCACTGAGGCTAACAGCGTTAAGTGACTTGCCCAGGATCAAACATCTATTAATGTCTGAAGCCAGATTTGAACTCAGGAAGATGAGTCTTCCTGACTCCAATCTGGCATTCTCTCCACAGTGTCACCTACCTGCCCCAAACTGAGCCTAATAATCAACCAAAAAAGGATAGATAGTAAACAAAAGAGAGCCATTGGAAACATTCTGGCAAAAATAAATAAATGAAATAAAAAAGCTGAACAGATTAAGTTAACTCGTAAATACCTAAACAACAGACGAACTTAAAAAAGAAAATAAACAGGGGCAGCTAGGTGGCACAGTGGATAAAGCACTCGCCCTGGATTCAGGAGGACCTGACTTCAAATCTAGTCTCAGATACTTGACACTTACTAGCTGTGCCACCCTGGGCAAGTCACTTAACCCTCATTGCCCTGCCAAAAAAAAAAAAGAAAAAGAAAAGAGAAAGAAAAAAGGAAAAAAAGAGAATAAACAGAAATAAACAGCAAGATGAATTCTCTCAGGTTTTATAGATTATCATTTAAAAAAAACAAGGAAAATTGATCTTTGGGGTAAAGGAAAATACAAGAGGCATCATTAAGGGATAAAAAGGACTGAAGAGCTAAAGATTTAAGAGGAACTTAAAGAAGTATGAGAAGCAAAAGTGGAAGAGTTGAATTAATGAACAAAATCTCCTAATCCCTTCCTTATAAGCAAATCAGTAGCTTTTGTGAGTGGGAATAACAGAGGGAAGTTGTACAAATGGGAAGAGGGGAGGGAAGGATAAGAGAAAACAACCAATGTACCCTTATAGTCTGAGGATGAAAAGGGAGGAGAGATAACTCCTTTAGTCTCTCAGAAAAGGGGAGAGGTTGGTGGGGTTAAGAGAAAAGGGTAAAAGCAATGGAAGGCAGGAGGAAGAAATTCCTAGGGGAGCTCATGACCAAGAGTGGTAAGAGAAACCAAGACGAGGTTAGAAACCACAGTGTTAGGAATGGAGACATGATCATGGTAAGGGTAGGGGAAAGGTCAGAGCCTCATGATTCATGACATAATACAGCTCCAAAAATAGAGGCCATCATTGAAGACCCAGCCCTCACATAAAATTGCTTCCAAAAAGAGTTGTAGAATCCCAGAATGTTGGGTCTCATATGGACCTCAGGACATAGGATGAGAGAGCTATAAGGTAACTTGGTACAGAAACTATCAGAACACAGAAAATAGGGAGGCAATACAGGTAAGAAGGTCAGATTGGCATCATGAAGCTTGGGTTTCCATTTTGGGTTTGTCACTTACTACCTTGGGTCAGTCATATATAACCTCTCTGGACCTTAGGTCCTCATCTGTAAAATAAAGGAGTGAAATCTGAAGGCCTCTAAGGGCCTTTCCAACTCTAAATCTCTGGTCCTGTGAATGTAGAATGTTAGAACTGGAAAGGATCATTGAATAGAATGCAAGATGTCCTAGAACATAGAACGCTTGCTGGGGAAAGATCTTAAAAAAGAGAATGTCAGAGCTAAAAGGGATTTTAGAAAATAAACTATTAGAGCTTGAAGGGGGCCTTGGAAAATAGAATCTAAGAATAGAAAGGGATCATGGAACCAATGGACCAGTGGAATGTCAGACCTCGGAGGGACCTTCAAACATAAACAGCCCAGGACAGTCACCTCTTCATTTCTCATCAGACAATAATTCCAACGACTCTATCGTGTCATCTACCCTCCCCCACCCTTGCTCCTTTTCAGCCTTTTTTTTTTTTTAATGTGTTCTTTCCCCATTACAATACAAGCTCCATGAGGAGAAGGAGTGCCTTTCTTTTTGCTTGTATTTTTATTTTCAGAGTAACTTAGCATAGTGCCTGGCACACAGTAGGTGCTATAGAAATGATTATTTTCACTATCATCCTAGCACAGTGCCTTGTACATAGTAGGTGGTATATAAATACTTATTTTCAGCCCCACCCTCAAGCACAGTGCCTGGCATTTAATGCTATATAAATGCTTATTTCCACCCCTCCCCCCCCAACACAGTGCCGGGCACATAGTAAGCACTATATAAATGTTTGTTGACTAAATGATTAACTAGAAAGGCCCCTAGAACATAGAATGTTAGAACTGGAAGTGATCTTAGAACACAGACTATCTGAGTTTGCAGGGAATCTCAAAACAAAGAAGATGTTGCTATTAATGCTGGAAAGGACCAGAATGTTAGAAATGGAAGGGACTTTTAAGGATCATATAGCCAGAGGGCTCTTAATCGTGTGTGTGTGTGTGTGTGTGTGTGTGTGTGTGTGTGTGTGTGTGTGTGTGTGTGTGTATGCAATGAGCACTCCTGGCAGTCTGGTGACGCATATTGTTTTTAACGTCATAAATGGGAAAAACAAGATTACCATGGTAACCAGTTATACTGGAACACAGGGATCAAAATGTAAAAAACAAAAAAACAAAAACCCAAACCAAAAAAAAAAAAAAACAGCGATAGACCCCAAGTTGAGAACCCTGGATCTGGTCTAACTCAGTCAATGAACAGATAGGCAAACTGAGGCCCGGGGTGATGGTGACATACCCATGGGTCACCTATTACATTTTTGGCAGAGTGTGAGCTAGCAGCAGATGCAGGGTGGTGGTGATGAATCTTTATAGGCAACTGTTCTCCATTAAGCTTCCCCAGGCTAGGAGGAACATAAGCCACTTGCCAATGATAACAAATAACAACAATAAAAAAAGAACATCATTGGTTAACACAGTCCCAAGGCGTAGCCCTTTATCTCCTGAATGTTGTAAAATCCTTCAAACAAAAGTCATCTAATTTCATTAAAAATAAACAAATAAAGCAGCAATGACATTGCAATCCTGCCCTTATACAAGTCAGACGTAGTGGTCTGAGTGTTGGATGTGGGCTAAAATTCTGCCTGTCCCTTACCTTTTCTGAATTTAAGTTTCCTCTCCTATAAAATGGAAGAAAGGAAACAGGTATTTATTAAGCACCTACTAAACACCAGGCACTGTCCTAAGAACTTTACAAATATTATCTCATTTGATACTCACCAATGAGCTAGGTGTGATTATTACCCTCATTTTACAGAAGAGGAGACTGTGGCAGACAGAGGTGAAGTGACTTGCCCAAGGTCACACAGCTTGTAAGTGTTTGAACTCAAGTCTTCCTGATTCTAGGTCCAGTGTTCTATCTACTGCACCACCTGGCTGCCTTTGATGGGGATAATACCCATATTACTAACCTCACAGGCTTGTTATAAGGCTCAAATGAAATAACATATGCAAAGCCATCCATGTCAGTTATTCTTATCCCAGGAATCCTATACTCTAAGACAGTCGTTCTCAAACTGTGGTCCATGGACCCCTAGGAGATGCTATGACCCTTTCAAGGGGCCCTTAATGTCAAAACTATTTTCATAATAATACTAAGGCATTATTTAGTTATTAAAATAGCCCTTCCTTTTCCAACTACATATCTGTGTGTGGTCAGATTTTCTTTATATACTTTAACCAAAGCAACATTTTATAACAAGTTGAATTAAAGAAGCAGATCTGAGAATTCAGTTGTCTTCTGAATGGCCAGACATTAGAGAGATTTATAAAAATGTATAAAACAATGCCATTCTTTTCACTCATTTTATTGTTTTGAAAAATAGATATTTTTCATAAAAAATATGATTTTTATGCTAACATATAATGTCCCTTCTAGCTCTAGATTTATAGTCCTAATAATTTACTGGTTCATAAATTCTCACAATCAAAAGGGAAGGAGGCATTATGGTAAAATGGGAAGTGGGAGAATAGCTGTGGAGTCAGAGGATCTGGGTTCAAATCCTTCCTCTGACATTTATTACTTGTAGAAGCTTAAACAAGTCACATAACCTTTCTTTGAGTTTTAGTTTTCTCAGATTGGGGTTGGGAGTGGTCTTCTCCTCCTTTAGAACTTAAGATCTTAGAAGGCATATAACCCAACACATACCAGAAAGGGGCGGGGGGGGGGGGGGAGTAGCTAGGTGGCTCAATGGATAGAGCATTAGGCCTGAAGTCAGAAAGCGCAGAGTTCAAATTGGACCTCAGGATAGTTCCTAGCCGTGTGGTCCTGAGCAAGTCAATTAAATTAAACTGGAGAAGGAAATGGTGAACCAATATAGTATCTTTGCCAAGAAAACCCCATGAACAGTATGGTCCACAAGGTCACAAAAATGGCCACAATTGTACAAATACTGGAATGAGAATCATCTCTATAGCATCCTCCTCCTCATTATTGTTATCATCATCCTTGCATTTGTGCAGTGATTTAAGATTTGCAAAGTGTTTTTTTACAAATTACGTCTCATTTCATCTTCACAACAATCCTAGGAGATAGGTGTTATTATCCCCATTTTACAGATGAGGAAACTGAGACCAAGGCAGGTTAAATGACTTGCTCAGTGTCATAGCTAGTAAGGTTCTGAGGTTGCATTTGAACTCAGATCTTCCTGACTACATGTCCAGTGCTCTGTGCACTATGCCTCTCCAACAAGTGGCCATCCAGCTTCCATTTGAATACAAGCAGTGATCAAGAACTCATTATTTTTTGAGTCAGTCCATTCTACTTTTAGACAGTTCTAATTGTTAGAAGTAGGGCAGCTAGGTGGCACAGTGGATAGAGTGCTGGGGCTAGAGTCAGGAAGACCTGAGTTCAAATCCAGCACTGGAAACTTGATAGCTATGTGATCCTGGGCAAGTAATTTAATCCTGCTTGCCACAGTTTCCTCATGTGTAAAATGAACTGAAGAAGGAAATGGCAAACCAATATCTCTGCCAAGGAAACCCCAAATAGGATCATGAAAAATTGGACACGACTGAACAACAAGAAAATGGTTAGAAAGATCTTCCTGTTATTGAACTGAAATCTACTTCCCTGTAACTTCTACCCCAGAACAAGCACTTTACAAATATTATCTTATTTGATTCTTATAACAGCCCTGTGAGGTAACAGAACCTAAGTTATTTGCCATGGATTGCACAATTAAAAAGTGTCTAAGGCTGAATTTGAACTCAGGTCTTCCAATGCTCTGTCTGCTACATTATCTAGCATATGACCCAAATGATCCCATTTGGGATGTTAATACTTGTAGCTTCTGCTTTTGGAGGATTGTTGTGAGGCTCGAATAAGATAATTCATGTAAAATGTTTTGCAAATATTAAAACACTCTAAATACCAGTTGATTATTATTCAATATCAAACATCATCATTCTTACAGTTGACATATTGAAAGTTGCCTGGTATCTGCTTACCCTAGATTGCTGCATCTGGGAAAGGTGAAATTGTCACAATGGAAATAGTCATGGGACCTGAGTTCAAAACCTAACTCTGCCACTTACTACTTGTGAGAATGTGAGGAATTCACTTAACCTGTTGCGGGCATAGTTTCCTGTTCTATAAAATAAGGATTAGAGTAGACGATCCCCAAGGCCCTTTCAGTTCCACATTTGGGTTCTATGATAGCTCTATACTCTTTTTTTGTGGGGCAGTGAAGGTTAAGTGACTTGCCCAGGGTCACACAGCTAATGTCAACTGTCTGAGGCCAGATTTGAACTCAGGTCCTCCTGAATCCAGGGCTGGTGCTTTATCCACTGTACCACCCAGCTGCCCTGATAGCGCTATACTCTTTTTTTTTTTAAAGTGAGGCAATTGGGGTTAAGTGATTTGCCTGGGGTCACACAGCTAGTACGGGTTAAGTGTCTGAAACCCCATTTGAACTCAGGTCCTCCTGAATCTAGGGCCAGTGCTCTATCCACTGTACCACCTAGTTGTCCCAGCTCTATACTCTTGATGATAGATGAGGACAAGCCCTAATGTTGAGGAGCCACTCAGGAGAGTCTGCAGGCCTTGAAGAGGTGAGGAGCTCCTTACTGGACCTCATTTTTGTACCCAATTAGAGCAAAAAGCAGGAGCTTTTTTTTTTTTTTTTTGCACTGCCTGGCTTACCACATCACTGCAGCCTTTGTCATCAATAAGCTATAACCAGCTGAATTGTTCCCTGTGGGACAAAGCTTTATAGACAGAGCTTGAGTTAGGGAGTTCAACTCCTTAATTTTAAAGATGGGGAAACTAAGCAAGAGGTTAAGGAACTAGTCTAAAGTCATACAGATAGTAAAGAGTAAAGCAAAAATTTGAACTCAGGTCATCTGTCTTTAAATCTAGCAATTTCTCTACTGAATGACTCTGAGTCATGGGATCATGCATCTAGCCAGTCAGTGTGTCAGTCAATAAGCATTTATTAAGTACTTATTATATACCAGGCACTGGGCTAAGCAGTGAGGAGACCAAAAAAGGCTAAAAATTGGTCTCTGCCTTCAAGAAACTTACATTATAATGGGAAAGAGGAAGGGAACAAGCATTTATTTATTCAGTACCAGGCACTAAATAAATTCAGCACATTTTATGGGCTTTATCTCATTTGATAGTCACAAGAACCTTATGAGGTAAGTACTATTACGATCACCATTTTATAGTTGAAGAAACTGAGGCAGGCAGGCAACATGCAAATAAGTAGTGTGTATAAGCATACTATAAGGTAATATCACAGGGAGTCAAGTCATCAAATCTCCATTTTATTGATGAGGAAACTGAGACCCAGAGATTAGGTAATTTGTCCAAGAAGTAAAGGGTAGCTAGAGGTGGCTCACTGCCAGGCCTGGAGTCAGGAAGACCTGAGTTCAAATCTGGTCTCAGACACTTACTTACTATCTGTGTGACCTGTGGCAAGTCACTTCACCCTGTTTGCTTTAGTTTCCTTATCTGTAAAATGAGCAGAAGGAAATAGCAAACCATTCCAAGTATCTTTGCCAAGAAAACCCCAGGGCAGCTAGGTGGCGCAGTGGATAAAGCACCAGCCCTGGAGTCAGGAGTACCTGAGTTCAAATCCGGCCTCAGTCACTTGATACTTACTAGCTGTGTGACCCTGGGCAAGTCACTTAACCCCAATTGCCTCACCAAAAAAAGAAAAAGAAAAAGAAAACCCCAAATGAGGTCATGAAGAGTTGGACATGACTGAAAATTAATCAACAACAACCAAGAAGCAAGTGTCAAGGGTAGGATTAGAACTCAAGGCCTCCAAGAATTCCAAGTTCTGCACTCTCCACTACACCACAGTAAACAAATAGACTGTTATCATGACCTTGGGCAAGCCAAATGCCTACTGTGTGCAAAACACTGTCAAAATTGGGTCTTCTCACCCGTATAAGGGAGCTGACAACATTTGTGCTACCAGCCTGAGAAAAACAAAACCCTATAAAGATCTAGAGAAGAGGGAGTGATGAAAACTATGAACCCTCCGGGAGAATACCACAGAAACCACCTAGTCTCTGCCAGCATGCCACCACAGACCCTCCAGGGAAGGGAGACAGGAAGGAGAAGGAGCCCACCCACAGCCTGGATGGCTGACTGTCTAGGGCAGACGTTGGAGCAAAGCCATGGCCAAGATGAACATTCAGGAAATGGGGAGGCTAATCTCCCCTGGGGCTCTGCTTCCTGGCTTTTTAAGCAGTCGACTTGGCACCCCTCCTCCTGAAATTTAAGACCTAATGAGCTGATTAGTTGCAGAGTTGTCTGGTTCAAGGGCAGGACTCCAACTGGGTGGGGAGAGGCAGAAGCACAACCCAAGCCACACCCACCAACCGCCTGCGTGGATTTTATACAATCTGAGAAATGGAAGAGAATTGATATAGTTCAGCCACCTTTATTACAGAGGACACAAAGGTCCAAAATGGAGCGTGACATGGTGGACAGTGATTGACCTGGAATCAGGAAGACCTGGGTTCAAATCCTGCCTCAGATTCTAGCTGTGTGATTCTGGGTAAATTGCATAACCTCTGTGCACCTCAGTTTCTTCAATTGCAGAAGGAAGATAATAATAGCACCTACCTCCCAGGGTGATTGCAAACCTCAAAGCACTATAAAAAACTAGCTGCTGTTGTTATTATTATTAGCTATTATTACCCCAAGGCCATCCAGTAAATTAGTGGGAGAGAGGGCTTCACTCCTTGGGTTGTTTTCTTTCTACTGCCTCAAAGCTATCAACCCATACTAGTCTGCATCCCCACGCAAAGGCCCACACCCTTCACTGACATCTTAGCCCGGTGAAAACTAGAGTGATTTAAGGTGCTATTATAGACTTGCTATGCCAGGAGGCTGGCCTCAATGCCTGACAATGGCCCCTAGAGTTCTGAGATTCTCAGCTTCTATACACTGGAATCACTAAAAGATCTCCATTCATTGTGGACCCTGAAAAAGCAGAGACACCAGGTGCTCTGAGATCCCAGAGAGCCAAGTCTTCTCTCACACAGTCACCTCCCTAAGCCTTGGTCCTCACCTGGACCATGACTATTACAACTGCCTATTGATCCATTTCCCAGCTCCCAGTCCCTCCTCCATTCTCCATACAGCTTCCAAATGGATATTCCTAAAATACAGGCTTGACTGGGTCACTCCTTGGCTCAAGAAGCTCTAGTGGCTCCCAATTGACCCCTATTTGCAATCATTCTCCTTTTACTCCTAATCCCTGTACTCCCAAGATCAAAACCTCCTTCCTTTGGCCAAGAGTCCCCTAAATAGGTTGTATCTACCTATAAGAATACTTGAGGGTAAGGGCTGTCTCACTTTTGTCTGCATATACCTACCACCTACCACCTGGCACATAGTAAGGGCTTAATAAATGCTAATTGATTGATCTTTCGGTTGTAAATTTACAACCCTATGAAAGAATCCTACAATGCTCCTTTGCTTTTTGGTATATATAGCCCTGTGTTACCTACATTTTCATATATACATTCCTTCCTCCACTAAATGCTACCTTGTAATTATTTATATATGTACGGGTTATCTAGGATGTGAACTCTTAAAACAGGAATTGTTTCATTCTTGTCCTTGCATTTCCTGAGCCTGGAACACTGTAGGTAATTAATACATACTAGTTGATTGGTTTGATTCCTCTCTAATAGTCTGTGCAACTCCACAAGGGCAGGTATCGTATCTTCTTCATGTGTTTGCTCTACAGCACAGGCCCCTACATAGAGAGGGTGATGCCTAGGTTCATGTGCTCAGAAGGGGAAGAGAGCTTTTTTTTTCCCCTCTCGGAGAATGTAGAGTTGGAAGGGACTTTGAAGACCAATCTATTCTAGTCCTCATTAATTTTACAGGTCAGGAGGGCAGCTAGGTGGCATAGTGGATAAAGCACTGGCCCTGGATTCAGGAGGACCTGAGTTCAAATATAACCTCAGACATTTGACACTTGCTAGCTGTGTGACCATGGGCAAGTACTTAAACCTCATTGCCCTGCCCCCCCAAATTAATTTTAAAAGTTTACAGGTGAGGAAACTGAGGCCCAAAGAGAAATGACTTGACCAATGGCTCACAGCAAATTAGAGGAAGATCTCAGACCAGAACTCAGGTTTCTTGACTTCAAGGTCAGGGCTTTTTCCAAACCACTCTGTTGTTTCCACTTTTGGGCTATGCAGAATAAATCACAAAATTTTAGTTAGAATGGAGCTTCAGAGGTGGGTCAGTGGATAGAGCACTGGGCCTGCAATCAGGCCTGACCTGAGTTCAAATGTAGCCTCAAAGCTTCATAATTGTGATGCTGGGCAAGTCACTTAACCTCTGATTGCCTAACAAAATGGATTCACTAGAGAAGAAAATGGCAAACCACTCCAGTAACATTGCTAAGAGGTCATGAAGAGTTGAACACAATGGATCAACAGCCAAAGAGAGCTTAATATATAGAATGTTAGAACTGGAAGAGACCTTAGATCATAAAATGTTAAAGACAGAGAGAACCAAAGAGCAAAGAATTCTAGAGGTAGGAAATTTTAGAACATAGAATGTTAGAGGTGGAGAGAACCTTCACAGAAAAAAGGATGTTACAAGTGGGAAAGACTTCAGAACATAGAAGGTCAGCATTGGAAGGGACCTTGGAACACTGAATTTCAAAGCTGGGAAGGACCTTAGAACACAGAATGTCAGAACTGAGAGGAATCTTAGAACACAGAATGTCAGAACTGGGAGGGACATCAGAGCATAGAATGTCAGAAATGGGAGGAATCTTAGAACACAGAATGTCAGAACTGGGAGGAATCTTAGAACATAGAATGCTTGAGCTGAGAAGGACCTCAGAACATAGAATGTCAGACCTGAGAGGATCCTCAGAGCATCCTCAGAGTGAGAAAGAAGGACCTCAGAGCATGGAATTTCAGAGCTGGGACAGCTCTCAGAACACAGAAGGGCCCTTAGAGCCAGAAAGGAATTTGGAACATAAACTCTTAGAGCTGAAGGCGACTTTTGAACATAAAAGGTCAAAACTAAAAGGGGCTTTAGAAAGTAGCTAGTCCACCCCCTCTCATTTTACAAGAGGAAACTGAAGCAACTTGTCCAAGGCTATGCTGCTGGCGTCAGGAACTCCCTATATCCCTCACCACCTCCAACCCCTTTGGAACCAGCTCAGTTCAGTTCCAAGAGACTTCTGGGTTTGCAGATCTGGAAGGAAACCAGACTTAAGGGGTGGAAGATCCTGCTCAAGTCAAGGGAGTCCAGGAGTGCCAGCGATTTAGGCTGTCCCTAAAGCAGAGCTGAGTCCTTGGAGCTGGCAAAAGGATACAGTACACTCAGTATTTGGCTCTCCCTGAATCCCCAGCCCTGGTTGCAGGGGTGTGCTTTACTTCTTCTTTCTCCACATTTTAAAAAATAAACTCATAGAATCACAGAGTCACAGAGATGGAAGGGATTTCAGAAGTCATTTAATCTAATTGGTATCTGAACAGGAATCTCCTTTAGAGCATCTCTGACAGTCATCTGCCTGAAGACCACTTCAGATCTTCCTTATCCACTGAAGTAGAGCAGCTAGGTGGCGCAGTGGATAGAGCACTAGCCCTGGAGACAGGAGGACCTGAGTTCAAATACAGGTTCAGACACTTGACACTTAACTAGCTGTGTGACCTTGGGCAAGTCACTTAACCCCAATTGCCTTAAACATCTGGGGTCATCTTCAGTCGTTCTGATGTGTATCCCGACACTGGACCCAGATGGCTCTAGAGGAGAGAATGAGGCTGGTGACTTTGCACAGCTTTACCTCACATAAAATCTAATTCATTGCAAGTCATGACATCTGTCATGGTCCTCTTAGAGAACATATGACAAACAATTAAAACAAACAAATCTACTGAAGCAACCTGTCAGAGCTATAACTAGCAATGTTTGAACCTGCAATAAGCAAGAGTGGTGGGTAGGAGGAGAGGTTTACCCGAGATGTGGCCATGGTGGTATATGAAGCCTGCCCCATGATTGGATAAGGCTCCTAAGCTATTGATGGGAGAGGAAGCCTCCCCTAGGAAAAGATTGCTATTGCCTATATAGGAGTGGGGCAAGGTGGGCAGGGAAAGATACCTAGGAGAGAGGACTGTCAGGTACCCTCTAAACATCTTGGCAAGGCTCTGATTGCCCAGACCTAGTTATGGTTCTGCCATCCATTTCACTTATAGATAAATGGTTGTGAGAAAATGTTTGCTCAGAACAAGCTAAAATCCATCTCCTTATAATACTCAGCCATTGATCTTGGTTCTGTACTCCAAACTAAGAACAACAAATCTAATCTTTCTTTCTTTCTTTCTTTCTTTTTTTTTTTTTAGGGCAATGAGGGTTAAGTGATTAGCCCAGGGTCAAGTGTCTGAGGCTGGATTTGAACTCAGGTCCTCCTGAATCCAAGGCCAGTGCTTTATCCACTGTGCCACCTAGCTGCCCCCAAATCTAATCTTTCTTACACAACTCCCATTCAAGAACTTTTAGATAACCGCTCTATCTCCCCTTAATCTTCTCTTCTTGAGGCTACACATTCCCATATCATTCAAATGACACTTGTATGCCATGATCTCCATTTCCTTCACCAACCTTGTTGCCCTCCCTGGGGTCCCATCCAATATGTCAATGTCTTTCTAAAATGTCCTAGGACCCTAAACAGAATGCAGTACTCTAACGTTGGGTCTGTCCAGGGAAGAGGACTGCAGGGCCATCATCTTCTTTGTTCTGATAACTCTGCTTCTCAATTTAGTTTACAGTAGATGGCATTAGCTTTTCTTTTTTACTTGTCACCCTCCTAATTTGTGCTAAGCTTTAAATTCACTAAAACCCCTAGACTTTTTCCACACAAACTTTTGTTTAGCCATGTCCACCTCATATTATGCTCATGTAATTGACTTTTTGTATATAAATGTAGGATTTTACATTTATCTCTACTAAATTTTATCTATCTAGTCAATGTAGATCATTCATCCTGAACTCGACCCTGAGTTAGAGTATTATAGATTCAGAGTTGGAAAATCCCTTATGGCCATCCAATGTATTAGCTATACCTCTAAGTTTTGTGTCATTTATAAATTTTGTATATCCATTTATAACTTCACCTAAGATATAAATATGTTAAATGAAAATGAAAAAAATATTAAATATAACAGAATTTACAACAAATCCCTAGGGTAGGTACATTGTGAAAAACATCCTTCCAACAAGACACTGATCCATTAATCACTCTTTGGGTCTGGTTTTGAATTCACCAAAGTTATCATCTAGTCCACATTTCTCCATCTTGTCCATTTGGATATGAAGCCTTGCTGAAACCTAGATATACTATTTATCAAAAAAAAAAAACCAATGAAGTTAGGCACGACTCCTCTTCAATGAAGTCATACTAGCTCTTAGTGATTGCTGCTTCCCTTTCTAAATGCTCCCAAACCATCCCTTTAATGATTCATTCTAGAATTTTGTTAGGAATCAAAGTCTATTTGCCTGACCTATACTTGAGAGGTGAACCTTTTAGTATTTTTGAAAGCCAGAACAACATTTATCCAACTCCAATACTATTGTTGTTCTCCCGTTTTTCATCATATTTTAAAGCCCACAAGCAGCCATCACACTCATTCATTCATCATCACAAATCATTCAGCTTACATTACATAGAAGTGGCCCCTTCTATGAAATATGAGGATAACTCTCTTTGTGGGAAGGACTGAGGCAGAACTTTTCCTTGTATTTTAGCCAATACTTTTTTTTGAGTCAGCTGTGGTACAGAGGAAAAAACAATGGATTCAGATCTATTTTCAAATCCCAGATCCACCATTCATGAACTGGATAATTTTTATAAGTCACAACTTTTTTGAGTTTCCGTTTTCTCATCTGTAAAATGAAGATGATAATAGCTGTAGCATCTACCTAATAAGCATCAATTTAACTGTTGGTACTCTAAATGGGAAATTTTTGTCCAGTGAACAGTCAGAAGATATAAGGAAGTTGAAAGTAAAGTAAAGGATGATTTATAGGTTTTCTTAAGAGAAGCAAATAAAGGAGTTAATTTCATTGGACACTCAAAGTTAAAAAGAAATGTCATTTCATGGGATATCTGGTCATTTCACCTTGAATAGCTCATAACAATTGTAAACAATTAGGCCACAATGAAAATAACTGTATTTTATGTGCCCACAACCATACCAGAGGATGAAGAAATAAAGAAATATTATGAAAAACTCAAAACCAAGTAAAATCATCTGGAGTAATTTCTTCAAACAAAGGTTGTCCCTGGGGATGATGGTAGAACAACCAAAAGATATCAACTGCTTATAGATGTCTAAGACATTTCATAGCTATATAATATCATTACTACTAATTAGTTAAGACTGAAAATCAAAATCAACATCAAATTAGAAAAAAAATTTACCCTAGTACATACAGTTCTAACCTCATTTATTCAAACAAGTTATTGGTCATGGAAAAAAGAGAAATGGATAAAAGTAAAGACATTGACCCTGATTATTACCATTTCTTAGGGAGTATAAAACTGCCACAACAATGAGACCAAATAAGCCTAGAAATGGCTTCAGTCAGTCAGCAGATACTTGATTTTCCTTGTTAAGCAAAGACATGACCACTAAAGGTGAATATAGTCTCACTTGCAAAGTGTTATAGAGGAAGATATTTCAAAATAATGACTATAGTAACAGAAAGAAGCAGGATAGGAAAAATGAGACCAAAGAAAGTTTGGCATGAGGCTCCAAAAAAATCAAAATATCCTAAGAGCATTTTTATAAATGAAACTAAAAGGACAACAAATAATTCCAAAGTGGAACAGATTTAGCAGTGTTTTTATAGCTATCTTTATCACTGATGACAACAGAAGAACCATATTTTGACTAATACCTCAGCACCCAATGCCATCTGGGGAAGTGGAAATGTCACTTAAGATCAGGAGGGAAGACAGGCTTTTGTTTGTTGTTTAGCTGTTTGTCAGTCATGTCTGACTCTCCATGACCCCTTTTAGGGTTTTCTTGGCAAAGATACTGGAGTGGTTTGCTATTTCCTTCTCCAGCTCATTTTTGTTTGTAGTTGTTGTTGAGTCATTTCAGTCATGTCTGACTTCTGTGACCCCATTTGGGGTTTTCTTGGCAAAGATACTGGAGTGCTTTGCCATTTCCTTCTCTAGTTTATTTTACAGATGAGGAAACTGAGGCAAACAGGGTTAAGTGTCACATAACTAGTAAGTATCTGAGGCCAGATTTGAATTCAAAAAGATGAATCTTCTCGACTCCAGGTCTATCACTTTATTCACTGTGCTACACAGAAAGAGAGACTAGACCTAACCAATATTACAGGGGCTAAATCTATCTGTAGGTAACACTATAGGCACTTGGGGATCAATTTTCAAGGTATCTGAAAGTGAAGATTAAAAAAGTGAAAAGATCGTAGATTATTTGTTACAGTCTGTATAATAGACCCTATCAAGTAAGTAAGAAAGCATCAGCAATCACTGAGTCATGTCCCTACATTTTTCCCTGTAAAAAATGGCCTATAACACATGTAGTTGTGAAAACATGAGACTAGGCAGACTTTTGCAGATGGTTTTCCATAGGAGATTACATCTTCAGTCACTCTACTGACAGAGAAGTACAGAGAATACAAGAACCCATTGCGTTTACTGTATTACAAGAAAGCATTTGGTTCAATGGACTAAAATGCAGCTTCCCTATAAACTGTGGCCCAAAAGTCTTAGGGCAGTTTTCTATTATTAAAACCTTTAAAATGCCCAAAGATTTTTGGTACACCTTATATATGTTGCAGTCATATGATTCCTTGAAAGAAGCAGTCATGGAGAAGAACAATATCAATTTAACAATCTGATTCTGGTTATCAGTCAAGGAATAAAACAGGGAGTTGGTTGCTTAAAAAAAGTATTGGCTAGTGTTATGGAAGACACCCTATGAAGAATTCAAGGAAAAGACAGATTTCCTAACTGTAATGAAATTCTTTGACTGCTCTAGTTTGTAGATGCCATAGTGCTGGCTGCATCAAACTCCATAATACTCTAGGATCTTTTCAGGTAGGTGCATAGCACCTCAAAAAATGATCAGCCTCACAATCCACAGAGGGAGAGCCAATCAATGAAGAAGGCATATGGCTCACATTATGACATGTTGCTGGATGGGCAGATAGAGTGGAAAGACCTGGGCCCAAAATGGAAGAGGAGGAGAATTAATCAGTTGTATTTGGGACAGTGCATAGTACTTTTGATGGGCACTTCTGCCTCCCCTCTCCCCATTCTTCCATTAACAATGCCTACCTTTTTAATACCAATATTCTAACATGATGCTGTATGACTGCAAATCATGAAATACCACAAGCTCTAAAGTATCAAACTGTGGATAACCCAAAAAGGGCAATGGAAAGATACCAGATGTTTGTAAGTAGCATGCTGGGATATGATACTGATGATGATTTACATGCAAGTTATATATAAGGCATCATCACTGTATGTCTGGAAAAGGAAGGCTAGTCATAAAGCAATAATGATGAATAACTTATGGACAGATAACCCTTAGGTACTAGGTGGTGCAGTGGATAGAGCACAAGACCTGGATCCAGGAAGACATGAGTTCAAATCTGGCTTCAGACATATGACTAGGTGTATGACCCTGGGCAAGTCACTTAACTCTGCTTCAGTTTCTTCATTTGTAAAATGAGTTGGAGAAGGAAAAGGAAACCACTTCAGTATCTTTGACAAGAAAACCATAAAAAAGGTCATGAAGAGTCAGACACCAGTGAAGATGACCAAACAATAACAACAACCACCCAATGAACCAGTAGCCATTAATTATTTATTCAAAGACCCCAAAGATGGCCTCCAGTGCTTTGGGTAGATCCTTTGTGGTTTTTTTTTAAGGGGATGAACAAGAGTTACATAGGATAACAGGGTATGGATGAGTAGAGATTTGTATCCATGAAAGGAATAGGCTCGCTGATGAGACAATGACTTCATGGAGAAGCAGTAGTAGGGACTTGGTTAGTAAGACCCAGGTTCAAACTTAGCCTCAGATACTTATGAGTTATGTGGCCCTGGCTCTAAACGGTTGCTAAGGTCTCTTCTGGCTCTAAATCTACCATCCTATTATGTTTCCTACCTCATAGTTATTCCTCATAGCTACTGAAAGGATCAAGGAAGATAGTGTATGGTGTGGAGGATACACTGGGATGGATGGCCTTTAGGGAATGGCATAGTTCTTCAAAGACTATAAACTCTCTGACACAAAGGCCCATTAAAAAACAAAACAAAATCAAAACACCTATATTCTAACTAGTGATGTTGTATAGCTATGAGTCATAAAATTGGACAATTATTTATTAAATGTCTACTATGTGCCAGATACTTTGTGGAATACTATAATCTTTGAAGAAATGAAGTTGAGTATCACCCAAGGGCAATGTAGAGGTATGTAGTGGGCCTGAGCAGGTGTCAACATGTAGAAAAAGAAGCATTATTCAGGAGCAATGGGTATGAAGTATGTCATCAGAGATAGGGATGACCAGGAAAAAAAAAACGGTCCCATTATGTGACCAGAGAGGGAGTTAGCTTCTGTTTACTTGGTATGCTCTTCTGTTGTCTATACAATGTCAATTGATCTAGGAAGAATCTCAGAACAATGAGTTGAACCACTCTGGGAGATTTACAGGAGGACCTAGACAAGAATGACAGAGGCCTGGCAGGTAAAGATGGGTTGCTATATGTATCACTGGAGGGGAACACCCACAATGATAAGATTTCAGATCCACTGATAAATCAAGAGTCTTCCTCCAATGTTTCATCATGGCTTGGAGATGACATTGGCCCGTGAAGGCTATGCCATTGGATTATAAGGTCTGGAAAGGCTCTGAGTGCCTTTGGCCTGGGCCAAACTATTTGCAGCTAGGTGGCACAGTGGATAGAGTACCAGGCCTGGAGTCAAAGAAGACCTGTGTTCAAATCTCACCTCAGACACTTAATAGCCGTGTGACCCAGGGCAAGTCACTTAACCCTGTTTGCCTCAGTTTCCTCATGTGTAAAATGAGCTAGAGAAAGACAATGGCAAGCTACTCTAGTATCTTTGCCAATAAAAGCTCAAAAAAGGGGTTATGGAGAGGTGGACACTGAAAATGACTGAACAACAATAAAACTATGTGCCTGTTATCAAAGAACTGGCCTAATAAGATGCAGAAAGGGTCACTGGCCACTGGGTAATCTTTGTTTGTTCCCAGGCAGATAATTCTTTTTTTTTAATTTGTTTTTCGGGTTTTTTTGCAGGTCAGTGAGGGTTAAGTGACTTGCCCAGGGTCACATAGCTAGTAAGTGTTAAGTGTCTGAGGCCAGATTTGAACTCAGGTCCTCCTGACTCCAGGGCTGGTGCTCTATCCACTGTGCCACCTAGCAGACCCCAGATAACTTTTTTTTTTTTGCGGGGCAATGGGGGTTAAGTGACTTGCCCAGGGTCACACAGCTAGTAAGTGTTAAGTGTCTGAGGCCAGATTTGAACTCAGGTCCTCCTGACTCCAGGGCTGGTGCTCTATCCACTGTGCCACCTAGCAGACCCCAGATAACTTTTTTTTTTTTTGCGGGGCAATGGGGGTTAAGTGACTTGCCCAGGGTCACACAGCTAGTAAGTGTCAAGTGTCTGAGGCCGGATTTGAACTCAGGTACTCCTGAATCCAGGGCTGGTGCTTTATCCACTGCGCCACCTAGCTGCTGCCCCCCCCCAGATAACTCTTAAAGGATTATTTACTAAGGTGTGGATGGGCTGCAATCTTCCTTGGCAGAGGGACCTCCCCGCTCTGATGAAATTATAGACCCTTCCCTGAAATCCTTGTTATTAATTATCAATATTATTATTTTTCTCACTCTAGACTGGCCCCACTGAGGTAACTCCTGCCTGTGAGGAAGGATACCAACACTACTATATTTCCCTCTCATGGTCAAGAAAGATCATGAAATCATAGTTTTAGAGATGGAAGCAACCTTAGAGGTCACCTAGTTAGACTTGCTCATTTTACAAATAAGGAAACTGAGGCCCTGAGAGGTTAAGCTACTTGCCCAAGGTAACACAAGTAGTAAGTAGCAGGGGTGGGATTTGGACCCTGGTCCTCTGGCTTTAAATCCATCCGTCTCAACACCGTACTATACTGCCTGTCCCCAAGTACAAGAAACATTTGACCTCATTTGGCCAGAGTAGCTAACTTAATTCCATGGTCATGTCTCAGCCATGGAATCTTCACACCCATTTTAGAAGCAGATTGGGCAATTTGCACAAATTATTAAATTATTCAAATATTAAAGCTATACATTTCCCTCACAAATAAGTTTCCTATCTATATTATGTTTAGTGTTACATGGCCTTTTCTCCTGTCTTCTAATCGGAATATAAATTCCTTATCCTGGTGTCCAAGACCCTCTAAAACTGGGACCCCAAAACATCTCTTCAGCCTTATGTCTCCCTATTCCTCAGGGTAGATAATTCTTAGCCAGCTCTCTCTCCTCTGTTTTTAGGCATGCTGAGGACTTACAATGTAGGGGAATAGAATGAGACGATGGATTCAGAGTCAGAAGACGAGTTCAAATCCCATTTATGATACTGATTACATAAAACCAGACAAGTTGCTTTTTTATCCCTGACTCTCAGCTCTTTCCCTCTTTAAGATGAAGTGCTGGACTAAGGTCTCTTCCAACTCTCTGATCCTAGAATAGCCTAGAATAGTACTCCTCACATTGAAGCCCCATCCTTAGAGGCCCAACTCAGAATGATGTCCACCATGAAGCCTACTCTGACAACAAGAGCCAGGGTCAGCTCTCTCCCTCCTCAGACTTCCCCTTTACTACGGTAATTTGTATACACATCTTTTCCTCTCTATGAGATAGTGAGCTAACTGATGGAAGAACATTATATCTGTCTTTGTAACCAAACATAGGACCTTGCATATAGTAAATAATAAATGTTTGTTGAATGACTAAGTCCCCAGTTTGCCTTTCCCCTTGCCCCAGGTGGCCTTTACCATAGTCCTCGATGGATGTGACTAAGAGGAGCTAGGAACCTTGTAGGAGAATAGCACAACCTTTTATGGCAAGCACTTAGCTGGAAAGGAGTCTTCTAAGTTATGTAAAGACATTCTCTGAAACTCCTTTCACAATTCCTCTGTAATCTCTCTTTTTGTCTCTGTCTGTCTCTGTCATTCTCTTTCAGTCTCTGTCCAAATCAGATGGAAAAGAGCAGGGCCAACATCTAGTTGCCTTGCAATAGGAATTGCCCAGTTCAAACACCAGAGGCCTTTAACACATTTGGCCTGGAAAGGCTCCCCAATCCATCTCCACTTGATCTAAGGCACTATATAGGAACCTAGATTCTCAGAGTTCCTCTGAATATAGAGTTTCCCATGTTTAGAATGTACTTTGGAATGCTTTCCACTAACAATGACCCTGTGAGGCTGGTAATAAAAATGCTATCGTCCAGGATGTGGTGGCTGAAGTTCAGAAAGGTTAAGTGATTTAACCATTGTCACACAGTGTTGGTGCTAGGTTTTGAACCCAGGTCTTTGGACCCTAAGTGAGCATGGAAAGGACCCCATCGATGATGCGATATAACCAACGCCTGAAGCATGAGCCAACTCCACTGTCTCTGACAAGCAGGCAACCAGAGTCTGCTTGACACCTCCCGGGACAGGGGCTCACTGTCTCATGGCACAGCTCATTCCATTGTTGGGCAGCCCTTCACAGGATCATTTCTGCCCACAGGTCCTAGCTGTGCCCATTATGAGCAAGCAGAACAAGCCCATTCCCTCTTCCACAAGGCAGCCCTTCAAATAATGGAAAAAAGCTTTCTTGTCCCCTTGAAATCCTTTCTTCTCAATCAACAAGTTTCTAAGTTTCTACCAAGTGGCAGAAAGCACGGTACTTTGGAGACAGAAAGACAAAAATGAAAGTCATTGCGTTCAAGGAGTTTACATTCTATGGAACATGTACACGGAAAAGTAATTCACATACATGTATGTTTATGTTATGCAGACACAAAAATCACATTAAAAAGTACTGGTCCGGGGCAGCTAGATGGCGCAGTGGATAGAGCACCGGCCCTGGAGTCAGGAGTTCCTGAGTTCAAATCCGGCCTCAGACACTTAATACTTAACTAGCTGTGTGACCCTGGGCAAGTCACTTAACCCCAATTGCCTCACTAAAAAAAAAAAAAAAAAAAAAAAAAAGTACTGGTCCTGAGGGGCAGCTAGATGGAGCAGTGGATAAAGTACCGGCCCTGGATTCAGGAGGACCTGAGTTCAAATCCGACCTTGAACACTTGACACTTGATAGCTGTGTGACCCTGGGCAAGTCACTTAACCCTCATTGCCCTGCCCCAAAAAAAAGTATTGGTCCTGGAGTCAGAGGACCTTGGTTCAAATTCTGCTTCTGGAACTTACTACCTGTGTGGGCAAGTCACTTAACTTAGTGGCTCTTGGTTTCCTAAACAGTAAAATGAGGGGGTTGGACAAATGGCCTCCAAGATCTCTCCTACCTGGAGATCTAAGATCTAACTTCCATATATACAAAATTTGTACAAAGCAGTTTCTTCCATGGATCTTCGACAGGCATGATCTCAAGACCCTCCGTTATCCTGGCCATCTTGAAGCTTATCAATAGCCTTCCTAAAACGCTGTGAGCCCCAAACTAGAGTAGGTGGGTTCTGACCAGGGCAGGGATGATAATAATAATGATCAACATTACTCCACTTTCTGCTCTGCTCCTTCTTCAAAAGGTCACTTATTCCCATTCATCTCAAAGTCCCTTCCCTCCTCAAATATTAAGTCTTTGTTTTGTTTCCATGATTAGTTCCACCTTTCCTATTGCATCCAGTCCTCCAACCTACAATTCCAAAGATTATAATTTGCTCTTCTGCTGCCCAACACCCATCCAGTTCATGATGTCCCATTACTTTAGCTAATAGGACATAAACACTTAAAACTTTCTCAGTTTCCATGGGGCCCTAAACTACATTTTAAACCCTTTCCTGCCCAGGTCCCTTGGAGACCCTTGGTAATACTGGAAAAACAATCAGAATCAGAAGACACGTCTGAATTCCAGCTTTGCAACTTACTACTGGGGCAAATTATGAAACTTTTTGGAGCCTCGGTTTCCTCATTTATAAAACGAAGAAATTGCTTATTTAGCTATAACTAAATTATACAAGCATCTAAAGCACCTAGAAATGCTAGCTATTATTAATGATCCTATAATTAATTCTTCATTTTCCCCACCCCCCAGTAACCTGGACCTAGAGTCAGGTAAGTGTATTCAAGATTACCAACTCGTAAATTAGTGAGTGTGACCTCGGGTCCATCATATCACCACTCTGAATGTCAGTTTCTTCATCTGTCAAATTGGGAAAGTTACACTTACACTCCCTTACTTCTTTGGGCCCTAGGGAGAAAAGTGTTTTGTAAACCGTGAAAAGCTGTTATTATCTACCACAGCCCTTTCCTGGCTCCTTCCTCTTTTCCTAGGTTGCTCTATTCCCCAGTTTCTCTCCTATCCTGCCCTGTCGCCTCCAATTCCATTCTGTCCTCTACTATCATGCCCCATATCCTCCAGTCCAGCCTGGTCGCACCGTGTATCACCCCCGTCCTAATCCGCCACCCTCCACCCCGGGCCAGGTGGCCAGGTGAGAAAGGTGTTCAGAGATCCCCTCCCAGCAGAGCCCCAGTTCCAGCCCTCGATCCCCCCCCGCACCCACCTTCTCCCCCTTGCTCCGGAGACTCCCCTTCCCGGGCGCTGGAGCACAGCAATGGGAAGTGGGAGGGGGAGGAGTGGGGGAGCTGAGCCCAGCTGGGGGCGGGAGGTGGGGAGCGGGGGAGGTGGCTCAATATCAGGCGCAGCCCTTCCTGGGATTTGTAGTTCCCAATCCCCTCCTCGGCCACAGTCCAGCCGCAGCTTTAGAACTCCATCTCCCAGGAAGTCCTGCGGCGATCTCTCTCCACCCCAGCGCACGCTAGCCGGCTGCTGTTAAAGGGGACTGAGCCTGGGAAGGGTCTTGGGGCCACGTCGCCCCTACCCCCTTCCCCCACCCGGTTAGGCAGCAGCTCCTCCCCTCTCCTGCGGCGTCCGCCCTCCCTCCAGCAGCATCTCCTCCTCCCTCCCTTGCTCCCTCCCTCCCTCCCCTCTGCGCATCTCCCAGATCCTGCGGTCAGTGCTGCCGGCTGCAGAAGTCTCTGGTACTGTGCGCTGTGCATAAATCCAGCAGCGGCGGCAGCACTGAACGCAGCTATCTCCCAGCCAGACTGTGCGTATGCACTGCAGTGCGTTCCGGGCATTGCACCCATCGGCCTCTGGCCAACCGCATCCTCTGCATCCTCCTCCAGCCCCCTCCCCGGGCTGCGCACAAGAAAATACTGCTGCAGGAGTCCTTTCCTTTCCCGGGTTTGAAGAGGTAAGTTGCGGAGGGAGGGAGGAAATGGAACAATTTATGGCTGGGACCGTGAACACCACCCCTCTCATTTGACAGATGAGGAAACTGAGGTCCAGAGAGTCGAAAGGATTTGTCCAAAGTCACACAGGTAGGAGGTAGTAAGTAATGCTGGCATTTAAAATGATGTCCTCACACTAAATTTCCTTTGCATCACCTCTAGCAAAGTGAGATGGAGACGCTTGTTTGAATCAGCATCTGAAAAGGAATGAACCTGTCGGGGTGGATGGAAGGGTGTGTTTAAGGGATGTGGTGGAGGTCATAGTATTAGCGACTCAACCCCTTCATTTTTTTTGAGGAGGGATATTCTGCAGCCACGCATTTTTAAAATCCTGATCTTAGCAGGTGGAATTGTCAGGACCCAGGGTGCGGGGCCCCTGGGAAAGGGGTTGGGGAGAAAAAGGAGGGATGTCTGTGTTTGTATTTCCGTGTGTGTGTGTGTGTGTGTGTGTGTGTGTGTGTGTGTGTGTGTGTGCGTGTGTGCGTGAATGACACAGATATAATTCTTCCAGATTCAGAGATGTCGCACTTAATGAGGACTTGTCAAATATGCTGATGCATTGATGGCGTGGGCCGGCCGGGGCCCTTGGACCCGGATTTACAATTGGGCTAAATGTCGTCTGTATAGGGTTCTCGACTTTGCCAATCACTTTCCTCAGAGCAGCCTATACGCATTTTAAAAATGAGGAGCTAAGGGCCTGCGGGTATCAGTGACTTGCCCAAGGTCATGCAGCTAGTAAGAGTCAGAGCAAGGTCTCCAGACTCCGAGATGAGATTTATTCTCCTAGGCTAGACGCAGTAGATGAGTCAGCAAAGAAAGCGGTATGAAAATTGTTCCTGTTTTAAAAATATATATAACAAAACAGAACCACCCACAGGCTTTAATGCGGGATGATGTATGGCTGTTTTCCAATGGCCTGCATCTGATGCTGTCTGCAGGGCATAGCATTTAGCCTGCTTCAGCCATCCCCGAATCAAGTTTAAAGCGTCATTCCTCTTTCCCCTTCTTCTCCCTCCCCCACCCACATTATTTATTTATTTATCTATCTATCTATCTATCTATCTATCTATCTATCTATCTATCTATCTATCTATCTATCTATCTATCTATCTATCTATTTATTTGCCTTTGGTAAGATTTCCCACAATCCTTACCTGGCTCCTCCTCTATACAGGGTTTAGATCTCTGAGGTACCTTAGAAATCATAGCCCAACACCCTCTTTTTACAGATGAGAAAACTGAGGACCAGAGATGTTAATTTGCCTGAGCTCAGGCACACTGTGCTAGGCACGAAAGGTGCTAGTTGGTAGAATCTAGAATTCCTGACTCTAAATCTAATCCTCTTTCGACCACTGCCTGGCTAATTTCAGGAGGGGCCCCCTTTGTTGAAATAGACAATAACCTTGACAAAAACACTACTAAGAAGATGTAAAATGTTGAACTAGATGGTCTCTCTTGGCTTTTCCAGGTACAATATTCTGACTCTGTAGTACTTAAAGGAGGCATGAGTCAGAGATTTAGAGAATGAAGAGGTCTGAGCCATCCAATCCAGCATCTTCATTTTACAGGTAAGGAAACAGATGAAATCACTGGTCCAAGGTCACACAGATATTAAGTAGCTGACCTGGGAATTAGATCCACCTGTCTTCTAATTCCAGCTTGTTTCCCCATTTTCTATCCTGTATCTTATTCATGTGTGTACATGTAGCTCCCTCTAGGTACTCAGTTTCTTCATCTATTTAAAAAAGAGAGAGAGAGGCTTGGACTCCATGCTCTCCAAGGTCCCTTCCAGTCCTGGCATTCTGTGACCCTAAATCACAGGTCCTTAACCTTCATTTATGTTATTGACCCTTTAGGCAGTCTGGTGAAACCTGGGGACCCCTTCTCAGAATCTGGTTTTTAAATGCACAAAATAAAATACGTAGGATTGCCAAGGAAACCAATTATATTGAAATGCAGTTTTCAAAAAAAATTTTTTTTAAAGGTTCAGGTTGAGTCCCCAGTCTAGTGAGATGTGAAGGCACAATGGCTAGAATGCTGGACCCAGGAAGACCCAAGTTCAAACTTGCTACGTGACCCTGGGCAGATCATCTAGCCTTTGTTTGCCTCAGTGTCTTCTTCTAAAATGGAGAGCACAATAGCACCTACCTTACTGGGTTGGTGTGAGGATCAAATGAAATAATAATAGCATTCGGCACAATGGTATTATGTAGGGGGTGGCATGGTACACCCCTCCCCCCAAAGTCATTTTTCTAGCTGTCATGTAGAATAAGGAATAGACTTGTTCACTTTGAACCAGGGGACAGAACCAGGAGCCAGAGCTGGAAGAAACAAAGAAGTCGATTTGGGCTTCATGTCGGGAAAACCAACCTAACAATGGGAGCTGTCCAAAAGTGGAATGAGCCACCTTCAGAAGTGATAGGGTTCCCTGATTTGGTTGTCTCCAAATAGAGGGGTGGGGGCCACTTAGCGGGTGATGAGGATTCTTTTGGGGGGAAAGAATTAGACTAGATGGCAGTGAGATCCCATCCAACTCTGAACCCATCCAATTCTATGATTCTCACACCCACAAACACAGACACACCCTTCTCCCTCAACCCCTTCCTGGTAAGCTGGAGATGATTTAGGCTTATTGAATTGAGGCTTCTGGTAATCAGAGGCCTTCTCAGACGAAGAAGAGTGTATCATGGCCGGCTTTCTTTAATCTTGAGCAAGGAAGACTTCTCTTATTTGATCCTCCCAGGGGAAGGTCAGCAATTCAATTCAGTAAGCATTTATTAAGCACCTACTATGTGCGTTGTACTAGGTACAGCAATCTTTCTGCTCCCTGCAGTGATTCCCAAAGGAAAAGCCTCTCTGGAGGCCATTGCTTAGACCATAGTGTCCATGCAGCAAGATCTCCCCATGGATGATCTGTGTCTGACACTGAATATAGTTTATGAATAATCTGTATATAGTATGTGCCTAATCAATGCTTGTTGAATAAATGAGGAACTTGAGTGTTAGGGAAAAATACAGTGTGAGGTAAAATACAGGCATTAACCCCATTTAATGGATGATGAGACTGAGACCCAAAGAGATTAAGCAACTCAGTAGTGCTCATATAGCCAGGAAGTGTTGGAGGTGGGCTTTGAACCCAGGTCTTCCTGACTCCCAAGTCCAGCCTTCTATCCACTATGCCATACTGCCTCTCCAAGGGCTAACTACCGACTTCATTTCGTTTCAACTTCTGTTGTTCACAATCCAGATCAACAAATATTTATTAACTGTCTGCAAGCCTAGTGCTGGGTGCTGGGGCAGACGCAGAGTGTTGAAGTGGGGATGGAAAGAACACCGAGTTTGAAGGCAGGAGACTCGGGTTGGAATCTCACCTCTGCCAGGGTGTGACCTTAGATCAGAAAGTCACTTAACACCTTTCTGCACCTCCATTTCTTCATCTGTAAAATGATATAAACTATTCATATCAACAACCTGCAGAGTGCAGGGCTGTCAGTCAGTGGAGAAAACATTAAGTGCTTACTATGTCCAGTGCCAAGGCATTCTGCTAGATGCTGTGGGTTCGGGGAGTTTTCATTCTACTTGGGAGAAACAACATGAACAAGGCTAAGTATATAAGGCAACTGGAGGAGGGAGAGGGTCCTGACAGTTGGGGAGATCAAGGAAGGCCTCAATAAGAGATGGCACCTGAGTTTGACCTTGAAGAAAGCCAAGGATTCTAAGCGATGAAGGTGAAGAATGACTGCAGTACAAAAACAGGAGATGAGCTGCCGCAAAGGCAGAGAGGAGGGAGAGAAGAGATGGAACAGTGATACTAGTGCATGGGTGTGTGTGTGTGTGTGTATATACACACATGATATAGGCATTATATAATACATATATATAGCATATCTATGTAATACACATACATAGCTTTGTTTACAAAGTACTTTCCATATCCTCGCTATTTTGATGTACATGGGTGCATAAATTTATAGCTAGAAGGGACCAGAGGGTCTGTCTGGCCCAAGCCCTTCACCTGAGAGATGAGCAAATTGTGGTCTAGAAGGTGAAGAATTCCCCAAGACCATACAAGTCTTAAGTGGCAGAGCTTGGGGTTCTAACCCAGGCTCCAATGCCGCACTACTTCAGCTGCTGCTGGGAATAGCTAATAGGCCCTTCTGCCTGGAATGCAGAATATGTAAATGTTAGTATATGAAAAAAATCCAAAAATATAGCTAGGAGTCAGATTTGGGAAACCAGAAATGCCCAATAGAGGGGTCTATATTTTACAGTGGAGGCAATAGGTAGCCCCAGAAGATTTTTGAGCAGGGAGATGATGCAGTTAGATTTGAATCATAGAAATATTCATTTGGCAGCCATGTGGAAAATGTTATTGGAGTAGGAAGAGACTGGATACCTTGAGACCAATTAGGAATCTTTCGCCATAGTCCAGGCAAGAAGTAATGAGGGTCTCGACTAAGATGACGATATCTGAGTGGTGGTGGTGGGGGGGAGTGGATTCAAGCTGTGTTGTTGATTCTGCCTCTCTGAGACTTGGCAATAGATTAAATATGCGGAGATGAGGGAGTCAAAGCTGACTGCTGCAAGGCTGCAAACCTACGTGATGTCACACCTCATCAGAAATCAGTTTGGAAGAAGGCTTGGTTTGCAGAGGGAGATGTTGAGTTCAGTTTTGGACATAATGAATCTGAGCTGTTGAGGAAGCAACCTGGCTGTCCAGCAGGCAATTGGTAATGTGGAACTGGGGTTCAGGAGAGAGATTGGAGTTGGGCATATGAATATGCATATATGTTAATGTGTATGTGTATGGCTAGAGATATGTATACATCTGTATTTGTATTTTTATATACAATGTTTAGATGTGTTTATACAATGTATAGACATATATACATAATTTTTAAGTGTGCGTATATACAATGTATATGTATATAGAATCAAGGTCACAAAGAGAGGAGTTGGCCTTGGTAAAGAGAGGAGCCATCTCTTTCCCAGAAACTAAAGGGGAAGGAGGAGAGAATAAGGAGGGACTGGAAGGCTTTTGAGCTCTGGATTAGGGGAGAAAAGAGGGGCTACAATGAATAGCCTTAATTTTTTTTTTTCAGTAAAATTAGTCCCTTTGCTGAGGAGTAGGGAGAAGGGTTGTGTGGAGGGTAAAAGCCTTGGTATAGAGGCTGTGTGGAGCGTGCTAGTATCAATTCTGGGAAGGGTAGAAAGAAAATGCGTCATTGAAGACCCTGTTGAAGCATAAATTTGTAGTGGAAGCCATTGTCATGGTTGTATGACGTTCTCCAGCACAGTGCTGCAGTCCGCAAGGAGGAGCAGAGCAGGCTGATGATAGGGGCACCCTAGGGGTGGGTTTGAGCTAGGCATGCCCAGAGGACAAGGGGGGCAAGAGATTTAAGGGCAGTTGAACTTGTCAAGGCTTGTCTTCCAAGGAAACTGAGGTCAGATCCAGGGTGGTGGATTGAAGAGAACAGGACATTGTGAGGATAAAGAATAAATGTGGGAGGAATGAGACAGAGGAAAATGTGGGAGGTTATAATAAGAAAGAAGTATTTCAGGGTGCTAGACGCAGGTCTAGAGGATTTCTGAGGATCCTTCTAGCTTTGCATCCTAAGACAAAGTCCTGACCTTCTTGGGGGAAGGGATACAGATTGTTATCCAAAAAGCACTGGGGTGGTTTGAATATAGGCTATGTTCCTTAAATGAGATCTCTTTGAAAGAAAAAAAAAAAGGTTGACAGCAAAAATTTACCTTGATTTACTCACTCAAATTTGATGCAAAGCGGATTTTTTTGTGAGTGGGGTGGGGAGAGTCCTGTAGCCTGGGAGGAAAGAAATAGGGTAGAAATGTAATACAGAACTGAAAATGCTTCTAAAATGCCTGAGTCATAGTACTGCAGAGCTGATGGGGCCTGAGAGGCCATGCAGTCTAGCTCGTACCTCTGCAGAAATCCCTCCCACAATTTCTTTGACAAATAGCCGGCCAGTCTCTGCTCAAAGGTCTCCAGCGATGGTAGATTCAGAACAGAAAGGGATCTACACTGACCCTCTCATTTTACAGATGAGGAAACCGAGACCCAGGGGGGTTAAATTCCTTGGCCAAGGTCACACAATATTTGAACTTACCTCCTCTCACTCCAAAGACTGTGCCCTTTCTACTCTATTATGCTGATTTTCACTAGCAAGCAGAACCAAGGTCAAATCCAGCCTCAGATACTTATCAGCTGTATGACCTTGGGAAAATGACTGAAACTCTGTTTGCATAAATATTCTCATCAGTAAAATGGGGATAGTGATAGCACAGATGAGAGAAATAATTGCAAAGTGCTTTGTCAACCTTAAAGTGTTATATAAATATTATTAATAATAAATACTATTATTTTTATAGTATAATTATAAAATAATTATTCATATCACAAATCTATTATTAAGCAGTGTTATTATTATTAAATGCTATTATTATAATACTATGTAATTGTTATATAATTATTATATGCTATTATATAAACCTTAATTTCACCTCTTTGGTACTTCCATCCCTTGTTCCTTGTTCTACCCCACCCCAGCCAATTACCAAAAATCTAATACCTCTTCCAGAGGACAGCCATACAAAAATTTGAAAACAGCTATCTATCATATGAACCTCCTCAAGTCTTCTCCAGACTAAAAAGTCCCATAGTTCTTTCAGCCAGTCTTCCATATGGGATGAAAGTGGAGACCTTTTACCATCTTCCTTGCTCTCCTTTCCAGCTTATTAATGCTTCTCCTAAATGTGGTACCCAGAACTAAGCATCATATTGAGCACCATGGATGTCATATGATCCAGACTGGCCATTATTTAGATAACTGTCCCTTTCTGAATGGAACCTTAGACTGAATTAGCTTTCTTGGCCACTCTGTTGTATTGCTGACTTGGTCATTAGAGATCAGTAAATCCCGACTCTGCCTAATGGCCTTTTAGATGCTTAAAGAGAGGCATTATGTCCCTTTTGAATCTTCTCTTTTCTTTCTCCACCAGTTCATTGGCCATCATCGAGTGGTTTTTAGATGATTACTGGTCTTTCAGGGTCTAAGGGTCCTAATTCTGGACACTAATGCTGGAAGAGACCTTAGAGATCATCTACCCAGCCCTCCCATATTACAGGCTGAGGCTCAGAGAGTGACTTCCCCAAGGTCCCAGAGACAAGAGTCCTCTGAGTTTTAACCAGTGATTTGCCCTCCCTTACTAAGGTAGATTTAAGATTCCCAGTTTGGAATATGCTTTTGGAGACTAAATGTCTGATATAATTTTTTGTCATTGATATCACCTTGAGGTTACAGGGAAGCTGCCCCCTTTTTGAAAGTTTGAGTGTACCCTGCAAAAAAAAGAAAGAAAAAAAGAAAGTTTGAGTGTTGGGAGAAGGCAGATCCTTACCAAAAGACAGATGGGCCTGAAATTTGATTTTTCTTTCCTCAAGGGACCTTAGAGACCATCTAGTCCACACACACACCCCAGAAGTAAAGGGACTTGACCAAGGCCTCACAGATAAGGTGAACTTGAACCCAGGACCTAGCCACTCATTTTACTGGAACAAGCTCCTGTTTTCTGCCCCCCTCCCACAACTTAGTCCTTTGTATTCCCCCACTGAGCCAATGCTCTCTTTTGCCCCCTGAAAACCTGTCCTCTAGGAAAAAACCTGTCAACTCACACTAAAATATAAATGATAGATAGCAGCACCCCCAAAATTGACCCCACTCATGCTACCTAGCTATAGCTAAATTTCAACCAGATTCTAAACCTTAAGACAGATAAAATAAATTCCATTAACAGACATTTATGGAAGGTTTACTTCAGGCTGGCTGGGAGGAGACGGTAAGATTAGATATGACTCAGTTTCTGCTTGCCCGGAACTCACAGTCTCTACGTGGTCCAAATGTCATAAGCAGATAATTATAGTGAGTGCCCTGTGAGGTGTGCCTGTGCACGGTAGAGTGCAGGGCTTTGGAGTCACAGAACTTGGGTTCAAATTCTGCCTTCCCATTTTGGCCTGTGTGACCCATGGCAAGCCCCCTCACTTCTGTGGGTCTTGGTTTCTTCTGTAAAATGAAGGGTTTAGACTAAGATGATCTCCAAGGTCCCTTCCAGCTCCAAATCTTTCTGATTTGAGGTGGGGTGGGGGTGGGGGTGGGATTGTAACGGACCTCAAGGAGCCAGGGAAGGTTTCATAAAGGAGATTTAGGAGCCAGCAGTCAAAGAGAGGAGGGGGTGGGGTGGGGTGTAGAGGGAAGAATGGAAGCGGAGGGGGCTTCCTGGCTCCTCCTCCCAAATCACAATGGTCTCAACAAATAAATTGTTGTTATAAACAAAATGCAGAGGCCTGAACGTTTTAGAGGCCTGACCGTTGAGCATGAGTCAGCAGTGTCTGGGGAGGCCTCAGATGCTCATGCAGTCTTGTGCTGCAGAAAATGAAGCAGATTGATTGGATGGAGGGAGGGAGCAATGGTCTCACTGCCCTTGGGCCTGGTCTCATCCCATCTGCAATATTGTGGCTAGTTCTAGTTTTAGGAAGGATTTGTGATAATCCAGAGCCCATCCCGAGGGAGGTATCTAGGATTCTGAGAGCATTGAAAGAGCAAGGCCAATTTAACCTGGAAGAGGGGAAGTTTAATTCTTGCCAGCTCTCATGGGCTGAAGGATGATATTTATCAGTTTGGGCTCCTAAAGGCAGAACTAGGAGACGTGTGTGTGTGTGTGTGTGTGTGTGTTTTGGGGATGAGGAAGGGGGAGAGAGTTATAGAGAGTCAGAGGGGAAAACCTTCCTGATAGAGCTGCCTCTCAGTAGGTTAGGCTGCCTTGTGAGGTAGTGAGTTTCCTGTCATTTTGAGGTTCTTCAGGCAGTGGCAGATGGATAGATTATCTGGTATGTTGTATTGGAAGGGAGGTTGGATTAAGTGACCTCTAAGGTCCCTTCCAACTCTGAGGGGTCTGAAAGCTTCCTGGTGGAGCTAGATCTTGGAAGATGGGTATGAAATAAGTATGGCGAGGGGGGTGAGTATGGTATTTGGATGCTGAGTGGTTAGTGAAAAAAGCGCTGGGCCAGGGAAGGCATTCTTTCCACCATGTCATGTTGTTTCTGTGCATCCTTGAGCAGGTGAAGGAGCAGTGACCTAGGAAGTGGAGACCCTGCTTCATATCCTGATTCTGACACATTCTTCCTGCATGACATCGGCTTCACCTCTCCAGTCCTCAGTTTTCCTCTCTGTAAAATGGGTGGCAGCAGTGGTGGTAGGGTGGTGGTGGGGTGTGTATTGGAGTCCCTTAGTTCCCACCTAGCTCTATAGTCCTATGATCTGGACCCTTTCCAGGGTCTCAGGAACTTTACACCACTCTTCCCCTCCTCCCCCCCCCTCCTTCCCCCTTCCCTTTGTATGCCCAGGGTCCAATTAGTACCCCAATGGACATTCCAGCCATTATTCCTAACCTGTGTTGATGATCACATGCCCAACCTTTCTTATCTCATCCTTCTGCCGTGTGTCTGGCCTTCATCTCAGATAAGATACTGATGCTGAGGTAGTGGTCCCAGGGTACAATCTTGGCTTTGTTACTTAATGACCTTTGTGACCTTGGGAAGTCATTTGACTTGTAAGCCTCAGTTTCTTCCTTGGTAAAGTAAGGAGATTAGACTGGATTAACTCTAAGATCTCTTCTACATCTAAATCTTTTTTCTTTCTTTCATTTTTGTTTTTTTTTTAACATCTAAATCCTAAAAGCTTCATGTGGGATGATTTAGGGGGAAGAGAGGAGGGAGGGAGTCTATCCTTTACCTCTCCATTATAATGCCCCCAAAGGGGGGCATTTTAAATTTAAAACTAGGCCCCTGGGTAACATTTCTCCTTTTTAATAAGAAAAAGAAAGAATAACATCATTGCTGTATGAGAAGTTATAAATATATATGTATATGTTTTTAAATTTATATATGTTCACACACATATAGATGGGCATGAACAAAGGAATGTATGTGTGTTCACATATGTATACATATAAACATGTGCTAATTACAGACCATAGGATATATAAATATATGTATGTGGTTTTGTAGATACACATGTATATATGTATATATTTAGGGATATGGATGTTTATGGATAGATATTATGCATACATGTGTTTGTGTATATGACTGTGTAGGCACACATATATGTAGGTGTGCACACATATATACATGTGTGCACAGTTTTATACATATAATCATGCATGCTGATTATAGATCATAGCTTATAGGATATTTAATATGTGCATGTATATGGAATTGTTTGTGTATGTGCACACGTATCTTTATATATGCATATATGTATGTCTGTGTATTTACATGTTTGTATCTGTAGGTTTATATTTATGTATAAGCAGGTGTATGTATGTAAATGTGCATGTATATATGCGCATATATGGGTACACATGTGCATGTAACCACTATGCCTGTGTTTGCATACATACACATACATGTGCATGTATGACTTGTGTGTCACACAGACAGATGCTTATTACAGATCACAGCTCAAAGGATTTTAGAGCTGAGGGCAGCACTTAAGAGATTACCTTCATTTTATAGAGAAAGAAACCAAAGACAAATTTCTTCATTTAAAGCAACTGTTAACTGTCATTGTATGGTTGGAAGCAACCAAAAACCCCCCACAATGATCAGATAACATTATTAGTTAATTGAGACTTTTTCAATCATTCAGAAATATTTCGTAAGCGATTGATTTGTCTTCTCCTGAAGGACAAGGACTTGGGAGACAAGGATTCAGAGCCTAGCCCTGGGAGTGTGGCTTGGGAATGGTGTCCCAGAGCCTCAGTTTCCTCAATTGTAAATGTAGTAGAAGGAGCACTGAAGCCAGAACACCTGGGTTGTTCTGGCTTTACCTGATTCTACTGGCCACTGCTTGACCTTAGACAAGCTAGCTGGGTTCTTTGAGTCTCATTTTCCTTATCTCTCCAGGTCCAAGGTCACACAAACAATGGGCAGGAAGAGCCAAGGAGTCCAGCCTGAGACATAGATAGCATCATCAATTTAGACCTGGAAAGGGACGCTGAGCAGTTCCCTAGCTCAAGCCTTTTATCTTATGAAGGAATTAACAAAGGCCTAGAAAAGTTAGGTGACTTGGGGCAGCTAGGTGGAGCAGTGGATAGAGCACCAGAGGACTTGAGTTCAAATCCGGCCTCAGACACTTAACACTTACTGGCTGTGTGACTCTGGGCAAGTCACTTAACCCCAATTGCCTCACCAAAAAAAAAAAAAAGTTAGGTGACTTGCCCAAGGCCTCCATGGCAGAGCCAAGATTGGAAACTAGGTCCTCTGACCCCAGATCTGGACATCTTTACTCTGTGTCCCTCTAACTCCAAACAGTGCATTTTCTACCGTAATACCAAGTTGTTAATGAGGGAAGTCCTTTGGAAACTGGCACACATCATAGCAATGTAATCTATTATTATCTAAATGAAGAGTTGGACCCAGTGATCTCTAAGGTTCCTTTCATCTCTGACATCCTGTGATTCTATGAATTAGTCTGAATTAAGTTTTGTGGTTTGGAAGGGACTACTCTACCCCAGGTAAGTCACTTCGTTTCTCTGGGTCTTGGGTTGCCCCTTTGGCCAAATGAGGGGATTGACTTGGTGGTCTCTAAAGCCTTTTCCATATTTACCATTTTACAAAGCCCCATCAGGGAAGACTAAATTGAGCAGCCTTGGATGAAGTAAAGTATAAGGGTAATCTGGCTGTTCCTTAAGCACCCTGCAGAGACAGGAGAGAAAACCAAAGAAAGGGACCTCAGGGGTCATCTAGTTCAACCCCTACCTGAAGTAAAAAGGCTTTCATGCACAGGAAGGGCTGAGAAAAAGTGGGGAAAACATGTGGTTCCAGAGATGATGGCAAATCAATTCTCAGTGGCTGGGATTGCTTATTGATTGCCATCTCCTTCCCCAGCCCACACCCACCAAAATTATTCTGGATATGGGCCCAGAAAATACTTTATGTATAATACATAATTGGCATAGAAGAGCAGCTTGTTCTCACTGTGACCAGCTGGGGAGATTTGCTATGAGTCTCCAAGAGCCTGACGGCCCAGGGGAATAAGAAAGAACCTAAATCCACTTAGACCATTCTTTATTGTACATGGGAAAACTGAGTGTCAGAGAGGGCAAGGAGAAGGCCTTGGAAAAGAGGTCACAAAGAAAGTTGTGATGTTTAAAATCTATATTGTGTGATCGCCTTAAATTAGAAGCTTCAGCACCAGTCTTTGGGCATTAAACATTTATTAAAGCATACGGATATTTACAAGGAGTTCAGAAAGTTAAGAAAAAGAAGTCCTACCTAGCCTAGAGTTCCAGCCTGGTTGGGTTCTTCCTCAAGTCCTCCTCCAGGAGCCTGCTTTAATCAGGAACTTTCCAGCAAGCTGATTGTGGAAGCTTTTTATAGGTCTGGAACAGAGGTGGTCCTTACACACTGCTTCAAGCTGATTGGTTGCTGTCCTCCAAGGTGAAGGTGTTCTCAAATTAAGTTCAAAGTCTAGCTTCTGAGAACAATACCTTCTTAAGGGATAGCCAGGTGTGATTACAATCCAGTTAACTTTAAGTAGGTTAATCAGCAGTCAATCACTCTCACTTGATACAATCAGTCTAGATTAATCTCCAGGTGGGCCTTTGAGTATTTGCTAAATCCCATTATTTCATCACATTGTCAAGGGGTAGAGTTGAGATTAGAACCCAGGTCTCTTCTTCACTCCCAGCCTGCGGTTCTCTTCCACTTTCCATAAATGGGACTAATACTAAGAGAAAGGGGTCTCAGGAATTCAGAATCACTGGGGTTTGGAGTTGAAAGGGATGTTTTACTGACTGTCTGGATATAAGAAAATGATGGAGAAAATGCCAAGAATGAAGATTAAATTTAAAAGTGTGTCTTTTTTTTTTAGAGAGCACTTTTACTTGTGCATCCTTACCTACAGTGTATGCTGACAAAAGGTCATCAAAAATGTTTATGAAGGCCTCCAATGGGGCAGCTAGGTGGTGTAGTGGATAGAGTGTAGGGCCTGGAGTCAGGAAGACCTGAATTCAAATCCAATCTCATATACTTACTAACAGGGTGACCCTAGGCAAGTCCCTTAACACTGTTTGCCTCAGTTTCCTCATCTGTAAAGTGAGCTGGAGAAGGAAAAGGCAAACCACTCTAGTATCTTTGCCAAGAAAACCCCAAAAGGAAAGGGATCACAAAGGGTCAGACGGGGGCAGCTAGGTGTAGTGGATAGAGCACCAGCCCTGGATTCAGGAGGACCTGAGTTCAAATCCAGTCTCAGACCCTTGACACTTACTAGCTGTGTGACCCTGAGCAAGTCACTTAGCCCCAGTTGCCTCACAAAACCCCCCAAAAACCAAAAACCAAACCCAAAGAGTCAGATATGACTGAATAAAAATGAAAGAAGATAAAACCCTAACACAGAAAACTATAACTTGAAGTATTACACGATAAGCTCCTTAGAGACATACAAAGTATTTGTGAGGTCTGAGGGGGAAGATCATTACCAACCTTGGGTTCAGGAAATACTAGCTAAAGGTGATAGCATTTGAGCTGGGCTTTGAGGGATAGGTAGGGATTTAACAAGCAAAGAGAGAGAAGGAAGCCATCCTAAGTATAAAGAATGGCCCGGAGGGCAGCTAGGTGGCACAGTGGATAAAGCACCAGCCCTGGATTCAGGAGGACCTGAGTTCAAATCCGAGCTCAGACATTTGACACTTACTAGCTGTGTGACCCTGGGCAAGTCACTTAACCCTCATTGCCCTGCAAAAAAGAAAGAAAGAAAGAAAGAAAAAAGAATGGCCCATATACACAGAGGTAGAAAGGGGTAGTGTGTGTGTGTGTGTGTGTGTGTGTGTGTGTGTGTGTGTATAAATACATAGGTAGTGAGAGCTGTAGACTTTAGTGGAAGAGAATAATATGAGGCTGCAAAACTTGATAGGTGAGTTTTTGTCAGGTATAATGGAGGGCTTTAGATGACAGGTGACAGGTGACAGAGTTAGAATTTTAGTCCCCTGGTTTTTGAGCCCAGTTTTAAGGTGATCTCTAGTGGAGATACATAGAAATCCTACCTTAAATATGCTTTTTGTGAAAGTTTTTACATTTCTTTCTCCAAGAGAGATGTTTTCATTAAAAAACCAAAAATGAACAAAAAACCTCATTGCTGCTTTCTTCATAACTTACATTGTCATTTTCTTATTATATACTGTGCACAGGTTTAGTTTAAGCCAAACTCAGGGGAAAAAGCAGGCCCTGTGCTTGGAACGGTATGTTGGTTCTTGCTCTGAGAGGCACGTGGCAGAACATATTTACTGGACTGCTTTGTAAGTGCTTACGAAGTGCTTCCTGAAGGGAAAAGAAAGCTCTCCCTGGAAAATATTACATATTCAGGCCCTAATACCTAGTGTGGATAAACCTATAAGATCATAAGTCTAGAGCTGGAAGGAACCTTATGGGCCATCTGGCCTATCCCCCCATTTACAGAGGAGGAAACTGAGGCCCAGAGAAGTTACAAATGTCAGTCAACAAGCATTTATTAGTTGTTGTGTGCCAGGCACTATACTTATCATAGAGATAGAAAGAAAAACCAAAAAATAGTCCCTACTTTCAAGGCATCTAAATTCTAATGGGAATGGGGGAGTGGGATAGGGGGACAACATGGAAATATCTAGGTACAAACAGTATAGTGGGAGTGCAAGGAAGGTAATCTCAGGGAGAGGCATTGACTACTGGGGAGAATGGGAAAGCCCTCCTGCAGAAGGTACCATTTGAGCTGAGTCTTGACAGAAGTCAGGGAAACTACAAGGTGGAAGTGAGCGGGCACAGGATTCCAAGCATGGGGTGCAGCCAGTGCAACAGGACCGAGGCTGAGGATTGTCACGTTTGAATGACCGCAAGTAGGCTAGTATAGTTTGATTTCACTGTGTGAAGAGGGACCAGGTTAAGGAGATCTGAGGGCTTGATGTTTGGTCCTGGAGATAACAGAGAGCTGCTGGAGTTCACTGAACAGAGGTGATAGTGTTATACTGCTGTGTAGTAAAAGAGGATTTAGCCCCCTGCATACATAGCTTAGAAAAACCACCTTGGTAGCTGAGTGGAGGCTGGATTAAAATGGATATAGTCTCGAGGTAAGGAGACCAGGTAGAAGTCGGTGGGCTATGGCAGGTGGAGAGGGTGATGAGGGCTGGAACTAGGGTCGTTATTGTATGAGTAGAGAGAAAATGATGGATAGTAAGGGAAGGTGGAAATAACAAAATTGGACAATAGATTGGACAGACGGTGAATGAGAGTGAGGAGTTGAAGGTGACACCAATGTTGAAGGATTGGGCGACTAGGAGAAAGAGCAACTAGGTGGCTTTAGTGGATGAAGTGCCAGGTCTGGAGGTAGGAAGACTCAGCTTTCTGAGTTCAAAACTGACCTCAGACACTTACTAGCTGTGTGACCCTGGGCAAGTCTCAGTTTCCTCATCAGTAAAAATGAACAGGAGAAAAATTCATAAATGTTCAATGAATGAATTGGTTCTTTTATTTCCTATCCATACTTTGACTCTGACATAGACCCAATGCCAAACTTTCCTTCTGGTTAAACCCTAAATTTCCTTGACTCATGTTGGTAAAATGACAAATACTTTACCTAAATCAAATGATCACCCTTAATTTATCACTATTGTAAATTTATATATTTTTAAATGGCTTTCTTTATTTTAATATTTAATTTTTTCCCAATTACATGTAAAAACCAATTTTTAACATTCATTTAAAAAAAATTGAATTCCAAATTATCTCCCTCCCTCCCCATCCCATTCCTAAGATGGTAAGCAATTTTATATAGGTTATACATATGTAATCATGCAAAACATTTCCATATTAGTCATGTTGTAAAAGAAAATACAAACAACCCCCCCAAAAAAACCAAACCCACAAAATGGGAAAAAATAAAGTAAAAAATAATCTATCTGCGTTCAGACTCTATTAGTTCTTTCTCTGGATGTGGATAGCATTTTTCAGCATGAGTAATGTTTTTATTTCAAGGGAAATATCCTGGCTTAAAGTCTGAACTGGGTATTGGGCAAAAGTGTATGTGACTGGGAACTAGCTGTGGTGGCACAGTGGAAAAAGCACTGGCCCTGGATTCAGGAGTACCTGAGTTCAAATCCAGCTTCAGACACTTGACACTTACTAGCTGTGTGACCCTGGGCAAGTCACAACCCTCATTGCCCCCCCACCCCTCAAAAAAGTATATGTGACTTCTTGGATTGGATCCCAAACACCCACTGTGGATATTGGCATCCTAGAGTAGCAAGCACTCCAAACCTCATTTCATTCAAAAGTCACTTAACCAAGCAGAGACTCTTAGCTCTGGGCAAAGAGGAATAGACAGCAGAGGGAAATACATTGGTTAATGTAAGACTGTCCACCAGACAGATATTACCAATGTGATCCATGGGATAGGTGCTTAACCTGGGATTCATGACATTAAAAAGAAATTTTTTTTGAAAACTTCAGAATAATTGATTTCCTTTGCAAATCTATATATGTCATATATGTCATGCATTTGAAGACATTTTTCTAGCAAGGGATCCATGGGCTTCACCAGACTGGGATGGGGGGTGGGACTGTGTGGATGACACCAAAAAAGTTAAGAACCCTTAAGATAGGGGGGGGGGCTGGGTGTTGCAGTGGATAAAGCACTGGCCCTGGATTCAGGAGGACCTGAGTTCAAATCTGTCCTCAGACACTTGACACTAGCTGTGTGACCCTGGGCAAGTCACTTAACCCTCATTGCCCCACAAAAACAAAACAAACCAAACAAACAAAAACCCTTGGAATAGAAGACAGGAAGGTTAAATCCTACTTGTAGTATTAGTAGCTGCAAGCAAATCATTTAGCCTTTCTGTGCCTTAGTTTCTTCATCTGTAAAATGAACTCACAGGGTTATTGAAGTGCTCAGATAAGGTAATGTATGCAAAGCAATTTGAAAACGAAGTGCTATGTAAATGTCAGCAATTATTATTTATTATTGTTATTATCTTACTCTTCTCATCTTTTTTTTCCCCATGGAGTTTAGATAAAAACAGTCCTGGGACAAATGAATATACTGTTCTGTTTCACGTTCTACAGAGCTTCATACAGGTAGATGAAATAACTGCTTTTTGTAATTGAGGGTATTAGAATGTAAGAGTTTTTCATTGTCATTGTCAATATTAGCATTATTCCTCTGAGCTAGTTCCATAAATTTGAGTCTATGTGGTTCAGGCTGCCTGAGTCGGTTGGAAACGGAGGCTTGTAGGAAACCCGGTTTGACTGAAGCCCCCACTCTGTTCCCTGCAGTGTGCCTGGAGCTGGCAGTTCCTTTGCCAGCATTTGGTCCAACCATTGCTTGAAGTGTGAACCTTTCCTTACCGCATTCCTGACAGGGAGGCATGAGCCCCCCTTTGCTGAATTACTCTTTTTTATCTCATTGAGTGATCAGAGACTCACTACTACACGAGGAGTCAGAATTCTCTTGTTGGACAGCTCTGACTATTAGAGCCTGCTTCTTTTATACAGAGTAGAAAGCTACCTCCTGTGGTCCTCAGACCATAGAATCTTTGACTCATAGAACATCAGAATAGTTCTACACTCTCTATTTCAAAGGGTAATTTTTTGTAAAGAAAGCAATTTGGAAGCCTTAGGGTACTCTAGAAATGGGAGTGGTTATTCTTACTATAGAAGGAATGATTAAAATCTTGGGGCTGTGTGGTATAGTGGAGGGAGCATCAGATCTGGAGGCAGAGGGCCTGGGTTAGAGTCTCCGTTCTTTTCTCTAATATCTTTATGGCTCTGGACAAAACCCTTTCCTTTTCTGGGCCTTGGTTTCTCCATATGTAAAATGACAGGGTTAGACTTGATAAGCCCTAGGATCCTTTTTAACTCCACGTTTGATGATTTAGTCAAAGTATGTTCCCATTGTAGGAATCCTTGATGGAGGTCATCTAACCGCTGCTTGAACATGTTCAACGACGGGGAGCTCACTATTTAACAAAACAGACTGTTTCATTGTTGAACAGATCCTTTTCCTTCATGAGTGACAGAAGAGGCAGGTAAGTAGGTTATGGAAAGTGTCAGGGTTGGAGGAGGGAGGGGAAGAGCAGGAAAGATTTCTTGATTATGTTTTGTGGTCTTCAGGAACTTGTTCAGTGATATTGGGTATGGGTTCCAAATGTTTTTTCTTCAACCTTGAATAAAAATATATCTAGTCAATAAATAAACCTGTAATTCTTGGCTGCTGGAGAGACATAGACAGTCCAGGGGAAATAGCTCCAAAGATGGAATCAGAGGAGTCAGGTTGGAATGGCCACTGTGCTACTAACCACCGCCCCATAAGGCCTTTGAGTCACTTTGTTCTCTGGGTCTCAGTGTCTTTAGCTGCAAAGCAAGGGGGTTTGAACAGGTCAGAATTATAACCAGGGTAGAATGAACAGGGTGTGGCTCCAGAGGCTGCTAATAGCACAGTGGATGAAGCACTGGACCTGGAGTCAGGAAGCTCTGAGTTCAAATCCAGCCTCAGATACTAGGTAAGTTACTTAACTTTTGTCTACCTCAGTTTCCTCAATTGTAAAAAGAGGATAAATAACATCACCTACCTCCCACAGTTGTTATGAAGATCGAATATGATAATATTTCTAAAGTACCTTAAAGTGCAAAATAAATGACAATTATTATCAAAAATTAAATAAAAATAATTAAATAAATAATCCCGACTAAATAAATAAATCCAGATAAGTTCAGTGAATAGATTTGAGTAAATTTAAATAAATTAAGTAAAACAAATGAAAATTATTATTAGAGAAGTGAAATTTAGAGGGTGTGGTCAATCTAGTTGGCACAATCTAATTAGCAATCTAGTCCACAGTTAATGGAAAGAGGAAGCTGCCAGATGAGGCTTAAAGAAAGATGAGTTTGGGGAGCAGCTAGGTGGTGCATTGATTAAAGCACCAGCCCTGGATTCAGAAGGACCTGAGTTCAAATCTGGCCTCAAACACTTGATACTTACCAGCTTTGTGACCCTGGGCAAATCAGTGCCCTGCAAAAAAAAAAAGAATTTTTTGAGGGGTTTAGAGGACCAGAACTGTGAGTTTTTAAGGCATAAAACTTCTATTAAGGGGGCATCTAGGTGGCACAGTGGATAAAGCACTGGCCCTGGATTCAGGAGGACCTGAGTTCAAACCTGGCCTCAGACACTTGACTTGACACTTACTAGCTGTGTGACCCTGGGCAAGTCACTTAACCCCAATTGCCTCACCAAAAAAAACCCCAAAACACCACCTTCTATTAAGGAAACTTCCTTTCCTAATGAAGACTGGTGCCTGCTCTAAAGTCTTAGTGAGTTGTCTGGGAGGTGCTAAAAGGCTAATTGGTTACTTGCCAAAGGTCTCACAGCCTGTATGTTTCAGAGACTGGATCTTTTTCCATTATGTCACACAGCCTTTCTGTGAATTATTATCACAAAGATCATTGTGGTCCATGCCTCATGAGTGGTACAGTTATCTCCAACAGCTGAGAGGCCTTGGTGGTTAAAAAGTGAAGTCCATATTGAATGGAGATCCAGATATGATTGGCTAATGAGTTTAGCTTGAGGAAGGACATTTTCTAGGGCCAGTGCCAATATCAGCAGGCTGTCTCCTTTTGTCCTAGAGATGTAATCAAACCTTCCAGAATGCTTGGAGATCAGTCTGTGTACTGTAACTTAGACTTTGAGTAGACAGGAGCAGATGTTGTAATAGACAAGGCATTGGACTAGAGGTCAGAAGACCTGGATTCTGAACTCAAAGCCATAGTGGACTTTCTCTGTGGCTTCAGACTAGTCCTATTACTTGTCTCTCTGTGGTCCATTTTCCCTCTGAGTCAAATGGTGTTAATACTTTATGCTCCCTCCCTGCTCATCAGAGCTGTTGTGAAAGACAAAGAAGCATGAAAATTTTCACTTTATTTCTTTCATATTTTTCTTTTATTTGAGTTTTCTTATACAAAAGGACTTATATGGTAATGTTCTACATAATTGCACATATATAACCTGTATCTGATTGCTTACTACCTCAGGGAGAGGGGAGGAGTGGGAGGAGAAGAAAGATAGAACTTGGAATTCAAAATTTTAAATAAAAATGTTTAGCATCCAAAAAGAAAGAAAGACAAAATGAAGAAATGAAGGCTATCCTAGAATTATAGAACCTCAGGTTTAGAAGAAATCTTACCAGTCTCATTTTAGAAGCTCAACCCAATGGGCGTTATCACATCCCCAGCAAGTGGCCCATCTGCCTCTGTTTCAGGACCTCCAGTGATGGAGAGCTCCCAACCTCAAGGAGAAATTCTTGCCTATTCCATTATTGGAAACCTTTAATCTCATATCTAATGCTAGTATAGTTTCTGTTTTATTGGTCTGAAATCTGCCTCCTGATGCTTGTCCCATCTGACCTATTGCTCCTGATTCTGTCCTCTGAGGCCAAGTTCTTCCATGTGATAACCTGTCAGATACTTGTAGATAGTGATCTTATCTCCTCCTCACTATAATGTATTATGCACATAGAAAGTACCAATAAAGGAGATTCTGTTTGTAGCCATGGTTCTAGCTAATACTGGGAAGCTTGTGGGCACAGGGAGAGGGTTGGCAACTGGACCTGAGGGATTATTCAAAGTGATTTGTGAATTCCTTGAGTATGGCTGTATTCTGTTGAGGGTATGTCAGCCAGGGTAATGGGCATAGGTAGCAATAGTCATTTGACTCTGAGGCTTTTAATGAGTGTAAGGATTTATTTTTACTTTTTACAGAATTCAACTGAAAGTATGTTAAAATAATTCTAACCTCTGAAGTGGGCTTCCCCCATGGCACCATGGGAGATAGAGAGAAAGGAGCAGAATGGTGTAATTAATAATAGTAACTCTGACTTCTATAGTGCTTTTTAGGTTTCTAAAGTGTTTACTTTGCAATAACTTTATCAGGTAGGTTGGACCACTATTACTAAACCCATTTCAGAGATGAGGAATCTGAGCTTCAGAAAATTCCCTGGGGTCACACACCAACTAAGTATCTGAATTAAGACTTAAATTCTACTTTCCTTAGTGCAAAGCCCGTATTTTAGTCATGTTGCAGAATCAGAACCAAAGAATTTTAAAGCTAGGTGACATCTCAGGGCCCACAGGTCCAATTTGTGCCTGAAAAAGATCCCCTCTCCAACATACCCACATAGTGGCTGAGTGTGGTAGTGCCCACATGTAATCCCTGCTACTGGGGAGGCTGAGGCTAGTGGATTGCTCAAAGTTGGGGGTGCTGAGTTATAGTGGGAGAAAAGCCTATTGAATGTCAGAACCAGGTCTGGCCGATACAGTGAGTCATCAGGAGTGGGGAAGGTCACTGGGTTACCTAAGGAAGGGCAAACCATCCAGGCAGGAAATGGAGCAGGTTAGGGCTTCCACATCACTTAGTCAATCTTCTAGCTTTTGATGAATGAGCTCCATGGAAGAAGGATTCTGCCCCCTACTAAGGTAGCCCTTTCTAATTGTTAGATACCACACAAACACTAGGACTTGGAGTTAGAATAGCTGGATTCGAGTCCTAGCTGTTGTGCTGCTTCTCTACATACTAGAGATACTATTCTAGCTATACCATTGTAGCAAGTCATTTATTTCTCTGTTAAATGTGGGTGAGGAAACTTATGGGTTAGGGGAGGATTGTAAGATTCAATTGAGATAATTTGAATGTAAGATATGGATTTAAATCCTGCCTCTGCCACTTATGATATGTGTGACCTTGGTGAGCTCATTTTAAATTTCTGGGCCTTAGTTTCCTCATCTGTAAATTGATGGGGTTAGCCAGCAAGAAGAGAGAAAAAAGAAATCCCTTTAAACTAATTTTTAAAATGTACAAAATATCTGGGAGCTTACCTAATAAGACACATATAGGAACTATATATGAATACAACTACAAAACACTCTTCACAAAAATAAAGATGAATCTCAAGAATTTGAAAGATGTAAACTGGTCATGCTTGAGCCAGGGTAGGATGATAACAATGGACAGCCAGGTGGTGCAGTTGATAGAGTGCCAGGCCTAGAGTCAGGAAGACTCATCTTCCTGAGTTCAAATCCAGCCTCAGACACTTAGCAGCTGTGTGATCCTGGGCAAATCACTTCACCCTGTTTGCCTCAGTTTCTTCATCTGTAAAATGAGCTGGAGAAGGAAATTGCAAACCGCTGTAGTATCTTTGCCAAGAAAACATGAAATAGGGTCATGAAGAGTTGGACACAACTGAAAATTAACTGAAAATACATATATATATGTATATATATACATATATATACATCTCTGTGTGTTATATATCATTTGATTAACTTTATACATAATGCTTTGCAAACCTTAATGCATTGTGTTAACTATTATCATTAATATATATACATATATATATAAATATATATATATTTTTTTTTTGGTGAGGCAATTGGGGTTAAGTGACTTGCCCAGGGTCACACAGCTAGTAAGTGTTAAGTATCTGAGGCCGGATTTGAACTCAGGTCCTCCTGAATCCAGGGCCAGTGCTCTATCCACTGTGCCACCTAGCTTCCCTATTATCATTAATATTAATTATTATTTAAACTCAGTGATTCTTGGTTTTCTCTGAGCCTTGCTCATTTTGTCATCTGAAGCTTATTAATGATAGGGAAAGCTAGGTGGTACAGTGGATAGAGCACTGGTCCTGAAGTTGGGAGGGTCTGAGTTAAAATCTCACTTCACACACTTACTAGCTATGTGACCCTGGGCAAGTCACTTAACTCCAATTGCGTTAAACATCTGGGGCCATCTCCAGTTGTCCTGATGTATATCTTGCCACTGAATCCAAATGGTTGTGGAAGAGAGAGTGAGGTTGGTGACCTTGCACTCACTTAAACCAATTTACTGCAAGTCATGACATCACTCTGATGTCATTGTCCCCTTCCAGAAGAAAGGACAATTAATGAGAGGTGATATTTCATTTTAGGTAAATAGGCGGTATGGTGTATAGAGCATCTGGTCTGGAGTTGGAAAGACCTGAGTTAAAATCCAGGCTCAGATGTTTATTAGCTATGTGACCCTAGGCAAGTCACTTAATTCTACTTCAGTTCCTTCATCTGTAAATGAGCTGGAGAAGGTAATGGCAAATGACTCACCACCAACAACAACCTCGTTTGACATATTCACAATAATTAATAATTATAGCTGGCATTTATATGGCACTTTAAAGTTTGCAAAGCATTTTACAAATATTTTCTCATTTGATCCTTACAACAACCCTGGGAGGTAGGTGCTCTTATTATTTCCATTTTACAGTTAAGGAAATTTGATGCAAACAGAGAAAGATTAAGTGACTTACCCAGAATGAGAATGGAAAGTATCTTACACTGAATTTGAACTCAGGTCTTTCTGACTTCAGGTCCAATACTCTGTCCATTGCACCACCTAGCTATCTCTATATCTATAGAACATGGGACATCAGAGCCAAAAAGACTTTAAAATATAGAATATTAAAATATTAAGAGTTAGAGCTGGTATAGATTCTACAATATCAGAGATGAAAGGAGTGTTAGGACACAAAATGTCAGAACATGGGCTATAGAATGTCAAAACCAGAAGGAACTTAAAAAAAAAAAGACTGTGAGAGCATATGGGGGTGGGGTGGGGGAGGAGGGAGAACCTTAACATATAGAATGTCAGAATTGGGCAGGACTTTAGAACTAGGATTTTAGAATGAGAAGGAATTTCAGAGACCACCTGGTTTTCCTTCCTCATTTTAAAGCTATGTAAAATGATGACCAGTGAGAAATGACCTGCCCAAGGTCCTGAGCCTAGGCAAGGAGTGGGCAAGAGAGACAGCTGTTTAGGTGTAACATCTATGGTTGTGATGGAAGAATATGACCTTTTTAAAAATAATTGCTTAGATCTTTAACAGTAGAAGGTTTCTAGATATGGGCTTTGTGGGAAGTCAAGTGACCCATATTTCATTGAAGGCTCAAATCTTTTAGTGCATAGTGATATTACATGGAGGAGGTGGGCCTGGATGGATGGGTAAGATTCAGATGGGTAGGAGGTTGGGAATTTGTGCTGTATCCATGTCAGTGTTAGTCACCAGTACAGACCATGATGCAAAGGGACGTTGGAGGAGGGAAGCAGGGTATAGCCATGCTTCCTCCACATGCAACTAGCTGCTTTCGCTCATCCTCCCCACGTATCTCATCCCATAGAGCTATAGTGGGAAGAACATCATCCTTTCTATGCTGCGAGGCACCATATTGGGAATGGATAGAGAGATAGAAACTACCTAGTTCCTGCTCTCAAGAAGCTCAAAAGCAAAGGTAGGATGCAATGTGAACATAGAAAAAGCATGATATGAGGTAGATTGTGGTTAAGGGGGAAGGAGAAACCCAAAATAATCTGTGGCAAATCCGAAATCTGAACTCAGGTTCTATGTTTCTTATGTTCAGTGCTCCAAATTCAGAATTATTTTTCCCCACTGCTTCCATGTGATCTCTGTGCTTAACAGTTACTACCTTTATTCTGAGTTCATTGGCTTTTTTGAGTTGTTTTCATTTACATTATTGTGGTCATTGTGTATATTTTTCTCCTGGTTATACTTACTTTGCTCTGAATCAGCTCATATAAGTCTTCTAATGTTTCTCTGAATTCCTCATGATCATTTTTTTTTTTGGTGGCATAGTAATATCCTACTACATTCATATACCATGGTTTGTTCCACCATTCCTCAATTGATGGGCAATCATTTTGTTTCCAGTCTTTTGCTACCACCAAAGTGCTATCATTATTATTATTGTTGTTTTGACATATAGGAGGCCTTTTATGTTGTCTGTGACTTCCTTGGAATTCAGTTAGTTAGTGACTTTTCTCACGTAATTCCTTTGGGATCTGTTGATGACTGATTCTGATGTTTGGGGGGTGGGGTGGGGTGGTGGAAGGCGGGATCTGTTGCTGCAGCCCAGGCAAGGAGCAGCTATGGACAAGATCCTGGAAGCTGTGATGCTGTCCTCCTACCCCACCAATGTGAAGCAAGGGCTGGTACGGCGGGTGATCGAGGCAGCAAAGCAGCCCATGGACAGTGCACAGTGCTGGGCCATGCTGGAGCTGTCCACCAAACTCTTCCTGGTGGGTGACACCAAGTTCAAGCGGGAGATCGGTCAGGAGGTCCTGGAAGTCTATGGCCGATACCACCCAGAGGCCTTTGTGGAGTTCTTTAATGCCCATTTCCTCCTGACTCTGCTGCAGGAGGGCTACGGGACCCCTGGGCACCCCAGCCCCTATGTGCTGGATTATGTCCAGTTGGGTCTGCAGTTCATCCCTGAGGGCCCAGCAGCTGAGGGTGTCTTTGCCTTGCTCCGCCTGGAAGTCCTGAGAAAGGTGTGTGAACGGCCTGGCCCCAGGCAATGTGCCAAGGTGGCTCGCCTCCTGAGCCAGTACCCACGCTGCATTCCAGATGGCAGACACCGGCTGCTCTTCTGCCAGCAGCTGGTCCGCTGCATCGGGCAGTTCCAGTGCCTGGCGGAGGGGGAGGAGGGCATTGTGGAGTTCTTGAGTCACGTGAACCGAGTGAGTGGGCTCTTGCCTAAAATTTGGAGGGCTCAAGCCTCGTCCATCTTGCCATCCCTGAAGGAGCTGTTTGCCATCATCTCTTCCACAGGTACTCAGGGTGGGGGTGGGGGAGGGTTTGTGGAAAGAGGGCTAGGTATGGAGCACAGAAAGGCATATATGTATGTGTCTTGACATTAAACAAACACCAGAGGGGCAGCTAGGTGGCGCAGTGGATAAAGCACTGGCCCTGGATTCAGGAGTATCTGAGTTCAAATCTGGCCTCAGACACTTGACACTTACTAGCTGTGTGACCCTGGACAAGTCACTTAACCCCCATTGCCCCACAAAACAAAACAAAACCAAAAAAAACAACCACACTGGAGGGGCAACTAGGTGGCACAGTGGATAGAGCACCAGCCCTGGATTCAGGAAGACCTGAGTTCAAATCCGGCCTCAGACACTTGACACTTACTAGCTGTGTGACCCTGGGCAAATCACTTAACCCTCATTGCCCTGCAAAAAAAGAAAGAAAGAAAGGAAGGAAGGAAGGAAGGAAGGAAGGAAGGAAGGAAGGAAGGAAGGAAGGAAGGAAGGAAGGAAGGAAGGAAGGAAGGAACGAATGAATGGAGAGAAATCCCCTTCCAGGGGAGGCCACAGCCCTTACTAAAATTCCAGGGCTGCTGGGAGGGGTTTTCTTACTGATTCCCTGGCTAGCCCTCTTTCAGATAGAATTTTCCCCTGATTCTGCTTCAGCCTCCCACCTCACAGAAGCCAAGGTTGTTCCTGGCAGCACTGGGAGAATGGAAAGGATGATGGCTTGGGGATCAGGGAGTCAGACTCTTATTTCTGCCACATAGTAGCTGTATGAACCTAGGCAAGTCTCTGCTCTTTTCTGAACCTCAGTTTGCTCACCATTAATATGGTGGATGAATTGGCAGTCAGATATTTATTAAGCCTAATTTACTATGTGCTAGGCACTGTGTTAAGTGCTGGGGATAAAAATTTTTTAAAAGCAAGACAATCCCTGCCCTCAAGGAGCTTACATTCTAGTGGGTGAAGACAACACATGAGAAAAGCTTGAAGGGAGAAGGGATGCTTGAGGCATGGTTTGGAGATAGCCAGGAAGTGATATAGAATCCTGGACCCCTATCCAAACTCAAGGTGGCTCCAGGAATGGAGTCTAAGCTTCTTCTGGGGAATGAGTGGGGAGCAGGTGACTTATTTGGAAAATGACTTGCATCATAATCCTTTCACTGTATGACTCATGACCTAATTGTGAGGGGAAAGTGCTTAGTAAACCTAAAAGTGCCAGGGCCCTCACTGTTGTTATTCCTGACAAAGGAGAGGGGAAGGGCCAGGGGAGCCCGACCTAAATTACTCAGTCAGCAGAGCTTCTTCCCTTAGCTCTCTCAAACCAGGGAAGGCTCATGAATAAGGCAATGGAGCCAGGTTCTGGCCTGTCCTCATTGCTTGTTGATCAATGTCTGCTGCCCATAGTATATACAGTCTGATGTGGACATAGATCAAGGCACATCCCAACATAACTCAAATATGGCCCATGCAAATTCATGTCCTTGCATATACACACACATGCCCATACACGCACACACAAGTACACAACCCACTCAAGTCAAGCCATGTTGACCAACTGTTATTAAGTGCTTACTGTGTGTCATCATTGTTCTAAGCACCAGGGAAACAAAAAGGCAAACACGAAGATAAACACACACACACCCCACATACAAATATAAATTCAACACACATATGCAAAACCTAAGCCCATGCAAGCAGACATATGCACAAACACACACAAACATACTCCATTTGCTGACCTGTTTTCAAGGACTAGCTGCCCTTTCTGTGTCTGTATATGGGTGTGTGTGTGTGTGTGTGTGTGTGTGTGTGTGCGTTCACTACACGGACACATCATCAGGAAACATATCCTTATAGTATACCCACTTCCACATTACAGTTCTCTCCCATCTACATCCCTAGGGTTTGCTTTCTCTGCAATTGTGATGTAGGTAGAGTATTACAAAGCTTCTGAAACTGTGGGTCCCAAACCCATATGGGGTCATGTAACTGAATGTGAGGGTCGTGAAAAATTTGGCAACAGTAAAAGTTTATGTATACCTATTTTATATACCTATATACCCAGGGTTGCATAAAAATTTCTTGGGTGAAAAGGGGTCAAGAGTGGGAAAAGTTTAAGAAGCCCTGATGTATTGCACTTGGAATCAGGAAAACGAGTTTGAATTCTGTCTCAGAACCTTACTAGCTCAGTTTCCTCATCTGGAAAATAGGAATAATAATAGTACCTACCTCCCAGGGTGGTCATGAGGATTAAATAAGACGACACAAGTAAAGTGTTTTGCAAACCTTAAAAAAATTATAGAAATGCTTGCTAATATTATTGTTAGTAATTGGGAGGTGGGTAAAACTTCCCTTTGGTTCTCTCCCTCAAAGGCCTACGTAAGCCTCTTCACACCTCTTTGAGCCATCCCCCAAGCACATCATCTCTTCACTGGAGCCCACCCCTATCTACATCCCTCAAGCCTGTCTCTCAGCCAGCAACCTTCAGAGATGGAAATATGGCCACCCTGTACTTATGCACAGTAACAGCCATTTATAGCATTTTATTGTTTACCTATGGACTGTGTAAAGATGATTATCCCCACCTTACGGGCGAGAAAACTGAACCTCCCAGAAGTTACAGATCATAAAGTTAGGACTGGGAGAGACTTCAGAGGCCACTCAATACAACTTCCACATTTTACAGATGAGAAAACAGGCCCTGAGCGGTTGACGTGCTCAGGGTCACATAGCTAGTATCTGAGGTGGGAATTCAAACCCAAGGCTTCTTAACTGCAAGTCCAGTTCTCCATCCCAGGTGTCTTGGTTCCAAATCCAATACTCTGTCCTCTACCCCACCCCACCCCCACTGCTTCTTATATAGTAACTGATTTGCATAAGTGTTTGACAGTTTTCAAGGTGCTGTGCATCCTTTTAGGATGAAGAAGCCGGAGGGAGACCTGGAAGATAAATTTTAGTACATGAATGAGTGGTACGCTTTGTGGGTCAGTGCCGTGAGAGCTTCACCTATTGAGTTGGTTTAGATGACCTCAAAAGTCCCTTGCCGTGACATTCTATGTCCCAGGCTGCTCCCAGCTCTGACAGTTTATGTTCTAAAGCCCCCTCCCAGCTCTAACACTGTGTTCCAAGGGCCCTCCCAGATTTGGTATTCAGTGTTCTAAGGCATTCCCAGCTCTGACATTCTGTGTTCTAAGGCCCCTCCCAGCTCTGACATTCTGTGTTCTAAGGCCCCTCCCAGCTCTGATATTCTGTATTCTAAGGTCCCTCCCAGCTCTGATATTCTGTGTTCTAAGGTCCCTCCCAGCTCTGACATTCTGTGTTCTGAGGGCTCTCCCAGCTCTGACATTTTCTGTTCTAAGGCCCCTCCCAGCTCTAACATTGTGTTCTAAGGCCCCTCCCAGCTCTGACATTCTGTTTCAGAATTCCTTCAAATTTCACCATCATCTGACCTTGATTAAGCTCTGTCTGTCTGTGTGTCCTCAGCATAGTTGGTGGGGAAGGGAGGGAAGACATCGGGTTTGCAGCATAGATCCTCTTGAAGGAGGAGGCCACTGTGGATGCCAGGTCCCCTTTAATTCAATTTAACAAGTAGGTATTCAGTAGGTGCTGCATCAAGTCATTCAATGAATTAGGGGAGAAGGCCGCAAAGATAGAAATGGAGGAGTCTGCACCCTCAGGGAGCTTTCGCTTCTGCTTTGCCTTACCGTTCTCTACTCTCCGTCAGCAAGGTTTGGGGAGTAGGGTTGGGGGAGGGGAGCTGGATGGATGTCTTTGCCTCAGCCACATTTACCTCTGGTTTCTGCCTTGTTTCTCAGAGGAGCAGGAGCCTCCCTCCAACGCCCTGGCCAGTGTCGTTCAGTATGTGCCTCTAGAACTTATGGATGGGGTGATCAGGAACCTCACCAATGATGATAGCATCACAGATACCCAGATGATGACTGCTATCAGCAGGTAGGAGACAGCAGCAGGGAGCTTCATCAACCCTGAAGAACAGAGAGGGGCTGGGGTAGGGGGTGGGGTGGGGTAGGGAAAGACAAAGAGGAGGGCAGGGTTTTTTCTCTTGGCAGGTAGCCATGGCTACCTGGCTTCAGGAGAACCAGGTACTAGTCGCAACTCTGTCACTTACTGCTTGTATAACCTTGGGCAAGTCACTTTTCCTCCCTAGGACTCAGTTTCCCCTTCTGTAAAATGAGATGACACCAGATGATCCTTAAAGTCTCTTGCAGCACTCTTGGGGTCCTATTTTTTGTCCCTCTGGTGTGAGACCAACATGTGTTACAGGACTTCTCACTGGCCCAAGCTGGGCTAAGACTAGATTCAGATGAAGTCTGGGTCCCCTCTGCATTCTCTAGAGCCTTCCTAATATAGAATGATTGCTTCAGAGGGTAGTAAGACTACCATTTCTCAAGGTCTTCAAGCAGAAGACAGATGACTGTCAGTGATATTATAGGAATCCCTTTATCTAGTGAGTTAGACTAGATAGATTCCTTCTGAGGTTCCTTTAAGTTCTGTGATTCTAGGGAAGAGTACTAGGCTTTTCCTGATCCCTCCTCTCCATCCCCTCATCTCAACTCATCTTCAGGGCCTTCCCTCCTCTAGGCTAATGAGATTGTGATGTTTGTCATTGCAAACACATAAGCAGGCATGGGTTCAGACGGCTAAAAAAATCCCTTGAAGACTTTTGTATTTCCTTCCTACGTTCTGTCCTGAGGCAAATATCTAGGCTGCCAACAGGGGCACCTGGATATGGCCAAGCTTTCTGCATGAATCAGAGACTATACATTGTGGTTTTCTGTTGGTTTTTTTTTTTTCAGGGCAACGGGGGTTAAGTGACTTTCCCAGGGTCACACAGCTAGTGAGTGTCAAGTGTCTGAGGCCAGACTTGAACTCATGTCTTCCCGAATCCAGGACCGGTGCTTTATCCACTGCACCACTTAGCTGCCCCCTATTGTGGTTTTCTACAAAATGACTTGCTTATAAAAATAATCACTGATAACTCACCTTTGCATAACATATTCAAAATAATAACAAATTACATATAGTAGGATTGAAATGAAAACAAAAAACCCCACCAAGGTACAATCTGATACCTTTCTCATTAAACTTCAATTATTGTCTGTCATTCCTTAATTTCTCCTGTTTTAAAGAAAATCCTTTAACTCTTTCTCTCACTTAGAACGCTTACATAGCTCTTTAGTACTTGAAGCTTACATTTATTCTGCTGCTGACTATTTACCCTAAAGCTTATGTATAACAGTTTTCTGCTAATACCAAGAAAGAGCTTAGGTCTCCCTTTCCTGGTCTTTGTCTTCTTCCTCTTTTGTGAGCAGAACAGAAAGATCAGCTAAGTGCCATAAAACACATATTACAACTAGACCAACAAAGAGAAGAAAAGCGTGGTCCCCGGGCAATGATGACATACAAATTAATGAAGTGTTCAATGTATTTTCAACTTGGTGTCAGCAGGGCCTTTCTTTTCTGCCTTTGATCTGCTTGGGTGAACATGTGGGAGCACTGAGTCAGTCACTTTTTCTTTTGTACTTCTAACTTATTTTCCAAAATTATTGGACCAATTCACAGTTCAACCAACAGTATATGTACTTGCCAGTCTTCCCACAGCCCTCCCCCATATTGACTGTTGGCATTTTTTCCTTTGACAATTTTCCAAGTAAAGCAAAACCTCAGAATTGCTTTAATTTGTATTTCTCTTATGATCAGTGACTTGGTTCATTTTTTTAAAAAGATGGTCATAACTGGGGCAGCTAGGTGGTGCAATGGATAGAGCACTGGCCCTGGATTCAGGAGGATGTGAGTTCAAATCCGGCCTCAGATACTTAACACTTACTAGCTGTGTGACCTTGGGCAAGTCACTTAACCCCAATTGCTTTACCAAAAAAAAAGATGATCATAATTAGCTTGAAATTCTTCTTTTGAAAATGAATTCATATCCTTTGACTACTTATGTTCTGGGAATATCTCTTCGTCTTACATATTTGTGTTGATTCCCTGTCTTTGATATCAGACTTTTATCAGTAACATTTGATACAAAATTATGTTTTTTTTCTGCTTGATGATTTCTTTTTTTATTTTAGCTGCTTTGATTTGATACATGCAAAAGCTTTTTAATTTTATGTCATCAAAACTCTTTTGTGATCTCTCTCCTTTGGCTAGAAGTTCTTCCTGTAGCTGTATTTTGAAATTTACTTTTTGATTTTTTTGGGGGGGCAATATCTTTTATGGCATAGTCGATAGAGAGCTGGCCTCAGGGTCAGGTATCACCTCTGTGAGACCTGGGCAAGTCACTTCACCTGTCTGCCTCAGTTTCCTCTTCTGTAAAACGAGGCTGCATGGCATAGTGGATAAAGAATTGGCCTCAGGGTCAGGTACCACCTCTGTGAGACCCTGAGCAAGTCACTTCACTTCTGTCTGCCTCAGTTTCCTTCTCTGTAAAATGGGGATAATAATAGCACCTCCCTTCCAAGGTTGTTGAGATGAGGATTAAATGAAACAGAGTATAGAAGTATGGAGGAAAGAAGACTCACTTCTGGCCAGGGTGAGAGTAAGAGTAGCCATTTAATTATATACATTATATCATTTGATCCTTATAACCTAGGGTTGTGGGTACTTCAAGGTATTAATTATTATCACCATTTTCTAGAGAAGGGAAACAGAAGATGAGACAATTTATGACTTGCCCATGGTAACACAGCTAGTGAGTCTTGGAGGTCAGATATGTTACTCACATATCTCCCTGACTCCTGACTTGTTTCTTCTATACCACAGAATCTAAGAAACTAATGGATAGTTAGGTTTTAAACAAGTAGAGATAGAGGAAATAGGGAATAATGTGAGCAAAAAGCAGGAAGGTCAGTATGTGTTTGGGGAATAGCAAATAGTCTAGTTCAGCTGAAATGTGTGAAGGGAAATGGTGGAGATCAATCTAGAAAAGCTAAACTCTGAAGGGGCTCGAATACCAGAATGGCTCCAGTACATCCCACCTCATAGTCAAGTCCTCATCCCTAACTCCAAGCTATTTTCTCTTCTAACCTCGTCCTCTCATAGAATCAAGTTGGAAGAGACCTTAGAGGTCACCTAGTTCATTCTTTCTCCCCATGCAAAAATCTGATCTACAGTATAATTTTTCTTCTTTTCTTCTTCTTCTTTTTTCGGTGAGGCAATGGGGGTTAAGTGACTTGCCCAGGGTCACACAGCTAGTACGTGTCAAGGGTCTGAGGCCGGATTTGAACTCAGATCCTCCTAAATCCAGAGGCAGTGCTCTTCCACTGTGCCACCTAGCTGCCCCTCTACAACATCATTCATTATTGATAAAGGGGATGGGGTTGGGGAGAAAGGGTCTACTTGAACCTTTCCAAAGACAGGGATCCACCACTTTAGCCATCTCTGATTATCAAGAAGTCCTTTGCATTGATTGCAATCTGCCTCCCTGCAACTGCCACTGGTTTTAGTTCCATTCCATTAATAAACATTTATTAATCATCTGCTGTATGTATGAAGAACACCATGTAGGTAGACTACAACAGGCACAACCTGAAGAGTAGGAAAGAACTCATAAGAGTCAAGGACATAGCTGTGGTTTACCTTGGAACATAGAATCTTCACTTGGAATTTGGATCTGTTTTATGCCTAAGTCCTCAGTACAGTCTTATGCAGAAAACATTCTTCAGGGACACATGCATAACATAGGAAAAGTCATCCAAGTCAACAGACCCCTCAAAGCCTCATGGCTCCATCAGAGAGAGCTCTCATGTGGCTCTCTCATGCTCTCTTGTTCTCCATCAGTTTTGTGTTGGAAGAACCAGTTTAGCAAACACCAGCCTGGAAAGCAGTGTGAGTTTTGCTTTTATAACCTGGTTACAAGTAACCCTAGAGTGAGAGGTAGATGTCTTTGGTAGGGTTGGTTGCAAGAATTGCTGCCCTCTTGCTTTCATAGTTCAGCTGCACTGGGGAAGATTAAAAGTTTAGCTTAGATGTGGTCTTTGCCTTCACAGAGCTTATAGTCTAAGAGCTCTGCCCCCCTCCCCCAAGAAGCCAAGCAGAAATAAGTCTGCTCCACATAGCAGCCCTCTAGATCCTGATATGCCCCTCTCTCACACCTTCTCTTCTTTAGCCTTAACATCCCATAGGACTAGGGGGGCAGCTAGATGGCGCAGTGGATAAAGCACTAACCCTGGATTCAAGAGGACCTGAGTTCAAATCTGGCCTCAGACATTTGACACTTAATAGTTGTGTGACCCTGGGCAAGTCACTTAACCCTCATTGCCCTGCAAAAAAAGCAAAAAAACAAAAACAAAACATCCCATAGGACTAGAACTGAGGTAGCACGGTCACCGCCTCTCCCCATCCTGGTCATTCTTCCCAGAATGTGATTATCAGTGTCCTTCCTAAAATTTGTCCTCTCTTCCTCCCCACTCGTCCCCCATGCTGGAGCCTGAGTAGGGATGAGGACCTCCCCAGGGAGAATGGAAGAACCTGTGTCTAACCTACAAGGGCTGATGGGCTGATGCTGGGTCTTCATTCCCCTAAGGGGGCTCAAAGGGTTGACCATGCATGGTTCCATCCTGAATTTCATCTGAGAGCTGGCAGGGCTAAAAATAGAAGCCCCAGCTCAGCAGCTTGTCTTCTTCTGGATGCCAGACAGAGAGGGGGGAAATGAGCAGATTCCTTAGGCCTTTGGGGAAATAAAGTGATCTCCCCCCCCTTCCCTTCTATTCCCCCAGAAAAGTAATTAGGACTGAGATGCAAAGTTTGAGAAAATGCATTAAAAGCTACTGGCAGGGGTTCAAATAGAAACCAGACTACCCCCCAGAGATGAGAGAAAGAAATAGAGAGAAGGGGGAAGTAGGCATGGGAGGAAAGATGATGAGCAGTGATTCAGTGCTAGAATCTGAGGCTGCCTTGGGGTGCTATCCCTTTGTGGCCCTGTCTGCCTTTGGCTAGCAGAAATGAACCCTGTTAAGGGCCTTTGGGTACCAAGAGAAAGAAGAAGCAGATGAGGACAGAGGGAGGTGAGGTCCTGTTTGCTGCCTAGGTGTAGAATCTTGGAAGCACAGAATCTTAGTATCCTAGAATCATAAACTTGTATGACATCAGAAACTTATTTATTGTCCATTAGAAACAGACTTGTAGACTCTTAGAATCTTATAAACTTAGAGAATCTTAGAAAAACAGCAACAACAACAACAACAACAAAAGACTTTGCAGACCTTGAAGCGCCATAGAAATGTGAGTTGTTATACTTAAGAACTTTACAACAATTGTGGCATCTTAGATGCGTACTCATAGAATCTTCGAGGTATAGACAGTCAATAAGTATTTACTGAGCACCTACTATGGGCCAAGCATCATGATAGGCGCTGGAGATGAATAGACCAAAACGAAATAAACCCGCTCTCCAGGGGCTCACATTCTATCCAGGAAATACTGTGCACAATTGTATATTTAAAAATAAAAAAATACTGTGTATAATTGTATAAAAATGTACAAAGGGAAATACAAAGTCATACATGGAATCCTGGAAACTTAGAATTTTAAAATAATAGAATTTCATAGCTGAAAAGAACCTAGAGACCCTCTAGTCCCACCTCTTACCTTGGGCAGGAATGTCTTCTAGAGAGATGGTCTTCTGGCCTTTGCTCAAATACCTCCTTCATTGAGATATTCACTATGGCTAGAGGCAGCTCCTTAGGATAATAGATTTAGAGTTGAAAGGGATCTCAGTGGTCATCAGGTCTGGTCCCCACATTTTTCAGATGAGGAAACTGAGGCCAGGGAGGTTAAACGGTTTGCCTAATGGTCACACAGTGGTTAAGTAGCAGAGCCAAGATTTGAAGCCAGACCCCTTGACTCTAAATCCAGTACTTTTTCCAGGCCCTACACTGACTCTCCAGAAGGCCCACTGGTCAGGCACTCTTGAACAACTGCATTGCACAGTCAAATAAGACAAATCATCTATACCCACAGGGAGCCTGTGTTCTGCCTGAGGAGAAAAAGAATCAAAATGATTTCTTATACTGTCAGTCCATGAGTCCACAAATATTTTATTTGTTCAGCCAGGAAAAAAAAGGCAGAATATGTGATATAAAGGAAAACATTCTGGATTGGGAGACAGGAACCCTGGGTTCCAGCCCTAACTTTGCCTGTTGGCATTAGATTGATCCCTTCCCCTCTCTGGGCCTCAGCTCTGGACCCCTTCTCAGAATCATTTTCTTAAATTCATAATATAAAACACTTAGGATTACAAAGAAAACCAACCATATTGAAATATATAAAATATTTAACTTTAAATATATTTTAAAGTTTTTATATTTTAATCTCTTTAAATAAATATATTTATATGAAAAAAATTTAAACCCTAGGTCATGAGTCCCAGATTAAGAATCCCTTAACTAGATGATCTTTAATCTCTCTTTCATCTCTAACAACTGATGCATCTTATATACATTTGAACTCCTATGTGCTAAACCCTGTGCTGAAATAATTGGGTTATAGAATTATGGACCAGAGGCGACCTTAAATGTCAATTAGCTGGGGGCAGCTAGATGGCACAGTGGATAAAGCACCAGCCCTGGATTCAGGAGTATGAGAGTTCAAATCTGACCTCAGACACTTAACACTTACTAGCTGTGTGACCCTGGGCAAGTCACTTAACCCCCATTGCCCCACAAAACCAAAACAAAACAAAACAAAAAGGCACTGTATTTATGGACAGCTAGATGGCACAGTGGATAAAGCACCAGCCCTGGATTCAGGAGTACCAGAGTTCAAATCTGACCTCAGACACTTAACACTTACTAGCTGTGTGACCCTGGGCAAGTCACTTAACCTCCATTGCCCCACAAAACCAAAACAAAACAAAACAAAAAGGCACTGTATTTATGGGCAGCTAGGTGGCGCAGTGGATAAAGTACTGGCCCTGGATTCAGGAGGATGTGAGTTCAAATCCGGCCTCAGACATTTAAAGCTGTGTGACCCTGGGCAAGTCACTTAACCCCAATTGCCTTACCAAAAAAAAAAAAATGCCAACTAGCTCATGATCCAATGGAAAAGAAAATAAACCGAGTCAGGAAAACAATATATAAAATGACTATATAAATGACAGAACAGCAACAAAACAAAGTTGCTGCTACTTTGTAAATGACAAAGCTTAGCTCCAGAAAAGAGCTGTAAGAAGGCACTTCCACCCTCTCTCCTCCCCCCCCTCCCCCTTTGCAGAGGTCAGGAGCCAGGGGCATGGAATACTGCCTATAACATGAGACATTTTTGATGTGTCAGTTCGTGTTGCTGAACTTTTTCTTTCCCTCTCTTTTATTCTTAATCATAAGGGATGGCTCTCTGGGAAGGGTGGGAGAAGGGATACAATGGGATACAAAGTTGGCGTGAAAACAAACAATGTTAATACAATTTTATTTTTTAAAAATCTACCAGTCCAACCTCCCACAATTTACACAAGAAGAAACTGATGCCCAGAGAAGGGAAGCAGCTTGCCCAAGGCTGCACAGTGAGTTAATGGCTGAGCCAAGACTAGAGGTCAGGTCTTCTCACTCCTAATCTAGTATTTTCTGGTGCATGACAACACAGGAGGTACACAGGTGATCTAGACACTAAACCGTGCCTTCAAGCAGCTCACAACCCAGTATGGGAGAGAAGACATGGACACAGATAGGGAACACTGAAGGCAGACTAAACATTATTAAGTGTCTTCTGTATGCAGAGCACTGCTGGGTGCTAGGAGAGAATGATATAAATGAGTATATAGTACTATGTGAAACTGAAGGGAGGAGAACTCCCTTCTGTTTGGGGGAATCAGGGAAAGATGCAGCTGTAAGGTGCCACAAGATCGATACTGTCTGTAATGACCCCCAATGGTGCACATTTACTTAGTTTACAAAGCACTGCCTTCCTATCACCTCTTTTAGTGAGTATTATTATGCCCACTTTACAGCTGAGGAAACTAGGGCTCAGAGTGGTTAGTTGATTTGCCCAAGATCCCCTAGCTAAGTCAATGCTGGAACCAGGATTCTAACCCCAGCCTTTGGCATTGAGTCTCATGCTCTCTCTACTATATCATGCTGCAGAACTGGTTTCCTGGGGGCTAAGAGCATGTATTGGGATGACCAAGCCTCTCTCAGGGCAGTGACCTGGAAGATTGGGACCTGGCATGGTGAGGAGTTGACAACTAGTGGGGTGACCTCGTCAGTGGGCCTGGACTCTGGATTTTGGGGTTTGGGGGAGGTGACAGAGGGAGTGGATGAATTGGCCTGGATGCAGGAGAGGACATAGGGGGTCAACCTAGACCAATGACCTTTTAACCTCTTGGGCTGGCCATGGAATTGGAACTAACCGTAGACAAAGTATATGGCTACCTAGACACTACCTGACCACTGACTTGTGCCTTTTTTTCTTTCCTTTTAATTTAAACTCTCCTAACTCTTTTAGGATGATCGACTGGGTATCTTGGCCCCTGGGGAAAAACATAGACAAATGGATCATCACGTTGCTAAAGGGCCTAGCAGCTGTTAAGAAGTTCAGCATTTTGATTGAAGTCTCTCTCTCCAAAATAGAGAAGGTCAGCACCCATTCCAGACTCCCTCTTAGGACCTGGGGCAAAGATCCCACCACACGGGGCCTGGGAAAACTAGAACCATTGGCAGAGACGGATGTGGGGTTGACAGGTTCCATAGTGGGGAATTGTGTGATTTAGTGATAAGAATACTGGGCTGGGAGTCAGGAGAGAGGCCCCTAACTCAACATATGATTTGGGGCAAATCATCTCCCTGGGTCTCCTTGTTCTCATCTTTGAAATGAGGAGGTTGGGCCAAATGGTCTCTAAACTCCCTTACAGTTCTCATACTCCACGATCTAAGGTTCCTCCCAGTTCTGATATTCTATGTTCTAAAGTCCCTCCTAGCTCTGAAGTTCTTTGTTCTAAGGGCCCTCCCAGTTCTGACATTCTGTGTTCTAAGCTCCTTCCCAGATCTGACATTATGTGTTCTAAGTTCTCTCCCAGTTCTGATATTCTGTGTTCTAAGGTCTCCCAGCTCAGACATTCTATGTTCTAAGCTCCCTCCCAGCTCTGACATTCCATATTCCAAGGCCCCCCCCCAGCTCTGACATTCTGTGTTCTAAGCTCCCTCCCAGCTCTAAGATTCTATGACCTAAGGCCCCTTCCAGCTCTAACACTGTGCGTTCAATGTTCTAACATTCTATAGTCTAAGATCCCTTCAGGTTCTAACATCCTATATTAGATTTATACAAAACTCTTTGCTCAGTATTGGGTGTACAAAGATAAATATGGCACAGGTCCTATTCTAAAAGAACTTAAAATCTAATGGGAAAGATATGGACTCAAGTAACTATAATACGAGAGAGATGAAGTACAAAGGAAGGTCTGTCCCAGCTCTAACATTCTTTGTTCTATGCTCTCTTCCAGTTCTGACATTCTGTGTTCTAACAGTCTATATTCTAAGGTTCCATCCTGTTCTAATAGCCTTTGAGTCTGTGAGCTCTCCATTACACAGCTGTGTGCACAGGGGCACCTTTGGCACTGCAGGGGAGGTGGAGGCTAGTCAGATCAAGTCCACTCCTCACTCTCCGGACTTTTCCACCTCCCTGCCAGCAGCCTTCTCACCCTGGGGATGCCTCCACCCTGCCGCCCTCTCTTCTGATTGGTGAGTCCACCATTTCATGAGGTGACCGGGCCATGCTTACTTCCCTGCTGACTCCACCCCTTACTCTCCAGATTTCTTCACCTCCTCATCAGCAGCAGCCTTGTTCCCTCTCTTCACTACTACCTGTCCTCCAGTTTTCCAGCTCCCCATTGTTGTCTTCTTCCATTAGAGTGTAAACTCCTCAAGGGTAAGGACTGTCTTGTTTGCTTGTTTTTGTATCTCCAACTCAGCACAGTGCCTAACACAGCAAATGCTTAATAAATGCTTGTGCTCTCTTTCTTCCTTTTTCTTCTTTTTTTCTCTTCATCCTCTCTTTCTCTTTCCTCTCCCTCTTTTTCTTTCTTTTCTCCTTTCTTTCTTTTCTCCTTTCTTTCCTCCTTCCTTCCTTTCCTCCTTTCTGTCTTTCTTTTTCTTTCCTTCCTTCCTTCCTTTCTTTCATTTCTTTCTTTTTCTGGTTCCTGTCTCTCTTTTTTCTTTCTCTCTTTTCTGTCAATCTATCCTCTCTCTCTCTCTCTCTCTCTCTCTCTCTCTCTCCCTTCAAGGAGCTTACAATTTAGTTGGGTAGGAAGTATATAGTGGTAAGATAGTAAGGGTATAGACATGAACCTGGTTAGTTAGCTCCAATATGAGTTAGGAGGTGTACTCATTACTGTGAAAACTGAGAAAAGAGAGTTCTTTAAGTTTGGGTAGATAAGGGAAGCATTCTTAGGAGTGATGGCCAGAGTAGACTTTATCTAATACTACACAGGGCCATGGGGATCTCAAGCTTAACAATTAAGAACTGGTTAGATAGCAATTAGCAACAGGTTCAAAACAGCTACTTACATGTGGCATCCTAGGTTATGTGCCTCCCCTTGCCCCCACTGCTAGACTTAGCCTCTGTCTCTTATTTCTGTCTAGGCTATCACTTAGATCAGTTTCATGCATGTTACAACATATAAGCAAGGATTCATATTCATGAATGCCCCATGTTCTGTCAATGAGTCTTCATTTTTACTTTATCATGGGATGGAGTTGACCACAGTCCCCAACGCCATACTGTACAAGGTCTACCTAGATTCTCCTAAGGTAGAAAGACTTTGGCACCCTGCTACTACCTATGTCTGTTGTCCAAAGGCTGACTTGGCTAAGTGTGACACCAGAGGATGAAGGGTTTTGATCATAGCAATTCATGAAAAAATAAAAGGTTTGGCATCATCACTAAGATGGGAGTAGTGGCAACACCAAGAAAATAATAATCAAGAAGTGAGATTAAAGAAACTTCAGAGGGTATCAAATCCAACCCTCATCCATGTAAGAATCCCCTAACCAGTGGTCCTCCAGCCTCTACTTCAAGCCTTCTAGTGATGGGGTATGGCCTCACATCCATTCATTCACCTTTTGGAAACCTCTAATTGTCAGGCAGTTAGGATATTTCCATATATCAAGCCTAAGTCTTCCTCTCTACAACATCTGCCCATTTTTCCCAGCAGAGGAAGATTCCTTCTGAACACTGCTTCTCTTAATGTGAACTAATATTGTCTTAGCGCTTTTTGACCGCCATTGTGACTCATATTAAGTTGAAGATCTTTTACAGAACAGCTGTTGTCTTGTCAAATTTTTGCCATTTTGTATTTTAGAGGCAGTATAGCTTAGTGGGAGAGTCCCTGGAGCTGGAGTCAGGAGAAACCTCCTTTGAAATACTGTTCCTGACCCTTAACTTCAAGGCCATGGGCAAGTCACATTGCCTTAGTTTTTCCTCATCTGTAAAATGGGGATAACAATGCCTATTGTTAAAATATGAAGTAATAACACTTCATAGAGTTACTGAGAAGACAAAATTAGACAATTTATGTAAAGTATTTTGTAAACCATGGACACTAGTCAGTTATATGGTGCAGTTGGATTTTTTTAAACCTCAAAACACCTTTTATTTATCGTGATTAACCATCACCTCTGATGTATATTGTCTGTGTGATCATAAAGTGGTTTATCTTCTTTATGCTCCAGTCAGCTTCCCAAGACTATAAATTATAGACAAATTGCTAATCCATATTGTTTGAGCTAGTCACCATACCAGGAGTTCCCTACACCAATGAAATCATAAGCCTACAGATATTCTATCTGTCATCTTATCTATGTATCTATTATCTATCATTTATCTAGCTATCTATTCTCTACCTATCTATCAATCTACCTATCTGTCACCCATCTATCATATATCTACCATCTACCTATCTATCTATCAGCTTACCTATCTGTTATCTGGCTGTCATCTACCTATCATCCATACATCTTTTTATTACATTCTAGCTTATTAAATATTATTAGATCTTATCTTTCTAGACTGTTGAAATATTTCTGTGCCCTGATCCTGTCACCCAAAAGTTAGCTGTACCTTTTAGTTTCCTGCCTTTTGTAAACTTGATAGGTGGTCCATCTATACCTTCTATAAGGCATTGATAAAAATATGGAGCAACAGAGGACCAAGAACAGATTCCTTAGTGGCTTCATTGGTTTTCCCTCAAATTGATACCAACTTATTGGCTACTATTCTTTAGGTAAAAGTCATTCAAACCGACCTAGATATGCTCTTTTTTTGCCCATGTCGCTATGTCTTATCTATAGGAATAGAATGAGACACTTTGCTATATGCCAAGCTTATTATGTCTGTGGCATCCCCCAATCAAACAGTATAGTAACCCCATCAAAAAAAGGAAATGATATTGGTCTGACATGACCTATTTTTGATAAAGAATCTCTTTGAGATTCTTCCTCCTCTTCCTAAATAATCCCACACAACTTTCCTTTAATAATCCTTGATGGAATTTTGCTAGGAAATGACAGCAGGCTCATCAGTCTATGGTTTTAAAACTCCATGCTCTTCACTCTTTTTGAACATGGGGATGGCGTTTGCCTCTCTGTGGTCTCATGGCACTTGACCCATTTCCAAGACTTTTCAAAGATCACCAGCAGCAACCCAACAACCGCACCTGCCTGTTCCTTCAGTATCCTGGGATATAGGTTGTCTGAACCTGTTCTCTTGAATACCATCCTGGATTTGACTCACCATTAATCTTTTTTGTTCTGTCTTTTCCAGTCAGGTCATTTCTGGGCAGAGAAAATAAAGCCATAATGAGAATTGAATAGCTCTGCTAATTCTCTGTCCATCCATAGTAAAATTCCCATCCACCTTGAACAATGATGGTCCCAGCCTCTCCTTGATCATCGTCTTGTTCTCAAAATATTTACCCAAGCCGTCTTTTGTCTTTAGCATTCTTCTCAAAGTTTGGCTTATTCTGAGTTCTGGTGCCTCGGATGTTAATCTTATAATACCTTGCCACTACTTTGTAGTCATCTCCTGTTCATAGCCCTTGCTTTCATTTTCCATACACATCTTTTAAAAAAGCTAAACTGGCCAATGAATTCATTTCCTATGCATCGATGCTAGTCTCTTTAATAACTCCTCTTTTTTTCTTCCTCTTTGGAATAATTTCTTTTCCTGCCTTTGGAATTTTATTATTGAGAATTCCCCACCCTTCATGGGCTGACTATCCTATGCAAGAGTTATTTTGTCTCACCTATTCATTATATGGGACAACTATGTGGCTTAGTACATAGGGTGCTAGGCCTGGTGTCAGAACCTGAGTTCAAATCCAGCCTCAGACACTTCCTAGCTATGTGACCCTGGGGAAGTCATTTAACCCTGCTTGCCTCAGTATCCTCATCTGTATAGTGAACTGGAGAAGGAAATGGCAAACCACTCCTAGTATTTTTGCTTAGAAAACTACAAATGTAGGGGCAGCTAGGTGGCGTAGTGGATAAAGCACCGGTCCTGGATTCAGGACCTGAGTTAAAATCCAGCCTCAGATACTTGACACTTACTAGCTGTGTGTCCCTGGGCAAGTCACTTAACCCTCTTTGCCCTGCCAAAAAATGAACGAAAACAAAGATGAAAACAAAGCAAAATAACCACAGAAGTAAACTCCAAATGTAGTCATGAAGAGTTTGATATGACTGAAACAACTGAGCAATAACAAATTCTTTAAAATGTTATAGAGGGAGACTGTACCTTGTTTTCCAGACTCTTTCATGAATTCTAAAATTGAGTAGTCACTTCCTCCTGAGATATCTGTCATTTCTACTACAACAGTGTTATTTATCATCATCAGGGCCTCTACCTTTTTGAGAATGAAATGCTCATTCAGGCAATTCAAGAATTTGTTAGTTTTTCTTCATTTGGCAGAGTGAGTACTCCAGTAAATATTCAGGAAGTTGAATCATTACTACATCATGATTCTGTATGAGATTTGTAATCTGTTTTCTGAATTCCTTATCGATTCCAGTTGGTATATTATAGTATATTGACCACAGTAGTAGAGGTCCTATTTTTTCTCTTATCATTATCCAAATTCTCTCTACTGTTTCCCTCCCTACCCCCAGTTCATGAGATTTCCTCACATGAATGTATCCTTGAAGTATTGAATTAATATTAAAGGGCTCATAAACAATCCAAAAGATAAGAAATTTAGAGCATATAAAAATTTGTAAATAGACACACATAAAACAAAATACAAATGGTATATATATTCTATAGTAATAAACTTCTACAAAATTTGTTGATAAACAAATCAGAAGTCAAGAAGGATTTAACAAGCACTTACTGTGTTCCAGGCACTTTGCCATGCACTGGGGAGACAAAGAAAGGCAAAAGCAGTCCCTGACCTTAAGGAGCTTATAATCTAATGAGAGGAATGTGCACACAACTATATACAAACAAGAGATATATGGAATAAATTGGAGATAATTTCAGGTGGAAAATGACTCAATTTAACAAGCATTTATTAAACACCTACTATCTGCTAAACCCTATGTTTTGTGTTAGAGAGAAAAAGATAACTAAGACTTGAGCTCTGTTTAAAAAAAAACAAAACCCTTACATTCTAATGGAAGGAAAGATGTATACAAATAACTGATATGAGGGGCAGCTAGGTGGCATAGTGGATAGAGCACTGGCCCTGGAGTCAGGACCTGAGTTCAAATCCGGCCTCAGAAATTTGACACTTACTAGCTGTGTGACCCTGGGCAAGTCACTTAACCCCAACTGCCTCACCAAAAACAAAAACAAAAACAAAACAAAACAAAAACAAATAACTGATATGAGAGAGAGTAAGAGCTGAGTAAAGAAAGGGTCCAGGTAGAATGCTATGAGAAATCTAAGGAGAAAGACCACTTTTACCTGGGATGAGGAGGGAAGAGAATGGATGAAGGAAAAATGTTTATTAAATATTTGCTATGTGCCTGGCACTGTGCTAAGTTCCAGAGTGAGACATCCTGTCCTCAAGGAGCTTATATTCTAATGGGGGAAATAACAGATATAGGGAAGTAATGTCAAGGAAAGGTCCAGTCTGGGAAATCACAGTGAGTGGAGCCATTGGAACAGTAATTGACATGCCCCTTCTGGGCATGTTCCCAGAGCTAGTGGGATACCAGTAGGGTAGACATATTGCAGCAAAGCAGAGGGGAAAGAAGATAACTACAGTGGATGATTGGATGGGAGGTATAACATGACCTGCTCTGGAATTGGCTAGGTACAGTGGGCTGTGTGAGTTTGTGCTCACTCACTCCCTTCATGGAAGAGTGACATTTGAACTGGACTTTGAAGGAAGGGAATAAATAACCCAGGGATCTCAACCAGACCTGGTGCTATTTCACATCTTTATTGGTGACTTGGATAAAAGCATAGATTGCATCCTTCTGAAATTTGCAGATTACACCAAGCTGGAAGGGGTGGCTACCTCACTGGACAAAAAGGTTTGGTATCTCAAGAGGGTCTGTTGACAACTACTCTTCTCAGGGATCCATGAGTAACATTGAGAAGGGACAGCTAGATGGTGCAGTGGATAGAGCACTGGGCCTGGATTCAGGAGGACCTGAGTTCAAATCTGGCCTCAGACTCTTGACACTTACTAGCTGTGTGGGCAAGTCACTTAACCCCAATTGCCTCACCAAAAAAAACCACAACCAAACAAAGAAAACGGTGAGAAACTGACACTTCTAACACTCAAGAGCATTCACTGATTAACATTTCATTAGTATTTACAGAAGGTATTTACTAAGCAGATATAGTAAGCACAATTAGTACAAAAACGGGAGACACACTCTTCTTCTGCATTTACCAGCTTCCTAGGGATGGCCATGAGGCACTGATCCTGCTTCCTGGGAGTCCTCTCCTTCCTTTGTAGAGTTCTTATCTCTCTAGATGTGTCTCTGCTAGGCTCTGAAGATTGGGGCTTCTGATGGGTCTACACGTGACACTTCCTTGCTGCCACAAGTCACTATCATTTCCATATCAAATGGTGCTTCTTCTGTTATCAGCCACTACTAGTCTGGAAGTCACTGCTACCGACTGGTCACCTGTGGACCACTCATGGGACTTTCGATTTCTCAAACTCACCAGATCACCTGGGCCAAAGCTTCTTAAACTGTGGGTTGTGACCCAATATGGGGTTGAGTAACTGAATGTGGGGGTCACAAAAAATTTGGCAAGAGTAAAAGGTTATGTATACCTTTTTTATATACCTATATACCCAGGATTGCATAAAAAATTTTCAAGCAAAAAGGCATAGTGAGTGGAAAAAGTTTAAGAAGCCCTGACCTAGGCAGCCCCATGTAAGGATATTTATTTGTCCCAGATAAGAAAAGAATAAACCTAAAAGAAACAGAGATGCCATATGCTCAGGGATATACCAATGTGGAGTGGGAGATAAACTCTTCTCCTTTGGCTCCCTCAGAGCATTAGTCCCAAGGCTTATTGCCTTCCAAGCAGGAGATAGGAAGAACAGAGATGTGATTTCTTTTCTCAGGAGACACTATTTTTTTTGCTTTTGGTATATCTTGCTCTGCTCCTGACTGGATGGGCTGTCTCCTACTGATTTAGATTCTCTAAAAATAATAATCATTTCTCATGGTCAGTGGCTGGGGGAGGGGAAGAAGGAGAGAGAAGATCAGTTCTTTTACATTTCTTTAAAATTTTTTTTTAATGTTTTATTTTCCCCCAACTACATGAAAAGACAATTTTAACATTTTAAAAAAATTTTGAGCTCCAGATTCTCTCCATCCCTTCCCTCCCTCCTCATTGAGAAGGCAAGCAATTTGACATAGGTTATCCATGTGTAGCCATGCAAAACATATTTCCATGTAAGTCATGTTGTGAAAGAAAACAAAGACAAAAAAAAAAAGAAAAAGAATGCTTCAATCTGCATTCAGCCTCCATTGGTCCTTTCTCTGGAGATGGATAGCATTTTTCATCATAAGTGAGAGAATGAGTTTCGAAGAATGTTTATCCAATCAGTCAGTCAGCTAGCATTTATTAATCATCTGTGCTAGACATCAGAGCTACAAACACAAAGAAAGAGGCCATCTTTATTCACAAGTAACTTACATTCTAATGAGGGAGACATGTCCATATTTAAGCACATACAGAATAAATAGAGAGTGAAATACAAATAAATAACCAAGTAGTTGAACACAAGGTTAGTTTGGGAGGACAGCACCAGCAGTCATGAGAAGCAGGAAAGGTTTCATGTACAAGGGAGAAAAGAGTTCATGGAGATAGGTCAAGGTTGAGAGTTGGAAGGGACTTTGAAGGTTATTCAATCCAGCCCTTACTTGTGAGAAAGGGGTGAGCCTTATTCCGCTTGGCCTCAGAAGGCAGATGGATGGACATCACAAAGAGACAAATTAGGTTTGATGTGAAGGAAACTTTCCTAGCAATTTGAACCATCCAAGAAGTAAAATGGTCCACCTTAGGACCCTCTGGTTTATTGTCACTGAAAGTCTTAGAACAAAGACTGCGGGCGGCTAGGTGGTGCAGTGGATAAAGCACCGGCCCTGGAGTCAGGAGTACCTGAGTTCAAATCCGGCCTCAGACACTTAACACTTACTAGCTGTGTGACTCTGGGCAAATCACTTAACCCCAATTGCCTCACTAAAAAAAACAAAAACAAAAACAAAAAGAACAAAGACTGGATAATCACTTGTCAGTGATATTGGAATTTCTTTTCAGGTTTGGGTTGGACTACATGACCTCTGAGGTTCCTTCCAGTTCTGAAGTACCATAGTTATAGAATTATCATTGTAAGGAAAGTACCTTATGTACTTTAAAATATTCAACAAATGTGAATTATTATTATTATTTCATCTTTTTCATGGAGTTCAGATAAACATGGTCCAGGGACAAGTGGTTATTCTTTTATATCCTGTGGTTATTCTTTAATATTTAATGTTCTTCAGGTTGTTGCACAAATGGATCAAATGAGCTGGGTTGTTTTTTAATTGAATAAAAGCATTAGGATATAAGCTCATCTTCTGAAGGCTCATTGAAAATATCAGCTCTAATAGCAGACAGGATGATGGGGATGTTATGTGTTTCATCCAGCTCCCATGGTTTTAATGTTTTCTGCAAGGTCTCTATATTTTGAAACCTTTTTACCCCATATAGTTTGGAGATTATGAATATATGATAAAAGTTATTAAAAGTGTTGTTAAGTTTTTATAGTTCAATGTGATGTTCAGGCAATGTGGGTGACGTTTCTCTCCATAATAATATTCCAATTCCAGTATAGTTTACTTGTTGAATTCTCAAAAATATTTGGGGGTTTGTATTTGTAGTTTGTGTATTTGTCATCTACCAGCTAATGAAAGACAGCAAGCTTCTAGTGTGTAATTATGGGCACCTGATTGTGTCTTTCTAGGAATTTTGTAGGTGGTAAATTGATTACAGTTATTATACTATCATTATGACTGCTGTTTTATCTTTGTCTTTTAAAATGGGGAAACTCTTGATAAGGCGTTTTCTTGTATAAACACTTAAAAACAATACAGTGTGTACATGTCCAATATGTACCAAGTTTTTTGTGTTCTCTCCCCACTAGAGTGTACGCAGAGATTGCTTTTGCACTTCTGTATCCCCAGCGCTTAGCATAGTACCTTGAAATTAATTTGAAGGGGGCACTGGCGTTCTCACCTATTCTAGTAGAGAAAGCTGGGATCATGTTCATGCCTGAAAGAAAGCTGGTTAACTGCTTAGTTAGTGATTAATTCATGCACTACTGCAAAACAGTTGAAGCAATGGGTATTTCTTATATTTGGCCTTGACAAGCTTTCTAGTTTTACAGAGGGACCACTTTTACTTTCCTACAGTGATGTGATTGCTCATTATAACTCCACCTTTTCTCTTGTATGGGTTTTGTATTCATTGAGTTTATGTCATTGAACTCAAAAGGGGTTTTTACAGAATTCCATTCTGAGTATTCCCATCTCCCTTTCAAATCCATTAGAGACATCAGCATTTCTTTGGCCATCCTTTTTGTTTTTGAGTAGCAATCCTTGAGTTAGTATTAAATATAGACTTTTAAAAATACCTTCAGGTAGGGGGCAGCTAGGTGGCACAGTGGATAAAGCACTGGTCTTGGATTCAGGAGGACCTGAGTTCAAATCCAGCCTCAGACACTTGATACTTACTAGCTATGTGACCTTGGGGCAAGTCACTTAACCCTCATTGCCCTGCCCCCTCCAAAAGGCAAAAAAACCCTTCAGGTTATTCAGCTTTCCCCCCCTATAGGGAACCCCCTCTTTACCTTCTCTTCTTACTTCATCCTATCTGAGTTTGGGAATGAAGCTATTTCTTATGATTGCCCTGCATTGGTCTATAGCTCATTGTTGTGTGACTTGGAGCTGAGGATAACATGGACAAAAAGCAGAATGAAGTCCTTGCCTAGGACTGGTAAGGTTTGTTTTCAGTTTTATGATGACATAATATTGGTGCTTAATGAGAGTATTCATGACTTCAACCTTTCATGCACACTTATGGCTTGCTTACTTTAGTCATCACTAGCCTCAGCATGGAGGCATTTCTGGGGTACTGGGATCCTTGATTTGTTCTGCTATATCTTACCTTCTTGTAAAAGCAGAACACAAGGAATGCCACTTATTCCTTCATCCTCTGTGTCAATCTGGTCATCATAAGAGTTTGGAGTGGGGTGAGCCAAGAACTCTGTACCCACTTTATCTTCTTCTAATCCAGTTGACCAGTGTTTCAGAGTTCTTATCAGGCCTTTATAGCTACCAGAGTGGTCTCAGGACCCTGATCTGACATTCTTTGGCTCTGTAATTGTGAGAATCACTCTGGCTAACAGTCCTTTACTTTGCTAAAACACCATTTCCCCCCCCCCCCACCTCCAACACACATACAATACCAGTCCCTAGAATGGCACAGATTTGAAGTTATCATTATTTTTTTTTGTTTGTTTTTTTTTGTTTTTTGTTTTTTTTAGTGAGGCAGTTGGGGTTAAGTGACTTGCCCAGGGTCACACAGCTAGTAAGTGTTAAGTGTCTGAGGCTGGATTTGAACTCAGGTACTCCTGACTCCAGGGCCAGTGCTCTATCCACTGTGCCATCTAGCTGCCCCGAGAAGTTATCATTATTATTACTTCTCATTTATTCTTCTCATCTTTTTTGACAGAGCTCAGATAGAAACAGGGCTTGGACAAGTCACATCCTGCTGTGATTTTTTAAAAAAAGATTAAATATTCTATGAAGTAGATAAAATAACTGCTTTTTTTAGTCAGATAAAAGTATTAGGCTGGAAAGTGATCCCCTATAGATTCATTGAAATTTCCTTTGGTACAACTCCAAGAGCAGACAGGACATCAGAGATGATAATTATATTCCCATATGATTTTGATCTCCTTTGACAACTTTTCATTCCATGTCCCTCGGAGATTATGATTATTTGGCAGGGCAATAACTATTAAACATGTTTTCCTTAAGTTCCTGAGCTTGTATGGACCAAGGTTATATCTAGGTAATTGTGGGGCAAAAGTTCAGTTCATGATGATGGTCCAGTTCTGGTTCATTTTGTCAGATGAGTTCTCCAGGATCTTTTGAGGCCTTTGTTTCTAGTATAGGCATTTCTTGTCTGTCACTCCATCAAAGACATTGAGCTTCTGATATAAAATTCTAAGTACCAGTGAATGTTTTGCTAGGTATTCAGTAGGTGCTAAATTTTTTTCACTCTGCAGTGATGTGCTGCATTGCTTCCACCATGTCTTTGTATCATGTGCATTGATCATTAAGTCTGGGTTCCATAAAGATAACCCTTCTATAAGTTTTAGTGGCAGCACCCCAGTTGGTCTTGAATTGCCATCATAAGTACCTCAGTTTCCATAAACAATCCACATGACCCTGTATTCCATGTTTCTTTGTCTACATGTTGTTGGCCAAGTTCATTAGGATGTTGCCCATGGATGGCCTTTTGATTCCATTCTTGATCTAAGCTGTTTCATGGGCTCCATCTTCAGGTAAACCCCTTTGTTTTTCATGTTTGACAAATCCCATGGTATTCCACCTGTAATCAGTCTTTACTATTCTTCTCATTACTATTTTCTCATCGTTCCCATCTTTTTTTTCCAGGGCAATGAGGGTTAAGTCACTTGTCCAGGGTCACACAGCTAGTAAGTGTCAAGTGTCTGAGGCCAGATTTTAACTTGGGTCCTCCTGAGTCTAGGGCCAGTGCTTAATCTACTGCACCACCTAGCCACCCCCACGTCCCATCTTTTTTGATGGAGTTCAGATAGAAATGGTCCTGAGAGAAGTAATTATTCTGCTATTTATATTTATATTTAGTGTTTTATGGACAATAGCACAAGTGGGTAAAATGACTTTTTATTATCATCATTTTGTTCTCATCTTTTAATGGGGTTCAGATAGAAACAGTTCTGGGATAAGAGATTATTATTTGTTGTTTATTATTTATCATCTTGCTGTTACTTTTATACTTAATGTTGCACAGGTAGATAAAATGACTTTAGTTGAATAAAAGCATTAGGATATAAGCTCATCCTCTATAGGCTCACTGAAAACAGCAGACAACAGGGATGATGTGCACCTCATCCTGTTCTCCAGTGATTTTGATCTCCTGTACTAGGTCTCTATATTTTGGAAGCTTTTCATTTCATGTAGCTTGGAAATGATGAGTATTTGCTATGGCAATATCTATTAAAAACTTAGTTTTTGGGGCAGCTAGGTGGCGCAGTGGATAGAGCACCGGCCCTAGATTTAGGAGGACCTGAGTTCAAATCTGGCTTTAGACACTTGACACTTACTAGCTGTGTGACCCTGGGCAAGTCACTTAACCCCAATTGCCTCACCAAAAAAACCCCACAACAACTTAGTTCTTAGGTTTTTATGGATCATTGTGGCTGTTATGGGCAGCAGTTTGGTCTTTGTTAATGATATGGTTCCAAGACAGTTTATGGTTTAGTTCTGTATTTTAAGGACAGGGATTTGTTGTCTGTCAGTCCTAGAAGGAATCTAGGTAGAGTCCCTGGAAGACTTGTCCTGGTCCTCAGGCATGAGTGTAGAGGACTCTCATTTGGCATCAGTGAAGAGTATGTGACAGAGACAGATAAGTTCAGAGTATCACTGAAAAGAGCAGGACTTTGCTGCCCGGGATCTCTTCTGTGGCTAATACTTCTGCTAAGAAGTAGTAGAGGGGCAGCTAGGTGGCACAGTGGATAGAGCACTGGTCCTGGAGTCAGGAGGACCTGAGTTCAAACCTGGCCTCAGACACTTAACACTTACTAGCTGTGTGACCCTGGGCAAGTCACTTAACCCCAATTGCCTCACTAAAAAAAAAAAGTAGTAGTAGAGGTGGGGGCATGGGCAGAGTGAAGGGTCTGGGGTTTTATGTTGTTTTTGTTTCCTTACTCAAAACACTGAGAGGTCTCTGAGGGGGTTCTTGTGTCAGAGAGGGTGTTTCCAGAAGGCAGAACTAGTAGCAACAGAAGTTGCTAAGAAGTAGAGTGAGGACACTCACTTAATTAACTCTTTGCAGTCTGGCTTCCAGCCTCATTGTGCAATGAAAGTTGCTCTCTTCAATGTTACCAATGATTTCTCAAGCCTTATTCTTTCATGGCCTCTTAGCCTTTCACTGTGTCGGTCACCTTCTTCTAGATATTCTGTCCACTAGGTCATTATAGTTATCTTCTCCTCCTCCTTCTTCTCCTCCTCACTCACTCACTCACTCTCTCACTCCTGGTTCTTCTACCTGTCTTACCACTCCTTCTCAGTCTCTTTTGCTGGTTCTCCATCCGGGTTGTGCCTTCTCCAAACATTCCCTCAGTGGCCCATATCCTGAGATGCTGAAACCACTGGTCTGACACCAGAGGGAATTTCATATGGACTCCTGTGAAGGGTTTCACTTCTATTGCTTAGCGTCAGCATCCCAAGACCTGGGCTTCAACTTCTGACCCAGGTACTTAAGAGAGAGAAGGGCTCAGTAGGTTTTGTTAGGGGCTTGATATTGTGACTTACTGTGGACTCACCAGGGGCCAAACTCTTCTCCTTCTATATTCTGTCAGCCCAGACCTCAGGCAGCTTGGAGCATGGCTACAAGTCTTCTCCAGAAACACATAGCCCAGGAGGAAAGGAACCACCCAGGGAAAGTTGCCCGAAATGATTCTGTCTAAGAGAGGTCTCACCTGGATCACTGCCTCTTTTTCTAAAACAAACAGCACAGTCAGTCATGATGGAGGGAGATTCTGTCTCTTTCTTTTTTTCACCACTCCCTTCAAGCAATTCCAATACAGGGGAGAGGCCTGCACCCCCTTTCAGGACTATGAGCTGGACCTCCTCCCATCTTTAGTCTGGTAATAATTGGATAGTTCACTGAATAAAATCCAGCTGAAGAAAATCAGGGCAAAATTCTTCCATACCTAAAATGGAGTAAGGAAACAGAAAATCAGTTCTAAGTACCTACTTAATAATAGCAAATGATGGCTTAATAGCTAGCATTTATATAGCACTTTAAGGTTTGCAAAGTGCTTTCTATATTGGTCCTCACAACAACCTTCAGAAGCAGGCACCCTTATTATGAGGATGAGGAAAGTGAGGCCAACAGGTTAAATGACTTGTCTGTGATGACACAGCTACTAAGAGTGTGAGTTAGGGATTTCAGTTCAGGATTTCCTGACCCCAGACCCAGCAGCCCATCCAGGGTGCCACCTAGCTACCCTTGGGCTATGCCATAGAAAGCATGTTGGATCTGAAGTCAGGGCACCTAAGGTTAAATCCTGGGTCTGGCCCTTTAGCTAAGTTAGTTAGCCTGTCTGAGCCTTAATTTTCTCATCTGTAAAGTAGGAATAATAATAATAATAATGCCCATCCAGGGACAGCTAGGTGGCACAGTGGATAGAGCACCAGCCCTGGAGTCAGGAGTACCTGAGTTCAAATCCGGCCTCAGACACTTGACACTTACTAGCTGTGTGACCTTGGGCAAGCTACTTAACCCTCATTGCCCAACCCTGAAACAAAAGAAAAAAACAAACAAAAAAATAATAATAATGCCCATCCTAGCTGCTACACACAGCAGGGTTGTGAGGAAAGTGCTTTGTAAGCCCTGGCATGCCCCTATGCTTGGCACATACTCCTTCTCTGCCTTCTAGAGGCCCTCTCTTCCTTTAAGTTGTAAATTCAGGTACCATCTTCTGCGTGAAGCTTTTCCTGACCTCTTCCCCATCCCTATCTGCCAGCGCCCTCCCTCCCACACTCCCTTTTATTTAACTCCGTGGTACCTATGTGGATTTATTTACTCTGTTTATCTTTTATATATGCTTATTATGTTCTTCATTAGAATGTGAACTCCTTGTGAGGAGGGATTGGTTCCTTCTCTGTACCTGTCTCCCCAGTGGCTGGCATTTATGCCCGATATATATAGTAGATGCTTGGTAAATTCTTGTTGATTGATTGCTACTGGAATTTGAGTTATCTTGATTATATGTATAAGGGAAAGAGTTGACATGAAGATTTGTAAAACAGGAAACAGTACAGAGGCCAAACTGTTTGGCACAGACCATGTTATAGAAGACAACAGTGAGAGAGAGAGAGAGAGAGAGAGAGAGAGAGAGAGAGAGAGAGAGAGAGAGCGAGCCTGGGTCAGTTAGGGAAGACCTCATGGAGAGGTGGGGTGGGACATGAACTAGACCTTGAATGACAGGTAAGGATATTCTAGGCAGGGGGTAAATAAAGGCCGGGAGCCTGGCATAGCCTTGGCTTGTGTGGGAACAAAGAGGAAGACTATCTGACTGCAGCGGAGGATTCATGTAAAGCATCATGGAAATGTCGGGTTGGGTCAAACTATGGACGGTAAAGAGTCAAGAACTTCCCCAAGTTCCATCCCCACTTGATTAAGAACGTATGATGTATCAGAGTCTTGGGTCCTTGTGTAGATGCTTTGAGACTTCAAGGATCCCTGACTTGATCATTGTGAGTTCTCCCTTCGCCGATGCAGCTCCTCGCCTCTCCGTGCCTTAGCAGAAGACCTTCGTGAGATGCTGTGACCAAAAGAAATTCATCACCTGGTGTCCAGTCTTCTGTTTTTTAGTTGATGATAATGACATTAATAATAAAAACAAGAGCCTCTATCTTTTTAGAAATTTCTACTTTTTGAAACACTTAACAAATATTTTGTTGATCTTTTTGATCTTTGTCACTCTTCCTGTGAGGTCTGTTGAGAATGGGTATTGTTATTCATTATACAAAATAGGAAACTGAGGCCCAGAGAGGTCCACTGATTTGCCCAGGTCATGCATCAAACTGGTGACAGACCTAGGGTAAGAACCCTAGGTCTCTTGTTCCAGTGTACCACTGGGTAGAGTTGTTCCATCCTAAATTGACTCTCCACCATCCTGAGGACATCTGGTGTCTTCCAGGGTGTCCGAGGTGGCAGGGTTTCCTGGATTGGTGTGAGGTAGGAGGCAGTTTAGGTGAGGCTGAGCTTTATTCCTCTTCTTCACACCTGGGCCAGGAAGCTCTCAGAGAGACAAGATCAGTCCTTGCCCACAGCAGGATCTAGAAGCAGGAGCAATGTACTGGAGTCAGGAGGCCAGCATCCTCACCTTTGAACTTCTACCTGCAGGGTGACCCTGAGCAAATAATTTCCTTTCCCTGGGCCTCGGATTCCTTATGTGGGAAATAAGGAGAATTGTACTGAATTGCCAAGGTGTTTTCCCATGTAAAAAATCTATATTCTTAAAGTCTTGGCTCTAATAGTGTTACATTTTACGGTTCCTTAAGATTCTGACATTCTCAAGCATGTTGTCAAATTGTCTTCCATATTTAACGTTCTGTGTTCTGAAATCTCTTCTGCTTTGTGAAGTTTCTTCATCTTTAAAATGAGAAATTTTGAGGACGGTTTTAAAAATAACATGTTGAATTTATTATATGCTTAAAAACAAAAGCAAGCTGTTATCTAATAAGCCTTGTATAATCCTCTTTTTCTGTCCTACTGTGTGTATAGAAATGCTCATTTTTATTTGGTGTTTGTTAAAGTTTGGGATTTTTAAAAAAGAAAAATGTAAAATAATATGAAATATTTTGGTTAGACTTTGCGGTTCTCTGTTCAGTGTTCTATGTTCTGAGGCCCTTTACAACTCGAATTTTTAAAAATATTTTATTTTTTCAGTTAACAGAAATCTTTTTTTCCTCCCTCTTACCTTACCTCCCTTCCCTATTAAAAAAAAAAAGCCAAAACCTTTGTAACAAATATGCTTAGTCAAGCAAAACATATTTCTGCCTTGGTCACATCCAAAGCTCTGTCATTCTGCACCCTGAATCTGTCACCTCTCTTTCAGGAGGTGGGTAGCATGCTTCATCATCCCTTCTCTGGAATTGTGGTCGATCATCGCATTGATCAAAGTTCTTACCTCTCTCACAGTGGTTTGTCCTTAGCGTGTTGTTGCTATTATGTAGATTGTTTTACTGGTGCTGTTGCTCACTTTAATCTGCATCAGTTCATATAAGTCTTCTCAGGTTTTTCTGAAACCATTGCCTTCATCATTTCTTACTGCACAGTAGTATTCCATCCATCCATCTGCCATAATTTCTTCCACCATTCTCTGTTCAGTGTTCTAACATTCTTTGCTCTAAGGTCCCTTCTAGCTCTGACATTTTAAGCCAGTGTTCTAACATTTCGTGTGCTAAGAGCCCATCCACCTCTAATGTTCTGTGTTTAGATTCCTAACACTCCCCGTTCCAAGGCCCCTTCCATTTCTAACAGCCTAGTATTCTATGTTCTTTAGGTTTTCTCCAAACTGCTCTACCCCATTGTGAGGGAGGCTGCGCTGTCGGTTCTCAAGTATATGCTTCTGAGTTTCCAGCACTCCCATGAAGCCTTCCACCTGGTAAGGAGTTTGTGCAAGCCAGACTGCACATCTGGGACGTCCCTTTTTTGCAGGTATGGATGGGATTGGAGAATGGGGAAAAGGGTAGAATGGGTTCCCAAGAGAAGAGGCTGGGGCTGCGTTTGGATGTCCAAACCTCTTCCTATTGGCCATAGAGCACAGGACCTGGAGTCAGGAAGACCTTAGTTCAAATCCAGCCTTAGACACTTATTTAGTTGTCCGACCCTGGGCAAGTCACTTAACCTCTCTCTGCCTCAGTTTCCTCATCTGTAAAATGGGGATAATAATAGCACATACCTTCCTAGGGTTGTTGTGAGGATCAAACGAAATGATTTTTGTAAAGCACTTTGGAAACCTTAAAACACAATATAAATGCTAGCTGTTGCTGCTGTTTTTGTTGTCGCTAGTCCCTGAGTCCTGTCCCCTGTGTCAGCAGTGAATGGGGTCTATTAACTCATACCATTTTTCTCTTGGTGCCCGGCATTCTGGGATGAAGATAAGGGTTAAGGTGGCAGCAAATGGAATGGCTAGGACATTGGAAACCTATCTTCATGTTCTTCATAATAACAGCTCCCTCTCCTTCCACTCTCTTTCCCTATCCCTGTCCCCTCTTTACAAACACCCCTGTGAGCTAGCTAGTGCAAGGGTGACTACTCCAATTTCTTGTGCCCATCTTACCTAGCCTGTCTTCACCCCCCCTGGCAGTGGGTGGGATAGAAGGGCATCGGAAGGAGAGTTTTCCTTCACTTTTTTTCCCCTTCAGTTGAACAAATATTTATTATGTAGAGGTGTGAACTTGGGAAGATAACAAGCTTCCTTTAAACCATTTCCTCATCATCTATCATCTTAAAGATAAGAAGACCCCTCTCTACACTGAGGCCAACCTCTCTTTTCCCTTAATCCCATCCCCTCCTATCTCCAGGACATGAAACATTGGCTTCTTAGCCCTTTTGTCCCTTAAGGCTGAGGGCTGTGTTCAGCTGTGTGTATCGCTCCCCTCTCCCCCACCTGCATCCCTCAGCCTTCGGTGTATGAACAGGGTCTGGTGTATGTTAGGCATTTGACAAATGCCTGTTGAATTTGGAGACCTGAGAAATTAGCACTGGGTCAAGCAAGGGACATAGCCCCAAGAAAGGGTCATCCCCCAACCTACCAATTAGAGTCTCCAGGATTTTTTTGGACAGGAAGCTGATCCCTGTGGACTCTAGTAATGGTGAGTCAGATTTGAGGGAATTTGTGGCATGGTCTACATTAGGCCAGCAGGGGGAGCTCAAGCCCTCAACAGTAGAATGATCCTGAAAAAGTAGGGGGGAGGGGGAGAGAAGTCCAGAAAGACTCATATTTTAAAAGTTTTTCTAGTTCTTGAAATGAGTGTTTCTTCATCCACTTAGAGGGAGAGCTTTGCAGGAAATGAGAGGGGTTTTACCTATTTTTCAAGTAAAATAACGAGTTTTCAAGTAAAATAATAAGTTTTCAAATAAAATAATGTGATAATAACTACAGAGCCCATAGGTAGAGGAAAAGCATGATTTAGAGCTAGAAAGGACCTTAGTACACAGAATGTCAGAGCTGGGAGGGCCCTTAGAACACAGAATGTCAGAGCAGGAAGGGCCCTTAGAACACAGAATGTCAGAGCTGGGAGAGCCCTTAGAACACAGAATGTCAGAGCAGGAAGGGCCCTTAGAACACAGAATGTCAGAGCTGGGAGAGCCCTTAGAACACAGAATGTCAGAGCTGGGAGGGCCCTTAGAACAAAAGTTCTAATATTCCATGTTCTAACATTCCCTTTCAGCTCAACATTCTAAATTTTAAAGTTTCTACTAGCTTCGACGTTCTATGTACCTTATAAGGTCCCTTCTGTCTCTGACATTTTATGTTCTAACATTCTGTGTTCTAGAGTCTTAAAGTAGGGAACCAAATGAGCAAGAAATGGGGTGACTTCAAGTACACCGAAAAGCAGGTAGGGAGGTCTTACTCCGTTCTCCCCACCAGAAACCCTGCTTTGCATTATTTTAAAATATGACAATAGGCCCCCCTGCCCCAGGTCAGATGAGAAATAATATGCCTTGTTACTTCAACTAGCATCCCAGACCTCAACACCCCCCAGTGAACCCCTACAGGGTTATCCTAGTGGGAGGCTGCCCAGTGTTTTTGTCCTTGCTCAGGATGTCTTAGGGACTCTTTTGTATAGCCCCTTTGAGCCCTCTCATGCATTCTTCCTGAATAATAATAATAATAATAATAAAATTACTGTTATTTTTGTTATAGTTTCATATATATGAATATGAAAATAAACATGAAATATGTTTCTTTAAGGTTTCCAAACCTATGTACACACACAGACACACAGGGACATATGTGTGTGCGTGTGTATGTGTGTGTACATATATATATATATATATATATATAAAATACATGGCCTCTTAACCAAAGAGTCAGCCAACAAGCATTTATTAAGCATCTCCTAGGTGCCAGAGACTGTGCTAGACATTGGAGATAGGAATAAATTAAAAATAAATTAAGTAATTGCTACTCTTGAGGAACTTACCTTTTAGTGAATTCCTACAAAAGCCTGGTGCAGGATGTAATGCAAAGTATTGTTAAGCCCATTTTACAGATCAGGGGACTGAGACTGGCAGAGGTATACTATCTTACCTACAGTCACCCAGCCAATAAATGCTTGGGACAGGATTTGAACCCAGGTCCTTCTGACTTCAAGTCCAGGGTACTTTGCACTATTTCCCCCCAATCCCCAAGCTTCTTTGCTCTCTCCACTGATATAAAGTCTAGCCCTAGCACACCTTGGATGGTTTTTGTGAGTTGTTGAGCCAAAGCATTTTATAATCTAGTTGGTGATGGGCCCTTTCCCACCTTAGTTGACTGGTCCTTAGGAGATGTACGGTCCAGCACAGGGCTGCTATTCCAAACCTTTCCAGCTTGTTAGGGTATACCAGAGTCTGGACTCCATCGGCGTGGTTTCAGCTCACCTCCATGCCTTGAAGAGACATCAGAGAAGGACTTTATAGTGGAGAGCACCTACTACAGAGGATAAACTGAGGCTCTGAAAAGGGCCAGGATGTTCTAGAAGTCCAGACACTTGGGTTTCTATTATAGTAGCTAACATTAAATAGCACTTACTATGTGCCAGGTACTGTGGTAAGTGTTTTTATAAATATTATCTTTTCTGTTCCTCACAACAACCCTGGAGGTAGGTACTATTATTATCCCCATCTTATGATTGAGTCAGGGGTGAAGTGACTTACCCAGGGTTACACAGCTAGTAAGTATCTGGCCGGGGCGGGGTGTGGGTATTTGAACTTAGGTCTCCCCGACTTTCGGCTTTGGTGCCATGTGGTTGGACTGTCCTCAGAATCGTACATTCCAAAGCCTCTACAGTCATGCCAAGCTTCTGGTCCTTCCAGCTTCTCCCTCACATCCCCAAAATGGTAGCCTCCTTGGCAGAAGAGGACTCCAACTCCCGAGCAAACTGCCTGGAAGAGCTGGCAGAGCTGATCCACTGCATGGTGTTCCGCTTCTCAGGCTTCCCAGACCTGTATGAACCAGTCATGGAAGCCATCAAGGTGGGTTCCCCACACCCGGCTCTCAAGAGGAACTGAGCTTTTTATTTTCACTTTTTATTTACTTATTTTTTTGCAGGGCAATGAGGGTTAAGTGACTTGCCCAGGGTCACATTTTCACTTTTTGTTTGTTTGCTTTTGGTTTTTTGTTGTTTTTTTTGTTGTTGGATTTTTCAGGGCAATGGGGGTTAATGCCCTGGGTCACACAGCTAGTAAGTGTCAAGTGTGTGAGGCCGGATTTGAATTCAGGTACTCCTGGATCCAGGGCGCCACCTAGCCTCCCCCAACATTTTCACTTTTATTTATTTATTTATTTATTTATTTATTTATTTATTTATTTTTGGGGGGTGAGGCAATTGGGGTTAAGTGACTTGCCCAGGGTCACACAGCTAGTAAGTGTCAAGTGTCTGAGGCTAGATTTGAACTCAGGTCCTCCCGACTCCAGGACCGGTGCTCTATCCACTGCGCCACCTAGCTGCCCCAACATTTTCACTTTTTAAAGTCTGTCACATACCCATTAACTTAGAGCCGCAGATCTGAAAGGGACTCTAGAACACAGAATGTTAGAACATAAAATTTCAGAGCTAGAAAGGACCTTATAAGGAACATAGAATGTCGAAGCTAGTAGGAAGTTTAGAGTATTGAATGTTAGGACTGAGAAGGAAGGTTAGAATGTGGAATATTAGAACTATAAGGGATATGAAAATATAAAATGTTAGAGCTAGAAGAGGCAAGCAAGAACATAGAATGTTAGAACTAGAAGGGATCCTAGAACACAGAATATTAGACCTGTAAGGGATGTCAGAACCGGAAGGGGCTTTAGAACATAGAATATTAGACCTAGAAGAGATTAGAATACAGAATGTCAGAACCAGAAGGGATCTTAGAACAGAGAATGTCAGAGCCGGAAGGGATCTTAGAACAAAGAATGTCAGAGCACAGAACAGAATATTAGAGCTGGAAGAAACTTTGGAGACCACCAGGTCCACTCTGTTCCTTTTACAGATAAGCAAAGTGAATCCCAGAGAAGTGGCATGGTTTGCCCAGAGGCACACGACGAGTCAATGACTAGAATCCAGCTCTCTGGCTTCCAAACCATAGCCTCCTTTCAGCAGACCAGTCTGCTTCGTTTGCCTGGGGTCAACTATGGATGGGGCCTTGCGTGATGAACACAGTTCTTGACCTGAGATGTGAAATCCGAGTGCATGTAAAGGGTCCAAATATTGAATAAATGAATAAAAATAACTAATTTATGAAATTAAATGATTATGATTCCATTGAGCTAAAAAATGTCAGATCCATATCTCATTGTATTAAAACGATCCCATATCTCATTGAATTAAATTATAAAAATAAATAGTTTTTTGGCCTGGATTTGTGATTTCATCAGTATAAGAAACTCCCAGTGTAAAAACTGTCTCTTGGGATTCAAATTAGCAACTTCTCTGTGACTTAACAGTCTTAGAAAGTGCCCCGAAGTACCCAGATATTAAGTGACTTGTCCAGGGTTATGTAATCTCTAGTTTCAGAGGTAGGCTAGAATCCAGGGCTTCTTGACCACAAGGCCAGGCCTCTCTCCACTATTCCACACTGCCTTTTAAAATAATAAATTGTTTAGTATAATAATAAAATTTAAAATGACCATTTAAATATCTCATTTATATTTAAGATTGGGGGCAGCTAGGTGGCACAGTGGATAAAGCACCAGCCCTGGATTCAGTAGGACTTGAGTTCAAATCCAGCCTCAGACACTTGACACTAGCTGTGTGACCCTGGGAAAGTCACTTAACCCTCATTGCCCCATGCAAAAAAAAACAAAAAAAAGGTTGGTAGAGGACCTCCCTCTACCACTGTAGATTGACATCTGCTCTGTAGCTTATAATCTTAAAGAGCTGGTCCATATGGCTAGAGTGTGTCAGAAGAAGACATTGGACCGAGGTCTTCCTGACTCCAAGGGTGGCTGGCTTTCTATTCATGATACCATCCTGCCTCTCCCCTACACTTCCTCAAATGAGCTGTTTTATGCAAGTATTAAGAAATTGAAATTCAGAGAGTTTGAGTGATTTGCCCAGAACCACCCAGTTAGCAAGTGGCAAGGCCTGCATTTGAACCTAGCTCTCCCATGGTTCTTGGCCCAGGGTTCTTTTCCCTCCTCCAGGCTGCTTCTGCATATTCAGGTGCCTCACTATGTGGATGAGAAGAGCATGGGGCTACTGTGGCCAGGGGGGCTTCTCAGGGGAGGGTGGCATTTCAGGAATTGGCTCCAGTGCCCTTTCTCTCCCCCTGTGCCCCCACCCCAGGACCTCCACGTTCCCAATGAAGACCGCATCAAGCAGCTCCTGGGACAGAACGCCTGGACCTCCCAGAAGAATGAACTGGTCTGCTTCTACCCACGGCTGGCAGCCAAGTCAGATACGGGCAAGATTGGCCTCATCAACCTAGGGAACACCTGTTACATGAACAGTGTCATTCAGGCTCTGTTTATGGCCTCAGAGTAAGTAGTGGTTCGGGAGTGTCTTAACTTTGCTCCCAGACTGGGAGGGAAAGAGGGAAGAGCCTCACTTTTCCCACTGGGGTGCTCCAAAGGACAGACAACAGGAAAGTGCTTGGGGGTGAAGTTTGGGTTGGCCTGCTGGCTCATGCTCCTGGCTCCTGGATGCTCACTACCCCACCTAGGAGTCCATACCAGTGAGCATGGTGTCATCCCGGCACTCATACTGACTACCTGGACTTGTGTCCGGAGGAGAAGAGCCAGGATGGTGAAGGCCCTGGAGTCTGAGCCAGAGAAGGATCAAGCAGAGGGCTTGGGGATATTTCACCAGAGAGAAGACTGTCCTCAAGCACATGCAAGAGAGTGATCAGACTCGGTCTGCTCAGCCCCAGAGCATAGACACAGGCACCATGGATAGAAATTAGCAAGGGGGAGGACTATAGTGTCAGGGAGGCAGATTTTAGCTCATTTCAAGGGGAAACTTCCTAACTGTTAAAGCTGCTGGGAAACTGAACAGATTACCTGAGCAGAGCAGAGAGCTTCCCCACCTTTGGGCTCCCTGGAGATTTTTCTCCAAGTGTACACTGGATGGCCACTTGTTGGGTATGTTAGAGAAAGGCTTCCTTTTTAGATATGGTCAATCCGTCAACAAGTATTTAAGTGCTTATTATGTGCCTGGTGGCTTGGTGGATAGAGCGCTGGGCATGGAATCAGGAAGATTCATCTTTCTGAGTTTAAATCCAGCCTCAGACATTTACTAGCTGTGTGACCCTGGGCAAGTCACTTAACCCTGTTTGCTTCAGTTTCCTCATCTGGAGAAGGAAATGGCAAACCACTCCAATATTTTTGCCATGAGAACCCCTAATAGGGTCATGAAGAGTCGGACATGACTGAAACAACTTGAACAACAACTGTGCTAAATCCTGGGAATACAAGCAAACAAAAACCAACAATCCCTGCGCTCAAGGAACTGCAATCTAATTGGAGAATAGGACACATTAAAGGAGGGTGGGGTTGTATGTGGAGGAAGGTGATTAACAAGCATTGATTAAGTACCTACTGTGTACCAGGCCACTGGAAGAGAGCTATTATAGAACAGTATTAGTAAACAACAATGAGTAACAACTTCCATTTTTGTTGCAAGTCAAAAAGTTAAGTCAACAAAGCATTTATCAAGTGCCTGCTGTATACCAGGCACTGGAGCTATATACAAAGAAAGGCAGAAAGAGCACTGGATAGTGTCAGTCTCCCGGTTCTCAGTCCAGTACTCACTATACCTCATTGTATTTCATCCTCTGTGAGACTTAGCAAACATTGAGGCATTCATTGTTTCTGGGCACAGATTCCTGGGTGATTCCTTCCTTTTTAGCACCCCACCCTTAATGACATCCAGTTGGGTGTCCCAAATAGAATTCTCTTCTCCCAATATTGGAAGGGATCGATCCTTGAAAGTGTCTGTCATTTGAAGGCACCAGAAGGAATGCCCCTATCAACAGGGTTTTTGAATCAAAAGAGCCAGATTTGACTCCTGGCTCTGTCACTTACTGCCTGTGTGACCTTGGATGAGTTATTTCCCCTCTGGGGACCTCAATTTCCTCCTCTGTAAAAAGAAGAGCTTGGATATATGATCTCATAAGTTGGCTTCCAGCTCTGTCCAGGACCTTTATCAGAGAATCCCAGAGCTAAAAGAGACCTCAGAATGTAATGAGTTTAATCCTGCCCGTAGAGCATCCCTAAGAGGGGTTTGCTCAACTTCTGTTTAAATGCCACCCTCCTTGCCTACTCTCTTTTCCATAAAATGAGTTTCTTAACCTGGCTGATGATGCCTGATGCCCTTCCCCATGTTAACATCCCACCTCCAGCACAGATACATTCTATCAGACAGCTCTAATTCTTAGAAAGATCTCCTGAGGGGCAGCTAGGTGGCACAGTGGATAGAGCACTAACCCTGAGTCAGGAGAATCTGAGACACTTACTGGCTGTGTGACCCTGGACAAGTCACTTAACCCCAGTTGCCTCCAGAAAAGAAGGAAGGAAGGAAGGAAAGAAGGAAGGGAAAGAAAGAGAGATGGAGAAAAAGGAAAAAAGGAAGTAAGGAAGAAAGAAAAAGAAAGAAAGAAAGAAAGAAAGAAAGAAAGAAAGAAAGAAGGAAGGAAGGAAGGAAGGAAGGAAGGAAGGAAGGAAGGAAGGAAGGAAGGAAGGAAGGAAGGAAGGAAGGAAGGAAGGAAGGAAGGAAGGAAGGAAGGAAGGAAGGAAGGAAGGAAGGAAGGAAGGAAGGAAGGAAGGAAGGAAGGAAAGTAACTTCTCCTGAGCCAAAGTCTGCCTCCCTGTAGCTGCTGCCCATTTATTACTCTTAGTTCTGCTCTCTGGGGTCAAGCAGAAAGAGTTGAAATATGTTTCCACATGATAGTCCTTGACATACTCTGACATCCATCATGCCTCCCCTGAGCCTTCTCTTCTCCAGGGCAGGCATTTCTGGCCCCTCCTACCTACCAGGCTGGTCCTGGTTTGGAGGTCTCTTAACCTGTATGTCTCTGGTTTATTCGAGCTTCCGACACTGTGTTCTGCATCTTCCTGAGGACAATTCGCAGCCCCTGATGACCAAGCTGCAGTGGCTTTTTGCCTTCCTTGAACACAGCCAGGTGACTATGTCTCTCCTCACTCCCAGGGGTGTGGGGATAGAGGCAGGTAGCAATGAGGCCCGCAGGATGTGCCAAATGACTAGGCAAATCTACAGAAATACTACCGTAGTTTGTAAGTAGTTTGGTAGTTTGTAAGATGGAAAGACAGTGTGCTGACCTAGACTGGTCTGGGAAGGCTTCACTGAGAGATGTGAATTATGGGATTATAATAGTTAGAGACAAGCACCAGGATCAAAATACAAGCAAAAAGAAAGATAGTCCTTCCCCCTCAAGGAGCTTACATTCTAACGGAAAAGATACAACGCACAAAATGGAGCTGAAAATCAGGGAGCAAGGGGTGGGGGTGGGAGAGAGAAGGTACCCAGATCCCAAGGGTGTGATCTAAAAGTCCACACTCCTCCACAAAATGGAGGTCTCAGGTGGAACTCACCAAGAGAAGAAGGAAGCTGCCGGCGTGGTGGAGGGATACTCCTGGGTGAGGAGGCAGCAGATAGCATTAATATTCCAGGGTGAAGAGGCTGTATAAGATGCTAATTGCTTAAATAAATTCATTAGATTAATTAAATTAATTAAACAGGTTAATTGGTGTGTGTGCAGTAAGGTTGGAGAGAGTGTGGTCAAAGAAGATGTAAGATTTGGACTTTTTCCCTGTTTCCTTCCCATTCTCTGGAGCTGAAGAGCAGTGGAACAGGCCAGTGATTGGAACTCAGGGTTGGAAAGTAACCAACCCATACTTGAATAGGAATCCCCTCTACCACATTCCCAATGAATGGCCATCCAGCCTTTGCCTGAAGACCCCTAGTGTCTCCTGAGTCAGCCCCTTCTTCCTGTTTTTAGTCAGACAATACAAGCTCTTCCTTCTGTCAGGTGGAATCCAGCCCCTCGCACCTCTTCATGGCTCCCAGCTCTGCCCTCTGGACAGAATCCCAGAATGTCAGCGCTTCAAAGGAGCTCATACATGGTCCATTGGCCATCCCATCCCTCCCCCACCTGTCTGAGAATCCATCCCCACCACAACAATGTCAACAGACTTTGCCTGAACATCTTCAACGAAAGGAAACCCACAAACTCCCAGAGTGTCCCCATCTACTCCTGACTGTTAGGAAGTTTTTCCTGACATCAAGTTGGGGTTTCCCATTTTACAGATGAGGACCATAAGGCCCAGAGAGGGGAGGTAACCAGTTATAAAGGAAGAAATGGAGGCCCAGAGAGGCCAAATCATTTACCTGAAGCCACAGTATGGATGGTGGCAGAAGCTAGACTTATATTCAAGACCTCCAACTCCTTTGGCCCCACCACACTGCTTCAGCCAGGGCCTAAGGGGGCAAACCTGGGAGTTAAGCTCAGGGCAATTGACTCTGAATTCAGTGTTCTTTCCACTAGTCTACCCTTTCTCCCAATGACACAGAGAAGGAAGAGATGACTAAGAGGAAGAAGGGGTGCAGAGGGTCGAAGTAATACACAGACTGGCCTCTGGAACATGGGGAATAGGCAATATGTACCCTGTTTTACAGACATTCTTTCTTTTTTTTTTTTCCTCCTGCTGCTAGCGGCCTGCTGTCTCCCCAGAGAGCTTCCTGTCTGCCTCCTGGACACCCTGGTTCAGTCCCGGTGCCCAGCAAGACTGCTCTGAGTACCTGAAGTATCTGTTGGATCGGTAAGGGAAGGGTCGTGGAGAGAGAGAGAGAGAGAGAGAGAGAGAGAGAGAGAGAGAGAGAGAGAGAGAGAGTACTGTGCTATGTGCTGGGAGTACAAAGACATTAATGAAATGGTCCTGCCCTCAAAGAGCTAATGTTCTATTGAGGGGAAAAGTGTACAAATTAATATGAAGTAATTTCAGAAGAGAAGGGGCAGCTAGGGCAACAGAGAAGGCCTCATTTAGGAGGAAGCACCTGAGCTGAGTGTTTGAAGGAGCCCAGGATCTAGGAGGTGGTAATGAGGAGGGAATGCATTCTAGGTTTGTGTATGGGGGGCGGGGCAATCACCGTGCCAAGGCATGGAGGCTGGTCTCCAAAACTGCCTCAAACACTTACTAGCTGTGTGACCCTGCATAAATCACAATGTCTCTGGGCTTCAGTTCCTCATCTGTAAAATGAAGGGGTTGGACTAGATGACCTTCTTCCAACTATAAAAATCTATGATCTAGGGGCAGCTAGGTGGCGCAGTGAGTAAAGCACCGGCCCTGGATTCAGGAGGACCTTGAGTTCAAATCCACCCTCAGACACTTGACACTTAACTAGCTGTGTGACCCTGGGCAAGTCACTTAACCCCCATTGCCCTGCAAAAAAAAAAAAAAATCTATGATCTATGACTCCTCTTTGAACTATATCTTTTTCTTCTCAGAGATAGATCATAAAACCTGAGGGGGTTGGGGCATGCATGAATTCCCTAAGTCTCAGACACTTAGATCTAGGCTCATTCCCTTTGGAGTTCCAGAAATCCTCTGAGATCTCATCTCTTTACTTTACCCTACGCAGAGGTAACTACTAATGTCCTGAGATGGATGTTAGCCTGGCCCCTGAGGATTTTTTTTTTTTTTTTTGGTGAGGCAATTGGGGTTAAGTGACTTGCCCAGGGTCACACAGCTAGTGTCAAGTGTCTGAGGCTGAATTTGAACTCAGGTCCTCCTGACTCCAGGGCCAGTGCTCTATCCACTGCGCCACCTAGCTGCCCCGGCCCCTGAGGATTTTACCCATCACCCACATGCTTGTGTGTGCAGCAAACATACAAGTCTTTCTGGGGCTACATTTTAGGAATGATACATAATAGGTTTGTTAACTCCCAGGATGATATGGGGGCTGGAGATCAGACCATGATTGAATCAGTTAAAAGAACTGCTGATATTTAGTCTGAAGAAGAAAGAACTCGGGACGACATGATAACTGCCTTGTAGCCTCTGATCAGTTTGTAAGAGGCATTAACCTTGTTCTCCTTTTAAGCTAGAAAATACCAGGAAGCAAACCACATGTAAGCAAACAAATTCTAAATATGCCAGGTAGATTACAGGGTAGATTTTTAAAAAAATAATGATAATGAATAGATGTGCCAGGTCCTCAAGCCCAGACCTGGATTTGGAGTAGAAAGCAGGAGTAGGAAGACCAAGGTTCATATCCTAATTCTTCTGTTAACTCCTTGCTTTACTCTGGACATTTCACTTCCTCTCTTTGGGACTCTGTAAAGTGAGAAGATTGGACTAGATGCACCCTAAGGCTCTTATTAGTGTTAGATGCATCAAGTTGCAAGAAAAGCATGTTTTGGTTTAGTATAAATAAAAACTTACTAACAATCGACCCTGTGTAAAGTGGAAGGGGCTGCCTAAGACCTCCCTCACTGGAAGTCTTCAGTGAATTCTGGATGGCCGTTTGGAGATCCTGGAGAAGGGATTCTTGCTCAGGCGGGGGTTGGACTGGATAGCTCTGAGGTCCCTTCGGATTCTGAGATTATTCTCTGATTATACCAGAATAGATCAGACTAGGGGAGGGGAGTAGGGGACATGGAAGCCTGACTCCCTGGGACTCTTCTCTCAGGTTCAGGAAGTGCTTGGATCATGAGGCCCATTGTGTTGAGGGTGAAAGAGCAGGCATCTGTCTCAGAAAGGCTGGGCAGCTAGGTGGTGCAGTGGATAAAGCACTGGCCCTGGATTCAGGAGGACCTGAGTTCAAAGCCAGCCTCAGACACTTGACACTTACTAGCTGGGTGACCCCGGGCAAGTCACCTAACCCCCATTGCCCTGCAAAAAAAAAAAAAAAAAAAGGCTGTGGAAGAGAGATTAGGGGAGAGAGGGAGGGGTAGTTCTAAGAAACAGGCTTGGGGGAAAGGTGTTGAGAGAACTGAGAAAGTAGAATTCTAAAGACTGACTCTGCTTAGGGACCATAAATGCAATTGAATAGTTAATGCTCAAGCTGTGTATAGGGTGTGTGTGTGTGTATGTGTGTGTGTGTGTGTGTGTGTGTGTGTGTTCAAAAGTGTGTATATATAAAAGTGCATGTATACCTGTGTGTCTGAATGACTGTACGTGATTACTAGCTCAGGATATGAATGAGTGTATATTATGTGTGCTTTTGTATATATAGTGTTTGTACCTGCATGTCTGCAAACAGGCCTATGTATAAGGAAGTTACCTGTGAACATGTGGATATATTTGTGCATGGGTTGGTACCAGATAGTAGAACAGAAAATGAATGCCCTCCCCTGGTTTTCTGAAGATCCAGCTTCAGGACCTGGGCTGGCTGGCTGCTAGCCCACTGTGTGACCTTGGGCAAGTCACTACTCTATGGTCCATCCCTTGCAGCTCTGCCATTCTGTGTCTATGCTCTAAGGGCCCTTCCAGCTCTCACATTCCATGTGATTCTGTGTGTTCTGGTTTGTATCTAGTTATAGGAATATGTATATTTATCTGAAAGCTTCATTGAGCTGGCTTTGGTAGGTGGAAAGAACACTGAAGTAAGAGTCCAGAAGCTTGGATTTGAATTCCACTCTGAAACTTACTGCCTTGGATAAAATGACTTCCTCTCTCTCTGAACCTCAGTTTCTACATTTATAATTTAGGTCTAATAGTCCCATTGTGAAGATACATCGAAATGATATGATAAGGCCCTTTGTAACTGTAAAGGTGTTTATGTAAAGGTGTGGTCTTATGATTATATATTCATGTATACATGTGCCCGCCTACATGTGCATGTGTAAATGTGTATACACAGGTGATTTATGCATGTGTGCATGTATGCATACACAAATACACACACCTATGTGTATGCACATGTGAGGGTATGGATGTGTACATAGTTGTGTTTAAATGTGTGTATATTTACATACAGATGCTATGTCCTGATGGTGTCTGTCTTCTTTCTCTGTGCTCTCTTCCTCCCTCTTTCCCTCCCTCCAATCCTGCTACAGATTGCACGAAGAGGAAAAAACAGGGAAGAGAATTTGCCAGAAGCTCAAACAGTCAAACACACCATCCCCCCCAGAGGAGCATCCAAGCCCCAGCCCAACAGCTGTAGAGAAAATGTTTGGTGGGAAGATTGTGACACGGATCCGCTGTCTTCGCTGCCTCAATGTCTCCACCAGAGAGGAAGCATTCACGGACCTCTCACTGGCCTTTCCGCCCCCTGACCGTCGCCGTCGTCGCCTGGGCTCTGTCATGCTGCCGGCGGAAGATGTCCGGCTACAATGTCCTCCATCGCCAGCCAAGACCCAGGCCCCAGGCAGTGAGGGGGCCCGGAGACAGAGAAAGCACTGTATCGCTGGGGATGCTCTGCCCCCAGTTGTGAATATTGAGATCCTTGGGTTCCAAGAACCAGGAGGGCACAGAGACAACTTCAGACAAGAGGATGAGAAGGAAAAGAAAGAAAATGAAGGCAACATGGTTAAAGGGGAAGAGGAGAAGGAAGAGGGAGTGGAAGAGAAGGCTCAGAAAAAGGAGAGAGAGAAGAAAAAAGAGGAAGAGAAAGAGGACCAGAAGGAGAAGCAGGAAGAGGAAGAGGAGAAGATGGGGGAGAGGGAGAAAAAGAAGGAAGAAGAGGCAGATCAAAAGGAGATGAAAGAAAAAGAGGAGAAAGAAAAGGGGAAAAGGGGAGAAGAGAAAGAAGTAAAGGAGAAGGAGGTAGAGAAAAAGGAGGAAAAAGAGGAGATAGAGAAACAGAAGGAAGAAGAGAAGGTTGAGAACAAGGAGGCAGAGAAAGTAGAGAAAAAGGAGGAAGAGAAAGAGAAAAAGGAGGAAGAAGTGAAAATAGAGAAAAAGGAGGAAGAAGTGAAAATAGAGAAAAAGGAAGAAGTGAAAATAGAGAAAAAGGAGGAAGAAGTGAAAATAGAGAAAAAGGAGGAAGAAGTGAAAATAGAGAAAAAGGAAGAAGCGAAAATAGAGAAAAAGAAGGAAGAAGTGAAAATAGAGAAAAAGGAGGAAGAAGTGAAAATAGAGAAAAAGGAAGAAGCGAAAATAGAGAAAAAGGAGGAAGAAGTGAAAATAGAGAAAAAGGAGGAAGAAGTGAAAATAGAGAAAAAGGAAGAAGCGAAAATAGAGAAAAAGGAGGAAGAAGCAAAAATAGAGAAAAAGGGGGAAGAAGTGAAAATAGAGAAAAAGAAGGAAGAAGAGGAGATAGAGAAAAAGAAGGAAGTAGAACATAAAAAGGAGAAAGAGAAAGTGGAGAAAAAACAGGAAGTAGAGAAAAAGAAGGAAGTGGAACGAAAGAAGGAGGAAAAGAAGGTAGAGAAAAAGGCAGAAGAGAAGGAGGTAGAGAAAAAGGAAGGGAAGGAGGTAGAGAAAAGGATGAAGAAAAAGAAGGAAGAAGAAAAGGAAGTAGAGAAAAAGGAGGGGGAAGGGAAAGAGATAAAGTTTAAAAAAAAGAAGGAAGAGAAGGAGGTGGAGAAAAAGAAGGAAGTGGAACAAAAGAAGGAAGAGAAGGTAGAGAAAAAGAAGAGGGAAAAGGAAGAGGTAGAGAAAAAGAAAGAAGTGGAGCAAAAGGAGGAAGAGAAGGTGGAAAAAAAGAAGGAAAAAGAGAAGGCGGTAGAGAAAAAGAAAGCAGTGGAGAAAAAGGAAGAAAAGGGAGAGAAAAAGGAGATGGAGAAAAAGGAAAAGGAGGTAGAGAAAAGGAAGGAGGATGAAAAAGAAGTGGAGAAAAAGGAGAAAGAGACAGAGATGGAGAAAAAGGAGGTGAAGAAAAAAGAGGAAGATGAGGTGGAGAAAAAGGAGGAAGAAAAGGAGGTAGAGAAAAAGGAGGAAGAGAAGGAAGTGAAGGAAAAGGAGGAAGAGAAGGAAGTGAAGGAAAAGGCAGAGAAAAAGAAGGAAAAAAAGGTGGATGAAAAGAAAGAGGAGAAACAGGAGGAAGAGGAGAAAGAAAAAGAGGAGAGAAAGAAAGAAAAGGAAGCTTGTCTAGGCCCGAGGACTGGAGGGAACCCGGGGGTTGCCTCCGGGGAGCGGATGTGTGGCCCTGAGGGTTCTCGCTCTGTCCCAGATCTTCTCAATTACTTCCTGTCACCAGAGACCCTGACAGCCGAGAACCGTTATCACTGTGAGCATTGTGCCTCCTTGCAGGATGCAGAGAAGGTGGTAGAGCTGAGTGAGGGGCCCCGCTACCTCATCCTCACCCTGCTGCGCTTCTCCTTTGACCTCCGGACCATGCGTCGGAAGAAGATCCTGGACAACATCTCTATTCCGCTGTTCCTTCGGCTCCCCGTGGCTGGCGGCTGCTCCCGGCAGGACCAGGCCCAGGCCAGTGCGGGCTATGACCTCTGCAGTGTTGTGGTGCACTCGGGCATCTCCTCAGAAAGCGGCCATTACTACTGCTATGCCCGAGAAGGAGCCACGGCCACGGTTAACCCGCCCGGGTGCACGGGATTCTCCTCAGCCGAAAAGACCCCAGGACTAGAGAGCCAGTGGTATCTGTTCAACGACACCCGCGTCTCCTTCTCCTCCTTTGAGTCAGTCAGTAATGTCACCTCCTTCTTTCCCAAGGACACAGCCTATGTGCTGTTCTATAGGCAGAGAGCCAGAGAAGGCCTTAGGGCAGAACCCAGGTCACCCAGACCCCACAGTGAACCAGCTCTCCACAAAGACTTGATTGAAGCCATATCTAAAGACAACCTTCTTTACCTGCAGGTGAGCAGAGCAGGGTCCAGACACTTAGGCTGGTCTTCCTCCTAACTGACTCTTCAATGCCCTTATCTGTAAAATGGGAATAATATTATTTACACGGCATCCCTCCCAGGGTGGTGATGAGCCTTCTGTCAACCATCCGCACTGAAAGAGGAATCTTTAACTATTATTGTTATTATTATATTGTTGTCCCTCAAGACAGGTTATAGACGTTCCCACTCCCTTTCTATTCTGACCTCATGCATCTTGTATCTGAAGTGAGGCTTGCCAGGACCACCTCGGAGATACAGCTGTGCCTCGATTTATGCAACAGCTGCATTCCTCTAAATATTGTATTTGAATCCATTAAAGAGATTCAGTTCCAATTTTAATGCCCTTAGGGGACGGGGCTATTTAGAGAGTCACACACAGTGTTCAGGCCAGAAGGGATTTTAGAACCCAAGGTCAGAACAGAGAACTTAAATTGTTAGTACTAGAAGGGATTGCAGAATGTTAGATCTTAGAACATTAGAACGTAGAATGACATAGCTGGAAGGGGCCCTAGAACACCGAACATTAGAAAAGAGAATATAGAATATTAAAGAGGGACCGGGGGACCCTCTGATTCATTTCGCTCCTTCCCAAGGGGCACATATGCAGAGGTGACTGAATCACTATCTCTCCCACTGCCTGTGCGGGGAGACTGAGGACTGGTCAATGAGTCTGCCCATCTGTGTCCAGGTGGGCCTATTTTCTACGTGAATCGGGCCTCAGAGGAAGGGAGGGTCTTCACCAGATGAAGAGGTATAGGAGAAATCCACTGCTCCAGGCAAGGGGATGGGTTGGGCTTAGTGTGAGCAAAGGCCAAGGGGAGACAGGAGAAAGCGGCATGAGAACAGGGGATGGAGGATTCTCTAATTTCAGGGGAACACAGGGCATTGAAGGGTAACTCGGAGTAGATTGTAGAGACCCTTGAAGACCAGAGTTGGTCACTGTTTCATTTAGACAGTCAGGAGTCAGCGTAATTAGAACCTACGTGTTCAAATAAGTGTGATCTAAGATTGTAAGTTTAGAGCTAGAAACTTGAGAGATGAGGGTCCATGAGTTTGTTTTTAAGAAATATTTTGATAACTATATTTCAATATAATTGATTTCTTTTGTAACTCCATGTAGTTTATTTTCTATCTTGACAAGCGTTATTTTGAGAAGAGGCCCACTGACTTCACCAGACTACCACTGGCGGGGTGGGGGTCTATGACACAAAAGAAGCAGTTCTCGTCCAATTCACTCAATTTACTGTAAAGTAAGGCCTATGAAACTAAGGCAAAGTGACTTAGGGTCATTAAGGATAGGTAGGACTTGAACTCAGATCTTTTTTTTTTTTTTTTTAGTGAGGCAATTAGGGTTAAGTGACTTGCCCAGGGTCACACAGCTAGTAAGTATTGTGTCTGAGGCCGGATTTGAACTCAGGTACTCCTGAATCCAGGGCCGGTGCTCTATCCACTGCGCCACCTAGCTGCCCCTGAACTCAGATCTTTTCTCTGAACTAGATTTTCCAAGTTCAGGGCTCTTTCCACCCCACCATGCTAGCCCCTTTGGGGTCCACAGCCAGACAGCCTTAGTTACAATCTTTGAGGGCCATATCAGGAAACCACTTCTGGGCCAGGCAAGAGGTCACAAGGGAAAATCTACCTCTTTAGATCACGAATCAAAAAGGGACAATGCAGATCTTCTGACCAAGGAACTTTAAATCTGATACAGTTAGTTTGGGGGGTAGGGGTAGGAGAGAGAGAAACCAAGGGAGAGAGAGGGAGGAAGTGGGAAGTGGGGAGAGGGAAAGGGTCAAGATATGCTTCCTGGAGAAGGTGGCATTTGGAAGATGAAGATGATGGGGATGAGATCTTGTGTCTGGAGATGTCATTGGAAGTCCCCAAGTCCTGTAGGCAGGAAGGGCAGGGGTCACAACTGAGAGATTATGCTGGCCTGGCTGCTTCTCAGGCTTTGGGGACTTAAGTAGGGAATGATCCTCTCTTAGCCCTAGAGTGTAGAACTGTGAGCCATTGGGTCCTCTCTTAAGAGGCAGATCTGAGCTCAAAAGAACAAAGACCTCTAAACCCAAGATGTCCAATGATGGAAGAGAGTGAGCTCCCCAGCATTAGAGGTGTTCAAGCAGAGCCTGATCAATACAGGTTGAACTAGATGGCCTCTGAAGGGCTCTGCCAACTGGGAGATACTTAATATCTCTGGTCTTTGGCTCATCCTAAGCTCCTTGCAACTCTGACAATCTCTGAATTCCTGTAAGTGTAAGGAGCAGAATTCTTGGCTTCCAGCTTCACATCTCTGTAACTTTTGTGAGGTTTACTATAGTCCTAGAGAGAATGGTGAGCTTGGAGTCAGGATAGACCTGAGTTCAAATTTGGCCTCTGATCCTTAGTAGCCATGTGACCTTGGGCAAGTCACTTAACCCTGTTTGCCTTGATTTCTTCATCTGTAAAATGAGCTGGAGAAAGAAATGAAAAACCACTCCAATATCTCTGTTAAGAAAACCCAGGGGGCAGCTAGGTGGTACAATGGATAAGGCACCGGCCCTAGATTCAGGAGGACCTGAGTTCAAATCTGGCCTCAGACACTTGACACTTACTAGCTGTGTGATCCTGGGCAAGTCACTTAACCCCCATTGCCCCACAAAAACAAACAAACAAACAAAAGAAAACCCCAAAAGGGGTCATGAAGAGTCAGCCACGAGTGAAAACAACTAAACAACAACAAATATCCGTGGGACTTAGAGAATACAAGTATTATTATTATTTCCACATTCTAGACACAGAAAGGGGCTTTATAGTAGTGAGACACAGGTCACACAAATAGGAAGGAAATAAGCATTTATTAATTACCTAGTCTGTGCCAGGTATTGTGCTAAGCATTTTACAAATATTATCTCAAGATCCTCACAACAACGATGTGAGGTAGGTGCTATTATCATCCCCATTTTACAGTTAAGGAAACTGAGGCATGCAGAAATTTAAATGACTTGCCCAGGAGTACTCAGCTAGTGCTTGAAAGCAGATTTGAACTCAGGTATTCTTTTTTTTTGCAGGGCCGGTGCTTTATCCACTACGCCACCTAGCCGCCCCTGAACTCAGGTATTCTTGACTCCAGGCTCAGAGCTCTATCCACTATACCACTTAGTTGCCACCTTCTAAGTAGTAATTATGGACCTTGAAGGTCTTCTGCCTCCACATCCAAGACTCTTCCTATGATGCTACATTGGGAAGAAGGAAGGTTTCAGGGAGAAGGTGGAATTTGAAAGTGGACTTGAGGGGCAGCTAGGTGGCACAGTGGATAGAGCACCAGCCCTGGAGTCAGGAGAACCTGAGTTCAAATCCAGCCTCAGACACTTAACACTCACTAGCTGTGTGACCCTGGGCAAGTCACTTAACCCCAATTGCCTCACTAAAACAAAACAAAACAAAACAAAAAAGAAAGTGGACTTGAGAGTATTTGGTGCTTCCAGGCCTGTCCCCTCAGCTTGTTTCCTGCATCAAATCTAGGATACACTGGGTGCTTCCATCCAGCACTGGGATCCTCACTCTTGGATATGCAAGTTTTGTTAAACATTCATTCCTGCTATTTTATAGTCACAGCTTATCTAAACCCCAGTCTTTACTCTTGAGGAGTTGGTTGGGGTAGACCTGGGATTAGAATGATTCCTAGTATTTTGACTTCCTGGTTTGTTTGTTTTTTTCTGCCACAATTTAAGAGCTATTCTGGGAAAATCAGGGACATTTGTATATTAAAGAAAAATGAAACATGCTCTTTCTGTAACTAGAGTCTGCCTCCCATTCCCCTACTGCCTGAAATCCACCATTAGACAATTATTTTCCTGGGAGTCAATTCCTGGCCTTGTGATTAACTAGCTATGCAAGCATGAGCAATCACTTCCCTTTGCTGGTCCTCAGTTTAAAATGAGAAAGTTGAACTAAATAATCTTTTGGGCCTCACCCTGTGGTAATAATGTTCTCTGATTCTATACAGAGCCATAACTAAGGTGGGGTGATCAGAGCCTTGCCCCAAGGCACCAAAATTTAAAGGATGCAAAAAATCAAACACATGCACTCTAGCAGCAGAGATGTCACTAGAGTTACTAATTCTCCCCCCCCAACTTAAATTTATCTTAATTATTCTTTTTGTTATTTTCAAATAAATAACAACATTGATTTGAAGGCACAATTGGATTGTTTACCCAAGGACACATTTTTAGCTATTTGCCCCATCACCAAAGCTTCCTGTCTGACTTCCCACTTCCTTGACATGCAATTCTGATCCTGAGCTTCTGTTTTTCCCTCCTCATCCCCCCTTACCTGAAACCCCTCTCTCTGTCTCCAGGAGCAGGAAAAGGAGGCCAGGAGCAGATCAGCCTACATCTCCACGCTCCCCAAATCTCCCCCTTGGGGGAGGGACTTGGATGAAGACAAAGATGAGGATGATGAAGGCTCCCCAGGGGGCTGTGACCCTGCAGCTGGAGGCAGTGGCAGCTCCTTCCACAGACTTGTCTTCTAGGGGTCTTGAACCCCAATTCCATACACCCTTCCTAGCCCCCAGCCTGCTCTAACGCCCCTTCCCTTGCAAGGCCACCTCAGGCCCCTTATTCCTTAAACAGGACAAGAGAGGGTGGGCTCCGAGGTTTCACCACACCACCTGCTCCCCAGGCCCTGAGGACTTAGAGTGGACAGGGTCCTATTTTCACATATAGGAAGCCGACTTGTTCTTCCTAACCCCAGACCTGTTCTTCCTCCCCTAGCTTCCTAGCAGGATTAGGAACAAAGGGAGAAAGTTAAGGAGGAGCAGATTTCAGCTCACTTCCTAACAGCTGTTCAGTTAGGGAGCAGGCTGCTTCTCCATGGGGAGTGAGCTCCTCATCGAGGGAGATATTCAAGCAAAAGGCAGATGACCACTTGTTGGGGATATCATAGAGGGGGTTTCTATTCAGGGACAAGTTGAACTAGATGACCTCTGAGGTCCCTTCAAGCTCAGAGATTCTCTGACCACACCTTCCAGGGAAAGGGCATCTAAGGAAGAAGGTCTGACCCTTTTCTGAAGGGTAGAGGCAGAAGTTAATGGTACAGGCCCAGCCCAGGGCCCATCGGAGTGTGGGCTTCTGGTCTGGTCAGTCTGCTTGAGGAACTGAGTCATCAGGACTCAGAGAATACCCGAGCAAGGTCTGCGTAAAAGTCCATTTAAATGCCACATAAAGGCTTGTCCTCACTGGTTCCACTGAAATGCCTACCGTGTGACAACAGCAATTTCAGGGTCCTGCAGGAATAAGGCTTTGACTCACATACATGTGTGTGTGGTGACCAAAGACAAACGCCTTCTTTCTCTGGGCCTGATTTATGCAACAGTCATAATCCGTTACAAAAGGACATGATCAGGTTTGGGGAGAAGAGGCCTCACTGACTTTCACAGTTCTAATCTGTCATCAAACAGCACTTGTCCCTTTACCCCTTTTCCTTTCCCTCCCCCTCAATTTCCCCATCACTCGAAAATACCACCACCCTTCCCTGATAATACACCCTGAGCTCTCAAAATCGGGGAGATGGTAAGATAGAGGATGCGTGAGGGAGTGTGGGTGTTGATGTCACCTTTCTTTGCCCCCTAGTGCGGGTCTCTTTAACCTGGGACTCACGGACCTCCCCACCCCCCACACCTCCATAGGCCCCATGGGTAGATCTCAGGGTATCCACGAACTTGGAAGGGGGGGAAAAAGACATCTTTATTTGCATTCGCCACTGAATTGGGCATTTCCTTCGATTATTTTAAAAGCATGATTGTGTGTGTATGGGGGGTAGGGGGGTTCTATTATAGGCGTCACCAGACCATCAGAGGGGTCCATGTCCTCATTAAGGTTAAGCCTCTCTGTCCTGGAATGTTGACCAGAGCACTTGACTCATTATTCTCTGGAATCTAATTCAGAGCTGTGAGAGAACTCAACCCTTATTTTATAAATGTGGAGACAGGCCCAAGATGACCTGCTCAGGGAGGCAGCAAAGACTCAGGATCTTGACCAGTTTTTGCCAACTGCATGCACAGTATAACGGGGAGTGGCCTTGCCCACTCCCCTCTGCTCCCTCTTCTCTCAGACAGGGGAGACTCAGCCTCCTGCTCCCCTGGTCCCAATTTACCCGTGATGGCTGTTTATTTTTACTAAGAAAGAGAGAACAGTGCATTTTGCAGCTAGGAGAGAGGTGATGAGCCAGCAGACACTTCTGTTGGGGATGTGGCGGCTATATTTTCTGTAATTTTGTAATTCGGATCCATTAGATCACAGGAGGTTAAAGCCGGTCGTCAGTGCCGAAAAGACATTAGTCCAACCTCATTTTATAAATGAAGGCACTCACAGGTAGAACTGGGATTCCCACCCAGATCCTCTGACCTAACACTTTCCCTAAACTGTGCGGCCTCAGTTTATCCTCATGACCTCCTACTCATATGGGTGGTAGGTTTTTTATCCCCATTTTATAGATGAGGAAACAACCTCCGAAAGGGTTGATTCGTGAGCACCCCCTACCAGCCTGCTACAGTGCCTGATTATACCCATTAGAGTTGCCCATGCTAAGATTCTTGTATCTTTTTTTAAACCGGGGAGCTGGATTCTTGTTCTGATAGTGAAGTGGGTGATCTCTGACATTCACAGGAGTTAAAATTGGAAGGGCCCTTGCAGCTGAACTAGTCTAAGGACTTCTTTTTAGAGAGGAGAAGACAGACTCAGAGGCAGAAGTGACTTGCCCAAGATCATACTTCCACCATAATAGTAGAGTTGGATTTGAATCCAGTTTTGAGATCCTATGGGTCTGTGACTATTTTCCTTCCTATGATCGAATTTCTCTTGCCTGAGTGGCCTGGGAGTGGGACCCCACAGCCTGGCCAACTGGAGCTGGCATTTGGGCCAGACTCTGGACCAGGAATTCCCAAGCTGGGTCCTAAGCCTGATTCTGGCAGTATGACTTTGGGTAAGTCACTCTCCCTCACCAGGATGGTCTGTGATCCTGGGTATGGCCTCTTATGGGTAAAGTTTTAGGAGAAACGATGCTCCTGGGCTTTGGGCAGGGGGAGCAATTCTTCTCCATTCTCCCGGCAAATAGCATGGGGAAATCAAGTTCGTAGTGGTAGAACTGCAGGTCGATCCCAATATATTGACATTTCTGTTGCACTCTCCGTACCAATCCTGGTCCCATGTGAGGAAACAGACTCAGAAGGAATGATTACCCAGATAGTGCCAGAGACAGGACAGGAACCCAAGGCAAGTCACCAGAGGCATATTAAGACTCAGCCTGATGCTCTTCTCACTCCCCGAGGCAGCCTTTGCAATGAGGAAAAGGGCATCTGCACCCCAACCTATCACAGGAGGAATGGTGGAATCGCTCCCAGCCTGGGGCCTGGGGCTCTCAGATGGTTATTCTTCTTCATCCTTTTCCTTATCCCTTGGAGCTGAGGAAATACTAGGGGTTCAAATTTGGGAAGATTTCCAAGGGGAAGCTCTTCTCTCTCCCTCTTCTCCTGCCTTCAGTCCCGACCGCAACATTGTCTCCTAACTATCCCGAAGAGGGACAGGCCGAAGGGGAGGGGGAAGAAAAATGTGGGGAAGCAGAGGGTTCAGGGATGTGGCAGCCTCCCGGTGAAAGAGAAGTCATACTATTTTGGAGTCAAAGTTCCTGGCTCTGACACTTGGAGACAGTGGGATGTTATTTAACCTCTCGAGCCTCAGTTTTGTCATCTGTGAAGTGGGGGTACCATTTGCATTCCTGACTTCAACTAGTTTTTGGAGGAAAGTCCTTTGAAAGCCATAAATCATTATAGAAATGAGAACTTATTAAATGGAGACCCAGGGAGTTGAAGATGATTACACAACGATTGATTGTACCCAGAGCTGAGACTGAAAGTGAGGTCTGAGGTAAGAGAAGAAGTAGGGACTTGATAAGAAAGGGAGGGGAGAAAATGGGAGTTCTTTCAAGAGATCTCAAGTAGGGTAGAAGAATCCAGCAACCTGGCTGGACAACAATCTGCAGCGGAGTGCAAATTTTAGCTCTGCCACTGATTCACTGGTACACAGTCACTTCAATAAGCCTCAGTTTCCCCATCTGAATAGAAAACTCTCAGCCTCAGTTTCCTCATCTGTAAAATGAAGGGGTTGACCAGATGACCTCTTAAGTCCCTTTCCAGCTCCAAACAGGATCCTATGAGCTACAAGTTAGGCAGCAATACTGGCCTGGGCTCATGTCCTGGCTGCATGTCCAAGCAAATCACCTCGACTTTCTGAGCCTTGTGGTGTCTTCCTCTGAACCACGAGGATAATACTTGTACTGCCTACCTCCTGGGGTCTTTGTGTGAACCTTAAAGCATCCCAGACATGTGATTTGTGGGTGTTATTCTGTGATGGTGGCTGGGCCCTCACCCTCCATCTACCATTCGCGTCAGACACAGACAGACTCAGTGGATCAGATTTCTCTTTGCCTTTATTCTTGCCTTGCTGTCTGTGGCAGTGAACAAGGGGATTCACTTTCACTGGGCCTGTACCATATTTCATCAACGGCAGAAACATTAGCTACGTTAAACCCATTCCCCACCCTCCACCCCCTCCCACCCCCACCCTCAAGACCTACTTACAGGATAAATACATGTTACAAAGGCTGCTTCTTCATCTTCTTTTAAAGGAAAAGAATAAATTAATAATTTAGGCCATTGGCCACCAACAGCGATTTGAGGAAATGTGTCCATTTTCAATAGTTAACATCTCAGGTACACAGTGCACTACAATCCATTTCTCTTCCTTGGGGAGGGGGAGGTGGTATTGGGGGAAGGTTTCCCACAAAGACCACCCTTCCTTCCCCCTTGTACCCCGGGAAATGGTTCTAAGTTTCAAGACACAGACACTGACACCAACATAGACACAAGAGCACAGCACTGGGTATTGCCCGTTGGGCGACAGACTTGCAGGCTCCTCTGCAGCCCCCCACCCCACCCCAAAGTCTGGCTACATGGCCTTCCAGATCTCTTGGGTTCTTCCTGCTCATTGCAGAATACACGAATGTCAGTAAAGCCATATGGAAGCTTAAAGATCATCCAGTCCATGGAGGGGATGAGGGGGTGGGGGTGGGGGGCACGGAGGGAAGGACCTTGATATCTTTCTGCTGGCCTGGGTTCGAGGGCTCATTGTCATTCTCCATTCCCCCATGATCCCAACCCTGAGTGGAGAAGGAGGCTGCCTCCTTGGCTCACACCCTTTGTCCATTTTTCATTTCTCTATCTTGGTCCCAGGGGTTATAACTAAAACCCACAGCTCAAGACTGTGGTTCTCTATTCATATATTCCATACATACCCCTATATTACCCTAGCCTCTTCTAAATACAGCCCCCTGCAACTTCCTTCCAATCTGCATTGAGCTGGACGGCAAAGGCCAGGCTGTAGGTGACGTCACCAGTGTGTATAATATCTGCCTGCAACCCTGTCAAGAAGCAAGGTCCAAGGACTAAATGCTGGACCTCATTCTGTGCATTGTTGGGGGTAGGGGGGTTAATTCTGTAGCTTCAAATCTGGCAGGTGTGGGAATGTGACTCAAATCGGACAGAAAGAAGACCTAAGTTGTGAAGCCAAGACTCAGAGCAAGGGGGGTGGCTAGGTGGCGCAGCAGATAAAGTACCGGCCCTGGATTCAGGAGTTCCTGAGTTCAAATCTGGCCTCAGACACTTGACACTTACTGGCTGTGTGACCCTGGGCAAGTCACTTAACCCCCATTGCCCTGGAAAAAAAAAAAAAGACTCAGAGCAGGGCAGTAGGGGTTTCTTAGGTCACCAAGCCACCTGAGGCTTTAAAAAGCCTTTAAATACTATTCCCTGCTGTTTCCCACTGCTCCTTAAAGGTGAAAAAGGTTCTTTCCAATGGCAGCCCAGAGGGCCTTGGGCCTTCCTACTCTTTACTGGTGTGTCTTGGAGTCCAAAGAGGTTCTCCCAGGAGGCTGCGACCATTGCATCCTCTTTATAGTCAAACAATTGGTCTCTGGTCCCAGGCTTAGCACCAGGAAAACACTTGCCTTTAGCACAGAAAGTTATGGCTGAGAGAATGTCAGACGAGGATTGTTTGAGTTAGAAGGGCCTTGGGCCGCTGAGTCTAACCCTTGTGTTTTCCTGGGTTTTCCCATTTAGGGTCCTCTCAAAGCGGGTACCAAGCAGGTATAGGAGAATGCGAAGCTTTATTACAATCAGAGCCAAGCAGCTACCAGAAAATATGGCTGGGATTGAGAGCTCATGAACAACTAGCCATTCAGGCTAGGGTTTTGTATTTGTTTTTTCATTTTCATGTTAAAATGATTTGGGGAGGGGGGAAAATTGGCCAGTGTTTCTCAGTGTGGTGAGGGAGAATTCTATTTTCTTCAAGACTCTTCCATTTCTAACAAAGGTTTATGAGCTAAGAACAAGGAAAGTGCCCTTCCCTGCCCCTACCAAACATGGCCTCTTAGGCTGACACTGTAAGAATCCCCCCTCTCACTGAGGCCAAAGAGTAACTTAGAAATAACAGGCCAGAACCTGTCTGTCCAGAGTTAACTCAGCTTCAGCCCTAGTCCAATGAGGTAGGTTGCTATTACCCCATTTTTTGTGATGGGGGAACTGAGGCACAGAAGGATGATGTGTCCTTGATCTAAGGACCTGAAGCGTTGGAGGTATGTCGCTGATTAGCTAATAACCTTGGTGCTGGGTATCCTGCAGCTGTTGGGTATCCTGCTTCCCTATTTTTCAATGCCTTTTCTTGTCTACATTTGGCTCTTCACTATTTCTTAGTCTCCTGGCCAAAATGGCTGAGGGGGGTGAGAGAGGAAAGGTGTGGTTGAACAGACAGTATTTTCTGTTGGGGGATCCTCTGGGGACAACTGTCCTACTCCTCTGCAGTTCTGAAAGAGATGGCGGCATGGGATACTGAGAAAAGCATCACCCTGGGCTCGTGTCTCACTACTACTACTACTACTACTACTACTACCACCACCTTGAGCCAGTTATTTCACTTATCCAGACCATCTGCCAAATAAGGAGATTGGACGAGATGGTCTCAAAGGTCCCTTCTAGCTATAAGTCCTATGAAAATTACAAATAATTGAGTTTATGAGGAGTAGCCCATCACCACCACCTGGCAAATCTTAGGAAACTGCCCGTCCCACTATGGGGAACAGCTCCTACACAGGCCTTCTCTGCCTCCCAAAGAGGCAGGCCTAACTACTGCTTCCTAAACCCAGCAAGAACTTTGTTCCATCATAGCTACAAACCAGGCAGGCCCGCAGGGAAGACTGATGACCATGCCCACCCCCCCCCCCGGTTCTGATCTCTGGGGCACCTTGTACATGTGTGCAAGGCATATTTGGTCCCTAAGGCTTTCCATTCTTTGATGCGTGCCTGCCCCCACCCCCAGAAAAATACGGGCTTGGCTTTGAGGATTTTTATCCTTCCCGAGTAGGGATATGGGGGAAATGTCCAAGTTGAGCCTGAAATAGACTTCTTCCCAGTCCTCACAGCCTGCCAGGGCCCACTACAGAACTCCTCCTCCAAACACTGCATCTTCCTGACGTCCATAACATCAGTCCTACCTACATTTCCTCTTCTCCACGTGACATTCATTACCTGTCTCCCCACTGCCTCTCCCTTGCGCTCAGCATCATCCCTCTCCCCCACCACATTGCTTCCATGACCTCCTTTTCCCAGCGAATTTCTCCCATGCAAATGTCAATAACACCATTAACTGCACAGCAGATGCACTTTACCTGGACACATGACATGACCCTCTCCAATGCTGCGTTTCAGGCCCGTGTGCACTGCATTAATCCACTCCCATAAAGTATCAGCTCAGATTCTTCATTAACCCTCCAAAAGCCTTCCCTTCCATTATCCTCCTTCATACATTTCACCAGCCTCTCAGCCCCTTCCCTACATTCCCCCTCCCATGGATGCCTAGTTCCCCTCTAACACCATGTACCTCCAAGCACTGTGGTTTTCCCCTTCCTGGCTTGGAAAAACTGCCCTCTTTCCTATAGTATGTCCCCTCCATCCCCCAGAGGCCCATCATCCAAAGTCTGAAGGAACACCTTTTGCTCTAGCCCCAAGGTGCCTAAGGATGTCCCTTTATGCTGAGCAGGGGATGCTCCATCCCAGCAGGGGCCTTGGCATGCTCATCAAATCTCACAGGTCCACAGTTTCGGTGTCTGGATGTTCAATGTCCACAGCCTCCAGGGACTTGATGTCCTGGTCTTGATTTTCTGTCTCCCTTGGTCTATTCTGTTTCTCCCTGTCCTGAGCTGCAGGAAGCAGCTACTCTGAAGGGTGGGGCACTGCAAATGTCAGCCGACACCCTGGTCCTTGGTGCTGACATCTCCCCACCTTGCCTCAGCCCCTGCCTCCTTGACCAAAGCAGGCCCTGAACCCGGGGAAGCAGATCTCCCTGATGTTGGGGGTTCCCCAGACAGAGTGGGCAAGGATCAGTTACCTCTAACCAAGACTCCCCACTTGTTCTCCATTGGGAAATATGCCCCCTGCTGAAGCCTATGGGGATAGGCTAGCAGAACTTCTTAATAAACACGTGATCTCAAGGCTGAGAGAAGTGGGCCAGAAATCTGAGAGGCTGGAAGTGAGGGAGCAGGAGGCTGTGACACAGAGTGAGCTCTGAGGGGGGGGGGGGGCTCTGAGTTCTGGATCCCAAGGAGGGCAGCCGACCCTGGCTCAGAGGAGGACACTCAGGGCTAGGGAGCTAGAGGCAACTGCAGAGACATTTCAGCAAAAGCTTGCGGGGGAGAGAGGCAGAGGTGGGGAGGTTCTGGGCATTCTCAGTATTGCTCAAAGGTGTGGTCCTGAGCTGCTGCCCAATGGGCAGAGGGAGAGCACTACCCAGCCCCTGGATGAGAAAGCCCCAGCAAGCACTTCCTCCCCAGTGGAGGCCTCAGGAGACTGAGAACCTAAAAGGCTGGGCCCACAGAGCAGGGCAGGGACCCCAGGGAGGAGGGAGGCAGGGAAGGGGAGGCAGGAAGAAGTTGGTTACAGGGAGACCTCCTTCCCCGGGTCCAGGGCCTGCCTTGCCATTCACAGCTTGCCCCCCTTGCTGGGCTCTGAGGATTGTCGGACGTCTGTCCACTCCTGCATGGTGTTCTGCAGAGCCTGGGTCTTTTCCTTGTCCACTTGCACGTAATCCACTTTCTCGTCTGATGTGATGGATGATGTAGATGGCTATGGAGCAGAAACACAAGCCAGCATGAGTCCCAGGGGTGTGGCCTGGCCTTCCTCCCAGCAGAAACTTCCCCCTTCATTTTCCTGAGCTGATACCTAGCTGGTGGATTTGTTTTGAGTATACTATCCATGTCAGTTCACTGGTACAGGGAACTCCTGGTGAAGAAAGGAGGCAACTCTACCAGTGCAGGTCACTATCTTCTCTGCAACTTAGGGTCTTAGAAAATGACTTGCCCAGGTTCACAGAGGCAGAATGTGTCAGAGGCAGGCCTTGGCCCCTGTCTGAGGCTGGCTCTGGATCCACTACTCCATGGCTGTGACTATTGGCTAAGTACCTCCAAGGCAAACACTGCCATGGACCCTTGTGCCCTTCTCTGGGCCAGGGGACTGGTGGAACAAAGGAGGTGTGAAGGAGCCACCCTGCCACCCCCATCCCCAACAAGACTGTTGCGGGCAAGGAAAGTGTGGTGCAGACCTGGAGCCATCTGAGGGAATGGCATTCCCCAGGGGTGAGCCCTTTGGGCAAGAAAAACACAAAATTAGTTTCTAGGACTTTGGTAGGGAGCTCCCGAGAGCCCTAAATAATCTTCCTGAACTTCTTTTAGATGGTCTTAGGAACTGCTTTTGCCAGGAATGTTTGATTATACTTTTATGAAATGGATGACGGACCCATCGCACTAGATGGGAATCATGACCAGTTTTGACCTTCAGTATATGGTGTGAGATATTGGTCTATACCTAGTTTCTGCCGTATTGTTTTCCAGTTTTCCAGCAGTTTTTGTCAAATAATGAGTGTTTGTTCCAAAAGCTTTGGATCTTCAGGTTTGTCATACACTAGATTACTATAGTAATTTACTATAGTGTAATTTGTACCTATTCTATTCCACTGATCCACCTCTCTCTTTCTTTCTTTTATTTGGGGGGGAGGGGGGAGCGCCACAGGAGAATGAGGGTTAAGTGACTTGTCCAGGGTCACACAGCTAGTAAGTGTCAAATGTCTGAGGCTGGACCTAAACTCAGGTCCTTCTGAATCCAGGGCTGGTGCTCTATCCACTGTGCCACCTAGCTGCCCCCACAAAGCACTTTATAAACCCATAAAATAAACCTCAAATAAGTAAAGGATTATTATTTAATTAAAAGTTTACTTCTCTCCTTATACTACTCTGCTGATGGCATGACCCACTCGTTACCCTGCATTCTTACCCTCCACCCAGAATGGTGGCCCAGTCAGTCCCTGGGACGCCCTACCCTCCCTTGCCCTCTTGGTACCTTTCGGTGGGGGCTGGGCGAACTTGGCTGGAAGTCCAAGGCTAAGTAGTCCACACTGCCTGTGCTCTTCTTGGGAGCAGGGCTGTTTGTGCCACTGGGAACAGGGGATGCTGACACAGGATTTTGCTGTAACAAAGGGCAAAGGTATAAGAGATGGTGTCAGCAGGGAGTTCTCTACCCCCCAAAGAAATCCCCTCTGGGATTGGCCTTTAGACCTTAAACAAATATAACTTGAGGGATGCAGACAGGACTCAAAGGGAGAGAAATAAAGGGGAAAGATGGTTGGTGGGGTGGAGCAATGATTTTGTTTGCAGGAAAAAAAAAAACCCTTGAGATATTCTGTAAATCATTTCAGTCCAAGGAAATTAAATTTAGCATCTATGGTACTCCTACCTATAAGAAAGAGGGCTTCTACCCAATTTCTCCTGTCATGCCCCACTGTGGCATGAAGGGACTGAACCCCTTCCCTACCCCCTACCCCCACCCTGGGCTCTAGAAGGCTCCTCCAATGGAGCATAAACTCTGGCAGGCTCCATTATCTAAGGACCCGCAGAGTAATGCTGAGAGAAGCTTGTTACTGGATCATCTTCTCTACCCGAAGCATCTCATTACACTGCCAGCTAAAGGGAGGAGGAAAGACATACATCCCTGGCACCCATGAAATCATGGATCTCAGAAGTACTGAAGGGGAAAGCCCTCTCGTGGCCCTTTGCTTATGCTACTCTAATGCACTTGTCACTTAATACTGTGCATCAGAATCTTTCAGCTCTAGAATCCCTGCCCTGAACTGGAAAGGACCTTGGAACAGAGAATGTTAGAGATGAAAAAGAACTTAGAACATAGAATGATAAAGCTAGAAGGGACCTTGGAGTTTCCTATCAATCCAGCAGGACAAGAATGACCAGATGGTGTCCAAACTCTTGAGTCATAGAATTGAGGAGATCAGAACCAAAAGAGAGCTTAGAACACTGAATATTGGAACTGGAAGAGACCTTCTAGCATATAACAACAACAACAAAAACAATGACAACAATAATAAGCAAAATGAGGATGTATATAGTGTTTTACAAAGCAGTTTGGGCTGGAAGGGACTTCAGAACAGAGAATGTTACCTTCACATATAGAAAGACAGAGCTGGAGGGACCTTGGAGGTCATCTAGACCAGACTCATCATTGGCTCTAAGAGGGGAGGTCACTTTCCAGGCCTAGGCCCCTTATTGCCAGTCTGGAGAAGCACTCATGGGAGATTTAGGGCATTTTCCCATTTAAAAATACTAACCGTTCTCCAGCCCCCATGAACTCTCCCAACTTGTGAAGTTTAATGAAAATAAAAATTATTTGTGTACATATATCATCCTCACCCCACCCCCAGGGGACTGTAAGATCCTTTGGTCAGGGGACATTTCATACACCTCTATATCCCCTTTAGTGCCCAGCACAGGTTTCTGCACAAAGTGGGCATTCACTAAAAATTTGGTGAACACTGGAATGAATGACTGGATCCTTAGCGTCTTTGTCAAGCATGGCCTAGGCTCTCAGTATCATACACCCACACAAGATCTTCAGATCAGACGATCTGCCCTGTTAAATTTAATGTGCCTCTTCTCCACTCCCCTCTCAGACTCTGTCTTCCCAGCAGTGCTTACCATGGGGACGTAATTCTCCTCACTGTCCCCTGAATCGGTGCTGGTGATGCTCTGGGTGGAGACAGGACGGCAGGACTGGGAAGAGCTAGCATTGAAGGTGTGACTGTCCATGGGAAGAAGAAGACACACAGTGAGTTAAGACTACAAGGGCCAAGCATGGCAAATGATGCTTTTTTTTGTTATTGTTTTTTGTGTTTGTTTTTTTTAGTGAGGCAATTGGAGTTAAGTGACTTGCCCAGGGTCACACAGCTAGTAAGTGTCAAGTGTCTGAGGCTGGATTTGAACTCAGGACCTCCTGAATCCAAGGCCGGTGCCTTATCCACTGCGCCACCTAGCTGCCCTGCAAATGATGCTTTTTAAAGAAGACATAAGCTCAATAAGGCTTTGTATGTCTACCTCATATGTCATGACTTTTCCTATATTTTTTGTTATCAAAAGTCTTGTTATTAGCTAAAGACTTTTCAGATGAGGAAAGAAATAAAATATGTTGTGGTACTTAAAAGGATCAGATGTGTGAAATGCAGCAGCTTGGTCCTTCAAGGTATTCTTAAATTCTGATCCTTCCAGAATCAAAGGCTCGTAGAATCATTACTTCGACACATTAGGACCACAAAATGCTAGAATTTAAGAAACTACAAATTTAAGAATTCTAGGAATCACAAAATCTTAGCATTTTGGAAACTTGGAACGATAGAATCTTAAATACTAAAATCCTGGCATCACAGCATCTTAGGGTGATACAAGTAGATGTTGCCTCTGCTGTTCCTGCCAGTGGTCCAAATGTACAATAAGGGCAGAGAGAGGAATACACAAATGGTGATGGACAGTGTCATGAAACTCAAGTGTCCTATCTAGACCACAATGATCACTACTGAGATGAGTTCTTGGGCATTCTCCAGTATGGACCAAGGGACTCCTGGAGAAAACTACAAGATGAAGAGGATACCTCCACAGTAATAAAGGAACACATCAGGTGGGCACTAAGGCTATGAAGTGTTATCATCCAAAGACAACCATGCTGTTATGGGAAGGGCTAAGGAATGCTATACTTGAATTATAGAATTCTAGAGTGAGAAGTGATGTTGGGAAGCACCTAGTCTAACCCCCTCGTTTTATTCATTATTTTTTAGTCCTATGACTGAGAGACTATTGTTGGAATTCAGCTAGACTTCAAATCCAAAGACATAACTTATGTAAAGCATTTCTGAAATGTCAAGTACATATATGAACTGTGGGCAGTGGTATCATCACCACCACCACCACCACCACTGAACCCCCCAACAGAGGATGAGACTGCCAAGGCCCTCTGACATATGAACACAGCCACATGAACTTAATTCACCTTGAAATTGTTCACCAGGCTTTGCACTTCCCCAAAGTGATTTCATGTACACTATCTAGATGGACCTTCCTAGTAGCCCAGGGACATAGTCTGGACGTGTACCTCTTCCTTATTTTCCCTTATGATAGATGAGAACGTGAGACAACAGAGAAGTAAAAAGACAAGGGAAGGACAGAACTGGGACTAGAACCCAGCTCTCCCAGCTTTTTTCCCCTCCCTCCACCATCCTCCTACTCAGGCCCCTGACCCACAAGCCACTCACATTGCTCTAGACCAAGACTTCGTGACCGGGGACTTAAAGGGAAGCTCATCAATGACCGTATTGTTTCTCAAGTCCAGAGGGGTCGGCTTTGCTGCAATGGGATGGGAAACAAGGATATTATCTTGAGCACTGGGAAAGGTCACAGATTTTCAGAGCAAGGAGATCTTGTACAATTCACTTTATAAGGAGGGAGTCATCTTGAGTAGAAAACATTATCCTCACTTTACAGACATGAAACTGAAGATTAGAAAGGGGATATGCCTGGCACAAGGTCATACTGAGAATCAGTGGTAGAAGAGTGCCTTGAATTCAGGCCTCCTGACTCTCAGACCAGTGCTCAACACCACGGGACATCCCACCTAGGAAAATGCACCTCCTCAGGGGGATAGGTAGTGTTGGGGGTGTAACCATCCTCACCTTTCCTGTCAGGTTTGAGATTTCGGTTGACTGGGGGAGGCTGGATCTCACTCCCCCGTCCTGGCCCCCGATGAACTGACATGGCAGACGAGGAGAAGCTGAGGTGGTCAAAGTGATGAGGCCCAGGGCTCATGGGAATGTAGACACTCTGAGAATTGTCATTCGATCTCTCCATGGAAAGCAGGGAGGAGGATCCGGGGTTCATGGGCACATAATTGTCCTCTGAATTGGAGCTGTCTGTGTGTCCCACAGCGGCTTTCCCCATCTAGAAAGAGGGAAAAGATTAAATTCAATGTCAGACATTTACTAGCTATGTGACCCTGGGCAAACCACTTAACCTCTGTCTGCCTCAGTTTCCTCACCTGTAAAACAGGGGCATGTGCTTCTCAGTGATGCTGTGAGGATCCCTCCCTTTCCCTTCCCCTTCGCTAAAGAAAAGTACATTTTTCAACAGGGACACTACATTTATTTTGCTTGACTATGCTCATTTGTTCCAAGGTGGGTTGCTTTTTTTCCCCTTTAGTTGTTAATTGTTGAAAATTTTTCAGGGGAAAGTGGGATTAGCTATAGTGGTGCCAAAAAAAAAAAAAAAGGATCACTGGAACATTTTTTAAAAATTCATAGAAGAGCAGAATGCAGTTAAGAAGGGAGCACAGACAAGGAGGATAGTTTGGAAAGTAAAAGAATTTATAATCTATTTTTTTCTTTCTAAAGCAAGCAATATAAAATGAGGGTCTACAGTCTCATAAAGAATCCTCTTCTGTGTCCTGCTGTGTTCATGGAAATGTTCTCTTCTTTGGGAAGTTTAGAATAAAATAAAATATAATATAATAATAACAAAACAAGAAAATAAGTAAGTGAATAAATGGATAGATAAATAGATAAACAAACAAATGAATGAATGCATGAATGAATGAACAAACAAATAAAAAAAATAGCAGGATGATGATGTTTCCCTGAGGTTTATCCATTAAGTGAACACCAAAAGAGGGACCATGGGGAGGCAGTTTCTCTCTTTCTAGCAGAGGAAACAAGGGCAGTGTCACCTGTGGTCCTCTGGACAAAATCTACGGAGCCCATAGGAAGGAGACACTCACTAGCTTCCTGGAGTAGTCTAGGTAAGGCATGAGAGAGTGAGGGAAAGGGGAAACAAATGTTAGAGACAGCTGGGCCCCACTTACCACAAAGGAGTTAAACCCATCATTGACAGACTCTGAAGACTGACCACCTTGCGGGTACTCGTATGTCTCACAGGATGAAGCTACGACACAGGGATGAAAGATTAGTCTGTACCTGTGTCTTAGAACCTCGATCTTTGCCGTTCCAATTGTCTCTATCCTAACAACACTGACTGATCCCGCTGGGTCACTACCCCACCCAAATGTCTCAAAAGTCCTTCGAGGCTCAGCTCAGAGCTGTACACCCTCCATGAAGCCTTCTTGGGGCTGTGTGGTGTAAGAACACTGGGCTTGGAGTCCCAAGAGAGACCCAAGTTCATCTCTTGACAGTGACATTATCTTCTGTAAACTGTCACTTTGCCCCTGAGCTTGGGTTTCTTCACGTAAGGGATGGGGATCATAACACTTGCATTCTCTGCCTGATGGGGCTATGGAGGCGGAGTGTTTGGTAAATCTTAAACTGCTAGAGAAATGGGAATCCTTATTATTATATCATTACATCATCATTACCATCATTCTTTTTTTTCTGGCTCCCCTTAATTTCGTCCTACAAAATCCTGTGGCACCTCGGTGTCTACATCACACCGCCAGGCCCCATCTTGTTTCCTCTACCACTTCATATTCAGGGCCACTTCTGTCCATTTGGACAGTAAATTCCAAGATGTCAGGGACTGTGTCTTCTTCTGTTCTGTATCCAACAGAGAACTGTGTTTATGGAAGGGACCTAACAAATCCTTTCCTCATTCGACAAATATTGGCTGAGTGGCTGCTATCGATAGGGGACCGACAGTTCAGATGGAGAACCTGAGGTTGGAAGATTGAAGGGATTTGCCTAAGGTCCCATGGGCTTTGATTGTAATGTTGAGCAGAGGTTAGTGTGCTCTCTGCACATAGTAGGCTCTTTAGAAACACTTGTCAAATGGAATGGAGGAGTGAGAGGACATCAAAGAGGAAACTGCCTGATTCAGCACTTGGAACCTCCTCCCCACGCCAGCCCCTATGCCTAAAAGTGCCCGCAGACACACGGCACTCAATAAGGGGTTTGGTGGGAGAGGAGATCAAGCCTAGAGAATTCAGTAGTTCTGGCTATCCCGGCTCTTCCTGGACCTGAGCCTTCCCCTTCCTCCCTCCATCTCTCCAGTTAGGTGTGCTACTTACCTCTGTGGAGGCGACTGTTGTCCACCGCTGGGAGAGTGTTGCGCCGGGGGATGGTGGCAGCAACAGAGACTGCCCGGCCACTCTCCCCATTCTGGGTCCGCTGCTGGGGACTGCCCCAGCGGGGCGTCTCTGCTTGACCTGGTTTGGGGGGCCGGGGCGGTGGAGCCACTGAAGAGTCCCCGGAGGGCCCTACTGCCAGGGCATTGTGGTTCTTGTCCAGCGTGAATGTCCTGGGAATCTGGTAGGCGGAGAGCGGGGTTCCTGGGGCATCAATGTTGTCCAGCATGAGGTCCCCGAACTCCCTGCACAGGGTATTGTTGGGCGTCTTGAAGGTGTACACCTCATCGTTGTCCGTCTCCGAGCCAGTGAGGCTGCTTTTGGTGTGGCTGGGAGGGTGGGAGGCCAGGCTCTGAGGGAGGTCGTAGGCACTGTCCCGGAACTCTGAGTTGTGCCTGTTGGGCTTGGGCAGGCTGTAGAAGCCATGCACTTGGCCGCTAACGCCGTTCAGACAGTGCCCATTCCCCTGGGCAAGTTTTTGTACAGCTGTGTCGCTCCTCATGAAGAAGGAGGCCCTAGTGCCCTGGGAGAAACTGGCGCTCCTGAGAGGGAGAGAGAGGGCATGGGATTAGATGTGGAAGGTGTAGGGACCAATTTTTAATTGGGGAGTGTTAGCTAGGCAGCCTGCTGCAATATTGGGGCAAGGAAGGAGATTGGCAGCCTCCTTCAAAACAGAGCAGGATTTATTTAACAAAAACGAACTTAAAAAAACACAAACAGGATCAGTAGGATCAAGGGAAAGGAAATAAAATGGGGAAAGGTAAATTATACAACCTGAACAACACTACCGCCTAGGAATCAGCTGAGAACACACAGCAGCGTCCTGTTGCCTTCCAGCTTCCCGCTAGAATGGCAGAAAATCTACCTTCTTTCTAGCAGGCCCTAGGCTGACCGCACACAGCCCCCAGCCAATTGGCTGGCCGCTATGATAGTCACATGACTGCCTTACTAGGCTTCCAATCATTATAATTTTGCCAGGCCCATGTAGGCGTCGGCGAGTGGTGATGATGTGAGGTGCCAGCGCCACGGCAAGGGCTACAACCAGTGGGTGGAACACCATGCGATTTGCGGAGCCCCAGGCCAGTGCCTGCACAGGATTTTTTTTTTTTAATTCTAGCCAAAAGATAGGGTCATAAAACCCTCAAATAACAATTAATTCTTTACAGAGGGCGAGGGGAAAAGACCCCTGAATGGAAAGGCAGAACATTTGGCTTTCTTATCACTGTGGGAACTTGGGTAAGTCATACTGTCTGCCAGCTGCCACCACAAGAGGGAACATAGCTGAGTTCAAATCCCCCCTCAAACACTTCGTAGCGGTAGGAGCCAGGAGAAATCACTTAAGCTCAGTTTCCTTATCTATAAAAGGAGTTTCCTTATCTATAAAAGGAGGGGGTCAGAGTCGATGGCCCCTTCCAACTGGAAATCTACAATCCTCAGACGCAGAGATTGGGGGTGGGGAGAGGGGGACAGGATCAAGAGAAAATATGTCCTTCCAGCCTCATCTCATAATCATGTAAGCTCCAGGCAAACCAGAACATTTGCTATTATTCGCTGATCTTAGGTTTCCTTTGTGCAAGCCCTCCCTCATGCCTGCAATGCTTTCCTTCACTCCCTGCCTTCCAGACCAAGCCCAGGTGCCCCCCTCCTCCAGGAAGCCTGCCTTGATCACCACCCCTGCTGAAAGTCATAGCCTTAAATGATCTCTAGATTTGGAAAGGACCTCCCAGGTCTTGTGGTACAACCTATCCAGGTCTTGTGGTACAACCTATCCATGAACATCCAACCAGCTACAATACAAGAAGTCGTCCAGCCCCTACTTGAAAAGGACTAATGATGAGGGAAGTCATGCTCTCTGGAGACAGCCTGTAAGACTTCTGGAGTCAGGCAGCTAGATGGCGCAGTGGATAAAGCACCAGCCCTGGATTCAGGAGGACCTGAGTTCAAATCTGGCCTCAGACACTTGACACTTACTAGCTGTGTGAGCCTGGGCAAGTCACTTAACCCTCATTGCTCCACAAAAAAAAAAAAAAAAAAAGACTTCTGGAGTACCCTCCCTACCACAGAGATGTCCTTTCTTTCCAGCTGAGGCGTGTTTCTCTACAAGTTTCATACACGTGTGGCCTCTCCCTCCCTGTTTTGGAGGGCATTTTGCCCACTTCTCTCCTATGTATCATGATGATTTATATTTGTGCATTAAAAAATGCTATCCTTTATCTTTCAGTCAATGACTCAACAAGTATTTATATGTGCCAAGCACTGTACTAAGTGCTAAGGGTACAAAGAAAGACAACAACAGTGCCTAGCCTCAAGCAACTAGTGAGATGTAAAGTGATATGTAAAGAACTCTATACCATCTGAGACACAGAGAGTAGTAGATGAAGGTGGTTTCAAAGGGAAGGGGATTAGCAATAAATGGGATCTGGCAGTTAGGTGGTCCCGGGGATAGAGCTCTGGGCCTAAAGTCAGGAAGACCTGAATTCAAATCCAGCCTCAGATACTTACTTAGCTGGGTGCCCCAGGCAAGTTATTTAACCTCTTCTGCCTCAGTTTCCTCATCTGTAAAATGAGCTGGAAAAGGAAACAGCAAACTACTCCATAATCTCTGACAAGAAAATCCCAAATAGGGTCAGAAAGAGTCAGATATGACTGAACAACAAAAGGATCAGAAAAAGAACATTTTTAATTAAAAAAAAAAAAAGGATCAGAAAGGCTTTCTGTAGAAGGAGGGATCTTGAGCTGAGCCTTGAAAGAAGTCAGGTAGGCCAGATGCTGGAGGTGAGGAGGCAGAGCATTCCAAGGGTGGGGGGTAGCCATTGCCCAGGCACAAAGACATGAGATGGAGCATCATGCACAAGTGACAGCAGAATACCCAGCATTCTTTGCTTCCTCAGGCTGAGTAAAAGGGCTGAAGCTGCTCTGTCCATGTGGAATTGCATTCTAGACTCTTTGAGCTGGAGGGGACTATGGAAGGCATCTGAGCTAACCTTCCCCCTGGGGTGTCAATCCCCTTTTACAACAGGGGATCATTCAGTTTCTTCTGGCCTGGCACCTCTCCCAAGGCAGGGGGGTGAGCAGCTGTGACCCTAATCTTTCCCCACTCCCAGACAAGTTCTCCCTTTCCAAATCCTCAACAGATGCACACAGATATAAATGTAGACACACACACACACACACACACACACACACACACACACACACACTCTGATATAAACACAGACATACCCACTAAGACATAGAAGATATAAACACAAATACACAAACTATGAAGATATAATATACTAGGGAAAAGTAACTAGAAGTACACACACATAGCTGGGTAGCTTACCCAGCCCGACTTGAACTGGAAGTTGTATTGTTAGGCTATAGCTCTCTATCTCTAGCTTGGCCCACACATAATTTGTGGTTAGAACAGTGGACTCGGAGCCAGTCAGGCTGACCTGGGTTTGAATCCCTTCTTAGACCCTTTCTGGATGTGTGACCCTGGATAAGTCACTTTAACCACTGTACCAGTTCCCTCATCTGAAAAATGGAAATAATAATAGCCTCACAGAGCTATTATGAAATGTTAGGAGTTGATAATACTTACAAAGATCTTTGCAAATATGAAAGCTCTATATGATTGTGAGTTATTATTAATATTATTAATAGAACTAAAGTATCCAACTAAATATTTTTTAATTTAAAAAAATTTTTTAAATGCGGGGCAATGAAGGCTAAGTGACTTGCCCAGGGTCACACAGCTAGTAAGTATCATGCATCTGAGGCTGGATTTAAACTCAGGTCCTCATAAATCCAGGGCTGGTGCTTTATCTACTGTGCTACCTAGCTGTGCCCCCCTCCCCCAGCCCCCCCCCCTGGCCAATTACCTATTTTATGTTTCCAGAAAAGACTAGCATCTTTCCCCAAGAAAATCCCACAAGCCAATATGGGATTTAGCCACCCAAACAACCTGGATTAGGGTTACTCATCAATCACTACAATAATCAGTACTTTTTTCCCCTGGCCTGGTGGGCTTAGAAATGTTCCAACATTACTAAGTGCGAATTAGAGTTGTCTAGTTAACTAGAACTATTAAATAAAACAAGGTCTCTTACATGAGCACTCCGAAAGTACACAAAGACAAGAGTGTCTCTTTCTGTCTGTCTCACCCTTCCTCCTCTCTATTTCTGTCCCCGCCCCTCGACTTTCTGTGTGTGTGTGTGTGTGTGTGTGTGTGTGTGTGTGTGTGTGTTTCGCCCACCCGCCAACAGAGACACATACTCCCACACATCCCAAAGCACTTAAAAGTTTTGTCATAAAGAAGAAGCATCGCTTTGTTCTGCTGGGTCCCAGAAGACAGAACTGTAGCCACAGGAGGGTTAGCTGCAAAGGCAGATTTGGCCTAATAAAAGGGTTAAAAACGTGTTCATCATTCCTGCTGACCAAAGGGGGAAGGGGTACTCTCGCTAGGTAGATGGAAAGCCTTTAATGGTATAGTTTGGGCTGGATGGCTTCAGAGGTCTTGGCTATTTCTTTTGTGTTATGCATGTGTGCATGCACAAAATCAGACAAACTTATATTTAAAGAAACATACGGGGATGCACATGTACCCACAGACATAAACAAACATGTACAAAGACACACAGAGATAAACAGACACATACAGGTAGACATACACAAACTCACATACACACACACACACACACACACACACAGAGGTATGTAGGTCAATCCACCCACAGCTTACTTATATTAGCAGGTTACCATTTTCCCAAAGGGTCCCAAATGGTGCTCCCAGGTTGCTATTTGGACAATCATTTTGTTAAACTTATTGACTTAGGAAAATGCTCCTGCAGATGAAAAGGGGTGGGTGGAGGTGGGTGGAGAATGTCTGGCGCCCATCGCTGACAGCAGGGATACTATTCTCTCTGGTGACAGAGACACACCCAGGACACCAAGAGCACTGAGGATGGCAGACTCGGCAAGTCCTCTCTGCCCTTGGATGGAAAAAGAAAAAGAAAAACCAAGCAGCCCAACAAACACCCCCAGAATGACAGATAGATGGAGCCTGTATTGAGCATTCAATAACAGGACATAGGTGTCCTAAGCCCTGTGCCAAGGTCTGGGAACACAAATCCAATCAAGCATACAGAACAGCTAGAAAAGGGGGGGGGCAGTTTGGAAATGAATGCCCCCCCCCCATTTGAAACTCAATGAATGGGCCAATGAGGTTGGCTTGAATGCCCATAAGAAGTGGTGGTTGAGGGGTCAGCTAGGTGGCAGAGTGGATAAAGCACCAGCTCTGGATTCAGGAATACCTGAGTTCAGATCCGGCCTCAGACACTTGACATTTAATTAGCTGTGTGACCCTGGGCAAGTCACTTAACCCTCCTTGCCCTGCAAAAAAAAAAAAAAAAAGTGGTGGTTGAGTGCTGGAGGCGGGGGAAGGTATAGGGGGAGGAGAAAGAAAGGGAGGGAGAAAGAAAAAGGAAAGAGAGAAAGGAAAGGAGGGAGGAGGGGAAGGATGAAGGAAGGAAGGTAGGAAAGAAGGAAGAAAGGAAGAAAAGAAAGAAGGAAGGGAAAAAGGAAAGCAAGTAGGAAGGAAGGAAAGAAAGAAAGAGTAGAGGAAGGGAGAGAGGGAGGAAAAGAAGGAAGGACTTATTAAGTGTCTACTATGCACTAGGCACTGTGCTAAAAACTTTACAATTATGTGATTTGATCCTTACAACAACCGTGGGAGGTAAGTGCTATGATTATGCCCATTTTATAGGTGAAGAAATGGAGGCAGACAGAGGGTAAGTGCTGTGCTTAGGCCGAATTTGAAGTCTTCCTGACTCTAGGCCCAGTGCTTTATCCACTATGACATCTAGCTTCCTCTAAGCATTAGAGGACAGAAAGGGATAAAGAAGCTTCTATAGCAGCTAATCTTGTTCATGGCACTAGGAGAACAATTTATTATTTCATCAGTTTTAAAGTTTATCTCTATCTCTCACCTGACTATGACAGTAGAAAACTCCCAGGGAAGGAGGATTTGAACTCAGGTCTCCAGTCTCCAAATCCAGCACTCTGCTATGCTATGTTGTCTCAACAGTTTATATTTATACCTGATATTTATATAGCTCTTGATGGTTTTATTTATGTATGTATTTATTTTTGGTGGGGAAACAAGGGTTGAGTGACTTGTCCAGGGTCACACAGCTAGTAAGTGTCAAGTGTCTGAGGCGGGATTTGAACTCAGGTCCTCCTGAATCTGGGGCCAGTGCTTTATCTACTGCACCACACAGCTGCTCCCCTTGATAGTTTTATAAATCATCCTCAGGACAAGCTGGTGAGGTGGGCATTAGTATTTCCACTTACTGAGAAAGAAATTGAGGCTTGCCTGATCAATGCAATGGTCCCAGAGGACTCACCCATCCATTGACATAGAGGAGATAGACTCAGAAGACAAAATGAGTCATATTTTTTTGATGCAGCAAATTCAGGAATGTGTTGATTGATTATGTCTTGCAAGGGTATTTTTTTTTTAAGTGAGACAATTGGGGTTAAGTGACTTGCCCAGGGTCACACAGCTAGTAAGTGTTAAGTGTCTGAGGCCAAATTTGAACTCAGGTACTCCTGACTCCAGGGCCGGTGCTCTATCCACCGCACCACCTAGCTGCCCAAGGGTATTTTTTTTTTAAAATTGGGGTTGGAGGGGGCAGCTAGGTGGCTCAGTAGATAAAACACCGGCCCTGGATTCCGGAGGACCCAAGTTCAAAGCCGGCCTTAGACACTTGACACTTACTAGCCGTATGACCCCTGGGCAAGTCACTTAACCCTCATTGTCCCGAAAAGAAAGAAAGAAAGAAAGAAAGAAAGAAAGAAAGAAAGAAGGAAGGAAGGAAGGAAGGAAGGAAGGAAGGAAGGAAGGAAGGAAGGAAGGAAGGAAGGAAGGAAGGAAGGAAGGAAGGAAGGAAGGAAGGAAGGAAGGAAGGAAGGAAGGAAGGAAGGAAGGAAGGAAGAAGAAAGAAAGAAAGAAAGAAAGAAAGAAAGAAAGAAAGAAAGAAAGAAAGAAAGAAAGAAAGAAGAAAGAAAGGAAAAGAAAAGAAAAGAAAAGAAAAGAAAAGAAAAGAAAAGAAAAGAAAAGAAAAGAAAAGAAAAGGAAAGGAAAAATTGGGGTTGGAGAAGTGAGAGGGAGAAAAAAAAGATTTCTAAATTTTTAAAGATTGATTGCTTTAAGGAGCAGGGCCAGCATTTGAAACTAGGCCATCCAACTGCAAATCCAGACTCTTTTCCACACTACCTTTCCATGTACAGCTGTGTATTATTGCCATCTACATCTAAATCTTACTCCCCTCTTAGACTGTAAGCTTCTTGAGGACAAGGATCATGACTTATCCAAACTCCATATCTCACTCTGGGCCCCAGAAAATGTTCTTTTGTACAAAAAATGTTTGACAAACATAGGAGAAAAAAAGAAACTAAGGTTTAGAGAAATGAATGGAGTTGTTCAAGGCCACATCGTTGGCCAGTGGTATAGGTAGAATTTGAATTCAGGCTGACTCCCAGTCTAATGGTCTTTCTACCATACCATGATGCCTCTAGATAATATGGTTTCCTTCTTTTTGAGACAAAGGGTTGGCCTGGATCAGTGGTTTCCATTTGGTTGTTTATGAAACCTTTGGTGGTTCATGATGATGGACCAAGATCTCTACACCTTTAAAGGTGATTTAACCATTAAATAATTGCAGAATACTATGAAGAGTTTATTAAACTACCCTAGGAGTTCATGGCACATTTTTATTGTCATGGAAAGGGGTTTAAGGAACAGAAAAACGTGGGGCCCACTGGCCTAGATGATCACTAACTAAGGTCCCTTTTCCAGGTATAAATCTATTGACATGATAATTCATAGCAAGATGTGATAAGTAAGACTAGTGATTAAGAGAAAGGTAGGAAGAAAATCCAATAAAATTTCATGGGGAATGATGACTTCTATGGCCTTGAATTAGGTAATTTTCCCCCCTCCTCTATTGGGGTATTGTATTATCTTCATGAACAGAGAGGGGGAAAATATACTGATGTGTCATCCCTTCAACAGTCTTCAAAAATTAGGCCTTATCTTTTATAAAGCTCTTCTCAACCCCTAACTCTGGTGGCCAAAGGACAGGGGACAAGAAAGAGGAGGAGGAACAGAGAGAGGGGAGGGGAACAGATAAAGGGGGGAGAAGTGAAAAAAGGGGAGAGGAAAATGAAGATAAAGGCGAGGGGAATAGATAAAAGGGGAGGAGGGATGGAGAAAGAGAGAGAAGAACAAAGGGAAGAGGTGAATGAAAATAAAGGAGATGGGAACAGAGAAAGAGGGGAAGGAAGCTGAGGGGAAACAGAAGGGAAGAGAGGAGAAATAGACAAAGGAGGAAGAACAGAGAAAGGGAAAAGGGAACAGAGAAAGAAGGGAATGGGGAACAAAGATCAAGGAGAAGGAAGACAAAGAAGGAGATATGGTTGGATGGAGAGGATGGATGTGACAGAAGATAAGGGAAGATAAGAGAGGAGGCAAAAGGAGTGGGGAAGAGAAAAGTGGAGAGGTTATTCCAGGAGTGAGTTGGCCAAGGCAGCTAACAGAGGAACACAAAGTACCTGACCATATCCTGGGATGGAGTGGATCCCAAGCAGAAAATCTGGAGTCATTTAGGCCAGAGCACAGACAAACACTTATTGTTTGTCCCAGTTACCAGGGATGAAGAGAAGCCTGGGCTTATTCCCCAGCCCAACCCAGAACAGAAATAGAGGATCCAAGGACCACCTCACCACTTTTTATCCCAATTCTGCGACTTACTCCCTGTAGAATAATAAGTCATCACCTCTCTGAGTCTCTGAAGTTTAGCAAATGGAGGAAGCAAGATGATCTCTAAGACCTCTTCTGGCTCTAAATCTTGTGATTCTTGGTATAGAGATGAGGCATAAAACAATTCTGGGGCCTCAGAGGGACCCTCAGCATTCATCTAGTCCTGGTCCTGCCCGAACAGACATCTCCATTAAAGTAATCAACCAAACTTAGCCCAAGAACTTTTTATGATGGGGAACTCACTGCCTCCCAAGGCATTACCTTACCTCATTTTGGACAACCCTCATTGTTAGTGTGGCAGGGTCCTGGAGCATGCTCAGATTTAACCACCCTGGTAAGTTGTATGAAGTACTACAACCCTTCTCTGCCTGATTCCAAGTAACAGAGGGAGAACTTTTAGGGCTGAGGCCAGTCCCCCATGACCCACTGCTAAATGAACTTGGTCACTGAATATGGTGTGATAGACTCTTAGCGGTCCCCGTGCCCCGAGTCAGCAGCAGGGGGACAAGGTGATGGTCTGGGAAAAGGCAAGACAGCATCCTTAGCTGTGGCTTTCCAGGGGGCAAGATGCAGTTGCAATGATGGGTGGGAAAGGTTAGGCGAAGGTAGGGTGTTGAGGATCTACTTCAGAGGGAAAGGCTGCTGGAAAAAAGCAGGGGGGGGGGCCCCACTGGGCAGTTTCAAGCAGACACTGCCAAAGGAGGCAAAATGTGAAATAGCTAATTAAAAGCCTTTCCAACTGTCTTATGCCTTGATGAGGCTTAACTATCAGCCTCCCAACAGGCTGGTAGAGTAGTTATAAATGAGTCACTCCTGTTTAAATGGTTCTGTTAATGAATGCCATGATTCTTTATTTAGAATTTCTGTCAATGTCAAAACAAACTACCTGTCCCGTGCCTGACTTATGTTTGTACACTGCGTGCCTTTTACTCCCCTCTTAGAATTCCAATGCCACCTATTACTTGTAGCATCCTCGACAAGATGACAGGGTGGAGGCTTATTAGCATGAGGACAAGAAGGGGCCCGATCCCTCTAATTAGAAGAGGGATCTTCTAGTATTGAACCGGGTCCACAATCATATAGCTTAATACAGGAAAGGAAAGGTAGCTATAACTAACGTTTATGTAGCACTTACTATGTGCCAGGCACTGAGCTACGTGCCTTATAGTTGGTTATTATCCCATCAGATTCTCACAAATAACCGGGGAGGTAGGTGCTATTATTATCTTCATTAGGAAACTGAGGCAACAGAGGTTAAGTGACACAGCTAGAGTCACATAGCTAAGGATCTGAGGACAGATTTGAATTCAGGTTTTTCTGAATCCACTCCTGGATGTTTTATCTACTGTGCCTTTTAACTGCCCAGTCCCAAGCCAGATTAGGAAGTTTTTTCCTTATAACAAAACAAAATATGCCTCCTTGTAATTTGCATCTATCCCTCCCTCCCCTCTTCATTTTGCTCTCTGGGGCTAAGCAGAGAACTTAATAATCTTTCTTCCACATGACAGCCTTTCAAATACTTGAAGGCAGTTTCCATGTCCCAGGCTTTCAGTCTCCTCTCTTCTCAGCTGAACATCCCCAGGCTATTCAGCTGATTTCCATGTAGTAGAGTCCCCAAGTCCTTCACTACTTCTTCCTCAATGTTCTTCTCTGGATGTCGTCTGTCAATGTCTTTCCTTAAATGTGGTACCCCAAATTGAACACAATACTCCTGAAGTCCTCTGATGAGGGTCTTGGATGGTTTGTCTCTCAATGGAGACTGGTAGGTATTAGCTTTTTTGTTTGTTTGTTTGTTTTGGGGGGGGTGTGTGTGTGAGGGAATTGAGGTTAAGTGACTTGCCTAGGGTCACACAATTAGTAAGTGTCAAGTATCTGAGGCCAGATTTGAACTCAGGTCCTCCTGACTCCAGGGCCGGTGCTCTATTCACTGCACCACCTAGCTGCCACAGTATTAGCTTTTTTGAATGTCACATCATTGTGTTGGCTCATCCTGAGTTTGTAGTTCATGAAAAACTGCAGAACTCTTTCAAACAAACTGCTATCTAGCTACACCTTCTCCAGGTTGTACTTGTGAAACTGATACCTTGAACACAACTCTAAGACTTTGCTTTTTAAAAATTTATCCATCCATCTATCCACCCAACCATCCATCCATCCATCCATCCATCCATCCATCCATCCATCCATCCATCCATCCATCCATCCAATTTTTGGCTCTCTATTTCTTTGGTACCTATCATTTCAGTACAGAACTCCCAGTGAAAAATAGAAAGGTAAATTTCTTCTTAATAGATTTAGCCTCACAATCTAGTCTGTCAAAATCTTTTGGAATCAGGACTCTTATCCATGTGCCTATTTCTTGCTTTTATTTTCAGTCACCTACAAATTTGATAAGCATAATGTCTATGCCTTTACCCCAAGTCACTGATAAAAATATCAAAGAGCAAGAGGACATGCATGCATCTCTGGGGCAATCTATGAGAGACCTTCAAAGATGAAAGCAAACCAGTAATGGCTCCTTTCTGGGTCTGGCTATTCTGTCAGTTCCAAATCCAGTTGGTATCACTGTCTAGTCCACACCTCTCCATCTTCTCCACAAGAATGGGATGAGGAACTTTGTCAAATCCTTGGTCAAGATCTACGTTATTTTCTTAATCTACCCATCTAATCATCCCTTTCACCAAAAGAAATGAATTGCCCAAATGCCCTAGATATTGGCTCTGTGGGCACTGCTTCCTTTTCTTAATCATCACTAACCATTCTGCTAATATGCTGCTCTAGAATTTTGCCATGAAATTTGGCAGGAATTTTGCTAGGCAAGTTTGCACTAGTTTGCAATCTCTAGCTGCTTCTGCTTCTGCTTCTGCTTTTTCTCTTCCTCCTCCTCCCCCTTCCCCTCTTCCTTCTTGAAAATCTAGATGTCTGCCCTTCTCTGATCTTGGGGGCACTCTCCCACTCTCCACACTCTTCCAAGGTTCACTAAAAGTGTCCTAACAATCACACCTGACTTACTTCTTTAAGTACTTTGAGATGTAGTTCATCTAGCTAGGTGACTTGAACTCACCAAGGGCAGGTAGCTAGGTGCTCCCTTATGCCTTAGGATAGAATTTTACTTATCTTGGATAAATGCAATCTTGAACAGAATCACTCCTTACTTTTATATTCAGTCTCCATTCCCTGCCCTGGTTTCCATCCTCTTTTAAAAATCTAAGCTGGTCAGTGAGTTTGTAGTGTACCATCATTTTTTTCTTTAGACAACTTCTCCTTTTTCCTTGTCAGATTAAGTTCATTTGTGTCTTCTGAACAGGATTTCTGAGAGCTTCCTATCTCTGGGCTCCCTTCTCTCACTTAAATTTTTTTTGGGGGGGAAGCAGGGCAATGAGGGTTAAGTGACTTGCCCACTGCACCACCTAGCTGCCCCCCTCACTTAATTTTTTGGGGGGTGGGGCAGTGGGGGTTAAGTGACTTGCCCAGGGTCACACAGCTAGTAAGTGTCAAGTGTCTGAGGCCAGATTTGAACTCAGGTACTCCTGAATCCAGGACCAGTGCTTTATCCACTGCACCACCTAGCTGTCCCTCCCCTCACTTAATTTTAAGGCAAGAGATCTTAACTCTTGTTTTACTCTCTCAAATTCTAGGATACATGACAGATTATGTCTTAATTTTCTTTCCTCTTACACACACACACACACACACACACACACACACACACACACACTTCCCATCGTATCTAATTTGGCAACCAGTTCCATCCCTTCTTATTAGTGAGATTAAATTCCAGAATATTGCAGTATATATTTTTATAGGAACTCCCCAAAGCCATTCTTCTTATCTTGTAACTAAAAAAAAAATAATGAGGGATATACTTAGGCATGTAGACGAGAGAACCTACTCACTGACATGGGGGTGGGAGGGAGGATGGAAGAACTTTAGGGTTGGAAAACAAGGGTTCTCTCAACCCAGAGCCATTTGGTAGTTGGTAGGCCAATGACCGTGACTGGGTTATAGTTTAGCCTTCAGAAATGAATGGAATTCTCATCATAAGCCAAGGTGAGATCTCTGGCTGAGGGATCCAAGTGCCTAGAATAGGAAGGAGCCCAAAGAAAAGGCTAGACCTGGCTGGAATAGCTAGCAGGGGAATACCTGACTCCTTATACTAAAGAATTTGGTTCCTAGGGAGAAGAATCTCCTCCTGAAGAGAGAGATAAGCAACCTCAAAAGGGAGTGAGAAAGGAGAACAGGAGAGTTAAGTTTTTGTCAGTCCCCAGGCAAGGAAGGATTTCTTCCTTTTCGAAAAGAGCTGTTCACCTTTCTAGTTTTACCTTACTTCCTCCTACATAATCTCTAACTCCCATTTGTTTGGGGGCAGGGCAGTGAGGGTTAAGTGACTTGCCCAAGGTCACACAGCTAGTAAGTGTCAAGTGTCTGAGGTCAGATTTGAATTTAGGTCATCCTGAATCCAGGGCTGGAGCTTTATCGGTTGTGTCACCTAGCTGCCCCCTCTAACTCCTATTTGCAAGCATTCATTTCCAGTCCTTCTCCTCCTCCTGATCTTATGACCTGCCTCTTAGATGATCTCTAATTTATCCTGAAAGATATCTTGTTTCTACATAGTTGTTTGCATGTTGCCTCCCCCATTGGATTGTGAGCTCCTTGAGGGCAGGCACTGTCTTTGCTTTTCGTTGTATTTCCAGCACTTTGCAAAGTGACTGCCACACAGTAGGTGCTTAATGCTTGTTGACTTGAGAACCTTGAACTGGGATAACTAACTATCCCTGGAGAGACCTGTCCTGTGAGTTGGGAATGGGAGGGCAATGAACCTTAGGATTGTTGTTGTTGTTGTTACAGGAAGAATGTCATTAAGATATACTAGGAATTAGGGACAGGTAGGTGGCACAGTGGATTTAAAGCACTGGCCCTGGATTCAGGAGGACCTGAGTTCAAATCCGGATTCAGACACTTGACATGTACTAGCTGTGTGACCCTGGGCAAGTCACTTAACTCCCACTGCCCTGCCCCCCCCCTCAAAAAAAAAAATACGAGGAATTTATTAGATATTCTGCCTTTGGTAGAGAAATGGCCCACTTTAGAAAATACTCATATAATCGAGGTCCTACATCATAACTCTGTCCAGGGCTTGTGTTTTGTTCCCTGGACTCAATTATTTCCTCCTTCCCTCCTGTAGCACATTCTCACAATGCTCTTCCCTTTCTTTCTTCCTTCATTTATGTTCAAGGCACTTCACAATCCTTCCCCCACCTGATTCCAGGATGTATACAGCACTACTTTCCATCTCCAATCTCCTATCCTTTTCTTTTCTTTTCTTTTTTTTTTTTGGCAGGACAATAAGGGTTAAGTGACTTGCCCAGGGTCACACAGCTAGTGAGTGTCAAGTGTCTGAGGCTGGATTTGAACTCAGGTCCTCCTGAATCTAGGGTTGGTGCCTTATCCACTGCGCCACCTAGCTGCCCCTCCTATCTATTCCTTTTGACTAAAGTGAGCCTTCCACAGTATTACTGTAGTCATGGATCTCTGAGCACCAAGTCTCATGATGTCAAATTTGCCTTCTTGTGTTATACTCTCTAGTCCACCTCATCACCCACATTCCGGGTTTTTGGGTATAGACAACTGAGACCATGAGTTTTACTGCTGGCTCCTATCCAGTCCAACGACGGTGTCTCTTGTGAATTACTGGACATTCCTTTACCTGTTCTTCAGCAAAGTGTCAGGGTTGGTTGACATAATGTGTTGCTTAGATTTGCTAAATGTTTTTCCCCCCTTTTTATAAGGGATGGGTGACTGGGATGCGAGGGAGTTAGGAGGACAGAACTGGGAAATGCAGGTGATGTAAAAACAAGGGTCAGGGGGCAGCTAGATGGCGTAGTGGATAGAGCACCAGCCCTGGAGTCAGGAGTACCTGAGTTCAAATCCGGCCTCAGACACTTAATACTTACTAGCTGTGTGACCCTAGGCAAGTCACTTAACCCCAATTGCCTCACTAAAAAAAAAACAAAACAAAAAAAAAACAAGGGTCAGGTTAAAATGTATAAAATAAAGTATGATGTAAATATGAAAAAGGGGAAGGGAAAAAATGTCATCTTAGAATGCAACACCCCCCCCCCCTTCCACTGTGGTGAATAAGTGTTTCTTCACCCGAGAGTTTATTGTGGGTATCAACAACTTTGCTATCCTAGCATACTATATAAATGACTCTCCATTTGCATGCCTCTGAGCTCAGTGAGCGTGGAAAAGGTGCAGTTTGTGAATGTGGCCACAAGATGGCAGAGAGAAACAGGGCCCCACAGTCATGGAAGCTGGAATCTCAGCCAGATGAGAGCAGGTGTCTGGCCTCTGCTCTGGGAACTTTCTCCCAGAGAGCCAGAAGTTCCGAGTTCCACCCAGGCTGGAGGCATCAGTTCCTGGTCCCTCCCGTGTAATCTCCTGTTCCCATCAGCTCTTGCCCCTGGGGCATCCAAGGAAAGTTTTGCAAAACTCTTTAATGCCCTTCCTACCTCTAAGCTCAGGGCAAGAGAAAACAGCCTGGAAAAAACAAAATTAAGTCAAGTGAGTTTCTGGTGAGTTTTGGGGACCAGCTAGGTGGTGCAGTGGATAAAGCACTAGCCCTGGATTCAGGAGGACCTGAGTTCAAATCTGGCCTCCGACACTTGACACTTAATAGCTGTGTGACCTTGGGCAAGTCACTTAACCCCCATTGCCCTGCTGCCCCCACCCCCAAAAAAGGAAAAAAAAAAAATGGTGAGTTTCCCAGCTACCCTTTGCTAGCAGGAAGCAACAACGGTGAAGTGATATAGAAATATTTCTCCAGAGCCTTCCTCCCAGGAAGCTGGTCTCAGTTATTGTTCTAATGCTTCTTATCTTGCCTAATAAAAACTGAGTGACCTTAGGAAACATAGTTTTTCTTGATGGTCTGCCTCAGTTTCTTCTCAATGGTCTGCCTCAGTTTCTTCCTCCCAAATATGAGGATGCTAGAGTAAACGTCTCTATGTGGCCTCCCACCTCTTATGGTCAGTGTTCTACGTCCTCGGGGCCCTTCCAGCTCTAGCATGATATGGCCCTATGTTGGAAGGTACATCCATCTTGGACAATCCAAGTTTGTGTGAGACCACCTAGGAAGAAAACAGTGCCTGACCCCAAAGGGCTGAAGAGGACGCCTTCCAAGTAATATTTCAGGTGGCTAAACACATCCCTTTCCATCCAGGTATCAAGCTAGGAATTGACTCATCTATTTGAAATGTGGGCCGCACGTTTCATAATTATTTGGGCATGTGCCAGATGACCCTCCCACAAGACTGCCAATTCCATTAATGAAGGCACCGAATCTTAATACTCAAGCCCCTCAAGGAGCCCTGTACAGGACTTAGTACATGGTAGACACTTCAACAGAATTCCACAGACCTGGATTAAGTATTGACATAAAATGAAATGGGACACAGACTGAGTCTAAAAAGAGGAAGAGGCATATGCTCAAATAACTATGATATATGGGAAAGGAATGGGGAAAAAAGGGAATATTTATACCAGGTCCTGCAATAGGTACTTTATGCAAATATGATCTTAATTGATTCTCACAACAACCCTGTGAGGTAAGTGTTATTACTACCCTCATTTTATAGCTGATGAAACTGAGGCAAATAGAGGTTAAGGGATTTGCCCAGGGTCACAAAGCTAGCAAGTGTCCAGTGTTCAACCCACTGTGCCACCACCTGCCTCCCATAAGGAATCACTAAATAGCTGCTCATCCTTTTTACCCATTGGGTCATTCCATGAGGTATTCCCAGGCTGTCCAATCCAATAAATATTTATTGGGGGGGCAGCTAGGTAGTGCAGTGGATAAAGCACTGGCCCTGGATTCAGGAGGACCTGAGTTAAAATCCAGCCTCAGACATTTGACACTTACTAGCTGTGTGACCCTGGGCAAGTCACTTAACCCTCATTGCCCTGCAAAAACCAAAAACCAAAAACCAAAAAAAATTTATTGGGTGCCTACCACTGTGGGTCCTAGTGATCCTTGGCGTGAGCATTTCCTTCTAGTACCATGTGAAATGTGGCCAAATTCACCCTGAGCCCATTGCTGCTGCCCACAGATAAACACTGAGCCTCATCTTGAAGCATCCCTCTCATCTTATTTCCTCCCATCAAGACTAAATCATAAGATCATAGGGTTTCAAACAAGAAGGAATCTTGAGAGATGCTCTAGTGTAGCCCCTCATTTTGCAAAAGATGAAACTGAGAATCTAAGAAAGTAAATGACTCCTAGCTATTGTTAAGGACTCCCCCAAACATGTCCTTTTGAGCTGCCGTGTTTTCCAGAAATAGTGACCCCAGAGTTCACAAAAAGGCCCTGAATGTGACATAGAATTTGAACCTAGTTCTCCTAAGTCCCATGTCCACTCTGCAGCTTCTACTATTAATAATACAAACATTAAACAAACAAAAAAATAAGGATAAGTGCAAAATCTTACACTTGGGTTAAAAAAAAGGTCACCCTCATGAGAACAAGACAGGGTGTTGTCTTTTTTTTTCCCCCCAAATACTTTGAAAAAGATCTGGGGATTATAGTGGGCAGCAAGTTTAATCAGTGTGTGCATCTCCATCTGAAGCAGAAACACCTGACTCTGCCAGGGCTCTCTGAGCACTGGGTCTTCCCTCCTCCCAGGTTCCGCTTACCTAGTGTTCTCTGCTCTTCGGCTTATGCACTGATGCAGGAAGAGATAGTCCTGAGGGGCACTGGTGGACAAGGCGGTCTGCGCATGGTTTGCAGGAGCTTCAAAGGTGAACAAGGTCGGCTGGCTGGAGTGCGAGGGGGCCGAAGATTTGCGCTCTCGAAGCAGGTGTGGGTTGGAGCTGTTGAGTTCGGCAGGGGAGGAGCGGGGCCCGTGACCAACAGAGGGGAGATTTCTCAGAGAATCTGCAAGAGGAGAAAACAAATACAAATGTATGTATATAGGTTTCTATGCAAGCATGGAATAGATTCGATCCAGTTCGATCAAATCAATGAACATCTTTCGAGATGCTGGAGGGGGTGCTCTAGATCGGGGCCTATGAATATCAGCTCTCATGTCTTTATCACCTTAAGCTTTATAAAACCACTTTGCTCACAACAAGCTTATGAGGTCTGTTGGCCAAAAAACAGTTACTAAGTTCCTACTCTGTGCCCTAAGAGGCGTGAGGTTCAGGGTTGGTGTGATGTTGTGGGGATGGTAAGAATGTGGGAGAATAAAGTTCAGGAGTACAGCCTGGTGGTAGAGAGAGAGAGAGACAGACAGACAGACAGACAGACAGACAGACAGACAGACAGACAGACAGACAGACAGGTAGATAGAGATAAGATTGATAAGATAGATAAAAAATGAATGAATAAAAGGATATATGGGCATATATATATATATATATATACACACACACATATATAAAAATATGTTGTTCAATTGTTTAGTTGAATATGATTCTTCATGACCCCATAAACCACACTGTGCATGGAGTTTTCTTGGCAAAGATAGTGGAGTGGTTTGCCATTTCCTTCTCCAGTGGATTAAGGCAAAAAGAGAATAAGTGACTTGCCGGAGGTAACACAGTTAGTATCTGAGTCTGGATTTGAATCCAGGGCTTGTTTCTTTCAGGCCCAACACTATCAACTGAGCCATCTAGCCATCCCAGATACATACATGCATACATACATATGAAAGCATAAAGATATGGTATAAGTGGATGAAAAATGTTCATTAGCCAATTTCACAGATAAAGAACCTAAATTTCAGAGATGTGAAGTGACAACCACTACAGTCAGAAAACTTGTGTCAAAAAACAGAATCTGAACCCAGATTTCTGCTAACATGATGCTGTTTCCACAACATTAGTGTATGGGAAAGTGTTCCCATGTTTCCCCCATGGCAGTGGGTTGCACTTTGGGCCAGCTCTAACAGTTAGGAAGCTCAAATCTACCTTTCTTCATCTCCTAGCTAGTTCTACCTTGGGGAGCTAAACTGAACAATCTAGTGATATAGTAGTTGTCTATCACTGAAGAACCGAACTAGAGTTCGTCACTAGTGGATTGTTTTTGTTTTGAAAGGTGAAGGAAGTGACCTAACAGTTAAAAAAAGGCCATCCTTAGCCATGGAGGAGTTGTTTGTGTGAATGAAGGAAGAACCCACCTCAAGGATCTCTGATGTCCTTAAAGTCAGTACTGAAGCATAATGAGGATATGATTTAATGAGGAAAGACTTGAGAAGTTAGATCAACACTATAAATAACTAACCATAATTCAAAAGGCCTGATAGTGAAGCATGCTACCCCCTCTTGACACACAGACGATGGACTCAGGGTGCATAATAAAACAAAAAATTGTGGACAATGCCACTATGGAATTTTGTTTTGCTTGATGATGCATATTTCTTAGCAGGATATGGGTTTTCTTTTTTCTTCTTCTTCTTTTTTCTTCCAATCAGGCAAAAGGGAGGTGGAAGAAAATAAACGCTTAATTTTGGTTTTTTAATGTTTTTAAAAAGAAGATATGTTTTTTCACTGATTACTGCACTGGTCGCAGAAATTTTGGTAGAAAGAATCACCACTGTTAACAAAAACTCATATTTGTATAGACTTTTACAGTTTACAGAACACCTTCCTACAACCATCTGTAGGGGTGGGGGTGGGGGATAATGAGGATAATATCACACCTATTTCACAGATAATGAAATGGAAACAGAGAAATTCACAGAAGAGTCTATAGCACTGCACCTACGGAAAGGAGCAAATTCCAGAGGGCAACTGTTTCCTCATACCCTTATGATCCCATACATGTAGATGAATTAACCCCTATGGGGAGGAGAAGGAGAGGTAAAGGGAAAGGGAGAAGGAGGGAAAGAGAGGGATTGGGGATGGGGATAGTACTGAAAGAAAGGCATTCTATCCCTTTTGATATTTACTAGCTTGAAATTTACCATGCAGAAGTCATTTAAACTCTTTGCATCTAGTTCCTCATCTGTAATGTGGGTATATTAAATACCCACAGAAATAACCTCATAGGATTGTTATAAGGCTCTTCTGAAATAATGTAAACTTAAAAGTACTATATAAAAATCAGTTGTTATTGTTATTTTTTCCTCTTTTTCGATGGATTTCATATAGATTTCTATATGGCCCTGGGAAAAGCTGCTATTCTCCTCTTATTTTTATGTAATATTCTAGGGATGAATGGATAAAATACCTGCTCTTTTGAACTTGATGTTTTTCCTGACACAATGTGTGAATTTGTTTTGCTTAACTAGGCATGTTTGATCCAGGGAATTTTTTTTCTGTTTCCCACCGCCCGCCCCCCCCCTTCAATGTGTTGGGGATGGGTGAGAGAGATGACTCAGGGGGAGATTAGATAGGAGGGAGAAAAAAAATAAATGCATGTCAACTAAAAAAATTGAGGAAACTGAGGAAGAGTTCAACTTTTTTTCAGGTTTACTGAAAATGTCTTTGGGACAGCACCTGCTGCAGATAACGCAGTCTTCATCCTGTTACTATATGATTTCTTGTGCTCTGTTTGGTTTAGCAACATCTATTTAAAACATCGTCCTTAAATTTTTATGGATCAACGTTCTGTCCTGACAACAGTGATCAATAGTCCTATCTTCCATAATGCTTTAGTGTCAGTGTAGTGTGTTGGGTGAATTCTTAATTTTCTGTATCTGTATATGGCAATTTTTCTTTTGTGAATTTAGGAATGATAGAGAGCTTCTTATACAGAATTCTAGCCACCAGATTTGTGTCTTGCTAAGTGCTAAATTTTGGCAACCTGCAGTCTGGTCTCTAGATTGATAACTAAGGGATCCTAAAGGACTAAACCTTTTGTAATTTCTGGTGTCCATGATCTAATTCTGAATTGCCCTCATAGGCAGCTAGATGGCGCAGTAGATAAAGCTTTGGATTTAGAATCTGGGAGATGTGGGTTCAATTCCTGAGTCCGGCATGTTCTAGCAGGGTGTCCAGCCCCAAAAAGTCACTTAAGCTCTCTCAGCCTCAATTTTCCTCATCTGTACAATGGACATAATACTTGCCCTACAGGATGTTGTGAGGAAATAATTAAATAATATATAAAATACTGCACACGCTAAAGTACGATACAAATGCTATTATCATAAAGTCCTCAGTTTTTCTTTTTTTTTTAAATCTCCATGACTCAGCCATTTGTTTGATGCTTCTTTGTCAAAATATTGCTATTTGAATTTGCATCGATATCTCCCAGGCCTTTGGATTCCATTTTTAGACTGTATTCATATCATAGGGTATATTTGGAATTAAACAACTCATAGTTATTACATTTGACAAATGCAGTGGCATGTAGATGTCTCCTAAGCTTTTACTATTGCTCTGCTTTAGGAAGCAGTTTTAGATGCTGTTCGAATAGTGCTTCTCTAAGTTTTAAACCTATTTATATGGTATTGATTTTTATTATATATAAATTATATTTAATATACCATTAAATTATTAACAAGATGGAGATAATATAATATAGAAAATATTTGTTGTTGAGTAATTTTATAGTCATATCCAATGATTCTTCATGACCCCATTTGGGGTTTTCTTGGCAGAGATACTGGAGTGGTTTGCCATTTCCTTCTCCAGTTTGTTTTACAGATGAGGAAACTGAGGCAAACAGGATGAAGTGACCTGTCCAGGGACCCACAGCTAGTGTCTGAGGCCACATTTGAACTCAAGAAGCTGAGTCTTCCTGACTCCAGGCCTGGCACTCTATCTGCTGTACCACCTAGGTGCCCCTTATGAATTATTAAATATTATTAAATAATATACATTAATATTTATGTCCTATTAATTTATTAAATTTATTCATACGCTTTAAGAACATTTATTAATCTTACTTCCTCCATTTTGACAAGGAAGAACTAGTGTCTGTATAGCTGCCTTAGGATGATGGGCTCTTTGTTCTGTTAACATTGTACAGGTTTTTGTTAGGAAATTTCCCAGATCTGTTGTGGCCCATTTTATCATTTCAAAAGTATAAATTAAGACTGGCATTTCATAGGGGTTAATTGCTCTAAATTTCAGGATGCTAAAAAGTCTGAATGATCACAGCCACAGCTTCCCCCTTGATGCCTTTATTTTCAATGTGCTTTGCCTGGAAGATGACCGTGGTACTTCTAAGTATCTGCTTTATCCAGTGGTTCAAGCTGACCTCTTAGGTTCAAGCTCAAACATTTCTGCTTGCCTGCCTGCTCCTCCCTCCCTCCCCCCCCCCCTCCCTCCCTGGTGTATGTTAAGAATTTTACACTTACTGAGTCCTGTGATATTTTGATATCATAGAGGAAAGATTCCATGAGATTAAGAAACTGATTAATATGATTTTCAGTGGATCCAGATACATTGGTATTACCCATGGACATCAAGTGATCAATAAGATGTTTTAGTATAACTCTTTCACTTGGAAGTTGGAGATGTGATAATAGTTTTAAAGCTGGGTAGAATTATAAGGGGCTTAAAACTATCTCCTTGAGAGATGTCAGATATTTCTATCAATTGTTCTTGCCATTAAGTTGTTGGTGGCATGTTTTAAATTGAGATCAGTTTTCCATGTGAACATCAAATGCTCTTATATTGTCACTATACTTGTATTTGTCTTGTGCATTAGAACCAAATGAATAAGCCATCAATGAGGCACTCTGTCAAAAGCTTTGGGATAACAAATTTGGGGATAATTGTTATTTATCTCATTCTTCTCTTTTTTATGTTTTTTGGATAGAAATGGTCCTGGGACGAGTCATCATTTGGCTTATTATTTTGAATTTTGATTTTCTAGGGACAATTTATCATTGTCGTTGTTATTAGGAAGAAGAGTCACATCTTTGGAGGTGTCCCAAAATTCTGGAAGGGCTATCACAGTGACTCCCCAGCTAATCCATGCTGATTGAGATGACATTCCTCACTGCCTGATTATGCCAGATGCTGAGAAGCCCATTATAACCCCAATAAGACATAATGATATGGTGGCTATGGGTTTGACATGTCATAGGAGAAGGTAATGTGAAAGGGGCAACATACAGTTCTAGATAGTCCAGTCTGGGCTCAGTGAAATGGAAAAGCAGGACTAGATACTCTTCATGATCCTTTCCAAGGGCAAGATTCAAGCCCAGCCATGTTGAACTTGTGAAAATCCATCATAACTTTTGGGAAAGTAACATTTGTTCCACTTTCCCCAAGAATGACCTAGCCTAAATATAGTGTAGTATGACAGGAGTGTTGGACTTGGCTCCAAGAAGACCTGAGTTTAATTCCCAACCCAGACAATTTACTAGCTATGTCATCACAGGCAAGTTGTTTAACCACTCTGAACCTCAGTATCCTTATCTGTAAATCAGGGATAACAATTCTGGCCTGCCTCTCAAGGACACAACTTTGTAAATCTTTAAAAAGCAGCTAGGTGGCGCCATAGTGAATAGTGCTCTGGGCCTGTAGTTAGGAAGACAACTTCCAGAGTTCAAATCTTGCTTCAGACTAGCTTTGTGACTCTGGGCAAGTCATTTAACCCTGTTTGCCTCAGTTTCCTCATCTGTAAAATAAGCTGGAGAAGGAAATGGCAAACCACTCCAGTATATTTGCTAAGAAAACCCCAAATGGGGTCACAAAGAGTCGGACACAACTGAGCACAATTTTAAAACTCTTTAAATAAATGTGTTATTACTATTAATGTCATAAGGCAGGGCTGCTAGTAATCGAAACACTCCTAAACTTGGGTTAATTACTCTCCTGTTTATCTACTGCATGGGGGATAGAGTAGCTGGACCCATACACTCTAGGAAGAGCCTACAGGTCCCTGAGGGAAGACATAGCCTCTCTGACCAATGACTGCATTGATTTTCAGGATGAATTCCCATCACACTTTCCTCAGTGACTTGTACACAAAGAGCATTAGGGAGACCGAATCTGGGCTCAGTTGCTCCATTAGTAACTGCAAGATGAACTCCCTAATAGCTGGTGAGAGGTGGCTCTTTGTGGGAGTTCTAGCTGGGGAAGGGGGGAACATTCTGTTGACTGAGCCCTATTGAGGCTACTCAGTCTCCTTTGTTGGAACTTCCTCCAACCATTTACCGTCTCTGGTCATGGGTGTCCTCCAAGGTCCTGTCCTGGGTCCTCTACTTCTCTCTCTACATTGTCTTCCTTGGTGCTCTCAACTACTCCTAAGGGTACCATGATTACCTCCATGCCCATGACTCCCAAGTCCATAAAGAGTGTCCCAAAACTCTGAGTGCAGTTTTAAGCTTTAGTCGCATAAACACACTGGAAGTAGAGCCCAATCTCTCTCTTGAACTCCAGTTCCACATCTCTGGTGTTAAGGGCTAAAATTCTAGCTAAACTGTCTAAAATATTTAATGAGTGGTTGCCAATAAATTATAAGCTTTAGCAAGAGTTAGACTTTTAAGCATTTATTAAGGAGAATAAGAATTTGGTAAAGAGAGAGAGAAAGGCTTAGATTCCTATCTATTAAAGGGAGAGCACATTTCTAGCTCCGCTCTCCACCAGAGTCCAAAGGGAAGAGCCTGAGACCGAGCGCCAGTCTCTTCCTTCCTCCTCCCACTACCCCGCGTCACTTCCTGACGCCAAAGAAAAGACTCCTGGTCTTGCCCTCAAAGACCTTCACTTCATGGGTGGAACTCTTCTACAGTAAGTCTCCAGCAGGTGGCGTCATTCCAATCGTTACACTGGATAACATCTCCACTTGTGTGTTCCTCTAGCATCCCAGACCCGGCATGTTTAAGAAAGACCTGATCATTTGTGCCTCCTCCAAAGTTCTCTACTTCTATTGAGACCCTCCCGGTCACCCAGGTTTGAAACCCCAGAGACATCTTTGACACAGTCCTGTCCCTTCCTGGCTCTCCTCTTCCCACTCCCTATCCCCATTCAATGTGGCTTTGAAACATTAAAATGAGTTAGAATTAGACAAGAAGAACTAGTTCCCTATTTTAAAGTGATATATTCATTATACTCAAAGGTGATGAACCCAAAGGTAACAATCCTAATTATCTTGAATGATGTAAACACAATTGCCTAGATCATTTTTAGTAAGGTATACGTCTACAAAAGGAAGACCTGAGGTTTTTTGTTTGGGGGGGGCGGGCAATGAGGGTTAAATGACTTGCCAAGGGTCACACAGCTAGTAAGTGTCAAGTGTTTGAGGCCAGATTTGAACTCAGGTCCTCTTGAATCTAGGGTTGGTGCTTTATCCACTGTGCCACCTAGCTGCCCAGGTTGGGAAGACCTGAACTCCAATCTGTCTCAGATGTTTCCTATCTGTGTGACTCTACGTAAGTCACTTAATCTGATGGCCTCAGTTTCCTCATCTGTAAAATGGAGATAATAATAGCATGTACCTAACACACTTGCTGTCAGGACTAAATGAGACATTTGTAAAGTGCTTAGCACAGTGGCTGGCACATAGAGTAGGTACTTATGCAGAATACCAGAACCAGAAGAGAGTTTGGAGAACATTTAGTCTAATTCTCTCAATTTCCAAAGAGGCTCAAAGGGATAGCGGTTTTCTGGGTCCCACGATGTGCTGAGTGAAAGAACTGGGAGCAGAACCCAACTCCCAGGCCCCAAGTGCCATTCCCATTCCCATACTGCACTCAAGGCAAGGCTGGCTCTCCTGGGATTTGAGAGAAGCTGGGAATATTCCCCAAAGACCTCAACTCTCACTCCCCATTGAGGCCTACAATGTTATCATTCAATTCAACCAAAATGTATTAAGTATCTGATATGTACTATGCTTAATGTGGATCATATAAAGATTTCCTGCTCTCAGGGAGTTTATAGTCTAAGGAGGAAAATGGTGTGAGCAGAGAAAAGCATAATACAAGACCACATGTGGCAGGAGTAAAAGACAGACAAACCCAAAGGGTACCAGGGAACTGTGGAAGTGGGGATATTAGGGACAAGAGATTTAGCTGGTAGGGAAAGGGAATCAGGAAGGCTTCATGGAAGAAGGGGTGTCCAAGGTGAGATCTGACAGAAGGGGGGGAAACACAACCCAATGGGCAGAGATAAGGAGTGAGTATATCCCAGGCCCAGGAGGAGGCTAAATGAATGAACAGAGGAGGGTAACACAGATAACTAAGAGTTAGAAGGTGGATCTTAGAACATAGATAGCTTCTTCTCACACTCCTTTCTCCTTGACACTCTTCTCTCTAGGTTTTTGGAACACCCCTCTCTCCTGGTTCCCCACCTAGCTATCTGACCACTCCTTAGTCTCCTTTGCTGGATCTTTATCCAGGTCATTTCCACTAACTGTGGGTATCCCCCCTGCCCCCCCAATCCCTGCCAATCTGCCCTCTTCTCTTCTCCCTATACACAGTTTCACTTGGTGATCTCATCACTGCCATGGATTCGATAATCATCTATACTGATGAATCTCAGATCTATTTACCCAGCCCTAACCCCTCTCCCTACTTCCAATCTCTCATCTCTAACTAGTTATCCTATATACACCTTATCCTAAACACATCTTAAATTCCATGTCCAAAACTGAACTCATCATCTTTCCCCTAACATTGTCCCCTCTTCCCCGCTTCTCTATTACTGTCGAGGGCACCATCACCCTCTCAGACACCCCGGGCTTGCAACCTAAATGTCACCCTTGACCCCTCCCTCTCTCCCTCCCCCATAACTAATCTGTTCCCAAGCCCTCTTGCTTCTAACTTCACAGCACCTCTTTCAGACCTCCCTTTCTCTCCTCTGACACTGTAAGCACCTGGGTACAGGTGCCCATTCATTACCCCATGCTTGGACTAGTGCAGGCATGCGTGGTCTCCCTGCCTCTTGTTTCCCCCACCTCCAGCCATATTCTGTTCTGCTAGCAAAGTGATCTTCCTAAAGTGTGAGTCTGACTAGGTAGCTCAGTGGATAGACTGCTGAGCCTGGAGTCAGGAAGATTCCTCTTCCTGGGTTCAAATCTAGCCTCAGACACTTATTAGCTGTGTGATCCTGGGCAAGTCACTTAACCTTGTTTGCCTCAGTTCCTCATCTGTAAAATGAACTGGAGAAGGAAATGGCAAACCACTCCAGTATCTTTGTCAGGAAAACCCCAAATGGGGTCACTGAGTCAAACACAACTGAAAAATGACTAAACAACATCTTGCCCAGCATCACACAGCTAGTAAAGGCCTAACTTCTTCTCTTTCATGTCGGACAACTATACAAAGACCAACAAGGGGAGTTCAGATAATCTGAAGGGCATATTTGAACTGAGGTCTTCCTGATGCCTGGCCCAAAGCTCCATCCCCTGTGTTGCCTAGCTGCCTTAGCATGCCTGGCGCATAGTAGGTGCTTAATAAATGTTTGTTGACTTGACTTGAAAGTGAGAACACAGACTTAATAGTCCTGAAGGGAACATCAGAAATCCTTTCCTTACATAGAAGGAAAGTAGAGGCCTAGAGAGGCTGGCAGGCTTGCCCAAAGCCACAAACTAGCTAGGGGGAGAGCTAGGATTAGAACCCAGGTCTCCCAGCTCCCAGCTTGAGGCTCTCCCCAGGTCACTAAACCACTTCTTATATTAGTTTGAATAAATATCACAGATTCCCGCCCCCCCTCCCCCTCCTCTCATAGAGGAGGGGTCAGTATGAGAAAAAGCAGAGGTGGGAGTAGGAATAGGAATGAGGTCTTGCCTAGAATGACGAAGACATCAGAGAACATCTGGACAGTGGGGAAACTGTCCTGACTGTACAGAAGGTTCACTTCTGGGAAAGAGCATAAGGGTGGAATAGTGACAAGAAATTCACCAAAAGACCCACTTCCTGAGGTTTCCTGGAGGCCACACAGCATGGTAGAAAGAACCCCAGCCTTGGGTATTGGAGGAGACCGAATTTCAAGTCTCAGATCTGCCACTGAATGTGTTATGTGACCTTGAGCAAGTCTCATCACCAAGCAAGAGTTTTAGTTTCTTCACCTGCAAAATGGGGATAATTGGCCTTGCTCTACCTCCCTCATAGGAGTCTTCATCTGTGACCATCAAATGAGATGGGGATGGGAACTGCAGTTTTGACTTAATCAGCATAGAGAACTCCAGGATAAGGAAAGCCCCTCTCCTAAGGCAGGTTGCTATCTTCTCTGCCAACGAGTGGGAGCTGCCTAGTGCAGTGAGAGGCTAGGGGACTCACACAGAATCAGGCAGTTGGCGTGTGTCAGAGGTGGGACTCCCTGGATCGAGGGCCTGCTGAGATAAGGGATAGCACAGACCTTTGTCAATTGTAACAGGCTAGGTCAGTGTGAGCTACTGTCGTTGCCAGTTATCAGGAGATGAAGGAAAGGTGAAGAGATGGGCTTTGGCCTAAGCAGTGGTATTTTTCCTTCCATGTGGACAGCCTGAAATTATTTTAGTGCCTTCTCGGTGCCATACATTCCAAGCTTTTACACAATGTTCTCTTGCTTATCACAGACAAAATAATTACTCAGCCCTTGGAGACTCAGGCTCAGAAGGCAGTCTTTCTGGTGGTGTCTGAGGACAATGAACCCCTTGCCCTCACCTCCCTTGACCCCTGGCCTCTGACCTCTGACTTGATGAGGTGCTAGGTATACTCTGCTCCTTCCTGATCTGGATCCCCTTCCCTAATCATCTGGATTGAGTTCTAAGTGCTACGGCACCGTCTCCTGACTAGCTCCATTTCAACGCTAACTCCTATTAAAAGTTAAAGGGTCCCTTGAGGAACTGTGACCCTAGCCCTGTTGAGGTTCAGGGCTTTGTCATACCAGGCCCTGCAAGGTCAGAGCCAAAGTTAAGCAGCACAATGCCTGCGTGTAGCATTTACTTAATATTTATCGACTGACTGATAGATGGTACCTTAGTGGTCTCAGAGTTGTTAAAAGCACCAACACCTTGATTATTGGCTCTGACACTGATCTTGGATAAATCATTCTTCTCTGAGCCTCAGTTTCTTCCTTTGTAGAATAGGAATATTCACACTTGTACAACCTGCCTTATAAAGCTGCAGTAATAGAAAACCAAAACACTGTCAATTATAAAAACGCAATCAATTTGGGAATTCTTATTTCTGCCCATTTCTCTGTGCTCCAGGGCCTAAGAGCCACATAAAGTAGGTGTTCTGAGATCTCTTAGATTACATCCAAGCCAGGAAGCCTTGGGCTCAGTTTCGGCTGTACTGTTAGCCAACTGTACCCCTTTGGTGAAGTCAGGTCTCTCTCTGGGCCTCAGCTGAAAAATGAGAATTATAAAGCACGCCCTGGCTACCTCACGGAGACAGTGCAAGGCTCAAATCAATCAACAAGCATTTATTAAGCATCTACTAGTGCCAGGCTTCAGTGAAGAGAAGCCCTCTAGAAGTATGAAATATTATTAAGAATTACTTTGACCCAATAAACCTAGGGAGGGGACAATGAAAAGCTTGTTAAAAATAAGTTAAACTGTCAGTGGAATGGTGTTTGAAAGGAGACCCAGGACCCAGGCCTGTCTCTGCTACCGATTCCTTATGTAACCTTGGGCAAAGTCATTTCCCTTTCCTGAGTTTCATTTTCTTTGTAAAATGCGGCCACTGGTCTAGAGAATTTTGAAGTTCTCTTCTAGCTTGGACATAATAAGCCCAGGGCTGGAGGTAACACTCAAAGGCCATCTAGCCCCCCATTTTACAGAGGAGGAAACTGAGGCCCAGGGAGTTTATATAACTTGCAAAAGGCTACATAGGTAGTAAGCATCAAGGTAGGCTTATAGACTTTGAGAGCCAGTCTGCTCTTTTCACTGTTTTAAGGTCCTTTCTAGCAATGCCACTGTTCTATGTTCTAAGGTCCTTTCCATTTCTAACATTCTATGTTCTGTGGCAAGTAAAACTATATGTGGTGGCCCTATTTCTGTCCCAAGTATAGGGAAAATTAGCTGGGGTTTATCATATAATTGTTACTTAGAAATGAGAGGCTACTGTACCAGTTTGGGGGCATTAAGCATTTATTAAAGTATTAGTAAATATTAGTAAAGAGAGCGTGCATGGTTCTGAAAGATAGGAAAGCCTAGTTGGAAATAGAAGAGAGAAAAGAGAGATAATGAGGAAGCCTAGAGGGCTGTGTCGGCTCTCACCAAGTTCTGGGGCCAAAAGAGAACAAGTGTCTGTGCAAGCTTGCTGTGGGCAGAAGCAGAGCCCACCCATACACATTGTTCAAAACTAATTGGCTAGCATCACTCAAATCTATTGGTTCACTGGATTTGAGGGTGGTTCGGAGCAGTCATGATGATGTCAGAGGCCAGAGAACAGATCCTCCGGTGAGGAACAAGGCTTTCAGGTAGGTGTGGTTTTGAAAGAGGTAACTTCCTGATTCTGGGCTGACCTTAAGAAATGTCAGACCTGGATCTCTGAGGGGGGGACCCTGGGATTCCCCAAACCCCTATTATTAATGATTTTCTCACAGTTCTAAAGACTTTTTGGGGAGGGAAGCAATTGGGATTAAGGGATTAAGGTCACGTAGCTAATAATGTCTGAGACTGGATTTGAACTCAGGTCCTCCTGACTTCAGCGCCAGTGCTCTATCCACTGTGCCACCTAGCTGCCAGTTTAAAGATGTTCTAAAATCATTCTTTATGTGCCTTTTTAAAAAGCGTTTGCTGGAAAAGGGTAAGTGGTGGAGCCAGGAAGAGAAAAAACCCAAGGTCTTTAGCATCCCAGGCTAGAGTCATCTTCTAGCCTAGAACAAAGATAGTCAGGGGATGCCTGACCTAAATTGGTTTTCCTTTAAGCATTCATGCTTCCCCACCCACCCTCTCCCTTTAACAACTAAGTCACTCCTCAGTTCTTCTACAATCACCCTTGGAAAGGGTAAAGGATAAACACTGCCCTGTGTACAAGTACTTTCCAGGCTGGGAAATGTTCTGAAGCTGACAGCCCAGCCCAGCCCAGCCAGCCCAGCCACTAACACACCCTGTGATAACAGCAGCAGGAAGCGGGGAGAGGGAGGTAGAGAGTGCATGTGTGTATTGGGTGGGGAGTGGGGGGGGGGGGCAGTCAAGGGAAGAGGGGAGAGACTGATGGAGAAGAGGGAGGCCAAGTCCTCTTCTTTCTCCTTACTTACTCACCACAGGTCTGGGCTGGCTACCTTATCTCCTAGCCCTTGCTCCTCTCTCTCTGTCTCTTAGTTGGCACTTGCCCAACCAACCCTGTGTGCTTTTTAATCCTCTGGAATAACCTCAGCCTCCTGCTCAGGGGCCCTGGGCCTCCTGGGATCTGTGGAGGTGGGGAATCTCATAGGACTTGCCGGCATAAACGTGGGCTGGATACGGCCACACCAACCAGCTTGTTCTGATAGGACGACCCAGGGGCCAAGACTAGAAAGTTTTCCAAGGCACAAAGGCTTCTGGAAAGGAGAGTGTCCATGCTTCAGAGATTGTGGGGGTGGGGAAAGTCCAGGACAACTTTCTGGCTGGAAGAAGGGAATGACTATCTATTTGGGATTTGTTCTGTTACTAAAGCAACTCAAATATCTACTTAGTAGCATGTTAAGGCTACACATTATTTCATTTGCCAACAACCCTGTGAGGCAGGCATCATTGCGACCCCCATTTTACATATGAGGAAACTGAGGCTAAGAAAAATTAAGTGATATTTTTTTTTTTTGCAGGACAGTGAGGGTTAAGTGAATTGCCCAGGACCACACAGCTAGTGTCAAGTGTCTGAGGCCTGATTTGAACTCAGGTCCTCCTGAATCCAGGGTCAGTGCTTTATCTACTATGCCACCTTGCTGCCCCCTTGAAAAATTAAGTGATTAAGTGAACTAGTAAATGTCTGAACCCGGATTCAAGGGCAGGTCTTCCTGACTCAGGACAAGTCTGGTACCCTAGCCGCTATACCATAAATAAGGGCAAGGGAGGGAGGGAACAAGCATTTATTAAGTGGCAAGTATTATATGCTAAGGGCTTTACAAATATCTCACTTCATCTTTACAACAACTCAGGTAGGTGCTGTGATTATCCTGATTTTATAGTTGAGGAAATTGAGGCAAAGAGGTTGAGTGGTAAATAATGTGTGAGGCTTGTTTTGAACTCAGGTCTTCCTGACTCCAGGCTCAGCACCCTATTCACTGAGCTGAGACCCTAGAAGGTATCTGTTGTTGTTATTTTGTTGTTTTTAGTCATATCTAACTCTTCATGACCCCATTTGGTTTTTTCTTGGCAAAGATACTGGAGTGGTTTGCCATTTCCTTCTCCAGCTCATTTTACAGATGAGGAAACTGAGGCAAAGAGTTACATGACCCAGCTATTAAGTGTCTGAGGCCAGATTTGAATTCAGGAACATGAGTCTTCCTAACTCCAGGCCCTGTGCTCTATCCACTGTGCCATCTAGCTGCCGGTAGAGGGTATCTAGCATTTTGTATATGAGAGACCCTGAGAGGTCAATGGACTGGCCTGAGGTCACGCAGAGCTGAAATTTAAATTCCTGACTCCAGGGTCTCTCTCACAGCTCCATGAAATGTGGATTAACAGTGCTTTAACCAGAGAAGTCGACATGGAGAAATCAGGGTTGTATGTGGCTGCTGGAGCAAGGTCCTCGCTCAACGTCATCCTGTCAAGATTCCCTGCCAATGGACATATTAAAGCGTGTGCTAGGAGCTTCAACAAGGTGAAGGGGCAGAGGTGAACAGGGAGGATCCATAATCGATGCAGGAGAAGAATGAGTAAGTCTCATTGCTGTAACTTCCAGGTGCACACCCCCTTCCCAATGGCCCTGGAAGAAAGGCAGGAGCCCTGTTAAGAGCCCCATTTTTGCAGAGGATGGGTAAAGGATTTGCCCAAAAAGAAGTTTCCTGTCACCAAGCCTGTTCTTCTTCCACTAGACCATGCTGCCTTCCAACATCAATTTAAATTTGTCCTTCCAGCTCTCCTATTAATCCCACTCTTCTACTGAGCCTGCTCAGTCTCCTCCTTTGTTTAAATCCTCCCATACCTTTTTTTATTTAAGTTTTCAGTCACGTCTGCCTCTTTGAGACCTCATTTGTTTGTTTGTTTGTTTTTGGTGGGTGGGGGGAAAGATCCTGGAATAATTTGCCTTATCCAGCTTATTTTGCAGATGAGGAAACTGAGACAACAGGATTAAGTGACTTGCCCAGGGTCATACAGCTAATAAGTATCTGAGGCCAGATTTCAACTCAAGTCTTCCTGACTCCAGACCTGGCCCTCTATCCACTATGTCACCAAGCTGCCCCACCAATCCCTCAGCCCCTCTCTATTGCATCATCCTGAATCAGGCTTCACTGACACTCCTGCTTGGCCTTTACTTGAAGGGCAGTCACTTCAAGGAGTCACTTAGTATTCTAAAATCCCTCACCCTGCCAATCTTCAACCATTCCTGCCCTGGTAACCCCCAACCCTGGGTGGTACCCCTCAACATCTGCTTTCTTCAGTCCCACTCTTGGGCTGATAAATGTGGGATCCTAGGTTTGAGCTCAACAGGATCTTAGGTGAGTTGAACGCCACTTATTTGACAGATAAAGAAACCGAGCCCCAGAGAGGTTAAAGGACTTGCCCAGGGTCACATTGCTAAGAAGTACCTGAGGTGGGATTTGAACCCAGGTCTTCTTGCCTCTAAGCCCAGTGACCTATTCACTATATAATGTTGCCCCTTCAAACACTGAGGAAAGTCACAAAACTGTGCTAATGTAAACTGCTACAATAATAATAGCTAACATGTACATAATATTTACTATGCGCCAGACACTGTGCTAAGCATATTACAATATAATGGAGTGCTTTGCCATTTCCTTCTCCAGCTCTTTTTATGGTTGAGAAAACTGAGGCAGAGTTATGTGACTTAACCAGGGCAAAGTCACACAGCTATGAAGAGTCTGAGGCCAGATTTCAACTCAGCAAGATGAGTCTTCCTGTCTCCAGGCTCAGCACTCTATCCACTGCACCACCTAGCTGCCCTTAGTGGTCTTAGGAGAGTGTTAAGTTTCAGCTTAACATAAGGGGGAAAAACTGCCTCCAGTTTTTCAAAAAAGTGCAGGGGAAGGGGAGCTAGGTGGTGTAGGGGATAAAGCACCAGCCCTAGATTCAGGAGGACCTGAGTTCAAATCCAGCCTCAGACACTTGACACTCACTAGCTGTGTGACCCTGGGCAAGTCACTTAACCCCCGTTGACCGCAAAAAAAAAAAAAAAAAATGCAGGGAACGAAGAAATGACAAACTGTTGGGTATGTTGTAAAAATGAGAACTGCTCAAGTATGAATTAGATAGGATGGCCTCTGAGAGACCCTTCCATCTCTAAGATTGCTGTTCTCAGGCAGGATAACCCATTCATTGCCAAGGCTTCTTCCATTCATGATGTATACCTCCCCCAACTGGCTCATGATCCTGGCCCAGCTTGTCATCCCCGTCTTGTACTCTGATTTAGGGACAGTCACTGCCTCTCAGTGCCTGAACTGTCCTCTTTGTTAAAAAAAATAAACATACCATGAAATAAGTTACAACATCTGGAATCACTACAATCTCAGAAGGAGCCCTAAAGACAAGTGAAAGACACCAAAAGAGAATGATTAGAAATAAATGGAGATGCTGAACTGGAGAAGCCTTTTTGGGGAGGGGGGAGGGATGCAGGACAGCTGGGAGGGCTGTCCCAGGGGACAGGGATCAGCCTTGTTCTGCTCAACCCACAGGCTAGAAGCAGGGACAATGGGAAGGTGTTACTAAGAGGCAGAGTTTAGAATGGCAGGGAAGAGTTTCTTCCTCTCTCAGTGTCTAAATGAAGGCTAGACGTCTCCTGTCCAGTAAATTATTATGGTGATGATATTGTTATTAATAATAGCTAGCATTTCTATGGTTCTTTAAGTTTTACAGAGTGCTTTATAAATATTATCTCATTTGTATGTTGTAGAGAGGATTCTCAGTCAGGCAAAGGCTGGACTGTTGTTCCGTCGTGTCAAACTCTTTATGACCCCATTTGGAGTTTTCTTGGCAGAGAACCTGGAGCGGTTTGCCATTTCCTTCTCCAGTTCATTTTATAGACGAGGAGACTGAAGCAAACAGGACGAAATGGCTTGCCCAGGGTCACACGGCCACTAAGTGTCTGAGGCTGGATTTGAACTCAGGAAGATGAGACTTTCTGACTTCTGGCCCCGAGCTCTATTCACTACGGCACCTAGCTAACCCATAGGTTGGACTAGAGCAGGGCTTCTTAAACTTTTTCCACTCGACCCCTTTTTGCCAGAAAAAAATTTTACGTGACCCTGGGTATATAGATTTTATATATTTTCTGTTGTATACCTAGTTTATATGTAGGTGTACAAATCAAACATTTACTGCCACATTTTTCACAACCCTAACATTTAGTTATATGACCCCCATATAGGGTCATGACCCACAGTTTAAGAGGCTAGAGGATTTCAACAGTTCATTCTGATTCTAAAGATTCTACAATTAGTGAAAATAATTTTTGAAAGGTAGCATTTATATAGCATTTTAAGGTTTGCAAATGCCTTGCAAATATTAACTCGTTTTATCCTCATGACAAACCATAGGAAGTAGGTGCTGTTACTCTAACCAGGGTTCTATCCACTGTGCCACCAGATGCTTCTGAGTTCCTCTTCTCTTAATGTCTAAAGTGAAGGCTGGAAGACCATTTGCCTGGTGTGTTGCATAGGGAATTCTTAGCTAGGCACCTGTTGGCATCTAGGTGTACCCAGATGACAGCTAAGGCTTGCCCCAACTCTAAGACACCATGATTTATGGAGAGATATGGACCAGAGAGACCCAGGTAGAAAATGGGTATGAAGGTACTGGGCTGGTTCATGATTTGCATGGGTAAGGGGTTGCCTGCCCACCTTGATGACATCTTGAAGAATAACTGAATACATGCAAAGTTCAGAAGGGTGTGTGTGTGTGTGTGTGTGTGTGTGTGTGTGTGTGTGTTTGCATTTGCTTCTCCAAAGAGAATGTAAGTGATGTTTTGGGTGGTCATCTCCTCTGTCATCGTCATCTTCTTCTTCATCATCGTCATCGTCACTACCACCACCATAATAACCATCATCATCTTTTTGGTCCCCCACAAAACCCAGCACAGAGCCAAGCATGGAGCAGGCAGTAATAAAGCTCTCCTGAATTGAAAGAACAGATACTCTGTGATGCTGATGGGGATGCAGAGCTGTTCAAATTAATAATAGCTAACATTTTTAGGGCAGTGGAACATTTGCAAAGCACGTTCCTCCCACTCACCCTGGCAAGTAGCTTGTGAAGGATTATCACCATTTTCAAAAGGAGGGAACTGAGGCTCACGGAGCCTGATTTGTCCACAGTCACCCAGCTCCTAAGTGATAGGTCTCCGGCTTTCAAGGCTACTGGGCTCTTTTTACCGGACCACAATTCCCTTCTCCAGATTGGCCACATTTTTGAGCTGAATAAATAGTGACCAGGAGAAACAGTTTAACATAAATGTGGGAGCAAATATCCCCCACCTTGCTGATGCAGTATAGACAGAGAAAGGGCTAGCAGGGAAGGAGAGGGAAAGAAAGAGATCAACAGAAACATGAGACCCTCTGGGGTACAAAGCACTGCCCCCCACCCCCAAGGAGAGACCTGAGAGAGAACAAAATCCCAGCACAAGGGGAGAGCCAAGTCAGAGCATCCTGACCTCAAAGCATTAGATCTCGCAGTGTATTTGAGCAAAAATCAATTCTGTGAAGGACAAGGAGGAAAGAAGAGAAGGGAGGGAGGGCAGGGAGAGGGGCTGCAACATGCCCTTGATTAACCTTGCTGTTATTTAGTCTTGCTTCCTGGCCTTCCAGGGGCCTAGATCCGTCCAGATCCTGCTTTTAGGTCAAGCAGCATCCTCTCTTCCCTCATCTGTAATATCCACATTCTATACCAATGGGGGAGAGAATGGCACTCATACAGGGCTACAGCAAGGGTAACCATAAATATTGTTATTTTAGACTAATCTCCTCACTGCAGCACTAGGCCATGGATCATTTCATATCAGTGTCCCTCCTCCACGATTGTGAGTCTTGTCATCCTCAAGGACACGTCTTGTGCCTTTTCTACCTCCCATCTCCAGCAGAGTATGGCTAGGCACATACAGCAAGTGCTTAATAAATGCTTGCCGACTTGATCCGCCTTGCTCAGCACCCTGGTGGGACTGGATGAAGAATAAAAACAGCCAAGTGCTTGGCAGTTCACAGAGTGCTAGACTCATGTCCCCACTTTACAGGTGACAAAGCTGAGGCTCAGAGAGGGAGGCAGTGCCTTGCTCAGTGGTTATACAGCAAGATGGCAGGGCTGGGAATTCAAACCCAGGTCTTCTGGCTTTGAGGTCCAGCTCTTTGTTGGAGTGGCGCAGCTGCTCTCTCCCAGACAGAGATGTTTTTGTTGTGGGCTGGGGTGTTTTTGGACAGTGAGTCTATTCTTAGACTGGCTTTGTCGTTGTGATTCCATTTTAACTCTGGGAGAACAGAGCTCGGGTTACGGGCTTTGCTGTCACCTGATCCTATGGTCACAGACCTAGTACTTTATCCACTCCCTTCTCTCTCTCTCTCTCTCACACACACACACACACACACACACACACCCCTCCCACCACCCCCTACACGGCCCCCCATCTTCAAGTGGAACTCAGGGCTGCAAAGATAGCCATTCCCCCTGGAAATGGAGCTCTGCTCTCCAGGAGAGCTCAGGAATGATGTTAGTTCCATTTATCTGTCCAATCATAAATCAAATATCATTCATGATGGATCTTTCGCCATTCAGATGTCACAAGGCATTTTGTTTGCATATTACTAATACACTTCAATTATTCTAGGATACAGGACTTCACTGGTGGGGGTATTCCTTTCACTGATGCAAATTATAAGTTCTATATACACAGTAAATGGTCCTCATGAGTTGGAGAAAAGGAATGAATGAATGAATGAATGAATGAATGAATGAATGAATGAATGAGCTGGAGAAGGAAATGGCAAACCACTTCACTATCTTTGCCAAGAAAATCCCGAATGGGGTCACACAAAGTGTTGAACATGACTGAAAAATGAACAACAAAAACACTCTGTTAAGTACTGGGGGTAGAAAAAGAGGCAAAAGACAGTTCCTCTCCTCAAGAAATTTCCAATTTACCATTACTATTATCATCACAGACTCCCTAGGAATTAGAGTTGGACCATAGCAATCCCATCCAACACCTTCATTTAACAGATAAAGGAACCTAGACCTGGAGAAGAAAAAGGACTTGCCCAAAGCACAGAGATATTAATCAATAGATACAGGATCTGAACCCAGGTTTTCTGACTCCAGATCCACTGCTAAATCAGCCTAGGGCCCATACCTGAAAAACAAACAGATGCAAAGTAACAATCACTTGGATTACACTGATTCCCCTGAGGGTACACACTCTTCTGGTTTGGAAGGAAAGGGAGATGGCCAAGCAGATTCAGAACTACATAGGAGAAGGTCAGGCAGTATATTCAATGCCCTAAAGCCTATCTCATGAATACTAGGATTTGCCTGGTGAAGCAAAATGGTGGCACATCTTGGATGACCAAATGCTAATCCTGCATACAGAGAGAAGCATGGCAGGTGTAAGTAGATAGCACTATATCATCATCAATGACTTGCCAAGAAGTGGCATAAAAGGGGCAGCTAGGTGACGCAGTGGATAGAGCACTGGCCCTGGAGTCAGGAGTACCTGAGTTCAAATCCGGCCTCAGACACTTAACACTTACTAGCTGTGTGACCCTAGGCAAGTCACTTAACCCCAATTGCCGAAGAAGAAGAAGAAGAAGAAGAAGAAGAAGAAGAAGAAGAAGAAGAAGAACAACAACAACAACAACAACAAGAACAAGAACAAGAACAAGAACAAGAACAAGAACAAGAACAAGAACAAGAACAAGAACAAGAAGAACAAGAAGAACAAGAAGGAAGAAGGAAGAAGGAAGAAGGAAGAAGAGGCATAAAAGATTACCTGAAAAGGTATGGACGATAAGAAAAGGTGACCCAGTCAAATATCAAGGGTAGGGGGATAAGAGACCACAAGTGTTGCACAAAAAGATAGAGCCTGTGTCTTCATCCTTATATCTCACTGAGCATCTAGTACCTAGTTACAGAAGGGGCCTGAACTTAGTAGGCCCTTAATAAATGTTTGTTGAATTGAATTGAAATGGTATCAGAACTGATGGTCTGTCTATGAGAGAAGATGAGGAGAAGAATGAGGAGCCTCTCTTTTAGTACCTTAGAATCTAGCTGAGTGCTGAGATGCACACATCGATTGCTGAACTGGTGACCACAGTTGACTATTATTATTGGGACTTTAAGGCTTGCAAGGTATTTTATGTTATTATTCTCACAGCAATGATATGATAGAGGTGGTATTATTATTCTCATTTTATAGATAAGGGAACTGAGGCTGAGAAAGAATAAGTGACTTGCCCAGGGTCATACAGTATCTGAAACAGGATTAGAACTCAGGTCTTCCTGACTCCTGGTCTCTCACTCTTACCTACCCAGTCACCTGGAGGACTACAAAAACCCCAACAAACTAGACAATATGAAATAAAGTATTAACTTCAGTATGAGGGACGACAGTGACATCACAGAGACTGATTTATCAACAGACCTTGCTTGACATGGCTAAATGAGAGACCCAGGACTCTAAGCTGGAGGTTTGTGTTCCGGTCTTGGTTCAGCCACTCGTTAGCTGGATGGCCACAGGAGAATGCTCTTAAGACTCATCTCTCTGAGTCTCAGTGCCTTATATGTACTGTGGGTATAATAATTATCCTTTCTGTCCCATGTAACAACTAGAATTGCTTTGAGGAGAGTGTTTTGCAAGTCTTAAGGCATGACACCTATATACAAACCTATCTATCTACACGTATCCACCCATACTATATGCACATCAATAGACAGGATCTATGGCTGCTGTTCTTGGAATCCCAAAATGGCAACAGGGTTTCCAAAGCCTTGTTCTTCCTGTCCTGTGTCTCTAACCAGCCCCTGGAACCTCCCCTGGGGCATTTTTCTTGGATCCCCTAGAAAGCCAGGCTTTATTTTTAACACAACCAGGGTCCCAGCTGCGTTGACATTCTCCTTCCCCAGTGTGCACATGCATATACATAGGCTTGACAAGACACATGTTAAGATGATTAGAATGGAATGTCTCACTCTGCTCAGTGTAATCACGCTCTCTTTCAAAATATTAGTGTTTCACTTTAAATCATCACCAAGGAGACAGGAAATAAGCTGGAACCTTCCCTCCCTTGCTCCCCCCCTCCAAGCCCAAATTTATGCTTTGAGACAATCAAGAAGGGCGAATGACAGGCAAAGAGAGTCTGGAGAGCTCATCTGTATTATTATAATTACTCATATTCATAATCATCATAGCAGGCAATGAGTGCCAACAAGGAGCTAGGTGCTACATAGAATACAGAATGAGAAGGCTCGGAAAGTCTTTGCAATAACCATTCTCACAGAGTCTTTAAAAATCACCCATTTAGAGCGTCAGCTACTCATCTACTTAAATCTTCTCCTGGGTTATAGAATCACAGAGCTTAGTGATAGAAGGAACGCTAGAACAGAGAATAATCAGAGCTGATGGGACTTTAGAACTTAGGATGTCAATGCTTGAAGTGACCTGAAAATAAATCTAGAGGTGAACTTAGGACACAGAATTTCTGAACTAGAAGGAGCCTCAAAACCTATGTCAGAATGGGAAGGGAACTTGGCACCTAGAATATTAGAGCTGGAAGGGACCTTAGAACACAGAATGTCAGAGATGGAAGGAACTTCATTTAGATGGTAGAATGTCAGAACTGGAAAGGAACTTAGGACCTAGAATGTTAGAGCTGGAAGTACCTTAGAACACAGAATGTCAGTGCTAAAGGGACCTTAGAAGATAGAATATCAGTGCTAGAATACAGAATGTCAGAGATGGAAGGAACTATAGATGCTAGAATGTCATAACTAGAAGGTACCTTTGAACCTAGAATATTTTGAGTCAGAAGGGAAATGGGAACATAAGGACACAAACTCAGAGCTAGAAAGGGCTTGAGAACATAGAATCTGAGATAGAAGGGGCCTCAGAATATACTATCTCAGAGTCTCAGAGCTGGAAGTAGACTTGAAGCATACGCTGTGAGAGCTGAAAGGGATCTGACATAGGTCAGTCTGCTGATGTTATGGATGACAACAACAAGAAGAAAATTCTAGGAGAAAACCAATGTGCCCAGTGTCATACTGAAGTTAGTAGCAGAGCTGGGAGTAGGGGTCATTCACAGTAGTGGGTCATACTATGCTGATTCTCTCTCTCTCCAATGAGGGTTAAGTGACTTGCCCAGGGTCACACAGCTAGTAAGTGTCAAGTGTCTGAGGCCAGATTTGAACTCAGGTCCTCTTGAATCCAGGGCCGGTGCTCTATCCATTGTGCCACCTAGCTGCCTTCACACAATACACTTTAAATTTAATTTGTATTAACATTCTATTACTTTCATTAGTCTACTCCAGTTCTGTACCCACAACACTCTCTAATGCTGCCTGAACCAGATTAAAATGTAAATGGGAAATATTTAACAAAATAAAGAAAAATACAATTGAACATAGATAACATTATTCCATGGTTGTCTAAGTCAATATGGCAGCCACAGGGATCCTGAGGTATGGTTCAGAGGCCTGTTTCTATTTTGAGTTTGACACCACTGGTCAGCAAGAGAATAGATCAACCCCAGACTAGTTTCCTCTTTCCAATGTGTAAAAGCTCATTGGCCCCTACTTCTACTCACTCTCCAGACTTCTCCACCTCCTGTACTTGGCCTTGGCCCTTATCCTACCCCTCTTCTTTCCAAGCTCCCCTCTACAGACCAGAGGCTATCTTGTTTGCCTGTATTTGTGTTGCCAGCATGTAGCACAGTGCTTGGCATATATTAAGTGCATTGTAAAGGCTGTCTTCATTTTACAAGTGAGGAAAGGTGAGATTTGGAGAAGAGTGACTTGCCTAAAGTCACAAAGGTCAGAGGTGAGATTTAAAGACAAGTCTTCTGATTTCAAGCAAGTGTTCTTTCCTCTGTACTATGTTGCCTTCTACAGAAAGCCCTTAATTTGAATGTTGTCTCTCCAACTGGTGTAAACCTGATCAAGTCGGTTCATCTTTCTGGGCCTCATTTGACCTCATCTGTAAAATGAGAACTAAATGATCTCTTAAGATCATTTTCTGATCAAAATCCTATTCTCCTTTGGAGCCCCCATCCTCAGTGCTGCCAGTGTCTCACAACTCTGATTTCAGAATGCAGCCCTTAACAGAAAAAGAGAGGTAAATTGGCTGACTTGCCCAAAGTCATCTAGAATAAGAGGGAAGGGTGGCGTGCTCTAGAACTAGAGCCCCAAACCCAATTCCTTGCTTAGTATTCTTCCCATGAGGCCTCGCTTTTCTCTTGATGGGCAGTTACCTCAGCTCTGGTAAACCAATCATTGGCTTGGAGCTTCTGTCCAGGGCACCAGGCTCTGAGAAATTTAAGGTCAGGTCTGGTGGCTTTCAGTGGAGAGCCTGGGGGAAAAAAATGCAACCGCCAACAGGCCTGCTCACATGGCTGGCCTTACAGCTCTGTTTATAATTATCAGGTCTCCAGTGGGCGTGAAACATCTGTCCTTGCTTGGGAGAGGTTTGCAGGCAAAGGTCTGGGCCAAAGGACCGGCCTGGGTTGAAAGGGAAGGCCGGGAAGGCTCTTCTATATGACGCCTACAGGAAGAAATGTGGGCCAGTTGCCGCTCCAGCTGAGTGGGGGCAGAGGGACTTAAGGAAGGGTCAGAGAGGGTGGCAGGACTTTTTTTAGGGTCTGAGGGATCTCCCGTGCAAATGGCACACGTGGTCAGCTCTGGGTCATGAATCTTAACTGGAATTTAGAGCATCTTATAGATTACCTCCTACCTACTCTGGTTTACTGAATCATTAGTTCTTTCCAAAGGGACATTGTTCTTCTTGAAGCAGCTGAATAAATGATAGAACACATCTTCCCTGGTTCAGGCCTCTGTCCAGGAAAGATCGTTGGGTTCTGGTTTTTTCCCCTCCTTTGTCTTTTGATTTTTCTTTAGAGACAAGATACAATTTGGCCAAGTAAAAGGAACAATGAGATACAGTTCAGAAGCCCTCTGTTTAAGTCTCAGCCTGGCCATCAGTTATAGTATGACCTCGGATGAGCCATGCCCCTGATCTGGATTTTCCTGTTCAGTAATAGAGGGGGTTCTAACAAGAAGAAAGATTGCTCTAAATCACTAAGACTGAAAAACATATGTAAAGTGCTTTTATTTTCAAATTCCTTGTTACTAGGGATGTCGCATTGAATATATTTAGGGGGGAAAAAAGGTGATAGAAAACCAAAAGATATCCACAAAATGTTTTTTTAATTAAATTTTTTAAAAAATTCTTTAAAGTGAGTATTGGATTAGATGCTCTCCCTCCATTCTAAGGCTGCGTCCTAATGTCTCTTCTGGCTCTGAAATGCCATGTAGATTTGGCTACTATTTATTAGCATCTCATTGACTTGCCCAGAGCCCAAGGCTCTGGACCAGGAGTCAGAGTGGTGACTAATCTTACCTCTAATTAATTAATTAATTACCTCTAATTAATCAATCACCACCGATTTAATGGTGGTTCTCCCAGTAACCAGTTGTGTATCTTGGGCGAATCTCTGGTCGATTTCCTATAAAACGAGGAAACTGGATTGGAGGATTGAGAAGAAGGGGAAAGACTGCTGGATTCTAAGTGAAATGACTTGGTATCAAACCTGGGCTCCAACCCTGTCCTTTGGGCAGGTTCTTTTACCTTTCTGATGCTTCTCTATAAAAGAGTAAAAATACTTCTCCTGGTGGTGCAGTGGATAAAGCACTGGTCTTGGATTCAGGAGGACCTGAGTTCAAATCCAGCCTCAGACACTTGATATTTACTAGCTGTGTGACCTTGGGCAAGTCACTTAGCCCTCATTACCCCACAGAAAGTTAAAAAAAAATACTTCTCCTTCCTGTTGTTCACAGGGTTCGTAAGGGGATGTTAAAGTGTTAGGTAAATGTAAACTGTTACTAAAGTCCCTTCCAACTCTCCTGTATTTATGACTTGAGCCCCTAGTTTAGCTTTCTCCTTCCAGTCTTATTAGGCTGGAGGCTGCTGCAACAAAAGAATCACAAAAGGTGATCTGTGATCAGGGACTCCTTGAAACCTCTTCACATTCCCCTTGGGAATGTGCTAGTCTCAAGTTAATTGCGAGATGGAAGTAAGGACGGTGACTGAGAATGTGTTGGAAAGAGTGAAATCACCCTAAGCAAACCGTGTTAGAAACACTACAATTGAGGAGAAGTTAAGTTGGGTATGGAAAACAAAAAAGGTTGGACTCGTTGACTTTTCTTTTTTCTTTTTTCTTTTTTTTTTTTTTTTAGTGAGGCAATTGGGGTTAAGTGACTTGCCTAGGGTCACACAGCTAGTAAGTGTTAAGTGTCTGAGGCCGGATTTGAACTCAGGTACTCCTGACTCCAGGGCCGGTGCTCTATCCACTGTGCCATCTAGCTGCCCCGACTCGTTGACTTTTAAAATTTTTTTTGGTGGGGCAATGAGGGTTAAATGACTCGTCCAAGGTCACACATCTACTAAGTGTCAAGTGTCTGAGGCCAAATTTGAACTCAGGTCCTCCTGAATCCAGGGCCAGTGCTTTATCTACTGTGCCACCTAGCTCCCTGAACTTGTTGACATTTAAATTGTGCTGTAAGCAAGAGGAGGGTCCCCAAAAAAGGATAGAATTAGGACTCAAGCGAATGGGAAGAGGATGACTGGGGATGGTGTAAAGTTAGAGAGATTCTGTTTTCTCTACTTGGGTGACCTGAAAGCAAGGAAAGGCAATAATAATCCTCCCACTGGAATGGTCACAAATTTAAACACAGATAAGTGAGGAGGAGGTGGTAACTGAGCCAGCACTATCAATGAGTTCACATTACAAGGCTGGAATGACCTACATCCCAGGGGCGAAATGCAGATGTCAGTCACTCAGTCAGTCAACCAGCATTTACTCAGAGGTAATGATGTGCCAGGCACTGTGCTAAGTGTTGCATGTGGCTACTGAGTCCTTGAGAGAGACCTTTGAGGGACTGTGGTAAACAGGAGTGCCATGAAACTGGAGACAAGCAAAAGTTACCCTAATTTTCAAAGAGGGGAAGGATTATGATAGGTCAGTGACCTTTCACTTCAATTCCTGGGGAAATTCTAGGATGGCTTATCAACAAGAGAGTTTGTGAACACTTAAGAGGAGTAGTGATTACCCTAAGCCAGCCTGGGGCTCAATAGGGATATGTCATAGGAGAATTATTTCATTTTTTGATAAGGTTATTTGACTGGCTGCTCAGGGAGAAGTCATGGACATGGTATATCCAGATATCAGCTAGAGATGTGACAAAGTTTTTCATTAGCTATGAAGACAAGCAGGAAACATATGGGCTAGATGATAGCACTGTTATGTGAATTGGGAACTGGTATGGTACAGTAGAAAGAGGAGGATTTGAAATTCGCAAATTAAGGTTCAAGTACCAGTTCTCTGTACTGTTTGATCTTGAGCAAGTCTCTTAACCTCTGTCTGCCTGAGGTTCCTCAAATGCAACATGTCAATAATAATAGCACCTTCTCCCAGAGTTATAGTGAGGATCAAATAAGATAATATTTGTTAAGGTCTTAGAAAAGTGGTTAGTACATAGCAGGTGCTTAATAAATGCTTGCTTCTTCCCTACCCTTTTATGTGGATGTGATAGGATACTATTGCATTACAAGAAATGATGAAGAAAATATAGTTTCAGAAAAACCTGGGAAGACTTGTATAAACTGATACAAAGTGAAATGAGCAGAAAACTAGGAGAATGATTTCTACAATAACAACATTATTTTAAAGATAGACAACTTTGGAAGATTAGGGATTCTGATCACAAACACAACAACCAGCTACAATTCCAAAAGACATTTTTAGGAGGTAGTATCCACTTCCTAATGGAAAGGTAACATCCTCATTGTGCAAACTGAAGTACATTTTCTTTCTTTTTTGACACGGCCAATGCAGGAATTTGTTTTGCTTGATTATACATATTGGTAACAGTTCTATTTTTCTTGTCTTCTCGATGAGGGGAAGGGACTAGGGAGGAGTAAGAGAATTCCAAACTGTAAAAAAAAAAATGTGAATAAAAATAAATAAAATAAAGGGGTTAGACTAAAGGATATATAAGGTTCCTTACAACCCAATCTGTGACCAGACAATCCAATCTATAATCAACATGCTCCTTTTCATATCCTCTCGATTCCATTCAAAACACACTCCTGGCTATTACTAAAGCTTAATCTTTGACTGTCCACCTCCAAGTATTTGCATTAGCTCTTCCTCCTCCCCCTCAAATCTTGGAACATACTCCCTCCACATTTCTGCCTGCCTTCTTTCTTCCAGACTCAGTCTGAGTGATCTATGAAGCCTCCTCTGATGAACCCTTGATCTATCCCTGTCACACAGTTGTTGTAGGGATCAAAGGTACTATATCAAGTTCAGACAGAGAAACAGACAGACATCCGATCATAATCAGTTTTGCTTTATACCAGGTGACACAGTGGGTAGAGTACTGGGCTTGGAATCAGGAAGACTCATCTTCCTGAGTTCAAATCTGGCCTCAGGTATTTACTATCTGTGTGACCCTAGGCAGGTCAGTAGACCTGATTTGCCTCAGTTTCCTCATCCATAAGATGAGCTGGAGAAGAAAATATCAAACCACTCCAGCATCTTTGCCAAGGAAACCCCAAATGGGGGTCATATGACTGACAAACAAACAACTGAAACACAATAATTTATGTACCCGGCATATTCCCCTTAATGGATTACAATCTCCTTGAAGACAGAGACAAGGGGACTAGGTTGTTTTCTTATAATCCCTAACTTTCTAGTTAAGTAGGAGCTCAGTAAGTATGCTGAATGTGAAATGAATGATGCTTGTGATTCCTACAGGAATGTTTTGAGCATCAGTTGATATTATAATGAGCTAAACATTAGGGAGTTTAGGTTAAGTCATTGTACTGATTGTTAACACCCCACCTTCCAGAGGATTTTCGAATTTGCGAAGCCTTTTCTTAGCTAAGATCTCTTTCCCATCCCTGTAACAGAGAAATTCCAAGGGAAGGGCTACCAGGCTGTGGAGGGTACTAAACACAGTGCTAGATAAGGGTCCATGGAATGAACTGAAGGTGTTTAAAACCTAGAGAAGAGAAGTCTCATCAGGGGAAGGAGGAGAGCAGGTGGAAATGGCAGTTATTTTCAATAATTTGAAGGGCTGTCAAATGGAAGAAGGTGAAGGCTTGGTCTACTTGGTCCCAGGGGGCAGACCCAGAAGCAAAGAATGGAACAGACATAGACAATAATTTCTGTTGGATGTGTGTGTGTGTGTGTGTGTGTGTGTGTGTGTGTGTGGTGGGGGATGGACTAGCATTTATATAGCCACTGGGTTCTATAATGTGGATTTCAGGATGCTCAGAGAGAATAGGAGAAGGAAGAGGCTCACTTCTAGAACCCAGTGGTCCTGGGAAAATTAAAAAAAAAAAAGGCAGGGGCAGCTAGGTGGCGCAATGGATAGAGCACCAGCCCTGGATTCAGGAGGACCTGAGTTCAAATATGGCTTCAGACACTTGACACTTACTAGCTGTGTGACCCTGGGCAAGTCACTTAACCCCCATAGCCCTGCAAAAAAAAAAAAAAAAGCTGGCATTTATAGAACACTTTAAGGTTTTCAAAGTGCTTTGATATGCTATCTTATTTGATCATCACAATAATCTTGGGAGGTGGGTACTATTATTATTTCCATTTTATAGATGAGGAAATGGAGGTACAGAGAGGTTAAGTCAATGATCGCACAACTAGCAAGTGTCTGATGCAGGATCAGAACTCAGGATGTTCAGACTCCAAAATTGAGCTCTCTATTATCTCCTTCATCATCTAGGAAAATACATTTACAAAAGTGTAAGGGGAAGCCTGAGGAGATCAAAAGCATCCCTCTTAATGGAAGTCTTCAAGGAGAGTCTAAATAATGACCCCTTGTCAAGGACGTTATTGGAAGGGATTTTCACTGAGCCATGGCATGGATTAGTTTAGATGACTGGAGAAGTTCCTTCCAACTTTGAGATACTTTGTGTGAAATAACACTGGTATCTGCAACCCTCCTGGAAGAAAGCTAGTGCAAAAACCACTGTCTTTATCGATTAGTTTAGTAAATTATCAATTAGATTACTAATTAACTAGATTAATAAATCTAAATTAACACAGAGAAGTTAAAGGATTTGCCTCAGGTAACACAGCTAGCAAGTGTGCAAGGCCAAGACTTGAATCCAAATCTTCCCACTTCCACCATTTTGGAAAGCCCAGAGCAGAACCATTGAAGGAATGGGGCATAGGGCAGGCCAGGTTTGATGAGGAACAAGAGTAAGGAGAAACCAGAAAGAGGATTACTGACTGAAGAGGGTGCCACTCTTTGTTGAGGGCAGTCTGGGCATCTAGGAGGAGAATAAAGGAAGGTTATGAAGGGTGTTAGAAAGATGATGATGGTCAAAGGGAAATCAAATCAAAGTCAATAAGCATTTATTAATAAGCACTTACTGTGTGTTAAGCCCTGATGATACAAAGAAAGTAAAAAAACAAACAAAAACAGTCCCTGCTCTCAAGAAGCTCACAATCTAATAGGACAGATACGGTGTAAACAACTATGTGAAAAAGCAAAGGGAGAGGAATGCCCAAAGATAAAATTCCTGGCTTCAAAATTCATCAGTTTATCATTAATTCAACCATTTCTGTCAAATGTTCATTTCATTCATTTAAAAATTCATTCTTTTATTTTACTCATTAATTCATTCTGCGTACTCAACTCATTCATTCATTCATTCATTCATTCACTCATAGTAGTGACTTGGACAAGGATACTGTTTCAGGGTGAAGGGATGTCAAGAGTGGGGAGCAGGCTCATTTTTAAATTGTGGATAACAATACCTCCTGCACAGAGATATTCAGATCACAATTAATGTCTGAGAAGCTCTCCAAGGGCCGTTCTCCTTCTATGAAAAGCACTCATCATATACTAGCGATATTAAATGTGTGTTTAATTAAGTTGCCTATAATTAGCCACCGATGACTATATCACTCATGTGTGTGCCTGGGAAAAAAAAGTACATTATTAATGGGGGAAGAGAGGGAAAGGGTGTTCTAGAGAAACAGAGAAAAACAGGGAGGGAAAGCCTTGGAATGGAGTCATTACAAAGTGATGTGGTAGGGAGAGCCCAGTCCAATAGATGCTGCCTTGCAATCATCCTTAGTGCCTTCCCTTCCCTCCTCATCCCATATGGCTAAGTCTCCTCAATTCTATCTTCATAGCCTTCTTTCTATTCACACAGCCACCATGCTGGTCTGGGTCTTCATCAGCACTCACCTGGATCTTTACAATATCCTTTAAACTGGTCTCCCTGTATCTAACTGGCAGTGAGGTGACACAGTAGAGAGCACTCACTGGGCCTAGAGTCAGGAAGACTCACCTTCGTCAGGTCAAATCCAGACTCGGACACTTACTAGCTGTATGACCCTGGGCAAGTCACTTAACCTTTTTTGCCTCAGTTTCCTCATCTGTAAAATAAGTTGGAGAAGGAAATGGCATACCAGACCAGTTGCCCTGCCAAGAAAACCCCAAATGGGGTCATGGAGAGTCAGATGCAAGTGAAACGACTCAACAACAATAAGTGTATCTAGTTTCTTACCTCTCCAATCCATCCTCCAAACACAGTTCCCAAAACAATATTCCTAAAACACAGGTCTAACCACATTACCCCTACCCCTGCTCAAAACCTGCAGTGACTCCCTATTACCTCTAGGTTCAAAGACAAATTCCCAGTTGGCATTTAAAGTCCTTCAATCCTGGCTCTCTACCTTTCCAAACTTGTTTGGTACAATCACACAATCTTTGGTCTAGCCAAAAAATCTTCTTGCTATTTCTCAAACACAACATAATTCCTATGTCCCATCTACATGCCTTTGACCAGACTACCCTCTATGATAGCAACATACTCCCTCTGTGTTGTACCTCCCTTAAAATCCCAAGTCTATTTCAAAGCTCAGCTCACCTCTTACACAAGGACCTTCTTTGGAAAGGATCTATTTGTAGCAAAAATATTTGTAGCAGCCCTTTTTGTGGTGTCAAAGAATTGGAAATTGAGGAGTTGTCCATTGACTGGGGAATGGCTGAACAAATTGTAGTATATGATTGTAATGGAACGGTATTGTGTTATAAGAAATGAGGAGAAGGATGATTTTGGAAAAACCTGGATTTACACAAACTGATGCAGAGTGAAGTAAGCAGAACCAAGAGAACATTGTACACAGTAATAGCAACATTGTATGATGAACAAATGTGAATGATTTAAACTATTCTCAGCAATACAAAGATTCAAGAGGATTCCAAAGGGCTTATGATGAAAAATGCTATCCATCTGCAGAGAAAGAATTGATGGAGTCTGAATGCAGACTGAGGCATACCATTTTTCACTTTATTTGTTTATTTTTGGTTTGGGTTTACTTCCACAAAAAGACTAATAAGGAAATATGTTTTACATGATTGCACATGTATAACTTCTATCAATCAGATTGCTTACTTGTCTCAGGGAGGAGGGAGGGGAAGGAAGGGGAAAATTTGGAACTCAAAATTCTAAAAAAACCAAATGTTTAAAATTGTTTTTACATGTAAATGGAAAAAAACAAAATATTATTTTTAAAATGACATTTTGTATAAATGTATGGGGTTATTACTATTATACTTACTGACAGCTGGCTTAGAACTTGGCAAGGGAGTTTGGCAGGTAGAATCTGGGATTTCAATAATATTTGGGAAGACACCTGTTTTCCTTGTCTGATGACGGTTGCCTAAGTCTTTCTTTTGTTGCTGTTTGCATTTTTACTGTGCCCCAAGGATGCCTGACACAGAGGCTTAAATGGTTGGGTTGGAGGGAATAGGCGGCCATTAAATTTAGGACTCTGCGTCCTTGGCAAAAGTTTCCCAAATTCCCCCTAGGTAGAAACTGGCTCTTCATCCTTTAAGATTTCAGATCCTTTTGTCACTTTTCTAATCTTCATCACTATCCTACTCAATTACTAGTAGAGTAGATCCCATGGCAAACCTTGGGATTAAAAGAACCCAGGTTTAAATCCAGGTGCTGATATGAAGTAGCTGTATGACAATTGCCAAGTTACTTAATCTCTTGGTACCCCCAGGCAAATCTAAGACTAAAAGACACACAGAGCTGTCAAATGGTGGAGGGCATTTTCACACTGGGAATTCCTAATAAAGAACTTCTAGTTAGTTAGGCAGGTAGGTGGTGAAGCAGATGGAACAATGGGCATAGAGTCAGGAAGATCTGAGTTCAAATGTGACCTCAGACACTTGCTAGCTCTGTGACCCTGGGTAAGTCACTTAACCTCTGCCTGCCTTGGTTTTTTCATCTGTAAAATGTTCCAGGCTTGATGTGAGGATCAAATGGGGGACAGCTAGGCGGCATAGTGGATAAAGCACTGGCCTTGGATTCAGGAGAACCTGAGTTCAAATCCAGCCTCAGACACTTGACACTTAACTAGCTGTGTGACCTGGGCAAGTAGCTTAACTCTCATTGCCCTGCAAAAAAAAAAAAAAAGAAAGAAAGAAAGAAAAAAGAAAAAAGAAGTGAGGATCAAAGAGATAATAATCGTAAAGTGCTTTGTACAGTTCCTGGTACATAGCAAGTGCTATGTAAATGTTAGTTATTACCGTTATTAAATTACAGGTAGAGGGGGCAGCTAGGTGGCACAGTGGATAAAGCATTGGCCCTGGATTCAGGAGGACCTGAAGTCAAATCCAGCCTTAGACACTTGACACTTACTAGCTGTGTGTGTTACCCTGGGCAAGTCACTTAACCGTCACTGCCCCCCCCAAAAAAAAAAGATAAGAAAAAAAAGAAAACAAGGGTTTGAGTGAGATTGATGTGGCATTCAGAATGGAACATGGATTGGAGGTAGAGAGTAACTGGAGGTAGGGAAGTGGATAACATGATGGAAATGGTCCCTATATGAAGTAATAAGGACAGAAATGGGGTTTAGAGTCAGAGGACCTGAATTTGAATCTCTTTTTCTGCAACTAATTACTTATGTGACCTTGGGAGTTACTTCACATTTCTGGGTCTCAGTTTCCTCATCTTTACATGAAGGAGTTGGAGCAGATGTCCTGTGAGGTCCCTTCCAACTCTTTATTTATAATCCTAATTAGATCTCATGATCTAAGATATTTTAGCATGTGGAATAACCGCATAAAACAAAATATGTAGGAATGCAACAGAAACCAAGTATATTGAAACAAAGTTATCAAAATACTTAAAAAGACAAATTCATGGGGCCCAGGTTAAAAAACCAATGGGGTTCTACATTTGGAGGGGACTTCAGAAACAGAGAACATTGAACCCAAAAGGAACCCTAGAACTTACAGCATTGGCACATGGGTGGTGCAATGGATGGAGCATGGGGCTTAGAGTCGGGAAAACCTGAGTTCAAATCCCATCTCGAATAACAAGGCACTAAGATACAGTAGATCTATAAAGAAGAACATTGGGCAGGAAACCAGGGCAAGCTGGGTAAGTCACTTAACCACTCCAGACTCTTGCTAGTTTTGTGAATCTGGGCAAATACCTTAAACCTGTTTGCCTCAGTTTCCTCGTCTGTAAGAAGGGGGTCATAATAGTAGCTACCTCATGGGGTTGTTGTGAGGATCAAATGAGTTAACATTATGTAAAAAGCATTTTTGCAAACTTTACAATGCTATAAAAAAGCTAGTTATAATTATTATTAATAGCAATAAAAATAATAAATTATTATAACTTGAGATCAAATAGTCCAACCCCTTTCTTTCCCAGATAAGGAAACAGAGGAGTGATTTATTTGCAACCATTCCAATCTGGTTCCTTGTTCTGGTCTGTTTTCTGAATGTCCATCTCACTCTCTGTTTTCTCAACTTGGAGTTTAAGCTTAGCTGAGGCAAAGGCCTTGTTCTTTTACATAAAGAGATCCCATAAAGCAGCCCAGGCACAGCTAATGTTTTATAAATACCTGCAGAAACAACATCAGCAGAAGAAGGTCATCTCGGGGCCCTGGAAAAACTTCCTGGTAGCCAAATGGTTCATACACTGTAAATGTTCAAAAAGTATGGTGCAAAGGGTTTGAGAGGTTGTTATTTTGGGTGGCTGGGGCCATTCTTGGAAGAAACAGCAAATGCTTTAAGATCTCCCAGCTCCCTTAGAAGAACTGACCCCCAAGCACTAAGATACACTAGATCTATAAAAGAGAAGAGCACTGGGCAGGAAACCAGGGGAAGCTGAAAACTCAACAAAAATTTATATAGGTCTTGGCGTGACCTGCTAAATGGTAAGCTTGGGAAGGGAAGGAGAGGTGCAGAGGGAGATCCCCCCGGGGGCTTGAAGCCCTTGCAGTAATGCTGATAATGAAGATGATGGTGATACCACACCGCCATTTTGTTCTATGCTTTCCAAAAAGAATAATAGCTCATAAGTATACAATTACTTCCATGAAATTTTGGGTTGTTTTTTTTAAATCTCTGGCTTCATTTAATTCACACAATGTATTATTCAAAGTCACTTAACTCCAATTGCCTCACTAAAAAAAAAAAGATATTTAAAAGGGGCAGCTAGATGGCTCAGTGGTTAAAGTACCAGCCCTGAAGTCAGGAGTACCTGAGTTCAAATCCGGCCTCAAACACTTGACACTTACTAGCTGTGTGACCCTGGGCAAGTCACTGAACCCCCATTGCCTGCAAAACAAACAAACAAAAATGATTCAGCTCTGCACTCCCTCATTTTAGGAAATGTGGAAATTGACACAGGTTTTAAAAGGCTTGCCCAAGGTCCTTCAGGTAAGAAGTAGCACTGGCAGGATTCCACTTCAAATCCTTTGACCGTGAGACCAGTACTCTTGCCATTGCATCCTGGGAATGAAAGGTCCACGGAGGTTTAGTGACTCGTCCGTGTCATGGGCAGAGACAGGGCTCAAAAGCACATCTTCTACCTCCAAGTGCAGTGATCTCATCACTGTAATGCATACTCTCAGAATTCTAAAATTCTAGCATCGTGGAATCTCAAAATCAGACGGACCCTCAAAGGTCTTCCGGTCCAACATCCTGTCTGATGGAGAAATGCCTTCCATGGCCTCTCAAATGGGGATAACCAAACCCCTCCACCAGTGGTTACAGGCTCCACAAACACTATTCCACTTTCTTGATCTATATCACCAGCAATGAACGAAGGACCCCCAGGCAGCCAAAATAGATGTGCCCTGAAACTCCTAAGGTTCTCTGAGCCTTACCATCTGCCCTTCCCCTACTCCTTCCAGACCCCTGAGCACTGTCATCTGACCTATTGTTGTAACTCAAGGACTCCTGGGGCCTTGCCATCTGCCCCATGATGCACTCTTGGGACTTCTGGGCCTTTTCAACTGTCTTTCAGCTTCACTCTCTCTTACGTATTATCTCCCCCAAAGTAGAATGTGAACCCTGTGAGAGCAGGGATAGTCCCAATTTCTCAATTTGTATCCTCCACCCTTAGCACAGTTCTTGGCACATATTAAACACTTAAAAAATGCTTCTTTATTGATTAATGGGCGTAGAGTAAGTGCTTATTAGATGTTTCTCATTCATTCATGATGGGACCAGAAAAGGGGTGGCCAGGGCTGGGGGATACACGCTGGCACATTCCTACCTCCAGTGTGAGCTTGGCTCCGGATCCTGGCTCTGAGCACACTGTGGCCTCAGCAGCCAAAACAGATCATCCCAGACTGCAGACAGTCTCAACATCAACGAAGCCAAAGGAACAGTTTGTTTTATCTAAGGGGGGAGAAGGAACAGAGGGTGGAGGGAGGAGAGGAGCTTAGCCTTAGAGGGAGAGGCTAGAAGATTAGGAGAAGCTTGGACTAAAGAGAGACCAGAGGGGCAGCTAGGTGGCGCAGTGGATAGAGCACCGGCTCTGGAGTCAGGAGAACCTGAGTTCAAATCTGACCTCAGACACTTGACACTTACTAGCTGTGTGACCCTGAGCAAGTCACTTAACCCCAATTGCCTCACCAAAAGAGAGAAAGAGAGAGAGAGAGAGAGAGAGAGAGAGAGAGAGAGAGAGAGAGAGAGAGAGAGAGACCGATGAGAGCAGAGATGTCTGGAAGCCACCTTGGTGTCTCCCTTCCAGGAGCTCCCGGCCACACATTCCAGCTCTTTATTCCTACTGTCTCTCATTTGTCCCTCTTCATCTCCACCTTCTGGCTTCCCAAGCTAAGCCTTCAAGCCCCAACTAAAATCTTGTCCTCTATAGGAAGTCTTTCCCAGTCTCCCTTGATTCTGCTGCCTTTCCTCTATTAATTATTTCCTATTTATCCTACATATCTGTAGGTATTTGTAGCTTGTTAGCAAATACTTGGTTGCTTGTCTTCCTTATTAGATCATGAGCTCCCTGAGGGCAGGGATTATTTTTGGCTTTCTTTGTATCCTGGGTGTTTATTTATCACAGCTTCTGGTACATAGTAGGTGCTTAATAAATACTGACTGACAAACTGTCTCTTCCTCCCCCACAGGACTTAGGAGTCTGGAGACCTGAGTCTTGCCTCTGCTCCTGGCAGAGACTCTGGATCTAATAAATGAAGATCATAATCCCTTCCCTACCCCTGTGTCCTTCCATGTACCAGGAGGCCCAGAGGGAAACGTGTGACCCAACTTCTACATGTCTACCTACATCTGCACACTTGTGATTCCTCTGTTGGAGCTTCCTCGTGTCCATATGGTAGGGGCACAGGTTGGGGATGGCTTCCTTTGCATTTACACTAGCTGACAACTACCCAGGCAGGGGTAGTGGGAAAAGTGCCATGGATACATTACCAACAAGATGACACTGCAGATGGATATTACTAACCGGGGCAAACATAATTACCCACTGTGCCCTCCTCTCTTGCTGAAGCATTAGAGATTCTTAGATAAATACAATAATAATAATGATGATAATAATAACTATTATTATTATTATTATTATGTTTAGCTGACATTTTAAGTTCCCAAGGCGCTTTACATTCATTATCTCATATGGTAGGAATGATAATGAAAGGGATAGGAATGTTATCTTGTTAGCACAGGGCCCTCCCAGAAGAGGAAATTCCTTCTACCAATACAAATCCGTACCTTCTCTGCAACATGGTTTTAGAGAATTGCCATGGGGCAGCTAGGTGGTGCAGTGAATAAAGCACTGGCCCTGGATTCAGGAGGACCTGAGTTCAAATCCGACCTCAGACACTTGACACTTACTAGCTGTGTGACGCTGGGCAAGTCACTTAACCCCAATTGCCTCACCAAAAGAGAGAGAGAGAGAGAGAGAATATTGCCTAGAATAGTTGTGTAAAATACAATCTGATTGTTCCTGGCCTTGTATTGACTTAGAAAACCACAAGTTAACATTATCTATGTTATACTGCATTTTTATTTCTTTTGTTAAATATTTCCCATTTACATATTCATCTCAGTTGGGGCTACGCTTGGACGCTGGGCAAAGTTTGACACCTCTGGTGGAACACATGAAGGTTAGTATATGTGAATCTAGATCTCTCTATTGACCATGCCATGCTCCCTCTCAATGATAAGGATAACATCTCCAAATTATATAGCACATTGTGAGCTCTCCTTACAAAGGTATAGGGCGACCCTCGGCAAGTCACTTAAACCCAATTGCCTCACCAAAAAACCAAAACCAAACACAAACAAACAAACAAAACCCAAAGGTATAGGGCATGCTTACCCCCCACTTAACAAAGAAGGAAACTAAGGTCCAGAGAGTTTAAATGACTAGCCCAGGCACACACAGCTAGTCAGTGCTAGAGCAGGTGCCCAAGCTCATACATATCTGGTGACTCTGGGTCCACCAAGTTGTGCTGCCGTCTTTTGTTTGAGGGACAATTCCTCATCTTTGTACCCTCTGTGGAAACCAAAGTCCTAAAGTCAGGTAACAGTTTTCCATATCTTTGCCCTCTCAGAAGTCCTATTCAAGTACAGTGATTGAAGGCTTCCAATTGCAAGCCTTTGTGTTAATGAAAGTAATTATCACTGTCTATTGTCGCTCAGCACTTTTCTTGGAGGAACTCCCAAATCCCTAAAGACTGTATTTTTTCCTCAAGTCCCCCAGGAGAGGAAATGAGAGTGAGGGCCTTGTTGCTATTCCCATTTGACTGATGCTAGAGAGAAGAGGTACAGAGTGATGGAGGTGAGAAAAGACCAGAGATGTCAGCAAGTTCAATTCCCCACTTTAGAGATGGGAAAACTGCGACCAAGGGAGGGAAAGTGATTTGCCCAAGCTCATAGAGAAATGAACAGATTAGAGGTTTGAATGCATCTCTTTAAAAAAAAATCTCTTACAATCTTAATTTCGGAAAACATTTCTCCCCCATCTCTAACTTGGCTAATCCTTTGTAACAAAGAATAAAAAAGAAAGAAAGAAAAAAAGAGTTTGGCAAAACTACCCACTATGTCAACCAATTCTGAGTTTGTATGCCATTTTCTATACCCATCATTCCCCACCTCTAGAAAGAAGGGAGGGAGGTGTATTTCCTTATCTCTGCTTTTGGGGCCAAGCTTGGTCATTATAATTATACAGTGCTCAGTTTCTAAACCCACAGCTTCTGATTCCCAATCCTGGGCTTTTTCCACTACAGTGAGTTCTGAGTTCTCACAAAGCAAATCAAACAGGGAGGAAGAGAATGAATGCAAAAAAGCAGCTGAGGCCAAGACACCTGGGCTGCAGACATGAAGGCAGAAGGAAGAGGTGTGGCTAGATTTTCAGGGCAGCAGACATGACCCACAGGCTCCTGCTGTTCCTGTCATCTTCCACTAATCCCTAAATAGTGTCTTTCTTGAGCCAAACAATATCTGTAGATATTGATACATATATAAATAGCTATAAATATATCTCTAGGTATATGGAAATCTATAGATAAAGAAATTCTCTCTATATCTATCCATCCACCCCCATCCATCCATCTCTCTCCATCTCTATCATCCATCCATCCATCTATCATCTCTATCTCTATGTATGTATGTATGTATGTATGTATGTATGTATCTATCTATCTATCTATCTAAGAAAAGCAAAGAACTAGACTCTAAGGGAATTTGGGAATGGCTGACCAAGTTGTATATGAATGTAATATTATTAAGCTCTAAGACATGATAAAAGAGTTAATTTCTGGGCAGTATGATAATATTGGGAGATTGAACAGGACCAGGAGAACAATTTATACAGGGTGACAACATAGTAAAGAAAACAGCTTTTGGGGGCAGCTAGGTGGCACAGTGGATAGAGCACTGGCCCTGGATTCAGGAGGATCTGAGTTCAAATCCAGCATCAGACACTTGACACTTACTAGCTGTGTGACCCTGGGCAAGTCACTTAACTCCAATTACCCCACCAAAAAAACAAAAACCAAAAAAACCCAGCTTTTGAAAGACCTCAGAAGTCTGATGAATGCAATGACCAACCATGCCGGCAGAGGATCTCTGATAAAGCATGTTACCAACCTCTTGACAGAGAGGTGATAGACATGAGCACAAACTAGACATACATTTTGGACGAGGCTGTTATGTGAATTCATTCTGCATTATTTTGCTTACAAGAGTTGGTTTTTTTTTTTCTTTCAGGGTAGCAACATTGATGCCCTTCCACCCCAAGGGCAGTCATTATAACATTTTTTAAAATGCACAGAAGAGAACAGAAGAAAGTTCAGAAGGAAGCATAGACAAGCAGGATGATTCTTTTTTTGGGGGGGGGGCGGGGCGATGAGGGTTAAGTGACTTGTCCAGGGTCACACAGCTAGTAAGTGTCAAGTGTCTGATGCTGGATTTGAACTCAGGTCTTCTCTAATGTAGGGCCAGTGCTTTATCCACTGTGCCTCCTAGGATAATTCTTAAAGTAACAGATAGAATTTATTTTACACACACACACACACACACACACACACACACACACATTTTTTTTTTAAATAACAAGTGGTACAAAATAGAGATTCACTGGTTCATACCAGTTTATAAAGAATTATCTTTCTGTGTTTGGCTGTATGTATGGAAATACTCCTTTGGGGGTGTAATTTAAGTTCAGAATAAACCATTTTTTATTAAAAAAAAAAATCTAAACTCATAGCCATTAACTATTCCACCCTCCATAGCCTTGGGATTACAGTTCTTACTCTCAGTAGCTCAGGGAGCAGGGACCAAGAGTTGGGAACCAGGGCAGAAGGAGTGAAGGTATTCAGAGAAAGAAGATGCAGAAGACTCAAGATTTTTCAGCTTCCAAGTTTTAAAAACTACATGGACCTCCTTACCTTCAGTGCCTCATAATGAGTGGGAATGGTCCTACACCCTGGAAGTCAAGTCACATTAATAAGCACTTACTAAGAGCTTACTATATGTATCAGTCACTGGACTCAGTCCTGGGAATAGGAATACAAGCAGAAAGGCAAGCCCCTTCCCTAGAGGAAGACAACACATAAAAGGGAGATGAAAAATGGGGGGAGAAGGGGAAGAAATGAAGGTGCTCAGTAAGAAAGAAGGAAGGAATGGTTGACTTGGGCTTCCTCCTTAAAAATGGAAGTTCTGGGGGTAACCAGCCAATCTGAGGGAGAAGCCAAAGGGGTGAGTGTGAAGGCAGTGCCAAGGGAGGTCCTACCAGGATGTGTGGGTGGAGTGATATAGACTGCAAGTTTGCCATCCAGGATGGAAAGGCTCATCCTGGGCCACTCGGCCACCAGGTGATAAGTCATTCTGTGGTTGAGATGACTAACAAAACTCATCTGAGAAGACACTGAGAGGCTTGCAATCTGTACTGAAGGAAGCAACACCCAGCTCTTTTGAAATAAAGTCTTCAATGGATAATAGAATAAATATCATGGGGAAGGGAATAGGATAGAAGGGAAACAGTTAACAATAGTAATCATGAAAAAGAGAAAAGGGGGGAAAATTGTACAAAAAATATTTATAGCAACTCTTGGTGGAAGCTAAGAATTGAGAATCAAGGGAATGTCCATCAATTGAGGAATGATGGAAGAAGCTGTGCTATGTGATTGTAGTGGAATGGTCTTGTGCTACAGGAAATGACAAACAGGATGATCCCCCCCCAAAACCTGGAAAGACTAATGAACATCAATATATAGTGAAGTTAGCAGGGCTGGAAGGACATTGTGCATAGTGACAGTAGTATTGTTCAATGAGCAATTGTGAATGACTTAACTACTCTCAGCAGTGCAATGATCCAAGACAATCCCAAGGAACTAATGAGGAAGCTTATTATGCACCTCTATAAAAAAACTGATAAAAAGAAAATTTGTGGATTGTACATATATAACCTGGTTGTGATCTTGTGGAGGGGGGAGGGAAGGGAAGGAGGGAGAAAAATTTGGAACTCTAAATCTTATGAAAATGAATGTTGAAAACTACCCTTACATGTCACTGGAAAATAAAATAAATGTTTGTTGCTAAAAACAAACAAACAAACAAACAAAAGAAAGTCTTCAAGTAAAAACCTTGGGTCGCAAAAGAGAGGCAGCATAATGTAGTAGTGACGACAGCACTGAACTCAAAGGCAGGACACCAGGGTCCTAGTTTTGACAATTACTAGTTGTATGATCTTGGGTGAGTCACTTTATCTCTGAGCCATCAGAAAAATGATGATGGTGGTGGTGGTGGTGGTGGTGGTGATGGTGATGGTAGCAACTTACATTTCAAAGCTGCTTTTGAGGTTTACAAAACACTTCTCCTAACATCAATCTTATAAGACCAGTACTATTGCCCTCATTTTATAGATGAGGCAAGAACTAGAAGTAAAGAGACTTTCCCAAGGTCACCCAATGTCACTGTGTTACATCCTTCACACTGTTTTTAGGGAGGAAACCTCTTCGGAAAACTGATACTGCTATAGAGATGAGAACTATTATTAAAAGTTTTGTAGAATAGGAATGGAACACATTTACAGTGGACCAGCTATTGGTAATCTGTGGCCTAGATGGGGTTGTGGAGGGAGGCAGGAAAAGTGTCAGAAAGACATTCTCAGGTACACACTTGTCAGCAAAAACTGGGGCCAGGAATCACTGCAGAGAATTCTCATAGTGATCCAAATACAGAAAAAACCACTGGGACTATATAATTATGGACAGTTTAGTCAGAGGAAAGATCAAGGATAGGGTTAGCCATGGACAAAGAAAGGAAGGAATTTAGGGAGTTGCAAAGGAAGGAAGGGAGGGAGGGAAGAAAGGAAGGAGGGAGGGAAGAAGGGAAGGACAAAGAAAGGAAGGAGGGAGGGAAGGAGGAAGGAAGGAGAGAGGGAGGAAAGGAGGATGGAAGGGAAAGAGGAGGGAGGGAGGAGGAAGGAGGGAAAGAGGGAGGGAAGAAGGGATAGACAGAGGAAAGGAAAGGAGAGGAGGGAGGGAGAAGGGAAAGAATAGAGGGAGGGAGGTAAGAAGGGAAAGAGGAAAGAAAGGAGGAAAGAAATAAGCAATTATTAAGCATCAATTATGTGTCTTGCACTGTGCTAAGCACTTTATACATATGTCATCTGATCCTCTCAACAACCTTAGGCAGTAGGTGCTATTATTATTTCCATTTTACAGATGAGGAAACTGAGGTAGGTAGCAGTTAAGTGATCATACAGCTAGTAAGTGGCCGAGGCCCAATTTGAACCTATGTCTTCCTGACTCCAGGCCTGGCACTCTACCTGCTATGCCACCTAGTTGCCTCTAGACTGGGGGTTCTCATAAACTGGTGATCTAGAAAAAGTTACAGTCAGACTACCCCTGCAGAGAGAGGACTATACAGGGACAGTGGTCAGTTACAAAAAACCCTAGGAAGTGTTAAGCCAAAGACCAGATGATAGGAGGCAGGGTCTTTAGGGATCAGAAAATTCAAGAGAACAAAGAGATGAGGCTTGGGTCAAAAAAGGTATGCATAGTGGGAAAACAAGATGGATTTGAATTTAGCAAAAAAGTTCAGGACAGTCTGTCATGCCTGCCAGTTCATGTGCTACCTCAGACATTTTTCTAGCTGTGTCACCCTGGGCAAGTCACTTAACTTCTGTCTTAGCTTCCTCACATGTAAAAATAAATAAATAAATAAATGGGAAAAGTAGTAATACCTACCTCCTAGGGTTCTAGTGAAGATCAACCTAGATAACATATATAAAGAGGCTTTGCAAATCTTACAAAAATGCTAACTACATCGGTGCTATTGTTGATGTGTTGTCGCTAGCATCATTATCATGTGAAGACATGAGTATTTTATTCCTGGACACTTCAGGCTTTCCCTCAACCAGCCCTCTGCTTCCACTTTTAGGAGGATGAAGCACCACTAAACAGTTGAGAAAGGAACACTCTCCTTTGGTTTTAACTCTAATGGTAAACATAAAAGGGAAGCCATACAACTCCCACAAGATGTTTAAAGAAAAAGGCAACAATACCCAGTCAGTTCTGCTGGGGTGGCTGAGCTACTTGAGTCTTCTGAGCTGGTCCCAACTTGTCTCTGCATCTCCAATGATGCTGGAGCACCCTGGCCATGGGGCCAGTCTAAGTAATCCCTAGTGCCTGTGACAGTGTGACCGTGACTTTTCTACATGACCTTCCTCAGTTATTGCCCTGAAGTCCCAAGCAAAGGCAGCAGGGCTGACAGAGTTGGCCTGTGTTCCCCTTGCATGTGCACATGCTTAGAGTAGGGAAAAAATCCCTGGCCTTGGGAGTAAAGAGACTGAGTTTTGACTACTACCTTTGACACTTAATAGCTGGGTGTCCTCTGTGTTCTCTCTCACCTCATAGAGTTGTAAAAATACTTTCAAACCATAAACGAATGGCTGGCTGGCTGGCTGGACGGACGGGTGGATGGACAGATGGACAGTTGGATGGATGGATGGACAGACAGAAGGGTAGATAGACAGACGGATGGACAGGTGGATGGACGGACAGGTGGGTGGGTGGGTGGATGGACGGAAGCATTATTACTAGGATCAGGGAATCAGAGAATCCTAGAATCTCTGAGTTGGAAAGGATATGAGTGGCCATCTAACCCAATCCAAAGCTGAAAAAGAGCCCCTACTGCAACTTACCCAATAAATGCTTTGCTTCAAGATCTCTGGTCAGGAGAAAGGAACTTACCACACCTCCAGAAGTGAATAGCTCTTATTATTAGGAATTATTTCTTTTCCATGATGGAGTAATATCTCATGAGAATAAATGAGAATAATAGTTAATATCCATATACTGGTTTAATGTTTGCAATAATATAGGGTGTCTTCTCTTATAGCATGACTGATACAGAAATAAGTTTAATGTTGTTATGTATATGTGTGTGTGTGTATGTGTGTGTGTATGATCTATATTGGATTGCCTGCTGTGGGGGGGAGGGGCAGGGTAGAAAAATTTGAAATTGGAAATCTTATGTAAATAAATGCTGAAGGCTATCTCTACAGGTAACTGGAAAATAATAAAATACTTTAAAAAAAAAAAAGAACTACTAGGAAAATGGAAAAAAAATAATTATATAGGGTGTCCGCAAAGTCTAAGTGTAGTTTTTGTTTTGTTTTGTTTTTTTTAGTGAGGCAATTGGGGTTAAGTGACTTGCCCAGGGTCACACAGCTACTGAGTGTTAAGTGTCTGAGGCCGGATTTGAACTCAGGTCCTCCTGATTCCAGGGCCGGTGCTCTATCCACTGAGCCATCTAGCTGCCCCTAAGTGTAGTTTTAAGCTTTAATAACTTCAGAAATATAAATCCTACATAGTTACAAAAAGCATTATTTGAAAGATTAATTATTTAAATTTCTTTAGTTGTGTTAATTTTAACAAGGTAGGACACTATCTTTATGTATTGTGTGTGCAACAGTGTCTGGTTGATGCTTCCTCAAACCAACAACAAGAGGTTCTCTTGTTTGGCCCCCTCAGTTACCTGATCTATTTCCATTAGACTTTTTCTTGTGTGGGGTTATAGAGAAATTGGTGTGTATGCATCACAGCCCCATTCTTTGGCTGATCTTAAGGCCAGGATTAAGAATGCAATCCCTCCAGTCACTGAGGAAGAACTGCTGAAAGTTTTGTTTTTTTTTAAATAAAATCTGAAAGATTGACCAGAGTAATATGGAGTACAAAACAGTGGTTAAGGTGAATTTTGATAAGAAATATAACAATAGTTTAAAGAATGAAATGACCTTTAAATTCTTTGGGGGGGGTGTGTGTGTGTAAATTTGTAGCATTTCTACTTTTGAAGTTATTAAAAACTACAAACTATACTAAAACTGTTGGGACAGTGGTCTTAATAATAATAGCTCTGCATTGATCATATTGTCAGAGCTGAAAGCACCAGGCTGAAATGATGGGAGTAAAGAAGAACAAGAGCTGATGGTTATGCTGTGTATTATGGGTTTTACTCATACAATCACTATTATTTTTTCTATTTTGTGGATGAAGACACTGAGGCTGAGAGATTAAATGATTTGCCGACCTCCCCCCCTCCAAAGCATAAGTGTTGCAGCAGAGACTTGGTCCAGGCCTTTGGATTCTGAGGGTTAGTTTTCACCATACTGAAGTAGCTGTTACTACATTATGGCTCACCCAAGGGGGCTTGGGAGACCCAAGGGGAAAGGGATAGGCTGGGCAGTCCTCAAGGAAAATATTAGAGCCAAGCGGAGAAGAGGGCCCCTGACTTGGAGCTCAAGGTCACTCCCGTTGTCTAGGTCTGCAGACAAACAAGAGAAGGGAGGAGGCGTTGATGTCTCTGAGCTGTTGCAAAAAGCCTTCAGATCCCAGATCTGGCTGGAAACCCGTCTGGACATTTATTTTCCTCATTGTCTCGGGCTGGATGTCTGGAAAAAAGGGTGGGAGACGCAGACACAGCCTCCGCCCCCGGGGCGAGGGCACAGGGCAGTCACCATCCCACTCTTGGCTGGAAGGGTTCATCTGGGCCCTAGCAGGGAGACTCAGCATTCACTCCCCCAGTGTCTGCAACTTCCCAGTTAGTCCAAGGCCCACACAGGAAGAAAGGAGGTCAGGACATGAGGGGGACTAGGGCAAGCTAGAAAAAGCTCAGGACATACAAGGAATCAGAAGAAAAGGGATACAAAATAGTGGAAAGTACTCTGTATTTGAATCAGGAAGCTTGGGTTCAGGTGCCAGTTCTTCTGTTTACTAGTTGTATAACTTTTGCACAGGTCATTTAATTTCTGTGGGTCCAAATTTTCTTATAGTACTGGGCTTCGAATTGGGAAGACCTGAGTTCAAATCCAGCCTCGGACACTTCCTAGCTGTGATCCTGGGCAAATCACTTAAACCTATGTTTGCCTCAGTTTCCTCAACTGTCAAATGGGGGTAATAACAGCACTTAACTCAAAGGGTTGTTGTGAGGATCAAATGAGAGAATATTTCTAAAGCATTTAGCATAGTGCCTAGCAAACAGCAGGTGCTACATAAATGCTTATTCCCTTCCCTTCTCCCCTCTGTAAAATAAGAGAGTAGATGAAATAATCTCTACGATTGGGAAAGCAGCCTAGTACAGAAGAGAACTGATTTGGGGGTCAAAGGATCTGGGTTCAAATCTTGACTCTGTTAATTACTCAAGCATTTCTAGGCCTGTTAGATGAGAGGTGGGGGAAGGGTAAGGTTGGGTGGATTAGATGAAGGAGAAGGATCCTCTTAGCTCCTGATGTATGATCCTAGGTCCTTTCCAATGAGGACATTCTTTAATGCTGTGACTCGTGGAAGCCTCATCCTGAAGGAATAAAGCCAAGGCAGCACAGCCCTTACTAGGTCTGGACAGGGACAGCTTGCCTTTGGATCCTGGGTACCAAGCTCAGTGCCTGGCACAGACCAGCTGCTGAATTAATGCTCCTCAGTGTGGACTGACTGTCAGAGCTGGGACAAGGCGGCTGAGTGGTGAGCACCAGGTTTGGAATCAGGAAGATCCGAGTTTTTATCCTACTGTCAACCTGTGTTACCCTGAATTAAATCATTTAATCTCTCAGGGCCTCAGTTTCCTTGTCCGTAATTTAAAAAAAAAAAAGGTGCCTAGTGTCCCTTCCAGCTTTAAATCTAGGATCCTACAAGTGGGTGTGTTCACATTTAAATAAAAATCAGGATGTCAGTGTCAGGAGCAGGGAATCTGGAGTCCAAGGACCTGGGCCTGACCTCTAGCCCTGCCACTACTGGGTGTTGGGCAAGACACATTGCCAATCTGCACCTCCATTTCCTTTCCTGTAAAATGAGAGGGGGAGAGTGGATGGTTCTTTGCATCTCTAAAGCTTGGGATTTTCAGTTTCTGAGAGAAGTGTCTTTTCTCAGCCCTACTCTCCCTCCCCCTCTGGGAATGTTGGGACTCTGCCTCTCCCACTCTTTATGTCATGGGGAAGGAGGGAGGTCAGAGGACAGTGGTGGGCGGCTGGACCTGACCCTTGAGGCACAAAACTACCTCACAATCTGCTTGAGAGGGGGTTGGGCGGGGGGGGGGGGGGAGAGGATGGGAGATGAGGGGAAAAAAATCAAAATAGATCCTTTCCTCTACCCCCACTGGGCCAGCATCTCTCCACACTGGGCATCCTTGCAAGATATCGAAGGGCTATCTGACTGGTCCTTGTTTGCCCAAGGCCCAGACTGAGCAGTACTGAGGGTTTAAAATAACTCTGCTGGGTCTTTTTGGGTTACTCAGGAAACCCAAGTGTAAGGAGAGTTTAAATATTTATAAAAAAAAAAAAACAACTTAAAGGGGCAACCTCACCCAAAATTCTAGAAGAAAAGGAGTAGAAGAGAGGAGAAAACAGTTGATTTGAACTCTGGGAGTTTCATGCCCTAGACCTTTAGCATGTGACTGAGATGGAATGCATCTCAGGGACTTCAAAGAAGAGAAAGCTGAGGAGAGGCCGGAAAAGGAACAGGACTAGAGAGGGAGGGGGAAAAAGAGCAGGTCTAGAGGGAATAGGAAGAGAGAGGAATGGGAAGGCTGGGGAAGGAATGGGAGAGGGAGAAAGAAAGGAGGAAGTGGAAAGAGCAAGAAGAATGAAAAGAAGAAAGGGAAGAGGAACAGAAGCACAAGAAAAGAGGAACAAGGAAGGGGAAAAAAGAGAAGGAAGTGGGGCAGGAGATCAAACACAGGGGGAAGGAAGGGGACGTGTCTTCATAAGCCCCCAAAGCAATACCAACCCGGTGGAAGCTCTGATAAGGCTATGGTTTAGTGGGTCCTCTGAGAAATAGATTGTGTTCATGCCTACTAAGTCTTCAGGGACTAATCAGAGAGCATGAGTGCAGCTTTTAAAAATAAACAGTTTACAATGACATAGGGGCCCATTATTCCAGTTATCTAATCCTCTGGCTTCTTGTACCTCTAGTCCTCACTGGCCATTTTGTTTTACTCAGGAGAGGCTGTGTGGTTTAGGGGAAAGGATCTGGATTGAGTCAGAAGACCTGCATTTGCAAGATCTGTTTGGGGCAGAGATCTTATAGGGATCTAAGGAAAATCACTTCACCTCAGTTTTTCTAACTACAAAGAGTGTGTGTGTGTGTGTGTGTGTGTGTGTGTGTGTGTGTGTGTGTGTGTGTGTGTGTGTTGGGAGAAGCACAATAATATTTTTGGTTGTCTCGTAATAAAATGAAATAATGTGAAAGAAAGGATGTGCAAGCGTACAACCAAGGGATGTATAGGCTCTCTCTCTATCAGGAAGGAAACCAAACCAGACCATCCTGCTCCTTGTTATCAGCGCAGTTCAGTTAAGGAGAAGGAAGGGCAGCTTAGGTGAAGAACCCAGAACTTAGTTATGTGGCCAAAACCACATACCTTCTTTAGAACATAACAGAGATCCAAGGAGGGACCAAACAAAGTCTTAGGGCAGCCAGGGTCTGGTAGCAGTTACTACACTTTGGGAAAGAAACTTTTTACTTCAGCACCACTCTTGGCATTAAGTAGGTACTTCGTAAACACTTGTTGACTTCACTTAAACAGAAATCCTAACCATTTTGGAGACCCCGTTTTCAAGCTTAGAATAGATCAGAAGCAGAGAACTAGAAGGGGTGGGAGCACATGAAGTGATAACTAAATGACAGAAATGGGCAAGACAGAAAAACTATAAAAAGCAGACACAAGAATTAAGAAAGCTCAGTAGCCTAGGGTTATTCAGTATAGGGGTAGCAAACAGTGATCTGCCTTCTCTAAACACATACTTTAATAGCTTTTAAGGACTTCACTGCATTAAAGCACAGGAAAATAGCCAAGCATCAAGCGCCTACACAATCTTGTTCCATCTTACCTCCCCGACCTGATCTTATACCCTTCCCTTTCTTGTATTTGATGTTCCCAGATTTCTGCCTACCCTCTCCCATGGAAAGCCTCCCTCCCCAAGTCTCATTCTTCTCTGTAGGGCCTCACCTATGAACTTATTCCAACCTGCCTGGGATTTTGAGTCACTTCAGGCTTGTCTGACCCTCTGTGACCCGACCTGGGGTTTTCTTGGCAAAGATACTGGAGTGATTTGCCATTTCCTTCTCCAGATAATTTTATAAACGAGGAAACAGAGTTAAGCAACTTGCCCAGGGTCACATAGATAGCAAGTATCTGAGGCTAGATTTGAACTCAGAAAGAGGAATCTTTCTGACTCCAGGCCTGGGTCTCTATCCACTGCGTCACTTCAGTTATCAAATTGTAAAGTCCTTGAGGAGGAGGTATTGTGCTGTTTTTTCACCTCCACATTTAAAGTGCCACAAACAGTGTCTTGTACACAGTAGATTATTTAACAAATGCTTCTAGGACTGATACCCTGATCATGCTGGGAGATAAGAAAGAATGATGACCTGGGTTTGAATCCTGACAGCCTCTACCCTACTCAGCTCTACAATCTGAATGTCTTCATCATTCAACTGAAACTGCTCTTTCCAAAGTTACCAGTGATCCGACAACACCAAACCCAATGGCTTTCCTCAATCCTCATTCTCCTTGACCTCTCTGCAGCCTAAGACACGATTAAACACCAGGCTTCTCCTCTATGCTCTCTTCCCTCTAGGCTTTCTCCCTTCATTCTCTTCCTATCTGACTGCTTCTTCTCCTTCTCCTTCTCCTTCTCCATTACTGGATATCTTTATCTACCATGGGTATCCTAAAGAGCTCCATTCTAGGCCCTCTCCTTTTCTCCCTCTATACTATTTCACTTGGTGATCTCAGCAGCTCCCATAGATTCAATTATCACCTCTATGCTGAGTATTCTTACATCTACTTACCAGATCCTTAACCTCTTCTCTGACCTCATCTCAAATCTCCAACTATCTATTGAACATCTCAAACAGGTTGTCCCAACAGACATCTTTTTTTTTTTTTTAGTGAGGCAATTGGGGTTAAGTGACTTGCCCAGGGTCACACAGCTAGTAAGTGTTAAATGTCTGAGGCCGGATTTGAACTCAGGTCCTCCTGAATCCAGGGCTGTTGCTCTATCCACTGCGCCACCTAGCTGTGCCCCCCCCAACAGACATCTTAAACTCAATACATCCCAAACTGAACTCATCAATCATATCCTCTCCTCCCATCCCCAAACCCTCCTTTGTTTTGAAACTCCCCATTACTATTGGGGGCACCACCCAGTCACCTAGGTTCAACCCGGGTGTCATCCTCAAGTCCACATTCTATCTCATTCTCCATATCCAATCTGAAGCCAAGATCTGCTGATTTTACCTCTTGAATATGCCCCTTTCTCTCCTCTGACACTATCATCCCGCCTTGGTGCAAGCACTCATCATGACCTCATGCCTGGAGTAATGAAGTAGCCTGCTGGTGGGTCTGCCTGCTTCCAGTCTCTCTCTGCTCAAGCTCATCCTCTATTCAGCTTTATCTTTGTATGATGTTTGATCATGTCACCCTCCCTCCTCAATACACTTCAGTAGCTCCCTACTGCCTCCAGTATCAGATATCAAATCCTCTGTTTGGCTCTTAAAGTCCTCCCTACCCTCATTCCTCCCTACCTTTCCAGTCTTTTTAAACCTTATCACCCCCATCCTATTGGATCCAGGGGCAGTATCCTCTTTACTCCTCCTCATCCTTGCCCCCTGTCCTTCCTGGCTTTCTTCAAGTTCCAGCTAAAATCTCACCTTCTACAGGACACCTTTCTCACTCCCTCTTAATTCTAGGGTCTCCCCTGTTGCTTATTTCCAGTTTCTCTTGTATATTATAGCTTGCACATCACCATTTTCATTAGACAATGAGCTCCTTGAGGCCAGGGACAGCCCATAGCTTAAAAAATATTTAATTTAGGAAACAAACATTTATTGGTCTGACAATGTCTGTGACCTTGAGCAAGTCACAGCATCTCTGGGACCCGGTTTCCTTACCTGTAAAATGAGTGGGTTGGACTAGTTGACCTCAGCGGTCCCCTCCAGCTACAGATCTACAATGCCATGAATGTACAAACATAAGTGGCAGAGCCAAGGCTCATCGCCATGTCCTCCGATGCTAAGGCCTTTGTAACCCCACAGAACCCAGGACAGGGCCTCACACATACCAGGCACTCAAAAAAAAAAGAAAAAAAAAAGTAGTTGATTTGATTTTGAATGAAAGTCCAGTGGTCCTTTTCTCCAATCCCCCCCACCCTACCCCCCCCCCAGCCTGTGCCTGGTTGTGCAGCTGCACAGCCATCTGTAGAGTCTTTCACAGGCGGCATCTCGGCCTAGCCCGTGGTCACAGCCCCCCTCCCCCACCTTGGGGCTGCCAGTGTCCCACACTGAAGCTGCCTTTCAGTGCATCACCCAAGTCAGCCTTCTGCCTCCTCTGCAGGCAGTGACCCCTGGCTCCTAGACAACCATACTCCCAACTAGGGCCCGGGTGCAATAGCGGCTTCAGCCTTGCCTGTGGCCGATCCATCTGCATGCCAGACTGATCCTCACAGAATCTCAGAATGACCTTGCTGGAAGGGACCTCAGGGGATGGTGGGGTCACAGGTCTAGAGCTGGTCACGTAGCCCAATCCGCAGGAAAGTTAAGGGACTTAAAGGAGTTTGTAAATAATTAGGCACCTACTATGTGTCAAACATTGGGCTAAGCACTAGGGATAGAAACTGAAAAGGCTAGAGAACACCCACTCTCAAGGAGCTCACTCTCTAGTTGGGGAAACAATATATAAAAGAAAGTTTGGTTCAAATCCGGCCTCAGACACTTGACACTTACTAGCTGTGTGACCCTGGGCAAGTCACTTAACCCCCATTGCCCCGCAGAAAAAAAGAAAAAAAAAAAAAAAGAAAGTTTGGCTTGGGGCAGAAGGAAAGAATGAAGTCCTAAGGACACAGTGGTAGGGCAGATGGCAAGAGAAGGAGGCTCCTCAAGTCCTTAAGATGACCATTGCCTGGAGGCTTCAGGACATAGAGGTAGGAAGGAGTGTAAGGTCCTTGGTCTTCTCTCACAGAAGAACTGGAATTATTGACATAGCTAATGCAGACCATAAGAGAATGGGGGGGGGGGGATGGGGGAGGCGGCCGCAGCTAGGTGGCACAGTGGATAGAGCACCAGCCCTGGAGTCAGGAGGACCTGAGTTCAAGTATGGCCTCAGACACTTAACACTTACTAGCTGTGTGGCCCTGGGCAAGTCACTTAACCCTAATTGCCTCACCCCCCAAAAAACAAAAAAAATAGTTGGGGGGGTGGGGGGAAGGGGCTGGCTAAACACACCCAGTACTGCAAATTTCCATTGCTCTTCTAGTCAGGACCACATGGCTTTACATTCATTGTACACAGTTTTGTGTTACAGTGAGACAAGCATTAGCCTGGGAGTCGGGAGACTTGAATTCTGGTCCTTAGTGGTATCATCTGGGCAAACCACTTCCTTTCCCTTGGCCTCAATTTCCTCATCTGTAAAATTCTGTTGGACAAGGTGACCTCTGATGATCCCTGCTGATATTCTAGGCTTCCTTGATAATAATTCTGTGATAAAGGACTAAGAAAAACAGGAGCCACTCCACTTTACAGAGAAAGAAAATGAGGGACCCTGGGGGGATGAAATTACTTTCTCAGGATCACTATGTTCTAAAATAAGAACAGAATAAATGGAGTGTTCCGTGAGTTCTGAGGAGATGAGGGAAAAACTAGGCACCCACCAATCATACTCCAATATTCCCCAGATCCCAGGCTGGGGTTTATCCCCTGGCCAGCTAGCAGCTGAGGGGTCACAGAGGCATTGCCCTTGGGAAGGGGGTGGGCATGGAGTAGGAAGGGAGGTAAAGGATTATAAAGTGGGGAAATGATGCCGTGTAGGATGACATGGGCACAGAAAGTACTTTTCCCGAATTGATTTGACCTTTCAGTGAAAATGTCACCAGGCAAACACAGTCAGTCTTTTGTTCCCTGTGTCTAAGCACTCCCTTCTCGTCTATTGCCTCTGAAGCCTGTTCTTCCTATCACGGTCTAGGGGAGGGTCCCAGCACCCCAAGCAGACAGAAGCTGTGCCTGGAGGTCCAGCGAAGAACCAACCACTCCCTGCACTGCCAGGAGGCCAGTCCCTTTCTTCCCTCCCATGTTGCCATGGTTTCCCCAGTAAAATAGGCAGATACTCTGAGAGAGAAGATGACAGAGGGAATTATGGGGAAGAAGGCCAAGAACAGAAATTAGCATTTCAAAAATGCCACTCCAAAGGTCTTGGACTAGACTAAGGGTTCTTACCTTGGGATCCAAAGAACCCAAAGGGGTCTACAGATAGATCATGGGGATCCATTAATTTATATGGGGAAAAAACCCAACACATCTTTATTTTTCACTAATCTGTAACTGAAATTTAACATTTCCTTAAATAATTTAAAAACATTATTCTGAGAAGGGGTCTACAGCTTTTCCTGGACAGGTAAGGAGATCCATAACACACAAACCAAATGATCTTTAACATCCTTATCATCTCTAATATTCTGTGTTCAGTGTTAAAGCATTTTGTGGTCTAGAGTTGCTTCCAGACTAACATTCAATGTTCTAATGTCCTTTCTAGTTCTAATAATCCCCCTATAAATTAGCCATGTTGCAAACAAAAAAAGGCAAGAAAAATAAAATGAAAAAAAAAAGTATGATTTGATCTGTACTCAGATGGTGCATCGCTTCTTTCTCTGGAGGTCAATAGCATTTTTTTTCATCATTGGTCTTTTGGAATTGTCTTGGATCATTGTAAGAATCTATTTTTTAACATTCTGTGTTCTAAGACCCTTTCCAAAGCCAACATTCTTCATGAAAAGGTCTTTTCTAGTTCTGATGTTCTAGGTTCCAAGGTCTCTCCTAGCTTTGATCAAATGAGATGATATTGGTAAAAAATACTTAGCCCAGTACTTTAGCATACCATAGACACTATATAAATTCTTCTTCCCTTCTGCTTCTCCCCTCTGGTGTTCTAGAATCCCTCCCAATTCTGACATTCTATGTGTCGTCCTCTTCTAGCTCTGACCTTCTATGTTCTAAGGTCCCTTCTAGCTCCAACATTCCAAGTTTCCATTATTCCATTAACTCCTATCTTCCCAGTTCAGGGACCTCTTAGTTATATCCCACCAACAGCAGGCATGATCTGATTGTTTTCAGCATCAACCTTTCCCCCCTACACTCAAGCTTCTTCCCACATTTCACCTAGTTGGCCGGACTTCTGTTGTGGGTGCCACTGAGCATGAGCAGAAAGCAAGCTCGTTCAGCTCACTTTCCACAAACATTGGGATCAGATGGCGCTCATCCAAAGCCACGACATTTGGATTTCCCATAGGAAAGGGGAGGTGATGTGTGGGGGGAACAGCAAGGTCTGTGTAAACAGATGGTTCAGTGGAAAGAACTTTGGAGTACAAGGCGAGGGACCCTGGTTCCGGATCCTGCTTGGCCACACTGTGAATGTAGGCAAGTCATTTCTTCTCTGTGGACCTAGGTTCCCTCATCTATATAACATGGGAGATAAGGATGCCTATCCTTTCAATGCAATGGAGGTCATGAAAGTATTTTGTAAACTGAAAAGTGCTATTTGAAATGGAAGTGCGATGATGACAAACATAGCATGATTTCCAGCTGTTTGCAGAGAAAACAATGGGGGAGGGGGCTGGCCACACCTTAAGTTCAACGGCATGATGCCTTTATTCAGGTTATGAATGACAGATGCATATTTGAAGGGAAGTCAGTAACCTGTGACTTTTCTTTAACTTTCATAGACAATAAACAGTGAGAGTTTAAATACTGCAGCTGACTCTGACCCCACAATTTAACACCATTGGGTTAATATGCCTTGACCCTGAGTTCCATTGTTAGGCATAAACTACAAGTAGGGCACTGATAAAAACAAAGTCCCATACCCACCAAAGTATTTATAGCAGCACTTTTTTGTGATAGTAAAGAAGTGGAAACTCAATTTGGAATGGCTAAACAGACTGTGGTACATGGATGCAACTGAGTGAATATCACCATGCTTTAAAGAAATTAACAATGTGCACGGTATCATCAACACTGTGTGTGGATCAACTGTGATAGACTAGATTCTTCTCACCAATCCAACGGTACTAGAAAGTTCCAAAGGACTCATGATGGAAAAGGCTTTCCAAATCCAGGGGGGAAAAAAAGGAACTGTGGAATATGGACGCTGATTGGACCATACTATTTCTTTTGTTTTTGGTGCTGTTGTTTTTCCTTCTTGCTCTTATTCTTCTTGTATAACATGACTAATGCAAAAATATGTTTAATGTTATTATACATACATATATATATATATAAAAAACCTATATCAGATTACCTGCTGTCTGGGGGGGGGGGGAGGGAGAAAAATTTGAAACTGGAAATCTATCTAAACAAATGTTGAAAACTTAAATAAAGAAATAAAGAAATTAACAATGTGACAAATGCAGAGAAGCATGTAAAAAACTCACATGAACCGATGCAAAGGGAGGTAAGCAGAGCTAAGAAAACAGTATGCACAATGGCTACAGCAATGTAAATGAAAAATCAAACAACACAAAATATAACGTTGCAAAATTACAAAGAACAAAGAGGGTCAAAGGAAGAGAAATGAAAATACACACCCACCCCATTTCTTTGTATTTTGCCTGTCTTTGCATCCTCAGCACTGCGCACAATGCCTGGCACAAAGCAAGTGCTTAAAAATGCTTATTGACTGACTGGTTGACTGCCAAGGAAAATATTCTGCCAGATTTGGAAGATTAACAGAGAGCTGAGCTTCGAGACAAGTGATAATCAGAGAGCCCTTGTTGTTCTTTAGTTGTCCCGGACTCTTTGTGTCCCCATTTAGATACTGGAGTGGTTTGCTATTTCCTTCTCCAGCTCATTTTACAGATGAGACATTGAGGCAAACAAGGTTAAGTGACTTGCCCAGGGTCATGCAGCTAGTAGGCATCTGAGGCTGAATTTGAACTCAGTTCTTTCTAACTCCAGGCCCAGGGCTCTATCTTTTGGACCACTTAGCTGCCCTTAGTTGTTCTCAATGAGTTACGAAGCCCTGATAAACTACATTCTAGGGCACAGAAAGAACTGTAAGTACTGCAAAAAATCACAGATAATATAAGAAGATTGAAGATCTTCAAACTATTCGACAGCAAGGCTGACTTTGATTCCTAGCAAAACATTTTCAGAATATATTTCAAAGGCTTGCACCAAGTCTTGCTTTGGTGCCTCATTGCAGGCTGGAGGGAACCTTGGGCCATACCAGCAAAGCTCAAGTTTTGGTAGGCCCTACCAAGCTAGAAAGGCTTGAGGGTGGGATTGAGTATCTGCTGGCCAAGGACAGACCTAGCAGATGTCAGAGATACTTATCCTCCTCCTCTCTCCTGGTCAAACCATATCTCTACTATTGGGTTCCAGGCTGGAAGCTACATTTTGGGAAAGACTTAAAAAAAAAAAAAAGTCAGAGCATGTCCAGGGGAGAATGACCAAGATGGTGAGGGGAACTGAGATCAGGCCATATCATGGGTGACTGGAGCTAAAAGGGTGCCAAGTTTGGAATGGAGAAGGAGATCATGTCAAAGACAAACCAGACTTGCTCTCTTTGGTCCCAAGGGCCAGCTAGGAGCCGTGAGCAGACACTGCAGAAGAGAAGATTAAGGAGTAATGGAACTAAGAATCTCACAATGACCGCTGCCCAGATGGAACTATCTGTTTCAGCAGGTATTGGATCCTCCATCCCTGGAGGCTTTCAACAGAAGCTTAGCAGGCTACCTTTGAGGGATGTTGTAGAGGAAAATTAAGTGAAGCCAGAGCTATATCTCTATTGCTAGATGGCTCAGTAGACACATCTCCATATACTGGGGCAACTAAGGTGGTGCAGTGGATAAAGCACCAGGCTTAGAGTCAGGGAGACCTGATTCAAATCAGGCCTCAGACACTTAGTAGCTGTGTGACTGTGGGCAAGTCACCTGACCCTGTTTGCCTCGGTTTCCTCATCTCTCAAATGAATTGGAGATGGGTATAGCAAGCCACTCCAGCATTTTTGCCAAGAAAACCACAAATGGAGTCACAGACAGACAGACACGACTGAAAGGACTGAACAAGAGCAATCTCTGCCTCAATTTTCTCGCCTTTAAAATGGGAATAATAATAATAGCACTTACCTCACAGGGTTTGTTTTAAGTACCTAATGAGACAATGTTTGCAAAGCACTCTAGAGATCATCTAACAAATTTAGCAGAGGAGGGCGTTGAGGTCTCCAGAAAGGTTCAATGACTTGTGTAAGCTCACTAAAGTTAGTAGAAATGCAGGGATTACTTCTTTAGTGGCAGGGGTACCACATTTGGAGTAGATGTAGGTTTGAACCCAGGATCCGTTATTTCCTGGGTGACCCTCTGTGGGCCTCAGTTTCCTCCTCTGTAAAATGAAGCCGTTAATGAGACTATGCATCATGACGCCAAGCCCAGGGTTGTCCTTACTACATCACATTTCCTCTCAAGAGATATTTATTCAACTATAATTTACTTTATTTTTATTGTTTATTTTCAGAAATAACCACTTCTAAATTGACAACTTGGTCTGTTAGAAACTCTAAGCGGGACAGGCTTAGGCACGGTATGAAGGGTTCAGAGGAATGGACGAGTTTCTTGGCTAATTCCAAATTATTTGCAGTCTCATCATCAGCAGGTTGTCCTTTAGGTGATGATTTTTAAAACTTTTAAAAAATTAATTTCTCTTGACATCTTTTGTTAAAAGATACATTTCATCCCCCGACCCTCCCAACTTCCTCCCAGAGAGCTATTCCTTAAAACAAAGATTTTTTTAAAAAAGAGGAAGAAGAAAGAAAAAGTTCAGCAAAACCTATAAATATATCCAAAAAATCTGACATTATATGCAATATTCCAAACCCGTGGACTTCCTACCTCTGCAGAGTCATGGGGGTTGGGGGTAAAGGGAAGCAGTGTTTTATCATGCCCTCTTCTTTGGGGCCAGGCATGTTCTTTGTAATTTTGTAATATTCATTTTTTAAAATAAATTTTATTTTATATCTTTTTTTTAACATCAACAGGATTTCTCCTAGTAACCCTCCCCTCTGCTTTCCTCATATCATATGACATGATTTTTAAAATTAATTTTTAACATTTATTTAAAAAACATTTTTGAGTGCCCAATTCTTTCCATCTCTTTAGCCTTTTTTGGGGGGGGGGGAGGGTGTGAGGCAATTAGGGTTAAGTGACTTGCCCAGGGTCACACACACAACTAGTAAGTGTCAAGTGTCTGAGACCGGATTTGAACTCAGGTCCTCCTGAATCCAGGGCTGGTGCTTTATCCACTGTACCACCTAGCTGCCCCTCTTTGGCCCTTTTTCTACCCATGGAGAAGAACATTTTTTTGAAAGAAAAAAAAGAGGATAGAAAATAAAAAATTAACAAAACCAATTTGTATATTGAACAATTCTAAATGTGTAATCAGCATACCTCCTCTCTAATAGGGGAGACAACATGAAAATAACTTATAATAGCTCACCTTCACAAAAACACTTTAAGGTTTGCTAGGTGCTTTGCAAATATTATCTCATTTGATCCTCACAACATTTCTGGGAAGTGTTATCAGGATCCTCACTTTATGGCTGGGGAAACTGAGGCAGACAAAGGATAAATGATTTTCCTAAAATGATAGAGTTATAGTAAGGGTCTGAGGCCAGATTTGAACTCAGGTGTTCCTAACTTCAGGTCCAGTGCTCTTATGCACTGCATTATCTAGCTATCTCCAACTAGATACATAGAAGAAAATACAGTCAATGGGACGTAGTCTGAGTAGGGAAGGCAGTAGAACTCAGAGTACTAGGAAGATGAAATTTCAGATGAAACTTGAAGAACAAGAATCTAAGATATGGAGATAGAGATGAAGACATTCTCAGAATGGGGAAAAGCTGGGGCAAAGGTACAAGGATGGGGATGGAGTGTTGTGTGGGAGGAAGAGTGAGAAGACCAGGGTATCTGGATCATAGACTATGGGGAGTGTGAGAGGGGAGTGGGTTATTAAGTCCCTTAAGTGCCAAACAGAGGACTATTTATCTGATCCTGGAGGTAACAAGGTTTCACTGGAGTTTAATGAATAAGAAGAAGCTGATGTGGTCAGACCAGCCCTTTTAGAAAAATCACTTGGGCCACAAAACAGGATCAAAGTTTCACCTTCTGACTCTCCTCCTTTGCTGTCCAGAGCAGCAGTCCTGATGACCTACCTTGGTAGGCTTCTTCCTTTCCTAAGAGCTCTTATGGGCTTCTCTGTGCAGCTAGGCCCTGCTCTCTCCCTCTCCTCACTTGCTGATCAGCCCCTGCAAGACTAGTAACTCCCTGAGAGCAAGGCCCAACTCTAACTCCAGTGACAGGGTCCTCACTCTGGGACTTTATACAGAGACTCTGTACAAAGTCCTTGTGCTGACTGGCCAGCTGCTGTCCATGGTTTGGCTCTGAGAAACAAGTAGTTAGGAGGTCTCATTATCAAGCTGCTGGATAATGGGCACTGGGGCAACCTACAGGGAAACTATAATGACAATAGCAAGCTGGCTTGTTGTATCTTGCTTGTATCATGACTTGGGATAGGGATCAGGCCAAAGTTCCTTGGATTACGGAAGGAGCCTTAGAGATTCTCTAGACCAGGGGTGTCAAACTCAAATAGAAAACAACAAATGAACACTATTTATGTTGTATTTTTTTTATTTTGTGAAACACTTCCCGATTACATTTTAATCTGGCTCAGCTGAGACTCCTGAGTTTTCCATGGCCGGAAAAGCCTGAGTTTGATACCCGTGATGGGCCAAGCCCTTCATTTTTCAGATGATGAAATTGAGGTCCAAAGAGTTTACCTATTTTCCCCAAGGTTACAGAAGGGAGTGAAGTTTTCTCTGACTCCCAAATCCAGAGCTCTTTCACCTGAGAATGCTACTATCATGAATAATTCCTCAACATTTTCTGCTTGGGGCTATTTCCATTCAGTCTCTAGTGCAACTCACCAGGAACAGCTGTCTAGGGAGTGAGTGAAAGAAAGGGATGGAGAGGAAAGAGGAAAAGGCGGGGGAGGGGGGGAAAGAGAGAGAGAGAGAGAGAGAGAGAGAGAGAGAGAGAGAGAGAGAGAGAGAGAAAGCATGAGCAATACAGAAAGATAGAAATGGTAAGGCTAATGAGTAGTCATTGTGAGCTGGATGGGGAGGTACCAGTGCCTTTTTGTATAGGCTATTTTGACTTCTCAAGGAACAGCCAGACAGACTCATGAGGTAGTGAGTTCCCCATCACTAGAAAACTTAGATGAACCTTTCTCAGGAATGCTTCAGAAATATGGATTGAACTTGTTTTTAGAAGTATGGTTTGGGGGGCAGCTAGATGGCGCAGTGGTAAAGCACCGGTCCTGGATTCAGGAGTACCTGAGTTCAAATCCGGCCTCAGACACTTGCTAGCTGTGTGACCTTGGGCAAGTCACTTAACCCTTATCGCCCCGCAAAGAAACAAAAGCTCAGGCAAACAAGAGGTGATAAGTTGTAGGGTGCACTTCCCCAAGGATATTCATTGCACGTCCTAGTAAACTATGCCCACTGTGTTCTCCTTGGTATATCAATTTAATAACTCAGTCAAAAGAGGGAATAAAATTAACTTCGCATGACTTGTGTGTATGTGTCTTTTGTTTTTTTTAATATGAGGACTCAACCAGTTGAGTAGATACCATGTTAGACTTTTGGGAAGAAAGAGGTATACAGGATGGGCTAGCAATAGATGGCCTGTGATCTGGTTCACTGACAGAAACCCCTGAATCAAAAAAAAAAAACAAACCAAATATCTATTTGAATATCTATTTTGAATATTCTGTCTTTAAATCACAGTCATTTCAAACACCCCCTCCAAACTGAATGGTCCCTTGTGACTAAGAAATCCATTTAAACAACAATGTCTGAGTCAGAGAATATGCTGGACAATACATATACCAGATTGTCTTCCTTGTTCCTCGCCCCTCTCTCAAAAGTCAATAGTTGGGGGCAGCTAGGTGGCACAGTGGATAAAGCACCAGTCCTGGATTCAGGAGGACCTGAGTTCAAATCTGGTCTCAGACACTTGACACTTACTAGCTGTGTGATCCTGGGCAAGTCGCTTAACCCTCATTGCCCCATAAAAAGAAAAAAAAAGAAAAAGAAAAGAGAAAAGTCAATAGTCAATAAACATTTATTAAGCACTCACTATGTGTCACCAACAGTGCTAAGTGCTGAGGATACAAAAAAAAAAAAAAAAGCATAAATGGTCTCTGGCCTCAAGGAGCTCATGATTTAATGAGGGACATCAGCACATAAAAAGAAGTTGAAGGGAAAGGGGCCAAGGAAGGGTTACATGGGACGTGATGACATCCTGTAGCCAGTGTGAGAAATGATCAGAGTTGATTTCATCTTGCAGAATCAGTTTCTGGATATCACAAAATCCAGGAGGTCAGCAGGGTGGGAAGTGAAGTGAATTCCCTGGTTTTCCTCCTCAAACAGAGGGTCTGAGAGATGTCCCCAATTATGTTCTCCAATCAAAGGAAAGGAGGAGCCCCCCAGTACTTGAGGTGCTGAGGAGGTGTGAGTTTCAGAGTTGATTTCATTTTCAGAATGGTGAATTTCTGGAGAGTTTCATTCATGATCTCTTCTTTAGAAATTCCATTGGTTTTTCCTTTATTCAGATTTCAACTCCCTTTTAGTGACATTTTCATCTATATTGTTGTAGTCATTGAGAATATTGCTCTCTTGTTTTTGCTTATTTCACTCTGTATTAGTTCATACAAATCTTCCCACCTTTCTCTGAATTCGTCTTATCCCAGGAATTGTACTTGATAAAGCCATGCTAGGTCACTGTGATCAAAACTTAACTTTTCTAGATGTTCATTTGTGTTTTTCAGTCATGTCTGACACTTCATGACACCATTTGGGGTTTTCTTGGCACAGATACTGGAGTACTTTGCCATTTCCTTCTCCAGCTCATTTGACAGATGAAGAACTAAGGCAAATAGGGTTAAGTGACTTGCCCAGAGTAACACAACTAGTAAGTGTCTGAGGCAGGATTTGAACTCAGGAAGAGGAGTCTTCCTGACTCCAGCCCCTGAACTCTATCCACTGCATCACCTAGCTTTCCCACAGATGTTCATTAGCCATTTCTTTAATATGAGGACACCTTCTAGAATTGTGCCAGAAATTGTAGTCAAGTTCACTGGCCTGTAGTCTACACATTCTATTTTCATCCTTTTCTTAAAATTTGAGACAATATTTACTCTTCAACAGTTCTGGGGCATCTGTCCTATTCTCCACAGCCTTTCAAGTATCACGCATGAACACCTGTGCCAGTTCTTTCAGTGGGTTGCTTCTGAATTTGGGTGGTTTAGCATTCTCATTTTTTTTTTTTTTAGTGAGGCAATTGGGGTTAAGTGACTTGCCCAGGGTCACACAGCTAGGAAGTGTCAAATGTCTCAGGCCATATCTGAACTCAGGTATTCCTGAATCCAGGGCCAGTGCTCTATCCACTGCACCACCTAGCTGCCCCCTAGCATTCTCATTTTTAAGGTCTCTTGTGGCGCTAACATCAGTTTTCCAAGGATCCTTCCATTGCTGACATTCAGAGACTTCTGGTGGTTTCCTCATTGGAAAGAGCTTATTTTTCCCCCTGCACCACTGATGACACACAGGCTTAAATTTTCCTCTTCAACTAGTATTGATCCTGTTGGCTTCTTCTTTTTTTTTCTTTTTTCTTTTAGCAGGGCAATGGGGGTTAAGTGACTTGCCCAGGGTCACACAGCTAGTAAGTGTCTGAGGCCGGATTTGAACTCAGTAACTCCTGAATCCAGGGCCGGTGCTTTATCCACTGCGCCACTTAGCTGCCCCCTGTTGGCTTCTTCTTAAAGACTTCTTTGGCTGGAAAAACAGTGGCTCCATGAGCCAGGAGATTGGGGATTGCAGTGAGCAAGGAAAAAATAATAAAAAATCCATCAGCCATGAAACCTTTTCCAGCTGAATATTAAACAACCAGAAGCAGCTTTCTTTGCAGTTCTTAAATAACAAGATGCTAAAAATTTCTTCAGCTACATCCTGATGTAGGGAAGTTTGTTGTCCCATCTGGAGTTAGAAATCTCTACTGGCCATGGAGCACCACAGCGCATCAAAAATAGCTGGAACTTTAGAGATTATTAAGTTTCATCTCCCTGTTTCACCTATAGATAGAAGACAGCTAGGTTGCCCAGTGGGAAGAGTGCTGGACTAGGAGTCAGGAAGACCCGACACTTAAGCCTCAGACACTTAAAAATCAAGGCAAATTGTTTCACCTGTCTCAGCCCCAGCTTCCTTACCTACCAGGGCTGTTGTAAGAATACAATGTTAAAGGGCTTTGCAAACCTTACAGTGCTTTACCATGGCTTGCTATTATCATTCTTGCTCAGGCGCATCTAACTTTGAAGTTTTCTTAGAAAATACACTGGAGTGGTTTGCCATCTTCTCCTCTAGCTCATTTTACAGATGAAGAAACTGAGGCAAACAGGGTTAAATGACTTGCCCAGGGTCACATAGTTAGTAAGTATCTGAGGCTAGATATGAACTCAGGTCTTCCTGACTCCAGGCCTGGTACTCCAATAATAATTATTATTATACAAAGGAAATTGAGACTCACCCTAGAGAGGTGGTCTGTCCAGCCACATTAGCTCACTCAAACTCCTATTCCAGCACTAGGATGTACTAGCTGTGTGACCTTGGACAGCTTCTCAGAGCCTTAGTTTTCTCTTCTGTAAAATGAGGATAATCCTCTCAGAAAGTGGTGAAGAGGAAAGTGTTTTGTAAATCAGAATACAATTGTAATGCAAATTATTATTATTTTTAATTCAACCACAGGATCATAGGGTTGGGAAGAGGGCTTTCAGAAGCCATGAACTAGTCTAACCCCTTTGTTTTACAGAGGGGAAAACTGAGGCCCAGGGAAGTTGTGACTTGACCAAGGTCATACAGGAGTAGGAGCTGAACCCAGGTCCTCTCGACTCCAAGTCTGGCATGCTATTCCTGTGGCATCATACCATGATATATTTCAGCACCCCTGCCATGGGTTTGCTTCTCTATGGAGAAGCAAATCAAAAAAGGTTGGGCAACATCTGTTTATCTTCAGGGAATCCCATTCCATCTTCCCACCTTTGGCCCTGGGTCAACCGTGCTCACAAATGTAGCTGTTTTTCTATTCCTGACTGGAAGATATGTCTCCAAGAGAACAGATTGGTCTGGAATTGTCAGTTCCTGATACTTGTCCATAGGACTATTCTGAGTGAAGCTGAGTGGTGGAGGAGCTGGAATACAGGGGTTTGTATGAGATGCCAAATTTGATTATCTGGGAGAATGACTGTGCCAAGACTGCTACTCGGGATAGGCAGCCCAAGAGAGGTGAGAAGTTCTAAAAAATAATAAAATGCCAAAGACAAGAACAGAAAGGAAACAGAGGCCCAGGGACTTTAAGTGAATATTCCAAAGTGGGGGTGGAATGGGGAAGAAGAACAAATAATCAAACAGATGAATGTGGATGCACAGGGAACTCATAGACCCATTTAGGGTTTTAAAAGACATACATGGAAAAGGAGAGCAAGGGCTAGTGACTGAAGGAGGAGAAAAAAGCATGCATAAGAAGAACATCAGGAGCGTGAGATCTCAGTAAGAGCTGCAGCCAGACAGAGATTCTAAGAACGAGGCCACTGGACCTAGCCAGCAGGAAAGCTCTGGAAGCCTCGAAAAGGGCAGTGTCAGTGAAGTACTGGCCTGAATCCTGAGGAGCAGGGAAGTGAAGGGGGAATAAGGTAGGGAGCCAGAATGGATGACTCTTTCTAGAAGCTGAGCAAAGAAAGTGAGGAGGGACAGAGGAAGATAGCAGGGAGAGAGGAGGATTTATTTAAATTTTGTTGTTTTTTAAAGGGTGAAGAAGTTCTGCAGAAGGCAGGAAAGGAGCCCATAGGAAGGGAGAGAGAGAGGAAGGGAGGGAAGGAAAGCTCCCAGGAGACACTGAAGGGGATGGATGGGATCAAAGTAGGGAGGAAGGTTGACTTTGGCAAGAGAAAGGGCATCTCACTGAAGACAAAGAAAAAGCGGTGTCTGGAAGTTCAGAGGAGGGGAGAGAAGGGAGAAACCCTTGGTTTCTCTTCTTGAATTTCATACATCAGCAGGTCTCTATGTTATTATTGCTATAGTATATATATACTACTGAGCCCAGAGAATCTAACAAGCTACAGTATGAAGGGGTCTCGTTAATTCAAGTTGGCTTTTAGAAATTGTATAATTCAATCCTTTCAACATCCCTGGAAGACAGATGCTAACATTATACCCATTTTATAGATGAAGAAATGGAATCGCAGTGGAGCTAAGTGCCTTGCCATATAGCTAGTAAGTGTCTGAGGCAGGATCTGAACTCAGATCTTCCAAGTCCAGTTCATTGTGCCATATAAGTATTCCATAAGTATTTCTTCCCTTAAGTATTTATTAAGTACTTACTCTGTTTCTTGTTTAGTGTAGTACCTAGCGCAAACAAAAAAAAATGAGATAGAGGATTGACTGGCCACCCAGAGATGTATTTTAGGAGTCAGGGTGTCCCCCTGACACTAAAACCTTACTGAAAAGACATCAGAAAGCACTGCGGCACTTTTATTTCTTTGTTCGTTCATTCATTCATTCATCTGTTTATTTATAATTTTTTTATGGAGCTGATCAGGTTTAAATGACTTGGCCAGAATCACACAGCTAGGTAAATCCTTTCAGCTCTTGGAGGGCATCACTTTTTTGCTGTCTCCTGGGAAGCATCCCTGGTATAGGTTTGTTGTTACATCAATTCTCCCATGTGCTGAAGGCTAAAAGGGAGGAGGACCTGGAGGGGGGCAGGGGATGAGAAGGGAGAGAAGTATCTCAGTTTGGATTTGAACTCAGTTCCTCCAGACTCCAGGGTCCATGCTCTCCTGCACCACCTAGCTGCTCCTATGCCACTTTTAACTGGAAAATCACTGTCCCATGAATCTTTGCTCTCAAGAAGCTTGCATTATAATGCAGATTCTAAGGGAGTTTTGGTCTGTGTGGTCAAAAGGGGGCTGAAGTAGAACCAAAGGGCAATCAATTCTCACCCTTTCCACTAGCAATGACAGCATTAAAGCAATGGTTGTTTTTTCAGAGCCAGCATAGCAGGCCTTTGAGTCAGAAAGACCTGGGTTCAAGTCTTACCTTTGACTTAATACTTTCTGTGTGACCTTGGGTAAATCCATTAACTTCTCAGTGCTCCAGGTGACTCTCTAAGAGATAAGGGTTTCCTTATCAGAAGTTCCCTCTACCAGTGAAATCACAGGTCCTATACCTACAGGGACAATAGGGATGGGTGAGAGAGAGGTGTGCAGGGCAGATGGCAAGATGCCCAGTTAGGCTGAAGTTTCCTGCTGAGTAGCTGGATGGGATACAATGCATGGTCTGGGGCTGGCTGGAGATGGTAGGTTAGGGGAGTTTGCTTTCAACCCATGATCCTCTCTTTTTTTTTTTTTTTGGTGAGGCAATTGGGGTTAAGTGACTTTCCCAGGGTCACACAGCTAATAAGTGTTAAGTGTCTGAGGCCAGATTTGAACTCAGGTCCTCCTGAATCCAGGGCCGGTGCTTTATCCACTACGCCACCTAGCTGCCCCCATGATCCTCTTAATAACTGGTATTTATATGGAACTTGACAAGCAATTTCTGTATATCATCTCATTTGAGCTTCATGGCAACCCTGTGAAGGAGATACTACAGGTGTTATTATCCCCCTTCCTCCACCTTTTGTTCGTTTTTTTTCCAGATGGGGAAATTGAGGCTTCAAGAGACTTACCCAAGGTCAACAAGCTAATGTCAGAGGTAGAATTTGAGCCCAGGTCCCCTGACGTCAGAGCCCCCATTCCTCAGGATTGAGCCACTGAGCTATCCCTCAGGTACACCCTGTTTTTCAAAAGCTTACTAAGGGAAGGAATACATATGTTAGAAACATGATTTTTTTTTTAAACACACCCCAAGAATAGGCCCTCACCAGATGAAAGATAATACTATTCTCACTGCAAAGTTCTCACAAAAGATGCTAAATGATCCCTATTAGTAGTTATTAATAGCTCTAACAAGACAGTTAAATAAACAAACCTTGAAAGATTATCTCCTGAGATAATCCCCTGGAAAGGAACAGACTAAAGTAATGTTTACCTTGAGAGAAAAGGTCTAAGTCACTTCAGAGGAGCAGGTAACACCCAGTCAGTCAGTCTGTCTGAGCAAGGACAAAGGCTCACACAGGAAAGTGATTTGTCATTTTTTTTTTCTGACCTATCTTCATTAAGGTTTTTTGCCATTTAACTGCTTCAGGGGACTAGGCCCCCAAAATGCCCCTCTGGGTGGCCAACACTTTAGCATTTAGGTGGCCTAATATATAGAGTGCTGGACTTGGAGTCAGGAAGCCTCAGGCCCCTGGACAAAGCTGCCTCTATTTCCTAATTTGTAAACTAGGTTTAGTAATAGCCCCTACCTCTCTGGATGGTTGAGATAAAATCTGTAAAGTACTTTGCAAACCCTAATGTGTTATGTTAGTGTTGGCCATTATTATTATTGCTGGTGTTATTATTGTTACTATTATTAGGGAAGACATCATCATGATTAACGTCATTTATAGAATATTTTAATGTTTGCAAAGCACTTTGTATATTTAGTTTGATTCTCACAACTGCTTTATTTATGATCCCCACTTTATTGGTGAAGAAACTGAGGCCAAGATCAGTCAAGTGACATTCCCTGGGTCATATGATAGAGGCAAGATTTGAACAAGTCTATCTATTACACTACCTAGTGTAGGGCAGGCTAGCCCTCCCAGGACACATACCCTCTAACTACACTGAGACCCTTTTATTGTCTTCTAGAACCCCATCACTTTTGCCCTTCAAATAGGCATGATGATACTCATCTACATTTAATCAAGTTTTTTCTATACCATGGCCCAGTGAGGTTAGTAACACTGGTATCCCCATTTTGCAGGCAGGGAAACTGAGTCTTAACAGGTACCTGTAACTTGTACTGGCGTCAGGACTCATACCCAGATCACTTGGCTTGTATTTCCTTTAAGGTTTACAAAGGACTTGATTTAAAACAACTCTGGGGGGCAGCTAGGTGGCACAGTGGATAAAGCACCGGCCCTGGATTCAGGAGCACCTGAGTTCAAATCCAGACTCAGACACTTGACACTTAACTAACTAGCTGTGTGACCTTGGGCAAGTCACTTAACCCTCATTGCCCTGCAAAAACAAAACAAAACAAAACAAAAAACAACAACTCTGTAACAGGCAGCTAGGTGGTGCAGTAGATAGAGCACCGGCCCTGGATTCAGGAGGACCTGAGTTCAAATCCGACCTCAGACACTTGGCACTTACTAGCTGTGTGACCCTGGGCAAGTCACTTAACCCTCATTGCCCCACCAAAAGAAGAAGAAGAAGGGTAAAACAACTCTGTGAGATAAGTAATATGAGTATAATTACATTTATTTTATAGAGGAGGCCACTGAAGCCCAGACAGGTAGACCCATCCACAGTCACATACCTGGGAAATGTCAGAGCCTAGACTCAATGGAAAGTCTTTTGGCTCCAAGGCCAGGGCTCCCTTCACTACATCATATTTTGAAAGGTAAAAGCCAGTCTCAGGTGTCAAGGCACTCACAGTCTAATGGGAAGGAAAACAAGTCTGTACCATGCTCAAGGTGTATTGGACTGGACTCGAATAAGGGATGTCATGGAGTAAGAACCAGGCATAGCAGGTGGATGGACAGCCTGGTGCTCCAGAGACCTAGGAGAGGCCAAGTGACCCCTGCCATGGACGTTTTACATGGAAAGCAGTCACATGGCCCAAGAAAGTGAAGATGGACTGCCGTCTATAGTATGGGAGAGAGTGGTCATATCAGTGCAATCACAGAACCATCCAAATAGAAAGCCTCAAAGTAAAAAGCAATAAGCACAGGTTTTTATTATATCTCAAGGCAAACATTTTCCTTTGTGAGAATTACTCTCCAATTCAATAAATGGAGTCTATACAAAAATATGATTCAAAAAAAAAAAAAAGAAATTCACTTTAGAGCCAATTTCGTGCCTCCCACCCCCCATTCCGCAGCACGTCCATCCCCTCCCCATGAATCATGGGATTTAAGAGCTGGAAGGGGCCTCAGTGACCAGTGTTTAGACTAACTCACCCACTGAATGAGCAGCCACTATAATATACTCAGCAAATGATCAGGAAACAGGCCAGGTGGCAATAAGTTTCTCCCAAGAAGCATAGAAATTATAGGTTCCTTGGGCTGGAACAAAACCTCCCAGGAGTCATTAAGTCAATATCCCAATATTCCAGACGAATCTAGATCTAAATTATCCCAGACTCAGCTGAAAAAAACACACACCAACTTTTGTTTAGTTAGCTACTTGTTGTTGGGTTTTTATTCTTATTTTTTGTTTTTTTTTTTGTTTTGGGGAATGGAAGGCAGAGACGATCAGACTCACATTATTGAATATGTTTCCCCCCACAAGTCAACAAATACTACCACTCATTAAAATCCTATAGCTGGGGGGCAGCTAGGTGGCGCAGTGGATAGAGCACAGGCCCTGGAGTCAGGAGGACCTGAGTTCAAATCTGGCCTCAGACACTTAACACTTACTAGCTGTGTGACCCTGGGCAAGTCACTTAACCCCAATTGCCTCACAAAACAAACAAACAAAAATATCCTACAGCTAAAGTCACAAATAGCCCCAAACTGAAAATTCAGAGAAGGTGACTGAAGATGAGAAAGAGTCAGTTGAAGCCATTTTATAGCAAAGTAAAGAGGCTTGGGAGCCAGCCAGACTCCGTCTCTACCAGCCCTGATGGCTCCCAACTATAAACCCCAGGACCAGAAGAGGTTGAGCATGGTGGATTGCCTGTGCTTGGGAGTTCTGAGCTAAGGTAGGGCTAAAGCAGATAGCACTAGGTCCAGAACAAATAAGATGAACCCCCAGGAGCGGACAGACACCTATCCCCTATGGAGGGGATAAACTGATCCAAGATGGAAAAATGGAACAGATTAAAGCTTCTATACCCATCAGTATTGGGCTTGGCCCATGAGTAGTGCCAGCGCCTTTCAGCCTGAGTTACAGAGATAAGAAGGCCTAGTCTCCTCCCTCCTCACCATTAAAAAAAAAAAAAAAAGAATCTAAGCCCTCCCCAATTTATGGAACTAGTGAGAGGAAATGTGACTCACTAGTATTATGGTTGTTATTACTATTATTTCTCTACAAAAAAAATTTTTTCCTACAAAATTATCATCCAATCAAACCTCTGTTGGGTCATTATGGCATGGAGTTTACCCTGGGTTACTGAAGGTTATGCCAGAAGAGGCAGACCCTAGTGGGACCTCCGCACTGTGAATACACAGTGTGACTGTCATCTCAAGATCAGCCTCTTGAAAGGTGGCAATACTTATTCCCAGATGGCTGCTCACTAGGTGATGGATGTTTTGGCTATGGTGCCTCATGAAATAACCTTTAAAATCATCACCACCATTACCGCCATTATCATCATCATTATCATCTCTCAAAATATGGAGCCCTAGAAGAACAAAGTAAAGCACGTATCATCCCCATCGTCCTATTTGCTATTGGAGTTATCCCAAAGTAACTTCAAGGAGCCTACAGATGATAAGTGACTTACAACCCTCCTAATGCTTTTATTCAATTACAAAAAGCAATTGCCTCATCTACCTGGGCAATAGTCCATCAAGCATTAAAGTTAAATGAATCATAGTAGAAGAGTGACTTGTCCAGGACCCCTTCTGTTAGACATGAGTTTCTTCCCCCATCCTTCTCCCCACTCCCCAATGGTTTTAAAAAGCTAACCACTCCTGCAGTACCTGAGTTCTCATCTGACTGGTTGAAGCCACAAATCTGGCAGATGCTGTGCACCCACTTGTTCATGTCTTCCTCGGTCTCTGCCACCAGATAGAAGGTGCGGTCACTGGTCTTGATGTCAAACACGAAACTGTCTTGTAGCTCCTTCTTGTTGAAAGTCAGGCCTGCATCCACCTGTTCACAGAAGCTGAGGTTGATGACTCGCAAGGGCTTCTTGGAATGGTCATTCTTGTAATATTCCAGCACATCTGGGTCCCCACTCATCCTCCCACTGCGAAGAATGAACCAACGCTTTTTCCATGCCTAGAGCACGTCAGGGGAGAGAAGAGAGAGGAAACAGCACACGTCATTTTTTAAACTTACAAGGGGGACAAGGACTAACAGATTAAGGAGACTTGGGCTCCAGACACAGTTCTAACACTAACAACGAATCCTTAAGCAAGTAACTCCCCTGGTTTATATCAGGGCTTCTTAAACTTTTTCTACTCATGACCCCTTTTTACACAAGCTTGGGTATATAGGTTTATAACAAAGCTTCTTAACCTTTTACTGTTGCCAAATTTTTCATGACCCCCCACATTCAGTTACGTGATCTATATGGGGTTGTAACCCACAGTTTAAGAAGATAGGGTTGACTCAGACTGCGGCCTCCTTGAGGTCTAGGACTGCCTCTTACTTTTCTCTGTATCCGCAGCCCTTAGCATAGTTCCCAGAACATAGTGGGTGCTTCATAAATGCTTGTTGATGGACTGACTATAAGCTCTCAGAGGGCCCTTAGAAACTGTCTAGTCTAAACTCGTTTTATAAGGAGGAGACTAAGGCCCAAAGAAAGGTAATAACTTGCTGATGATAGTGACTAGCTCACAAAGCTACGTAGCAATAGAAGGTAAATGACAACTTGAGGTTTCCTTCATCCCAGAGAATACTCTTGGCCTCTACATCAAATTATGTTTGGAAACCACTAGGCCAAGGATGGGAAACCTTAATACTAGATAGATTTAAAGCTCTCAAAGGTCCAAAGGCATCAAACTCCCAAGTGAGGAACAACTCCTTCATTTTACAGATAAGGAAACTGAGACCTAGAGAGGAAGTAGCTTGTTCGAGGTCACAATGACAGTCAAAAGTAGAGGACCCAGGGGCAGCTAGGTGGCACAGTGGATAAAGCACCGGCCCTGGATTCAGGAGTACCTGAGTTCAAATCCGGCCTCAGACACTTGACATTTACTAGCTGTGTGACCCTAGGCAAGTCACTTAACCCCCATTGCCTACAAAAAAAAACAAAAACCAAAAAACAAAAGTAGAGGACCCAGGGGGCAGCTAGGTGGCGCAGTGGATAAAGCACTGGCCCTAGATTCAGGAGCACTTGAGTTCAAATCCAGCCTCACACACTTGACATATACTGGCTATGTGACCTTGGGCAAGTCACTTAACCCCAATTGCCTCACCAAAAAAAAAAAAAAAAAAAAAAAGTAGAGGACCCAGATCCAGGGTTCCATCCACCCCATATATTGCCTCTCTGTCCAAATTTAGCCCTTGGTTTAATTTCATCTGGCTCAAGCATTCGCCAAGGGCCAAATGGTTTAAAACCAAAGCAAACGTGCTAGAAAAATGATGATAATTTTCTTCTGCTCCCTGTTAAATGGCTGGCTAATGAGCGCCTCGATCATGGAAGTCTCCAAGAAGAGGCTGGATGACCATTTGTTAGGGAGTCTGTGATATGATTCCTCCTCTAATAAGGGTTGGCCTCCATGACCACTAAGGTTCCTTCTGACAGATTTGATCACTTTAAACCATAGAAATGAAGTTGCTTTTTCATGATTTGTGATGTTTTTTCAATAGCATTTTGTTTTCTGCATTTTAAAAGCAGGTAAGTGGAATGCTATATACTCTTCAAACAATCTCTAAGACTAGCCCTGATCCTGTTTTACTTGCTGTGTAACCTTGAGCAAGTGCATTTCCTTCTCAAGGTCTCTCTTTTCTCTATATTTTCTGCTGACTTCCCTGGGTAAGAAGCAAATGAGATGAAGCAGATGAGAACAATACCTTATATTTTGTTTATTTGGTTTTTTGGTGAGGCAGTTGGGGTTAAGTGACTTGCCCAGGGTCATACAGCTAGTGCGTGTCAAGTGTCTGAGGTCAGATTTGAACTCAGGTCCTCCTGAGTCCGAGGTCAGTGCTATATCCACTGCGCCACCTAGCTGCCCCAATACCTTATATTTTACTAGAGCTTTGATATTTATAAAATGTTTTCTACAGGATGACACCAAGAAATCAATTATGCTCATTATCTCATTTGGCAGAAAAAGAAAATGAGGAGGGGAGGGCAAGAATCAGTGAGTAGGAGAGTCTCAAAGTGCAGAAGCGGGAGAGCTTAGGCTTGTGATTTCTGATCGAGTCCCATGACTATTTCACAGATGAAGAAACATGGTTATGAAAAGGTGAAATGATTTCCCAAAGTCACACAGGGAGTCTGTGGCCAAGCTAAATGTTGTTTGTTGTTCAGTTGCTTCAGTTGTGTCCGACTCTCCATGAACCCATTGCAGGTTTTCCTGGCAAAGATATTGGAGTAGTTTGCCATGCCCTTCTCCAGCTCGTTTTACAGAACACTGAGGCAAACAGAGTTAAGTGACTTGACCAGGGTCACACAGCTAATAAATGGCTGAGGCTGGATTTGAACTCAGGTCTTCCTGACTCCAGGAGCAGGTCTCTATCCACTGAATCACCTAGCTATGCTAGGGCTAAATGGGAGGACCACTAAAAGGGCCTTAACCACAAGGAAGGGAAAAAGGAAGAAACTAGGGAGGAGATATAGAGGCCTGAAAGTCTGGAGAGCCAGGGTTTTTTCCTGGTTCTTCTAAAAGTGAGACAGAAAATATGTGTGTGCATATGTGTGTGTGTGTGTGTGTGTGTGTGTGTGTTCAAGTCCCACATTCCCACCTTCCTAGACATGTAGCTGATTATAGGCTAGTCAGACCATCACAGGATGTGGATGGAGCTGGAAGGAGTCATGTAATGCATATAGATGAAGAAAGGAAAGAGGTTAAAGTGGCCCCAGGTAAACAATTGCTAAGAAGCAAACGCAGAACTCAAAGTAAGTACCCTGATCTCTCCACCTTAGCACTCAATCACTCCAAGTTTCAGTTCAGAAGTCACTTCACCCTGTTTGCCTTAGTTTCTTCATCTGTAAAATGAGCTGGAGAAGGAAATGGCAAATCACTCCAGTATCTTTGCCAAGAAAACCCCAAAAGGGGTCGCAAAAAGTCAGATATGACTGAAAATGACTAAACAACAACAACAAATTTCAGTAAACACTTTCATGAGTTTCTGTAGCCCCAAATGGTAGACCCCTAAGAACCAACTCTCTGAGGAATCTCCCTAAACTGACTAGGCTGGGGGATGGACAAACAGGTTCAATCATTTTCTAGCCTGGCAGGACCTGCCACAATTGACACTGCACTAGCATAAATTTTGGGACGGTAGGGTCCCATCCATGTCATGATGGAGCATTAGAGGAAGACTTCAGTGGAAGATTATTATTATCATCAGTCATCAACCATTGTGAGGCAAGGAGGCAGGCCTCCCTCACGGGTGGCAGGCACTTGTCCGATGCCCCCTTCTAGTTGGCAGGATAAATACCCACCCCCACCCCCGCCCCTCCTTAAAGAATTACCTTCCAATTGTTAGCTGGGCACTCGAGAAAAATGTGTTTGCCATAGATAATCTCAAGGCTGGTCAGCCCCAGGCTGTCCTGAGCCAACATGGAGGGCTGATAAATGGCTTATTGTAGATCTGTTGCTGGGCCTTTGCCAAGCCAAGCAGGGCTGTTTTGATTCTGGTTCTAAGGTTCTTGTGTCTCCTTTCTACCACCTCTTCCCCTCTCTCCCTGCCATGCTTTTCTGTACCCGACACGGTACGGGTAAGAATCCAAAAGCTTGCTGACTCTCTTTCTCATTGAAAAATACAGGGTCATGTTTCTACAGATTTAGGTTGGGGATATGTTTTCCTTATAACAACCCTGAGAGGGAGAGAGTGAATGGATTGTTATTCTCTTTTTACAAATGAGGAAACTGAGGAATGGGGAAGTGAGGTGACTTGAGAAAGTTCACACAGTTCATTGAGGTCAGAGTTCGGGGAAACAACTTGAGGTGCCAATTGACAAGAAAGGAAGTTCACCATGGCCTTTTATTGATTGATTGTTTGATTTGGGGGGGGGGGGGGCAATGAGGGTTAGTGACTTGCCCAGGGTCACACAGCTAATAAGTATCAAGTGTCTGAGGCCACATTTGAACTCAGGTCTTCTTGAATCCAGGACCAGTGCTTTAGTCATTGCACCACCTAGCTGCACCTCACCACGGCCTTTTACAATAAAGTTCTGTGAGGAACGGTGAGGGTACACCATAATGGGATCCGTCCATCCATCCATTGAATGAGTATTTATTAAGCATCTACTAGGCACCAGACCCTGCACTAGGTGTTAGTACATACATAGACAAAAATAGAATAATTCCTGCTTTCAAGGAGCTTATCATCTATTGGGAGAGACAATATGTACAAATCAGAGAAGGTTCAGAATAAATATATTCAAAATAAGCACGAGGTATTTAGGGATATAAAGAACCAGCAGTTTGGGAGAGAGGCTCCGGGAAGGCTTTGTGAAGAAGGAAGAAAGGATTATAAAAAGCACAGGTGTGGAAGGACCACATTCTAGATTTTGGTGACCTCCAACACACAAAGGTAAAGGCACAGAAATAGGAAATGGAGCCAGGAAATGCTCCTGTGTGAGGAGCAGAGAAAAGTCCAGTTTGGGGCAGCTAAGTGGCGCAATGGATAGAGCACCAGCCCTGGATTCAGGAGGACCCGAGTTCAAATGCAGCCTCAGACACTTGACACTTACTAGCTGTGTGACCCTAGGCGAGTCACTTAACCCTCATTGCCCCGAAAAAAGAAAGAAAGAAAGAAAGAAAGAAAGAAAGAAAGAAAGAAAGAAAGAAAGAAAGAAAGAAAGAAAGAAAGAAAGAAAGAAAGAAAGAAAGAAAGAAAGAAAGAAAGAAAGAAAGAAAGAAAGAAAGAAAGAAAGAAAGAAAAAAGTACAGTTTGGCTAGACCAATGAGGGTGGGATGAGGAGACTAGAAAGATTGGTTGGGGCCAAGTTGTGAAGGTTTTGGATTTTTTTTAACATCCCCTGGTTTTCCATTATCCCTCCTCCCCCCTCTCTGAGGTAGATGAGAGTTTGACTATATATATATATATATATATATATATATATATATATATATGCAGAGAGAAGGGATCAGATGGGACAGATGTTGTAGGGGCAGAAAGACAATGCAGGGGGGAGTACGAAGGAGGAAAGATTGTATTAGTGCAACAGAGAGATCAGGAAATAGGAGGCCCAAGACCATCAGATGTGGTCACTGGGAACTTGCGATAGAGGAGTTTCAGTTGGGTAATGGATGAGTTAGAAACCAAATTGTAAAGAGTTGAGAAGTAAAGGCAGAAGGGGCAGCTAGGTGCAGTGGATGGAGCACCAGTCCTGGAGTCAGGAGGACCTAAGTTAGAATTCAGCCTCAGACAATTAGGAACTGTGTGACCCTGGGCAAGTCACTTAACTCTGACTGCCTCAAAAAAAAAAGTCAAAGTAGAGGATGTAAATGGCTTTATCAATGATGAACAAAATGATACTCTTTACCTTCATCATCAAAATAAGAAGCAACAAGAGGGCAGCTAGGTGGCGCAGTGGATAGGGCACTGGCCCTGGATTCAGGAGTACCTGAGTTCAAATCTGGCCTCAGACACTTTACACACTTACTAGCTGTGTGACCCTGGGCAAGTCACTTAACCCCAATTGCCTCACCAAAAAACAAAACGAAACAAAATAAGAAGTGACATTGGGTCTGGACCACCTGGATCCAAACCTTTGAGACATACTGACCAGGTCACCCTGGGCATGATACAGGTTCAGAGAAAAACAAAGGAACCAATACTGCGAACTAATGTTAACTTATGTTCATATAGTAGAGCTTTAAGGTTTATGAAGATTATTCCTCACAGTGATTCTGGAAGGAAGAGAATAGAGGTAGTACCATCACCCCTGTTTTACAAGTAAGAAAATTAAGTTCTGAGAGACGACTTTTTCATGGCCATGTGGGATAGAGACCCAGAATGGACCTGGGAATTCACTGATATAAGGAACTCCCTCTACTTAGCCAGGTCAGCTCCTTTTCTGCAATTAATCATCGTAGAAAGATGAAGGGACCCAGATCAGATCACGTAGAGAATGAGCTGCAGAGCTGGTACACAAACCCACACATGGACTGCAAATCTGGCATTCTTCCATTGTACTCTTATGCCTCCATGAGGCCTCCACAGTTGGAGAAAGGCTGACCTACAGGATCATGGCTGGTTAGCCATCTCTTGTTCCCTTGTGCCTGTGTGTTTGGGCACAAGTCTATTAAACAGATCTTTCAAGTGATTTTGTACAACTCTCCCCCGTTCCCTTCCTCCTCCCACTTACTAAACTAGTAACTAAAACTAGCATGGACCTGGAATAATAGGATGGGAGGGATAAATTAGTTCTTCTCTGGGGAGATAAGAGATTCTTATGGTAATTCAAAAGAACTGAAACTGGACAGCACTGAGTCAGACCATCTAGTCTAACCTGGTAATTTTTCACGTGTGTGTATGTGTGTGTGTGTGTGTGTGTGTGTGTGTGTGTGTGTGTGTGTTAGCTCGGACACTGAATCCCAGAGATATAAAGTTTCAGATCAAAGGCCACATGGTAAGGAGCAGAACTGGGAATCCAACCTAGGTCTTCTGACTCAAGATCCAGGGCAAGGATTCATAAAGAACTTTGCTTTCAGGATTTCAGCCTTCTGAGAAAGAGGGAAAAAGCCAACAGAATGACCCAAAAGTCACCGAGTAAGGGCTTTGGACATTTGCCCCATAGTGCCAGCCACAGGAAACCCTGGCTGAGAAGATGGGTGTGGGTCCTGGCACCAGGGGGGAAAGGACTGCCACTACAAGGGAAAACAAACCCCACTAAAACCAAAATGTTTACAAGTGCTGTACAGAATCTAGAACTACGAGTCAATCAAGACACATTTCTTAAAGTACCTACTATGTCCCAGGCACCATGCCAGGTGCAAGGAATACAAAGGAAAAAATGAAGGGGATCTTGGTAAGCAACTGATTCAAATCCTTCATTTTACTGATAAGGAAACTAAATCCTAACAGAAGGAAAAGGATTCGACCACATATTCAGATCATAGAATTAAATATTTTATATATATATATATATATATATAGGGGGTGGGGTGAGGCAATTGGGGTTAAGTGACTTGCCCAGGGTGACACAGCTAGTAAGTGTCAAGTGTCTGAGGTCAGGTCCTCCTGACTCCAGGGTGGTGCTCTATCCACTTCGACACCTACCTGCCCCAACGTATATATTTTTAAAATGTGGTCAGTGTGGAAGTTTGGTGTACATGACTACGCACATGTCACCAATGGTTTGGTTTTTCTTTTTCCTTTTCAATGGTGGGAGTTAGGAAAGAAGGGGAGATGGGGGGAAAGAAAGAAAAGAAATTTGTTAATCAAGAAATAATTAAGAATAAAATAAAATCAGTGTCAATAAAAAGCATAAACAAAGAAACAAGTAAATAAAATGAAGGGGTTGGACTAGATGAGCCATTGTTGCTCTAGAATCCAGAACTTTTATTAAATTGTCCCAAAGTAGAAAAGGCTGGGGGCAGCTAGGCAGCGCAGTGGATAAAGCACTGGCCCTGGATTCAAGAGTACCTGAGTTCAAATCTGGTCTCAGACACCTGACAGTTACTAGCTGTGTCACCCTGGGCAAGTCACTTAACCCCCATTGCCCTGCAAAACAACAACAACAACAACAAAGTAGAAAAGGCTGCTGTGGAAGGGAAGGGGTGACCTAACACTAGAGGTCTTTAAATGGAGGCTGGATGCCCAATGGTCAGGTTACTTATAGAGTGTAATCTCATTCAGGTGTGGGCTAGTTTAACAGGCTTCTGTAATCCCTTCCAACTTCTTGTTTCTGTTCTGGATTTGAATCTCAACTCAGTTACTTAATTAGGCAGGTGATTTTCCACAAGTCAGTTTATTTCACTAACCCTCAGTTTCCTCTTCTACACAATGTGGGGCCCTTCCAATTCTAAATCCCACGCGTCTATGATTTTAGAACACAATATTAGAGCCAGAAGGAACTTTAGAGATGGACGGATGGATGTAAGCCCATCGTTTTATCGAGGAAATCGAGCTTGTGAGAAGGGACGTGTCCAAGGTCGTGCACCAAATAAGCTTCAGAGTTGGGAATCAAAGGCAGACATCAGATGGGTTCCTATGGAGCTGGTTCTTTTCAGTGCACCAAACTGAATCTGGCCTCGTCGTGGCCTCACACACAGAGGGGTTGTGTACGGAATAAGAAATAACAGATGTGAAAAGGCTGGCAAAGAGAAATCAGGGGAGGGAGGTAGAAATAATGCGCTATGCTGTCACCTTAGCCTAGGCCTCCTCCCTGCTCTGTGCTAATTCACTGCCCAATGAGCTGTGCACTGGCCAGTGAGGAGAGGGCAGAGCATAATGTGCCAGCTGGGAAGGGAGGAGAAGAGAGGGGAAGGAAAGGGAGGAAGGCTGAGGCAGAAGGTGGGAGCATTCCAGGCAAGCCGAGGGGGCCTAGCCGCAATGAGCGTCTACCACCGCCCCACCGCTCCTAATGCTGGGATTTTCCACCACTGTTGAGAGACATAACACAGAAGGCCCAGTAATGCTTGTTAAGCAAGGAGAGATAATTAGCCAACTCAGACATGGTGCTTCTGTTTAGCTTTTCTATTCTGAAAGTGAATTGTTTATGTAAGGGCTTCTGCCTTGATTAGAGGCCTTAGTACATAAAAACCAGCTTGCCCTCCAAATATGAAAGACCCAGACCTGACAGACATTAATTCAGGTGATAACTCCTGTCAACAAGCATTTATCAAGCACCGTGCCAGGCACTATGCTAAGTGCCAGGAATACGAAGAGAGGCAAAAACAAAACAAACACAAAAAAGACCAATCCCTGACCTCAAGGTGGTCACAGTCTAATAGGGGAGGCAACAAAACAAACAAAACAACTCCCCCCCCCCCAAAAAAAAACCTCTAGGTGTAAGCAAGATGTATACAGGATAAATTGGCAATAACCTCAGAGGGAAGGAAGACTAGGAAGGGCTTCTTGTAGAAGGTGAAATTTTAGCTGGGATTTGATGGAAACTAATCAGTAGAGATAAGGAGAGAGGTGATTCCCAGCATGAGGGACAGCCATTGAAACTGCACAATAAGAAGAGTGTCACTGGGTCAGTAGGGTACGAGGAAGGGAGGAAGGAGTGAGAAGATTGGAAAAGCAGGAAGCAGCTGGGCTACAAAGGGCTTTAAAAGTGAAGCTGATGATTTTATATTTATGATGAGAATCATAAATTTATACAGTGAGGGAGCTATAAGCAAAACAACCTTATAAAACAGAGACCACAGAATAGTAAAGCTATATTGAACGTCTGAGCTGGGAGAAAGATTCCAACCTTCTTATTTTATAGATGAGAAAACCAAGAGCAGCGATTGCCCAGTGTGAGTTAATGCAGTCCTAGCCCCTGACTCCATTCAGACCTTTGCCCCCTCTGGCACACCGAATGCTGTCCTCAGGAGACAGAACCAAAGCTGTCCTTCTTCCTCTGACATCCCCTCAGGCCCCCAATGACAAAAGCCTTAAGATGTCATTTAAAGCTAAGGGAGGATGAATTCAGTGAACAGCAAAGTTGTCAACAAAATGTGGAAAGAGCTTATGACAGTTCAATAGACTTTGTACTACTACTAGTGATAATTGCCAACATTTCTACAATGCTTTGGGAATGGTAAAGCATCTTACAGATATTCCTTCATGGGATCCTCACAGCAAGTCTTGGGAAGTAGGTGTTATTGTGATCCCCATTTTTATAGATGAAGAAACTGAGGCAAACAGAGGTTTCATGATTTGCCCAGAAGTCACATGACTGGCAAGCACCTGAGGCAAGATTTGAATCCACAGACAAACAATGGAAAGGACCTTAGAACAATGTTACAGTTGGAGGTAAGGGATTCTCTATAACATTTAGTTCAAGTGTGTGGAATTTTCTGGGTACCTTGAATGCCTATTCTACATACTTGTTCATACAAGTGTGAGATATCCCGGCCGATAACAAAGAGAACATAAAATGGTGGGGTGTCTGCTGGAGTGTAGCATGAGAAAGACCCAGAGACTGATCTTTAATGAAAAAAGGTCTGATCTCACCGAACTCCTTCATTTTACATGGTTTCCAGGTCTGCCCACTCCCAAGCCAATGTTTTGTTTCTTGATCATCCATACAAGACATGAAGCACACAATACATGTTTGGAAAGGGCTTCTTTTGTCTGGGTGGCTGATGTCCAACAAAGGGCTTGGCTATGGAGCTGAGAAGCTGTATATGATTATTCCAACCCAGTGACTTCCCCTTTTCTGAACCCCAAAATCTGTGCCACAAAATATCCCCCATCATTCTAATGAGTCTTGGCTTGTATCTAGTCTTTCCCCAAGTGCCCCCAAAGGCAGTAACTAGGACAAATAGATCACTGATTACTTCAATATGTGGAAGAAGTTGCTGCTACCCTACTGGAATGGCAGGAGCATGGGTGGTTTGAAAGCCAAGGCTAGGTGGCCACTTGGGGGGGGGGGGGCTTGTTTTGTTTGTTTGTTTTGTTTTTGTAGGGCAATGAGGGTTAAGTGACTTGTCCAGGATCACACAGCTAGTAAGCGTCAAGTGTCTGAGGCTGGATTTGAACTCAGGTCCTCCTGAATCCAGGGTTGGTGCTTTATCCACTGCACCACCTAGCTGCCCCCTAGGTGGCCACTTGGTGATGCTGTAGAGAGGGAACTTCTGTAGAAATATGGACCAGGACCAGATAACCTTGGAGATCCCTTCCAACTCAAGGAGTCTCCAATGTACTAATAAGACTGTAATTCCCTGGAATGTATAAGATAAAGTTTGTTTGTTTGTTTGTTTGGGTGGAGGTGTTTTGTTTTTTTTCTCCACTCTATTTCATGTGCAGAGAAAGCTCAGAATCAGCAGGGACCAGGCGCAGCTAGATGGCGCAGTGGATGGAGCACCGGCCCTGGAGTCAGGAGCACCTGAGTTCAAATCCGGCCTCAGACACTTAGCACTTACTAGCTGTGTGACTCTGGGCAAGTCACTTAACCCCACTTGCCTCACTAAAAAAAAAGAATCATCAGGGACCTCTTTAAGAAGATTTATAATTCTGTGTGGGGCAGCTTGGTGGTTCAGGTGACAGAGTGCCAGACTTAGAGTCAAGAAGACTCATTTTCCTGAGGTCAAATCTGGCCTCAGACACTTAATAGCTGTATGACCTTGGGCAAGTTACTTAATCCTGCCTGCCTCAGTTTCCTCATCTGTAAAATGAGCTGGAGAGGGAAATGGCAAATGACTCTAGTGTCTTTACTAAGACTGGGGACCATGAATTGGTGTCATGAAGAGTCAGACATGACTGAAACAACTCAGCTACAGTAGTCAGACATGACTGAACATCAACATTATAGTTTTGTTTCATAAACGAGAGAATCCACCCCCATGCCAAGATAGCTCAGATATCAAAAAATAGGGCTGCTGTTAGGAGGTGGCAGTTTCCTCCTCACTGAAGTTCTTCAACCAAAAGATGATCATCAAAAAGGTTAGAGGACATTTTTGCTCTGGTCTGAAGCCCCTTAAGAGATTCTCCGATTCTGCCCTGATCTCTCCCCTCCAATACTCCCAATCATCTACTGTGTATCTCTACCTGAATGTACTCCTAGCATGTCTACGTATGGGTCAATAAATATTTATTCCGCTCCTGCTATGTGCTGAGTGCTGAAGATACAAAGAACATAAAAGACAATCCCTGTTCTCAAGGAACTCACTACAATCTGATGCGGTAGAAAATATGTTCAAAACTGATTTTGTGATCTTCCTCTTTAAACCTCCCTTTTCTATATGCCTCCCTCCTCTTTGGGGTGGGACAAGGGATGGAATGAGACACATGTTAGATGCGGTCAACGTGCTGGTTTGTTCGGCTGAATTATATTTATTTGTTCCAAGTGTAACATCTGTTTTAGGAGCCTCTCCTGCGGAGGCTACAGTTACTGTTAATTGTCTTTAAGAGCAAATAAGACATTGTGGAAATGACGGCAAGGGTTCTTTGGTGTGAGGCAATGATGGCAACAGTTCTTTGGCAGAAGCTGGGGGACAGAGAGTCTTTGGGAAGTGACAGCAATGATAAAAGAGCGTAAAGTATGTGTGTATGCATATACAAATATACATATCTACACACACAAACACATATACATAGCATTGGACTTGAAGTCAATAGATTTCAGGCCAAATCATGGTTCACATGCTTTCTAGCTGTGTGACCATTAGCAAGACACTTAGTCAATTTCCCTGAGCTTTGAAATAAAGTTAATATTTGCACTACCTTCTCGTGGTTATTCAACTTTCTATACAAAGGTGAGTTCTGATTGCTGTTGTTGACGATGAGGAAGCCTTTTCTGACCTTCTCAACTGCAACAGATCCCATTCTTCTTCAAGTTTTTCTATGGCAATTAATCTAAATCTCTTTTCTGCATCTAGTATTTTCCCAGGTACCATGCTTAGTTCTGCATATATAGTATCTTCCTTATTAGGCAGCAACCTCCTTGCAGGCCCACCATTTTAACCTGCCAAAATCTTTTTGGATGCCATCTTCCAATGTGTTGGCTATGTGATGGTATAGCTCTATGTCATTTGAAAATGCAATGTGCATGCCATCTACATGTTTAGTCAAGCACAATCATACTTAGGTACTCCCTACCTCCCAGGACTATTGTGAGGCATTATTACTGTTAAGTTGTTTCAGTGAAGTCCCCATTCATGACCCCATTTGGAGTTTTCTTAGCAAATAGATTGGAATGGTTTGCAATTTCCTTCTCCAGTTCATTTTACAGATGAGGAAACTGAGGTAAACAGAGTTAAGTGACTTGCCCAGGGTCACACAGCTAGTAAATATCTGAGGCTGGATTTGAATTCATATCTTCATGATTCCAGGTCCCATGCTCTAACCACTATACCACTTAGCTGCCCATAAGAGGCATTACATAAATAATGATAGCTAACAGGTTTTTTTAGAATCCATACAAACGGGCATGTGTATATATGCACACATGTATATATGTATATGTACACACGTGTGTGCACATACATGCATGTGTGTGACTTTCGTGTTTCCAAATATCTTCATAAATATTACCACAGTTATTACAATATTGCATAATATCACAACTCACATTTTTACAGCATGTAATGGTTTACAAAAGGTTTTCTCCACAGCAAGGTAGGGAGGGCTGGAGTTACTTCTGTACTTTACCTAGCTAGGTGGTACAGTGGATTGAGCCCCCACACCTGGAGTCAGAAAGACCTAAGTTAAAACCCAGCTGTGTCACACTGGGCAAATCATGTAACTCCTGGCTGCCTCTGTTTCAGTAATGGCACCTCCCTGCCCAGGGAGGATCAAGTGAGAGAATACTTGTAAAGCACTCAGCCCAGTGCCTGGTATATAGTAGATGCTTACTAAATGCTTGTTCCCTTCCTGAGGCCCCATTTGAGTTTGCCCACAGTCCCATGATTAGTGACAGCACTGCTGTTCGAAGCCACGGTTTTCTGACTTCAAGTCCAGAGTTCTTTCCATTACACTGAGGGGCCTCATTAGCTCTGGACAGCTGATCGGTGGAAAAGATAGATTTCCCTTCTTTTTCTCTAACATGACCTTGCTAATAAGACACTCTGGGGAATTCTCAACAATGCTGTCTTGGGCCCAAATAGTTTCCAGTCCTTTTCTAATCACCCTTTTTATTGGTATAACAAAAAGCAATGAGGATTATAACGCCCATACATAAGTTATTTAAATACATTCTGCACAGAGCCTGGCCCTCTGACTGGGCTTAACTGATCCAGTATTTCAAGCACATTTCAAGCATATTCAGCGCTCCCAGGAAACTCACTATCTCCCCTCCCTACTTGGAATGTAGTTATCCCTTATCCAATGCAATGGTAGCCACCGCTGTGTTCTTATCAGACACACTGTGATTTATTTATTTATTTGATTTTTGAAGGGTGACTTTTCCCAGCCCCAACCAGCACTTCACATATCAGGGCATAATAAAGCTTGCAGCTAAAGGCCTTGATATTTTCTCTGCAGCAACCTCTGAGGAAAGGTGCAGCAGGATCGTGGATTAGGAGCAGGTAGAACCTTTTGAGACCATCTCTAAGCCAGCAAGTCCCCTCTTTTACAGTGGGGTGGGGCCCATAGAGAGGGACATCTCTTGCCCTAGGAGTAAATGGTGGTACAAGGACTCCAAGCAGGGTCCTGTAAGCTGTCTGACAAAGGACATAAGCATGTCTGTGAACAACAGGGCACCATGGATACTGTCCTGAGTATGAATTGATTGGATAATAAATAAACTGAACTAAAGGAGAGAAGATGGGGCAGGAAGCAATTCCAGATTAACCCTGCAGTTGCCAGGGTTGGGTTTTTAAGTTCTGGTGAATTAATTAAAAGCAGCCTCTACTACCATGAAGGACCTGGCCCAGAGAGGTTTCTTCTTCTCACACTGACACTCCATGCTCTGAGTTCTAACATGTTCTGTTCTGAGGTTCCTATGAAGTGCTAACACTCTGTGCTGTGTGTGTGTGTGTGTGTGTGTGTGTGTGTGTGTGTGTGTGTGTTTTTTAAGAGGTAATTGGGGTTAAGTGACTTGCCCAGGATCACACAGCCAGTAAGTGTTAAGTGTCTGAGGCCGGATTTGAACTCAGGTACTCCTGACTCCAGGGCCGGTGCTCTATCCACTGTGCCACTTAATATTCCCTCCATAAACTCTAACGGTTTATGATTAGGAATGACTGAAGTTCAGAGGAGACAGAAGGGCAAGATCAGGGAGGAGCCAGAACTAACTAAAGGGGGAATAAGAGGGCGACTTAGAAGAATAAGAGATCGCTGGAAGGAGCAATATGTTTTTGTTTGTTTTGGTTTTGGGTTTTTTTTGCAGGGCAATGGGGGTTAAGTGACTTGCCCAGGGTCACACAGCTAGTAAGTGTCAAGTGTCTGAGGCCGGATTTGAACTCAGGTCCTCCTGAATCCAGGGCCAGTGCGTAATCCACTGTGCCACCTAGCCGACCCCTGGAAGGAGCAATATGACAAAAGGCAATGCCTGCCTGCCTTACCTCCGGCAGTTAAGCACCTGATTCTACAAGGATGCAGGGGAGGTGGTTGTAGCTTCCAGATCCCTAAACCCAAAGCACCTGAGGAGAGCAGACTGTGGTTCAGAGCCTTTAAGATGCTCGACAAAGCCTTAGCAAAGACAGCTTCCCATTTCTCGGGCTGATCATTCACCAGTTTATCATTCTGTGGAAGTTCTGGAAGTCTTTTGTACGATCAATCAAGATGTGCAGGGGATGCGAGGAATAGAGGGAGAGAATGGGCAAAGGTATGTCACATACTAGAAATGGCAAGTAAGTTAGCTTAGCCACAGTACAGAGTGAGGGAGGGGGAATGATATGTTATAAGCCTGAAAAAACAGCTTGGAATCAGACTGTGAAGGCCTTTAAATGCCATAGAGAGGAACTGGTATTTTATCTTGGAGGCAATGGGAAGCCACAACAGCTTTTTGAACAGCTGGAGTCACATGGTCAGACTTCTGCTTTAGGAATATCAATTTGGCAACTCTGTGGAGGATGATCAGCAGGGGAAAAAAGCTGGATGCAAGGAAACCAATTGCAAGGCTGTTCCAAAAGCTCAGGTAGGGAGCAGCTAGGTGGCTAAGTAGATAAAGCACTGGCCCTGGATTCAGGAGGACCTGAGTTCAAATCCAACCTCAGACACTTGACAACTAGCTGTGTGACCCTGGGTAAGTCACTTAACCCTTATTGCCCCACAAACAAACAAAAACTCAGGCAAACAAGAAGTGATAAGTTGTAGGGTGCACTTCCCCAAGGAGATTCATTGCACGTTGCACCAGTGACTGTCAACATATATATGATACAGACATGATACCTTCCTCCTTGGTACACACTTCATACCTGTCCTGAGGTCCGAGTGTTTTGGGAGGCAGGAATAGTGGAGAACACACCCCAAAATAAAATATTACCCTATATCTAGGTAACCATAGCTTTCTAGGCCAAGTCCTCCTGACTCAGTAAAGCAGGCTGGAATGGAGCCAAGTTCATTGTGTTGGGATTCAGGAGAACCCAGGTCTAGTCACCACTTTGGTATGTGACCTCCACCTCGGCATGCCTCAGTAAAATGAGGGGGTTGGATTAGATTAGACTGGTCTCCAAAATCCTAGCAATCTATGAAGCTAGACTATAAGAACACTGGCTCTTTGGTGACCTTGGAGCTGACAGAGGAAAGTACTAGTTCTGTTCTTCAATATGGCTACATTTTACAGAGATTAAGCTATCTAGTTTAGATTACAAATTCCTAAGAGGTAAGGACTGTATGAGCATGAGGACCCAGCCATATATCTCTGGCTGTTTTCCCAGCTGTAATGCTGCAAGACTGGCCCAGATGGTCTCAGAGGCTCTCTAGCTCTACTGTTTTTTAAGAGCTGCTACCTATCCCCACCCCATCTCTATTTATACCATAAACAATAAACTGGCCACCTAGGTACTTAGGTTCTCCTTAATCCACCAGGATCACTCTGGGCAGGTGAGTTTTCCTCTCTGGATTTCAGTTTCTTTCTCTGTCAAACGAGGGGCTAAGATTAAATGGTTGTCTCAAATCAAATTTCTTTTTTTCTTTTTCTTTTTTTTTTTGGGGGGGGCAGCAATGAGGGTTAAGTGACTAGCCCAGGGTGACACAGCTAGTAAGTGTCAGGTGTCTGAGTCTGGATTTGAACTCAGGTCCTCCTGAATCCTGGGTCAGTGCTTTATCCACTGTACCACCTAGCTGCCCCCTCAAATCAAATTTCTATGATTCTGTGATATATATTTTTTAAGGCAATGGGGTTTAAGTGACTTGCCCAGGGTCACACAGCTAGTAAGTGTCAAGTGTCTGAGGCCGGATTTGAACTCAGGTCCTTCTGAATCCAGGGCCGGTGCTTTAACCACTGCGCCATCTAGCTGCCCCTGATTCTGTGATTTAAGAAAAACTTTGTACCCATTAAATAAATGGTGGCACACAAATGTAATGAAGAAATGGTAAATATGAAAACTACAGAGGAGCAATCATGATTGCAGAGAACTGATGATGAAGTATGTCACCCACCTCCTGAGAGAGACGGGCGAGAGTCTAGATGCTGGATAGACCATTTTTGGGCCTTCCTGGTCACTGTGGGAAGGTGTTTTGTATGACTATGCAGATTAGTTATGAGGGTTTTCTTTTTCATTTTTTTCTTTTAAGTTGGGGTATTGGGAGGAAGAGAAAATAAATGCTTATTATTTGAAAAAAAATAAAAAAATTCTAAAAGAGAATCAAGAAAAGCATGGGAACTTACATGAACTGATGCAAAGTAAAGTAAGCAAAGCCACAAAAACACACCCTACTTACAAGAGAAAGAGCAAAACCAAAAGCCAGCAAAGAAAAAAAGGAAACTGAATACTATGTAATAATAATAATGCTTAAGCTCAGACCCATAAAAGAGGGTAAAAAATGCACTTTCTCTTCTTTTTTATGGAGGTTCATAAGAGCATCAATTTAAAGCTGGAAGGGACCTTAGAGGTCATGAATCCAACCAGTTCCTTTTATAAATCAAATAAGGTAATATATACACATATATGTATGTATATCTCACTCTGTAAACCTTAAAGCACTCTATAAATTTTAGCTGTTTTTACAGATTAGGAAACTGAGACCCAGTGTCACAAAAGCAATGTGGCAGATGGAATTTGATCTCAAGTCTATTGAGGTTCTTTGCATTTATACCCCATGGCCTCAAGGATGGAAGATTACGAGTACAAAACATTGGACATACTATAGTTGATGAATTGACTGGTCTCCCTGAATTGCTTCCCTTCCCCCTTTAATAAAAGGGAATTTAATAATTCTTTTTATTTTTTATTTTATTTTAATTTTTTTTGGTGAGGCAATTGGGGTTAAGTGACTTGCCCAGAGTCACACAGCTTTAAGTGTCTGAGGCCGGATTTGAACTCACGTCCTCCTGAATCCAGGGCCAGTACTTTATCCACTGCGCCACCTAGCTGCCCCTTTTTAAAATTTTTTTTGGTGCTTTTTATTTTTTTTTAATAAGGAAAGAGGAGAGGAGGAGGAGGATATATTTGAAAGTGTAGGTGACATAAAAATAATTTTTGTTAATGTCCTAGTGAGAATAACAAAGTCTTCTGATAGCTGGTTGTGTGTATGATTCAGTATGGTTCGTCATGAAGGTGAGTGAAAGAGTTCAGTAGTACTCTTTACAAAGCAATATGGGCTATTGTTGTATGAAAAGCTTTCCTACTCTACTGGCCAGTCACAAAGAATTTCACAAAGAGTAGGATCAGAGACCTGTTCTGCCACCTAAGTTTCCCCATCTGTAAAATGGGGATAATTACCTTACTGGGTTTTTCTAAGGAAAATACTTAAAGAGCTAGGGATGTATGAGCTATTGTGGAAAAACTGGGATGAAAAGATTGCTGGGCGGGGGGGGGGGGGGGGGGGGGGGGGTGCCGCGCGCAGCGGGCAGCTAGGTGATGAAGTAGATAAAACACTGGCCCTGGATTCAGGAAAACCTGAGTTCAAATCCTGCCTTAAACAATTGACACTTACTAGCTGTGTGACCCTGAGCAAGTCACTTAACCCTCATTGCCCTGCGCCAAAAAAAAAAAAAAAAAAAGATCACTGGGGTTAGAGTCTGAGGACCAAGGTACAAATCTTCTGTGACTTACTCCCTGTAGGACCTTAGGCTGCCTAATTCCCTTGATGAATAACCCTGCTTTCCCATTTGAAAGAAATAAAAAAATAATAAAAAAGCAAAATTTGGCCTAAAAGACCTGCAAGGTTCCTTTCCAATTCTAAATGTGGATCTAAGATCCTTGTCCTTGGCTTCTCTTCTACCATCCCCTTCTTGGCCCTTCCTAGTCCAAAAAAAAGGAAGGATGAAGGTAAGGGAGGAGGGGAGAGAGGAAGGTCGGAGGCAGGAAATGGTCCTAATTGCATTAAGTGAATCACCTCAGATGAATTCCCTCTGACCAAGCTGACCCCTCTGTAGAGGGTTCTGCAGACCCCAATGGCTCCCAAGAGCCATTAGCTGAATTACCTACCCACCCATGACAAAAAAAAAAAAAAAAAGACAAATGAGTTCATGCTTGCCCGGTGGATGCTGGAGGGGTATGGGTCAATATCACAGATGGAATTCCATGGGAGGAGCCTACTGGCCCTTTCCTAGGTGGCTGCCCTGTTAGATAGAAGCACTTAGCAGGGAGGGCCTGGGTACAGTGAGGATGGGTGCTTGTATTAAGGAGCAATTATCAGAAAAGCCATCTCCATGAGGCTCAGAGGGTAGGTAAGTGGTTTTTTCCTGAAGAGAGCAAAAGACTTTCTGTCATCAGATACCTCTTTTCATATATTCTTGCCCAACACTTTGATGTCATTCGTTCACCCATTCAACAGGCATTTAATAAGCCTTTCTTTGTGGGATGTAATTCTCAGTCGATGGGGGTGCTTGGGCAGAGCACCCTACCCACCTGTCTGAAATTCTACAGAGGTGATTTGTGGTTTTTGGAGGGATTGAAAGCAGTAACGTTCAAAGACCTTGAACTTTCAACTGTAAGGAGAAGGCAGTGGGGTTAAGTGAAAAGAACACTGAATTGGAGGCAGGAGAGGGCTAACCTCTGTTTGATTCCAATTATTCATATGACTATGGGCAAGTCACCCTGCCTCAGTTTCCTCACCTGTAAAATGATGATACCTTACAGGGTTGTTGTGAGGATCAAATGAGATAAGATTTGCAAAGGACTTATCACAGTGTCTATCTCATAGCAGGCTCTATAGAGATGCTTATTCCCTTCCTCAGAGAGGTAAAAAGTACCATAGGCAAGATGTGAGCCTAGGCAACCTGATTGGAATTCCAATGCCCAATTTATGACTGATGCGCCTGTGATATGTTATACAGTCCCAGCCTCTTGAGGAAATAAAAAGATGAGTAAACACAATCTCTATCCTTAAGGAGCTTTGGGGCTAGTATCAAAGTCTTCTCATCTCCCCAGAAGACTTTCTCCCCCAGGCAATAGAAACCTCTTCACCCTAGAAGCTCCCTCTACCCCTCAGCTACTTTTCACATTGGAAACTGTAACCCTGTACCCCTTGTGGCCTCCCCTTTTGACTGACTGTTTCCTCCAGGAAACTTGGGCCAAAGATGTCTGCACCTCCTTCCAGGCTGAGCTAATGATTCACCTCTACAGGATTTTCTCTGCCCAGGTCCCTTCTTCCCCTCCCACCCATGTCACTTTCCCTTGGATGTGTGGTCTTCTTCCACAGGAAGGTAAGCTCCTTGAAGACAGGGACTGTCTTGCTTCCTGCTTGCATTTCTATTCTCAGCTCTTTAACGCACAGCCTTAATGACAAGCTGTTAGACCTAGAAAAGCCATGAGAGATCCTTCAGTTTAATGGTCCCCCTCTCCACCCATCGTCAAGACGAGGAACTAATCATCTTAGAATCACATAAGGCAGAGGCGCCTAAAACGAGGGTAGCAATTGCTTCCATGACTTGAGTTTTGGTTTTTGTAATAGTACCTCTGATGGACTGAGAACTGTCCCTCTTACTCCTACCCCCACCACAAAGCTCAAAAGAACGGGATGGCTCTTACACAGTAGGGATGAAATGGATGGAGCTTGTCCACACTGGCTGCAGTACAGGTGAAAAACTCCAGGGAGTCCAAGCAATAGCATGTAAGGGCCCAGGCCCTCCCCGCATGCTGCTCCTGCTTTTCACAACCAAACTACAAAAAGGTTGTCTGTCTCCACTCGTTGCCTCCACGTTTTTTCTCTCTCTCACTGCCACTCATTTCTCTATCCCTTCTATCATGGAAACTGCTTATTCCATGATGACCAGTGATTCATTCTTTTATTGCTCAGCACAAGAGCCTCCTCACACCTCAACCCACAATGCTCATCTTTCTTGACCTCTCCCCAGTCTACTTATCCAGTCCCCATCATTTTGGTCACTTACAGCCTTCTGGGTCACTCTCCCTGTATGTCTCCTAAGTATCTCAAACTCAGTATATTCGAAACAGAATTTATCATCACTCTTCCCAAAGCTCCCTCCCTCTTCATAATAGCCTAATTTCTTTCCAGGTCTCCCCCATTCTTAGAATCACTCAGGTTCACAACCTCAGTCATCTTGAGCTCTTCACTCTCAAACTGACCCACCTTCCACAACATCTGTGGCATCTGCCCCCTTCTATCCACATGCACCCCAACTACCCTAATTCAGGCCCTCATCACCTTTCACCTGCATCAGTGCAAGAGAAGCTCCTAAATGGTTTCCCAGCATGCAGCCTCTCCCATCTCTAACCTCTTCTTCACAGATGTCAAATTGATATTCCTAAAGCCTGCTCAAATAGCTTTGGTGGCTCTCTCTTGCCTCTAGGATAAAATACAAATTGTTTGGCATTGAAAAGCTCTCCGGGATCTGGTCCCAATGTATCCTACTAGGCTAAGTACACATTATTGGCAATGAGGTGATTCAGTTTGGACCTGGAGTCAGAAAGACTTGAGTTCAAATCCAGTCTCAGAAACTACTAACAGAGTTACTCTGGGAAAGTCATTTAACTTGTTTGTCTCAGGTTCCTCATCTGTAAAATTGAGATAATAATAGCACTTACCTCGGTGGGTTATTGTGAGGATCAAATGAGATAATAATAGTACTTAGCATGCTGCCTGGCACATAGTATTCACTATATTCACTATAAAATGGGTGTAACAAAAACACCTTTCTCACAGTGTTGCTGGGTGACTCAAATAAGATAAAATTTGTGAAGCATCCAAGGCCTTGCACAAAGTGTTTAATAAATGCATTTATATTCCTTCCTCCTTCCTCCCTCATGTCCTTCCTTCCTCTGCTTCCTTCCTCCCCTCTTCTCTCTCCCTCCCCTCTTCTCTCTCCCTCCCTTTCTTTCTTCCTTCCTTTCTCCTTTCCTCCCTCCCTTCCTTTCTTTGTCCTCATACCTTATGTCCCAAATCTAACTGAATTTCCCATCTCCATGCCTTTGCACAGTATTTCTCCAATGCCTGAAATGTTCTCCCTCTCCCTGGAACCACCAATTCCATTCAAGGCTCAGCTAAATTGCCATTTCCTATACAAGGCCTATTGGGATTCCCACCCACCCACCCGATCCCTGCAGCTGGAAATGCTTTCTCCCTAAAATTAATTTGTGTCTATTTCTCATTTCCTTATCTGTATAAATGCTGTTCCTCTCCAGTGGAAAATAAGGCAAGGATTATTTTGTGGTTGTCTTTACATCTCCTGCACCTAGCACATACAGAAAGTACCCAATGCCTCCTTACTAAATTTAACCTAACATCTTGGCATAGGGTACAGAAGATGTGGACAGAGAAGAGATAAGCCTGGCCAAAGTAGATGGGGGAGGGCTGGAACGTGGACCCAGGCTGGCTGGGTATTGGTATCTGGTGCCCTGGAAACAGTTGGGAGGCTGTGATCAAACACTGGAGGAAAACTTGCCCTTCTGGGCTGGCTCACCCTAACTGGGCTATCACCATGGCACCCAAACCCTTGGTACACACCTTCAAGGACATTCATTCTGGCCCTTTGTATAGTGGGTATAGTGGAAGAGGCACTCAGGAGGCCTTCATGGCTTTGTGAAGGTTTAGAAAAAGTGCTGCAGGAAGGAGGCTGGGAGAACTCCCCAGATGGGAAGAGGGGAAATCCCCACGTCTGTGGTCCCCAGAAGTTGAAATCCTCCACCCCCAACCCCTTCTCCCACCCCCACCCCCACCCCCAGTTTTACTTCTTCCACATCAGAAACAGAACACACTTTAAAGGAGAGGGGGCTCTCCTCCTGCTCCCTCTTGTCCCCATACCATCCCCTCTCACACATAACCTGTCAGCCTGTTGACATCCCTTACAACGCTACCAGTCTAGTGAGCCTCTGCAGCTGAAGGAGGCCGAGAAAGTGTGTCCCACTCTGAGCCCACGGGCATCCTCCACTCCACTCAGACCAGATTGGAAGAGTCCTTCTCGCTTTCCCCTCAATAATTGGCATACAGCAAACACTTAAAAAACACTCGTGGGCTGACACAGAACTCTCCTTAGCGACCCACCTCTGATGTTCACTTGAGTGACCCAGCTGTGGGTAAGCTAGGGTGGGAGGGGAGGCCGCCCCGCAATCCAGTACTAGGTATTTTCTATCTCCAGGATGACAGAGCAGAAGTAACCCTGAACTCAGAATCAGAAAACTGGACTCAGACACCTGAGGGCATATGCAGAGGCATCACAGAGTAGAGAACAGAGGCCTGGACAAGGAGTCGAAAGACCTGGGTTCAAATCTCACCTCAAACACTTCAAATCTATGAACTCCCCAAGAGGAAGGTGAAAACCAATGCTATTGAGGGATTAGGACTTTTCAGAATGTCTGGTGTTGAAGAGTGAACTCAAGAAGGGTAGGCTGGCTTTCTGATTCGGCTGACAGAAAGCACCATCTTCCACAGCTGCCAGGGAGCTTTTTGAACAGTGGTATACATCCAAGTCATGGTTTAACAGTGTTCATAGAGGGGATGGTTCTTGGACACCATCTAGTCCAACCCCTTCATTTTTGTGATGAATCTGAGGGGAAGTGACTTACCCATGGTCAAACAGCTATGAACCAACTTTGCTTAGCCGACTACATGAATGCAACAGCTTCTGAAGGTGGAGCAGAAAGTCATTTCTGGGGACAGGTTGTCTGGTTAGCTTTTGCTTCCACCCTTGAATTGAACTCTTACAAAGTTTCAAAGGCAGGTACCTCCCCTTCTTCCTAGCTTTTGTGGGACTAGGGCTCCATTTCCATATAGGTATAATCAGGATTTAATTAGCTAGAAGCCGACTGAACAGGCATTTTAGCAAGTGCCCATTATGAACTAGGTACTGGAGAAATTTTTTAAAAAGAAAAAAGAAAAAAACCAGTTCCTGGCCACAAAGAGCTTACATTTTACTATAGACAGATAAGTAAGTATATAATCATCTGAGCAAGGAGGGAGCAAACACAACTAGGGGTGTCAGGGAAGGCAGCACCTCTCTCTGCCTTGAAGGAGGAAGCTCAGGATTGGAAGAGTCTGAGGTGGAGTGGAGACAAATTCAGGGAATAGCAAGGGCCCATTCCTACATAGTCTTGGTCTTAGTGTGCCAACACCTACAGATTGTGGTGGGTGGGATTTGAATTCGGGTCCTGAGGCTCCCAATCCAGTACTCCCTCCACTACTGGCCTTGCTTTCTCCAAGCTTGTTTTTCAGTCTGCCTCCCTGCCTTCAGGCAAACCTGCAAGGCAGCATTTCTTGTTATTCTCTCTATCTAATCAGTCCCCAGGCCCTGCCCCCGAGATGAAGCCTCCTTCAGACCCTCCCTGCCACCAATGGCTCCTCAGCTTCAGATCTCCTCTCTCTGGGCCATTTTATGCACCCAGCGGGACATCTTAAAATGTGGACTTCATCAAGTAACTTCATACAATGCAAAGAATGTTGAACTACAAGGAAAGGAGGCCTGAGATGCCAGGCTTGAGTTCAGGAAGACCTGAGCTGGAATGCTGCCTGCCTCAAATGCTTACCAGCTCTTATCCTGAGCAAGTCACTTAACCTTCTACAGCCTCAATTTCTTCATCTGTAAAATGGGAATGATACCAATAACACCTCAATAAAGAAAGATGATTTTTGGCAACTGAGAGCACAGACAGACTGGAAGGAAGACCAATGAGGAAATGATCATATTAGTAGAAATGAGAGGGCCTGAATTTGGACATGTGAGGGGAAAAATGGGGGGAGAGGCAAGAAATGTTGTGAAGATCAGATATGTGGAAAGCACTTTGCAAGCCTTAAAGCACTGTAAAATAGAGGTCATCGTCACCATCATCATCAGCTGAGCTTCCCAATCTGGAAAACAAGGGAGTTGGAATAGATAGATAATCTCTAAGGACCTGTCCCTTTTTTTTTTCCCTCCAAATATTTTTTTTTTTAGTGAGGCAATTGGGGTTAAGTGACTTGCCCAGGGTCACACAGCTAGTAAGTGTTAAGTGTCTTAGGTCGGATTTGAACTCAGGTCCTCCTGAATCCAGGGCCGGTGCTCTATCCACTGCGCCACCTAGCTGCCCCCGACCTGTACCGTTTTGATGGGGTTGAACTAGATGACCTCTGAGGTTCCTTTTCACTCTCCATCCAGGATCCCAAGACATCCCATTAATCTTTAAACTTTGAATTCTAGCCCCAGCCTGGCCACTAAGTTGTTCTACAGCTTCAAGTAAGTCTCTTTCTCCTTGAGGGAAATAAGTCAATAAGCATCTATTAAGCAACCATTAAGTGCTGGGAATACAAGGAAAGGGGGGGGGGGGCCTCCAGAAGCCACATCCTCATGGTGAAGACCACACTCCGTTCTCTTCCATTTCTGACAGGTTCCTTCCAGGTCTGGGATTCTGTCGTTGTCCTTTTGTATTCCACCTCTACAAGCTGTCACATTCAGACACATAAAAATCACGTGATGGGGCAGCTAGGTGGCACAGTGGATAAAGCACCGGCCCTGGAGTCAGGAGGACCTGAGTTCAAATCTGACCTCAGACACTTGACAACTTACTAGCTGTGTGACCCTGGGCAAGTCACTTAACCCCAATTGCCTCACCAAAAATGTTGCTTGATGAATGATCGTTTGCCTGAGATGAAGCAATACTTGCCTCAGTTTCTTCATCTGCAGAAAGATGAAGATCTAGGTAGGCCTAGATTATCTCCCAGGGCATGCCAAGCTCCAACATTCTACATTCACCATAAACAGCCAGGGCCTACCTAGCCCTGCCTTCTTCCGCCCAGGATAGAAAGCATGGTGCTGGTATGAATCGCATTGAATTAGGAGTCGGGAAAACTGGTTTGTGGATTTACAGCTGTACGGCCTGTAATACCTCTCTGGATCTCAGTTCTTTTACCTACGGAATGAGGCAGCTAATGCCTGGGTCACCCCACCCCCACCCCCAATCAAATGAAGACAGGCAGAGGCTGTCCCCATGATGTCTTCGCAGGCAGGGGCTGTCCTCTTTTTTCTTTGCATCTCTAAAGCCCTTCACGGGGTCTGGCACATAATAAAATTGTGGAGCTGAATTATCACTAGACCTGCCATCCCGGCATAAATTGAAATCAAAGTCACAGCAAGAAGGGAGAAGAGGCAGAATCTAATTGGGAAGATGAGCCCAGGTGCCCCAGGTCAGTGGGACATGCATCCCTCCGGGCCTCATCCTCATCGATCCAGTTGCCTCGGTATCAATATTTGAAAAGCATTCCCATACAGAGGCCATCCCTCCTCCCCGATGTTTAATTTATTAGAGACACACGGAACAATACATTAGTGAGCGACCCCCAGGCTGACCCACTTAGATGTATGATGCTGGAACACTAACCAGGCTACAACTAGGACTAGAGACCATAAAACAGCAGAGCCGGAAGGGACCTTAAGGAAGAATCCAGACTAAATAAGCCTCTCACTTTGTAGATGAAACCCTGAAAGGTTAAGATATGTGGCCCAGGTCACACAATGCCAGCACTCAGACCAGAACTCAGCTGTCCTCACCCCATTAGGTGCCTAGCATCCCACTACTGGCTCCCTTTCATGAAGCACTCACTAAAGCTCACATGACGGGGACCAGAATCTCCCCATGCAACCCTCCACCAAAATGGAAGCTGGTGACCAGGCTAAGACTGCCCTAAATTATTGACGAAGTTTGTTCTCATACTACTGGCCGCCAAAGGTTCTTAACTTGTGCTGTTTTTTTTTTAATTAAATATTTTGATAACTGTATTTCGATATAATTCTTTTCCTTTGTAATCCTGTGAATCTTACTTTTTGCACTTAAAAACATTATTCAGAGAAGAGCTGGGGAGGGGGGGAAGAGAATAGTTAGAGGCTTCTTCAGGCTGTATGACACACAAAAAGGTCGATTCCCTGCTTAAAGCTAAGGCTTCATTTAATATTTATTGGCATGGCTAAATGAGGCAGGGTGTGGGCCTAGATGACTTCTAAGACCCCTTCCAACTCGATGCTTCTGTGATGTCATAAAGCATTCTAATTTGACCTTCTCCAACATTCCCAATAAATGGTCAGCCAACTTCTTTTAGAATCCTTCTAGTGATGGCACATTGATTTATTCCCTCAGGAAAACAGTCCCTTCCATTGTTGTTGTTGTTTTTAATTATTGGAAAGGCTTCTATTATAATCAAGTCAAAATCTTTCTTGTGGCCCTTCCCTGACCCCAACCCTTTGCTTAGTAAGTGTTTGCTGAACAGAACTGGTCCTAGTTTGGCTGTTTGAGGTCACACACACAAATATCCCCTCCACCAGAACCCTAAAGCCTTCTGGGGAGTTTCTCCCAAGAGTTGATCCAGGGAGTGGAATCTGCTTTGGTAGACATTCCAAGCTCTTTGCAGGAGAGGGGAGAGGGAAAAAGGGGAGGGAGGGAAGGAGGGAGGGAGGGAGAGAGAAGGAGGGAGAGAGAGAGATTAAAATAAGAGACTCAAGAGATCATCTAGTCCAAGTCCATCCTTTTACAGATGAGAGTGATGAGGTTCAGATCATCCCGGTCATTAAGTCACCCAGGTGGGATTGGAATCTGGATCCAGAACTCTTTCCACTCTGTCACTCTGTGACTTCTACCTTGTTTACAAGATGGGGATGCGGAAGGTGTTTTTTTAAGTTACAAAGGAATATGTAAAAGTGAGCTGGGGAGAACAACCTTCCCGAAGTTCCCTCTCTGTGAGGCTGAAGTGACTCACCTTCAGCAGGGCACACAGGCTTTGTTTGGCAGGTCCTTTGCAGACGGAAAGCCTTCCAATATGGCCCCAGTAATGGATCACATGATTATCATCCATAGTTCAGAGGCTCATCACCAGGTAAGCCATATGGTGATGACTTTTTCAGCCTTATCTTTTGAAAACAGTCAACCAAGTCAGAATCACAGAATTTGAGAGTTCAGAGGGACCTGTACATGAAAGGAATTCCTAATATAACACATTCAACAAGAGGTCACTGGGTCTCTGCTCAAAGATTTCCAGGGCAGTCTGCTGTACTTTCGGACAATTCTAATTATTTAGGAATTAGCCCTGACATCCAGCCTCAATTCCCCTCTTTGTAGTTTTCACTCATTGCTCCTGGTTTTGCCCACTCGGTCCTGGTTCCTCCTACATGTGACAGCCCTTCAAATCCTTGAACACAGTGATTTCAAGACCCTTAATTCCCCTAGTTGCCCTCCCTGGATGCTTTCATGGAAGGGTTCTGACCTGAACCTAAACAGTGACTGAAGTCAGGACTTAGGACTGGCTCAGAATAGAAATGGGCTTCCAGGGGGTCAGACTTTGAAGACAAGCCGGGGAAGGGCACTCTTCTAATCACCAAAAAGATTCTCACCATGGTAGAGTTTTAAAGTTTCCAAAATGCTTTCCCCACAACCCCGAGATAGAATATAAGGGTCATGGTTCCCGTTTTATAAACCATGATAGAAGCTATGCTCATGCACTGGAGAGGGGCAGAATTCACAGCCAGGTCTCTGCACTCAAGGACCAGTGTCCTTTCCATTCCCCTGTGCAGCCTCTCTTTGATCCTATCATCTCCTGAAAAGAGTCCACATTGGCTAAGACTGTGGCATCTATTAGAGGAGGCAGGGAAGCAGAAAGAATGGAGGCAATCTGAACCAAGGTTCAGATCTCAACTCTGCTCCCTGCTACATGGGTGACCACGGCAATTCACTTTACCTCTCTGTGACTCAGTTTCCTCAACTACCAAAAAAAAAGGAGGGAGGGGAGGGGGACTAATTTGTGTTCTGCTTCCCCTGTGGGGTTTCTGGAAGGGGAAAAATGATTAAATAATTCATGCAAAAGGCCTTTCTAACTGTAAAATACTGCACAAGTGTGATAATTCAGTATTATAGTGTGAAACCCCAAATGGAAGTGTTTGGTGAGCCGATGGGGATCAGGATGTGGCCCAAGAACACACGAACAAGAATAGAAGTTTTAAATTTAGCTCATGGTCGAAGGAGTATTAATAGAAGCCTGGGCACCAACGATAAATCTCCATTTGCATGGGAATAACCTCTGGAGCATGGCGGGTCCCTGTCTTTTACTACCCTTCAGATTCTGGGCCCTGTTATGCTCTTGGGAATGGGATGGGGAAGGCTGGACGCAAGGGAGGGGCCAAGTGGCCTGGAATTCTAACATAGAGGCAGAGCATCAGAGAACTAGAAGAACCCTTAGGGGTCATCTTCTCTAATCTGGACCTAAGCAGGCATCCTCCCTCAGAAAAAAAATCTTGGGATGGTAGCCACAGATCTATCAGGGACCTCGGAGGCCAAGGCTAGCTCTCTCATTTTATAGATGAAGTTACTGACACCCACGGAGGCTAAGGGACTTATGGGTAATAAGCATCAGAGACAGGATTTTGAACCTAGATTCTCTGACTCCAGAACCAATGCTTTTTCCATATAGGGGAGCTCATGACCTTCCAAAACAACCTATTTCATTGTCTGACTGTTAGGAAGTCCTACCTTTATCATGAAGCAAAATCTGGCTCTCTGTATTTGGGGCCCAGCAGAATAAACGTAACCCTTACTCTCTAAGACACCATTTCAGATTCTGAAGGACAGTTCTCCAGTCTCCCCTTATCTTCTCTCCCCAAAAAGAAAACCAACAATACCTGACATTGACATAGCACTTGAAGGCTGGTGGGGCACTTTCCATCCATACCAACCTCTAGCTGAGCAGCAGTCTCAGCTACCATCATCTCACCTGTGCTTGGATGTTTCTATTCCCTGTGAGGCAGCAGAAGGGATGAGGCACAGCAGGACCCCAGGCTGTACTGTCCATGTTGCACTTGTCTCAGGGCACTTTCATAATACATGGCTAGGGGGCAGCTAGATGGTGCAGTGGATAAAGCACCGGCCCTGGATTCAGCAGGACCTGAGTTCAAATCCGGCCCCAGATACTTGACACTTACTAGCTGTGTGACCGTGGGCAAGTCACTTAACCCCCATTGCCCCGCAAAAAAAACCAAAAACCAAAAAACATAATACATGGCTAGATAGCAAGTAAAATCCAGCCAAGTGGTCCCCCAGTTCCTTCAAGTGATCCTCCTATGGCATGCCTCTCCATCCTAAGATAAGCTTTGGTTTATCTCTCTGAAAAGGTGATGCCAAGATCTGAACATAATATTCCCTCTGTGGTCTGACCAGGGTACAGGACAACAGAGTTATTACCTCTCCTGTTCTGGACAGCACATTTCTAAGAATACACATTAATTTAAAGGCTCCTCTTAGTTGGATGGTGCAAAGCACACAGGAGTCAAGAGACCTGGGTTCCAGAACTATATCTACCACGAACTCCCTGTGTAACCCTGAGCAATCTTTGGGCTTGCAATATCTTCCTAGAGGTAGCTGATGAAGCTGCCTGGAAGCAGGAAGATGCTAGTTCAAATCTGTCCTCAGACACATACTATCTGGGTGACCCTAGGCAAGTCACTTAACCTCTGTTTGTCTTAAGTTTCTTCAACTGTAAAATGGGGATAATAATTTAACCTACTTCTTTGAAGGGTGCCTGTGGGGAGCAAATGAGATAATATTTGTAAAAAAGTACAAAGCACAGTGCCTGCCACTATATAAAGTGGGCATTATATATCCCCTCCTTATGTAAAATGACCATGGAGTATCCATATGAACAACAAAATTTATAACAGCTTTTTGAAGTGACAAAGAACATGGAACTAATAGGGTGACCATCAATTAAGGAGTGACTGACTATAACGAAGTTCAATCATGTCATAAGAAATGATGAAAAGGAACAAAAAATTAAAAAAAAAAAAAAGAAATGATGAAAAGGATGGTTTCAGAGAAACCCAGGGGGATCTATATGACTTGATGCAGAGAGAAGTGAGTAGAACCAGAATATAAAGTAGCAACAACAACAGAAAAGACAATGAAAGACTTAACAACTCCAATCAATGCAATGACCAGCCACCATTCCAGAAAGTCAGTGATTCTATATTTATCCCCATCCCCAAGAGAGGTGATGGATTCAGGGTGCAGGATGAGACAGATATTGTGGGACTTGACCAATGACTATTTTCCTTCTTAACTACACTTATTTGCTATAAAGATTTTCTTTCTCTTTTTTCAAGATTGGGGGAGGGGGGAAAACAGGAAAAGGAGAGAGAAAATCCATTTCTGTTCATTGAAAACAATTTTAATTTAATTAAAGAAAAAACCTGACAGGGTCAGGGAAGGGCTCAAGTTATATTTCCTGGGTGTCAGTTTCATAGGATGATAGACGTTAGAGTTAGAGAGTACTTTAGAGAATATCTGAATCATTCTCATCATTTAAGATGAAAAAACTAGGGTCTGAGATCTACTGCCATACCTGAAATCTCATAAGTATTAACTGTCAGATTCTAGATGTCAATTTTGTGTCCCCTTATTCTAAACCCAACTCTATTCCTACTATTTCCCTATTGTGCATCAAGGAAGAAGTTGGACTAGACCATCTCAAAGAACCCTTGTCACTTCTGAATAATTTAGACCTCAGTTTCTCCATCTGCTCAGCATAGATAACTCATTTGCCAAGGAATCGTGTAATTCCTAGCCTGGCCAAACTTAAGAATCTGCCCTCCTTGAGGAAGAAGCCATGCATTTAGGGGCAGCTAGGTGGCGCAGTAGATAGAGCACGGGCCCTGGAGTCAGGAGTACCTGAGTTCAAATCTGGCTTCAGACACTTGACACTTACTAGCTGTGTGACCCTGGGCAAGTCACTTAACCCCAATTGCCTCCCTAAAAAAAAAAAAAAAAAAAAAAAAAGAAGCCATGCATTTCAGGGAACAGCACCTGTAACGTGGTTTCTGCTACCATTACCACGGGAGAAACAACCATAAGAAATAATGACAAAAGTCCTGTGATAGGGGCAAATTAGCCGCTAATGCTAAAGATGGACCTAACTAATCTAAGAAACACTCAGGAGAGAAGCACTTTGCTGGATTTCACAATTCACATCCAGCCATTTATATTATAAAAGCACCTTGGAACAATGGAAATCACCAGCAGTACAGCCAGAAGTCCTGCTGCATCCCACCATTTTGGCTGTTCTGGTTTCCCATCAAGTTCCCTTGACCTACCTGGGGATTGAAAGTATGGGATTGGGGGCAGCTAGATGGCGCAGTGGTAAAGCACCGGCCCTGGAGTCAGGAGTACCTGAGTTCAAATCCAGCCTCAGACACTTAACACTTACTGGCTATGTGACCCTGGGCAAGTCACTTAACCCCAATTGCCTCACTAAAAAAAAAAAAGAAAGAAAGAAAAAGAAAGTATGGGATTGATTAGACCAAAGAAAGAGGTCCATAAAAACTAGATATGTTATGAAGGCCTGGCTTCTACTCCTAATTGGCTGAACAGGTGCATTCAATAGTGCTCCTAAGAAACCAGGAGCTAGTCTATAGAAGGGGGTAATGGGAAAAGCTTAGGGTTTTTGGAGCCTGTAGACCTTGTGTTTGAATCCTGCTTTTATCATTAACTCACCATAAGTCACTGCTGTCCTCAGCACTTTGGTTTCCTAGTCTGTTATATAAAAACAATGCTACTTACTTCACAGAGTTGTCAGGAGAATCACATACTAAGGGACTCTGAAACCATAAATGGCTATCAAAAAGTCAACTATTGGGGCAGCTAGGTGGTGCAGCAGATAGAGCACTGGCCCTGGATTCAGGAGTACCTGAGTTCAAATCTGGCCTCAGACAATTGACACTTACTAGCTGTTGACCCTGGGAAAGTCACTTAACCCTCATTGCCCCACCAAAAAAAAAAAAGTCAACTATTATTGTGTATAGAGCAATACATGAGTAGAGGATATGAGGAACTCCTGATAATAAAACTTCATTAGCCTGCTTATGTGAGCTTTTCAGTGCCTGACACATAGTAAGTACTTAAAGAATGCTTGTTCCCTTCTCCTTCAAGAGTTTTACCTATGGGATAAATATATAAATATCATAAGGGATGTGCCCACAAGTCAACCAACCAATTTATGTGTCCAGTGTGGGACTTGAACCTCTACTTCTTCCTAACTCTGAGGCCATCCATTACAAAAGGCTACCTCTAAGGCCCCCTTCTAGCTCACTTTATTTAACTAGATATTTATTACTAAATACATATACTCTCTTCTCTTTTTCTTCCCTTCCATCCTTTGCCTTGACCTCAATTATGCCTTAGGCCTGACAGAAAGACTCATGGGACTGCTTGGGCAATAGTGACTCTGAGGGTTTAAATAATGGCACTGACTAAATCAGGGGTTTTTGACTTGTGGTCTGTGGATAGATTTCATAGATTGGAGGAAGAGTGTGTGAAATGACATTTTTATGTTCACTAAGCTTTGGTTTCTTTTATAAATCCATATATTTTATTTTAAGCATTTAAAGACATTTTCCTGTGAAGGGGTCCATAAGCTTCACCAGACAACCAAAGGGGTCCATGACACAAAAGGCCTCTTAGATCAGAGGACATATAAAGGGACTGAAGTTTTATTATGAGGAGTTCCTCATATCCTCTACTCATGTATTGCTCTATACACAATAATAGTTGACTTTTTTGGGGGGGGAGGGGGGGGGCGCAATGAGGGTTAAGTGACTTACCCAGGGTCACACAGCTAGTAAGTGTCAATTGTCTGAGGCCAGATTTGAACTCAGGTACTCCTGAATCCAGGGCCGGTGCTCTATCCACTGCACCACCTAGCTGCCCCAATAGTTGATCCTAATCATTGCTCCTAACTCTGCTTTCTAAATGAGGAAGATGAAACTCAGAGGGATTTGTCCAAGGTCCCTAAGAAATTAAATGGAAGAGCTGGGGTTGAAGCTAGCTCTTGTGACTCAGATCAAAAAAGGGCTTTATTTTTTCATGCTACAAGATCCCTACATGCTTACCCAGAAGAAGCTGAGCTACCTCCTACAATCTATCACCCACAGTTCAATAAATAATAATGGGATGAAGAATTAATGTGTTCCTTTGGCCAAATATGGATGGGAGAAACACCCCCAAAATACCTCATCATACTCAAAAATTCATTTAATTTCTTCATGCTATTAGAAATAGGGACTGTTTTTATTAACCTCTGAGGTCAAGCTGAGAGAAGGGTCTCCAAGAACCAGGATGGTACAAATTATTGGCATTTAGTGAGAAAATCAATCGCAAGTACTTTCAGATTCACTTCTGGATTTATTCCCACACTCTGCCCGCTGGTCTCCCATGTTATAACTCATAACATAGAATGTTAGCACTTCCTATAAAGGGAAGGGAAGCCATTAGCTCACTATACAGATAAATAAACTTGTCTGAGGGCCTCAGGACAAGAACCTGGCTAGGTCTGTTTACACTCAATATAATATGCCTTCCACCAAATCAGGTGTATTTCCATTTCAAAGTCTCTTCAAAAGGCTAATGTCACACCAGACTTTCTATTCCCACCCTAAAGTTTCACATAAGCCTTCACTAGAGTCAAAAAAAGAAAAAAAGGGGTGGGGGGAGAGAAAATGGGAGTCGTGTGGTGTTGGTCGCTGAATCTATCAATTACTCAACTCTAAGTGATGAGATGTTATGTCGAATAAAGACCTTTAACAGGTGAGAAGACAACTTAATTAAATCAATCAAACAGCTGGTGTTAGAAAGGCCTAGACACCTCCATTCAATCAAAGACCTTAAAGTGAGAACAGCCCTTGAAAGTCACTGGATAAAATGAAGTGACAGGAAGTCTTTTCTGATTGGTTCAGGGAATTCGTCATCACTTCAGAATTCAGTCAAGTGTTTTGCAGTAGAAAGAAGAGTGACCCTCGAGAAGGAATCATCACTTGACCCTGAACTCCTCTTCATGTCCCCATGGCTAGAAGAGGACTTTGTAAACTTCAGGGGCCCAGAGAATTTTGCAAAACAGCTGAGAGCAAGGTGGTCTGCATCCAGAGCCAAGGAAAGACTGAACTCTAAGAGAAAAAGCAGATTCAAGGTCCTACAAGAAACCCAGTAGAAAAGTTCAACCAGATGTAAGGGAAACATCTTTAGAATCTCAGGAAAAAGGGCCTGTAGAAGCTATGAGTTTGCCGCATATGTTCTAAGTTAAAGACATGTTCTCCCCAGGGACTCTCTCTGTATATTTAGGTTAGAGTGTGTCACTCAATTTGGGGAGTATGTTTTGTACCGACTATTCCGGAATAGTAAATAACCATTTCTCAAAGTTAATTAAATCTGGCTAACCAAATGATATCAACTGATAATCCAGGGGGGAAGCATACCAGGGGGATCATAGAAGCTATGTTCTAGAGAAAACACACACACACATCTTATCCCTCAGAGCTACTCCTAGACTCTGAAGGAACAAGCAGGAGTCAGCCATCCAAGCTATGATCACCCAATCTGCACAATGAGAACAGAGCTTTGGGAAGTAGTCCCAGAGCCTACTTACACATGGTAAAGTACCAACACCAAACAGTTGTTCTGCTTCCTTGAGAAAAGGCCTTAACACTCATCACCAGCCTGGAGCTCACTTCTACTTTCAGAGCATCATCTCAGACAGAAAGAGCATACTATTTCAGAGAGAGAAGCTTCTTTGGACATCATTTAGTACAGTTGCTTCATTTTTTAGATGATGAAACAATCTTGGAAAGGCAGGTGACTTGCCAAAGGTCACGCAGGTCCTCCCAGCTCTACCTTCCACGTTCTAGGGGCCTGTTAGAACATTCCACGTTGAAATGGTTCCTTGCAAGTTCTTGATTTCAGCAGGCACACAGCATTTTAACCCTTAAGACCCTTCAACCACATAGGTGGTTTTTGCCAACAGACCAAGACCAGTTCTAGATGCAGGCGGCTCAATGGGGAGGAAATTGACATAAAGGAAGATCTGTTTCAGCGCCATGATCTCCTCCCACCTCCCCTCCCTACACAGTCCCATAAGGAATAATTCAGCACTGGGGCTGGAAGCGGGAGCATCCGGCTGCAGCAGGACAGAGGGCTGGCCCCTCCTGGGCTAAAGCCCTGGAAGGACAACAATCAAGAATGAAGAATAGCTCTTTTCATCACACCCCAGGAGCATTATCCCAGCGACCTCATCCCCTTACAATAGTCGGGGCTGTGTTATTTTTCCTCTTGTCACCAGCTGCCCCTTCCCCGCCCCCTTCTTTCAGCTCAATCTCGACAGACAACTCGGGGCTGTTCCTAGAAGCCTCTAAGGTTAAAAGACCTTCTCTGCCTCCTGACCAGAAAGGCAATGAGAGAGAGCAGGGAATGCGTTCTAGACTTTAAAGTCTGGGCTTTGCTACTTCCTGGATGTGTGACCTTGGACAAGTCACGTTTTGCATCTCCAAAATGAGGAGAACAACACTTCTGTGAGAAGCAGAGAGTACTGCAGATGTGAAGGTGCCCAATGTGAGGGTTCCCCCTCAGCTTTCTCCATCCGTGGCAGTGCACCCTGTAGTTGTGCTAAGGGCCCAGTTCTGCCGACAATTAGCCCCAGGACCCTGAGCAACTCATTCCCCAGTTTCCTTTGAAAAGTAAAGATCATAGCTTTAGAGCTAGAAGGGACCTTGATATAACACTCTAAGACTTGGAAAGTGTTTTACAAATATCTCATTTCATTTCATTCTTTCAACTCTGTGAAGTAGGTAGATGCTATTATCATCCCCATTTTAAAGATGAGGAAACGGAAGCAGACAGAGGTTGACTTGCCCAGAGTCATACAACTAAGTAAGAGTATCTGAGTTTAGATGTGAACTCAGGTCTTTCGGCCTCCGAGTCTAGTCTAGTTCTCTCTCCACTGCCCAGTCCGAGTCCAGCCCCTTCTTTTTAGAGATGAAAAAACTGAGGCGCAGAGGTTAAAAGACTTGGACATATCTGAAGTATTTGAACCTTATGCTATATCAACTTGCACCACCTGGCCAGACAACAGGATTGCTAAAACTTCTTCAATGTCTAACATTCAGTATTCCATGGATAAGCAATCATATTTTTAAAAGTCAGTAAGAGAAAGGGTCATAAAACAGACCAAAATCATCTCACAACATCTAGAAACCTAGTAGTAGTAGTAGTAGTAGTAGTAGTAGTAGTAGTAGTAGTAGTAGTAGTAGTGGTAGCAGTGGTAGTAGTGGTAGTAGTGGTAGCAGTAGTAGTGGTAGCAGTGGTGGTGGTAGTAGTAGTAGTAGTAGTAGTAGTAGTAGTAGTGGTAGTAGCAGTGGTGGTGGTAGTAGTAGTAGTAGCAGCAGCAGCAGCAGCAGCAGCAGCAGCAACAGCTCACATTTATAAGATATTTTAAGGTTTACAAGGCTCTTTCCTCATAACAACCCAAAGAGGTAAGGAGTGCTACTATGATTTTCTCCATTTTATAAATGCTAAAATAGACACAGAGAGGCAGAAAGACCTTGCACAGGGCCTGCACATAGCTTATGTGCTGGAGGTGGGTCCCTCTGGGCTGCAAGACTAAGATTCTTTCCACTACACTGTCTCTCTGTAGTTCTGACCTTTCTTGCCGATGCTTGCTCCATGGCTACAGAACTAACATCCTACAGCATCCTTGGGGAACTAATAGGAGAGAAGCTCCCATTGGCCGGATGCCTGGGTGCCAAGTGTGGCCCAAGGCCAAGCACCTCCTAAAAATCAAAGCAGGGGCCTGATGTACTCGTGGTGCCATGGTGGGAACCATCCCAAGAAAAATCCTAGGGCCTAGTCTCTGCCCTAGAGGTGTGAAACATCGAAGACCGACCTGACTTTGCTGACTACAGGCGGAAGAATGAGTGTAAGATAAATAGAGCTCCAACTGAAGAGAAATAGATCAGATTAAATATTTATGTTAGATCCAGGCAGGGATGAAGTGCACTGGAGCAGGGGAGGGTGGAGGAGGGGGGGAAGAGGAGAGCCAACAGAGGTTTGGGTTTAGAAAGAAAGCAGGGTTGGGGCAGGGGGGAGGTAGAAGCACCCCCCATTTGCACAAACCTGGGGAAGATCAAGGAAAAAGGAAATCAGATACTGGAGCCCGAGGAGTCCTCGAAAAATGGTTTGGTTTATATGTAGTTCACAGGATTTAGAATGGAAAGGGACTTTGGGAATTATCTTGTTGGACTCTCTCCTACAACAGATGAGCAAACTAAGACCGAGAGATGTCCTTCCATATTCACCAAATCATGGACTTGAGTAATACAAATTACATTAGCTAACATTTTGGTGATATTTTTAGGTTAAAAAGTGCTTTCTTGGGAGCACAGTAAAGGTGGCGCAGTGGATAAATCACCAACCCTGGATTCAGGAGGACCTGAGTTCAAATCCAGCCTCGGACACTTGACACTTACTAGCTGTGTGACCCTGGCCAAGTCACTTAACCCTCATTGCCTCCCCCCCCCCAAATTAATAATTATTATTAAGTGCTTTCTTCACAACCCAGTGAGGTAGATAGGCAAAGATGACCCCTGTATTACAAAGGAGGAACCGGATCTTGGAGAGGTGAAGAAAGTGTGCCACATTCCACCACCAATCTCAGAGAATTTTAAAGCTAGAACAGACCCAAGATGACATTCTCATTTCAAAGGCTCAGTGATATAAAGTGACCTTCCCAGAGTCACACAGCTTGTCTCAAAGAGTCTTAAATTGATCAAGGATCTCAGAAGTTATCTTGTTTCACTTTTCATTTATTAAAAGATGACACACAGTTTCAGAGAAACGAAGTAACTTGCTCAAGGCCACACAGCAAGCCAGGGACAAAACCAGAACAGAAATGTTTCTCAACTCCTGGACCCTTGTTCTTTCAATCAAAAAGGTGGCATAGAGTGATGGGGGTATGGAGTCAGGAAGACTTCCTGGAAATGGATGTTTCTGATATTGAACCATTCAACAGTTAAAGAATAGCAGAGTCAATTAATGGAACAGATAAGATACACAAAATACAGAAGTAAACAAACATAGCAACATACATAATGTTTGATAAACCCAAAGACCCCCAACTAGAAGAATTGGAAATCGGTCTGGCAGAAATTAGGTAGAGACCAATATCTCACACCATATAACATGAGAAGTTCCAAATGGTTATGTGATCTAGAAACAAAAGATCATATTAAAGAAGCAAAAGATTAAAGACCTTTTCTAACTATAATAAAGGAAGAGATAATAGATAAGACAGACAATTCTGGTAACATAAAATTGAGAAGTGTTTGTAAAAACAGAATCAATGCCATTATAATTAGAAGGGAAATGCTTAGCAAGGAAAAAACCTTTATAGCAAATTATGATCTGATATAATAGTGGTCTGACACCCAAGATTGACAAGGAACGGATTGCAAGCAGTTTGCAAAAGAAGAAATCAAAGCTATCAATAGCTGTGAAAAAAATCCTCCAAATCACTAAAAAATTGAGAAACAAAAGTTAAAACAATCAAGGTTCTAACTTGTAACTAAGCAGACTGGCATAAAGGATAATTCCTTTTTTTTTTTTTTTTTTTTTGGTGGGACAGTGAGGGTTAAGTGACTTGCCCAGGGTCACACAGGTAGTGTCAAGTGTCTGAGGCTGAATTTGAACTCAGGTCCTCCTGAATCTAAGGCCAGTTCTTTATCCACTGCGCCACCTAGCTGCCCCAGATTGGCATAAAGGAGAGAAAAAGAGAGGTGACAGTTCAAGAGTACTTTTGGGAAGATAGGCACATTAATATAGGGTTGCATCCATTCAATCTGGAAAGCAATTTGGAACTAGGCCAAAAACATTACTCAACTACACATATCCTTGACCTAGCAATAGTACTGCTGTCCCAAAGAGAGAAAATAAAGAGGAAGAAGATCCCTGTGTACAAAATCATTTATGCAGCTTTTGTTGTTGTTGTTGCAGCAAAGAACTATAAGGATTTACTCAATTGTCTTCTTTTGTGTGTGCTAAATAATGTGTTTCTCCCATGTTTTTCCTCCCTTTCTCTCCTTCAGATACACTAAGAAAAAATTTTTCAGTTCTGTTAAAATTCTGTAACCTCCTGCATAAACCTCTTTAGTAGAGCTGTGTTTCCAATCTTTGTTTTCTTCAGAAACATTTCTAATTTATCAAGAAGCAAATTTGAGACTGTAGTGATTAGAGTCCAAATAGAATGACTCCCCTCTTCCTTTATGGTGAAAAGAATTCATTAGAAAAATCTTTGCTGATCCTTTTCATCTTTTGTTTATTTGTTGTCCTTCCAGTTTTATCCTTAAAAGCCCTTGTGATGATTTTTGCTTAGCATAGACTGTAGCCAAACTTTCTTTATTTTTTCCTCCCATTGCTTCTTGATATTTTTTTGAAGTGATACTGCTCAGCTCAGTCCCTTTAATCATCTTTGTAAGATTTCACCAAAGAGTTTATATTCTCTCTCTCTTTTGGGGGGGTGGGGTGGGGCGATGGGGGTTAAGTGACTTGCCCAGGGTCACACAGCTAGTAAGTGTCAAGTGTCTGAGGCACTATTTGAACTCAGGTCCTCCTGAATCCAGGGCTGGTGCTTTATCCACTGTACCACCTAGCTGCCTCACAAAGAGTTTATATTCTCAATAGGTATTGCTCTTGGATTCTCTTTCTATCCATGTAGCAAGTAAATTAAGTGTTTCCTGATTAAGGTGTTTTTAAGCTCTTTTATTCTGCCTGCTAGAATCATTTATTTTAAACAAGAAACTACTATGATTCAATGTCAATGTCCTTTCCTCCATCCATTTCTCATCTTCAGCATCATATAAGTGGGTCAGAATGGGAATATTTTAATTGCATGTTTCCATCATTTCTTTGAATTTTTTTGATCTTTTCTTCTAATAAGTTTGTAATGGTCTGACTATACACAGACATTTGATTCAAGGATGATTCCCACAACAATAACAGGTTGCTTCCTAGCTGTTAAAAATCAGCATCATTTGGGGGAGATTTGGTTTGATGTTTTCCATGATTCATTTCTCAAAGAACTATTCAGGATGATAAATGTAAATCTTCTGTATTGTCTTTCTCTCGCTTACTCCTGAACCACTTAAAAAACACACACACACCAGGGGCAGCTAGGTGGCGCAGTGGATAAAGCACCAGCCCTGGATTCCGGAGGACTTGAGTTCAAATTCGGACTCAGACACTTAACATTTACTAGCTGTGTGACCCTGGGCAAGTCATTTAACCTCAATTGCCTCACCAAAAACAAAAAAACAAACAAACAAAAAAAACACCCCACACCAAAAACCATTTGTCACATTTCTCACCTATGCCCATTTTTGCATTAAAGTCACTTGAGTATCAAGCAAATGTTGGAGGGTCTTACTGGTTTTTTATAGAATTTTCTATCACATATCTATCAACATTTGCAATAGATACTGATACATAAGCTGCAACTACTTATCATAAGCACGAACAATAGGGGTCAACCAAATGTTCCGTGAAATCATATTTCTCATTGATTTTGGATGCATGATAAAACTAACAAAAGTATATACATAATAAATCCATATAAAAGATAAATTAGGGAGAGAGGCACAAATAGTTAGGGAAAGGGAGGTACATGAAAAGCTTCATGAAGAAGAATCTCACATAGCATTTATCTCATATTTAGAATCCCAAATCAATACTTTTACTAAACCACTATCTGCATATACTAGGTGCTTAATGGATGTTGGCTAAATGGAAAAAAAATATAATAATGAACCCCGATGATGAGCAAACAGGTGTCTAAGGAGTTCCTGCCACTCAGAACCTCCAAGAGTAAGAAAGGCCTTAGTGAATGGGAGAAAGTCCCCGTTCTTGCTAAGCAAAGTACTGTGTGCTTTCAGGTTCCACTGGGAAATTAATAAACACACCAAGCTCCAGGACCACTGCTTCCGACAGTCCAGTTAAGGAAGTAACTCTCAGGGCAAACATCCTGCCAGGATGCAGGGACATTTCCTCTGGCATTCCACAGCTCACTCCCAGCAGAAAAAGGGAATTGGGTGTTTCCTGAGAACTTCAGCAACCTGCCTGGGTTTCAAGAATTCATAACATGGAGCTCAGTTTGGGGAGTCAATGATATCTAATGGAGTGACCATTCAAGAGGCCCCAGGGAAGTGAGGGAGCACAAACGAGGAAGCGGGATTGCAGTAGTAGTGAAGCCAAAATTGTGGGTCCGACGTTTAGGTGGGCTACTTAGAATCCTGAAAATGCTACCCCGGATAAGCAGCATCTCAAAGTTACAATGCACAGCCCCCCTCATAAAGAAAAGCCTCTTTTTCAGCCACATACCCAGGTCCAAAGCTAGCTGTATTGCAAAAGCATGCCAGGAAACGATCAGGGGGAAAAAAAAACTTCATTCATAGGGGGACACCTCTCACAACAATAATTCATTTTTATATGGCAATTTGAAGTTACAAAACATTTCACATTCGTGATTTCATTTGATTCTCACAATCCTGCAATGGAGGCAGAAGCAGGGTTTATCATCATTCCAGTTTCACACATGAGGAAACTGAGGCCCAGAGAACTTTTTAATTTAAGGCAATTTAATTTAAAGGCAAATGGCAATGTACTTTCAGGTATTTCCTAGAAAAAGAAGTAGGCCAGTCATGTATTAAATGAGAGGAAGGGATAGCAGTCAGTTGGACATCTGAGTGTTAGCTATACTCATTGTTATATATACTTAGAGGCAGTGAGGTGGCTCAGTGGATAGAATGTAGGAAGACCTGAATTCGAATGTAGCCTCAGACACTCACTAACAGTATGAACCTGGGCAAGTCATTTAAACTCTACCTCAGTTTCCTCAATTGTAAAATGGAGATAATAATAGTACCTATTTCCCAGGGTTGTTATGATGATCAAATAGGATATTTCCAGAAAGCACAGTGCCTAGCACTTAGTAGGAGCTATATAAATACTAATTCCCGTCCCCCCCCCCCAGGCAAACTAGCTTAATAAAGAGTCAGGATTCAAATTCAGGTCCTTCATTTGGGAACATTATCCTCATCTATGTTCCCTATACATTGTTATTCAGTTGTTCAGTCATATCCGACTCTTTATGACCCCGTGGACTATATTGTCCATAGGGTTTTCTTGGTAAAAATACTGGAGTAGTTTGCCATTTCCTTCTCCAATGGATTAAGACAATCAGAGGTGGGGCAGCTAGGTGGCACAATGCATAAAACATATATGTGTGTTTATATACAAACACACATATACATATACATGTACAAAAAAACCCCAAAAAACAAAACAAAACAAAGGGGCAGCTAGGTGGTGCAGTGGATAAAGCACCGGCCCTGGATTCAGAAGGACCTGAGTTCAAATTCAAACTCAGACCCTTGACACTTAATAGCTGTGTGACCCTGGGCAAGTCACTTAACCCCAATTGCCTCACCAAAACCAAAAACCAAAAAACCAAAATCAAGCAAAAAAGACAATCAGAGGTGAAGTGACTTGCCCAGCATCACACAGCTAGTTGAGTGTACTCAGTTCTTCCTGACTCTAGGCCTAGCGCCATATCCACTGAGCCATCTAGCTGCCTCTTCCCTATACGAGCAGGTGCTTAATGAATGCTTGTTGGTTGCTCTAGGAAAGACAGTAGTGACCCACAAGGCACCATGAGTCATCTACAAAATAAATCAAAAACCTAAGCTCAATATGTCAAAGAATTTACCAGTTGGCCAAAAGGCACAGGATATACATGTATGAAAAAAAGCCTGGGAAAGAGAATACGTGTCAGAGAAAAACACTCCATCTAAGCATCAGAAGAGCTGGGTTCTCTGCTCTTTACGGGGTGGCAAGGAATTGGAAGTTGAGGGGATGCCCATCCACTGGGGAATGGCTGGACAAGTTGTGGTATAAGAATACAATGGAATACTCTTGTGCTGTAAGAAATGATGAGCAGGAGGAGTTCAGAGAAACCTGGAGGGTCTTACGTGAGCTGATGATGAGTGAGATGAGCAGAACCAGAAGAACATTGTACACAGTATCATCAACATTGAGTGTTGACCTACTGTGATGGACTATATTCTTCTCACCAATGCAATGGCACAGAAGAGTTCCAGGGAACTTGTGATGGAAGAGGATCTCCAAATCCAAGAAAAGAAAAAAAAGAACTGCGGAGTATAGATGCTGAATGAACCATACTATTTCTTTTGTTTTAGGTGCTGTTGTTTTTTTCTATTTTGAGGTTTTTCATCATTGCTCTGATTTTTTCTCTTATAACATGACTAATGCAGAAATGTTTAATGTTATTATGTGTATAAATATATATATAATCTATATCAGATTACCTGCTGTCTAGGGGAGGGGGGGAGGGAGGGGAGGGAGGGAGAAAAATCTGAAATTGTAAAGCTTGTATAAACAAAAGTTGAGAACTATCTTTACATGTAACGGAAAAAAAATACTTTATTAATTAAAAAAAAAAAAAAGAGCTGGGTTCTAGTCCCAGGTTGGTAAAGGGGACAAACATATATTAGGTACCTACTATGTACTGTGCTGAATACTTTACAAATATTATCTCATCTGATATAAGAATATATGCATGACCCTGTCCAGAGGAGAGTGCTTTGGAAAGGTGGGCTCTCTATGGATATATTCATCTCCACCGCTAATGATAGCAACCTTTCTTATTCTCTGTGATGTTCATCTATATTTCCCCCAATTCTCCTGAGAAGATCTGTACGAGGAGCCAGAGGCCTTCCACTGCTTCTTTTAATATTTTATGAATAACATCATTGTAATAACAACACTAGCTAGCATTTGTATAGGGCTTTTAAAATATTCTCTAATTTTATCCTCATATCAGTCCTTGGAAGTAGGTGCTACTATTAACCCCATTTTACAGGTTGAGGAAACTGAGGGAAGAACAGATTAAGTGACATGACCAAGGTGACACAGCTGGTAAGTATCTCCAGGCCTAGTGCTCAATCTACTGTGCCTCTTGGCTGCCTCTAAGTATAGCACTCAGCAGACACTTGACACTTAATAGCTGTGTGACCCTGGGCAAGTCACTTAACCCTCATTGCCCTGAAAAATAAATAAATAAAATGAAAAAATGAAATAAAATAAGATAGATTTGGGGGCAGCTAGGTAGCGCAGTGGATAGAGCACTGGCCCTGGAGTCAGGAGTACCTGAGTTCAAATCCGGCCTAAGACACTTAACACTTACTAGCTGTGTGACCCTGGGCAAGTCACTTAACCCCAACTGCCTCACTAAAAAAAAAAAAAAGAAAGGTAAGTATAGCACTCAGTATAGTACTTGGGGTCATCTGACTTTTATCCCTTGATCTCAATACATAACTAGTCAACTTCCTTTCCCAATCACTGAGGCCTTCAGAATCACCTCTTTAATGTCAGTTCTCATGCAGAAGTTATTTGGTGGTGGTGGTAGGATCTGGATTTCTGATTTCCTTAACATAAGGAACTCCTGGTGTAGAAACTCCCTTCCCCTTCAAACTGTCAACTCAGTCTTAATTTATAGACAGAGAGAGTGGCATAGGACAGTGAAAAACTGTGACTTGCCCTGTGTCACAGAACTACAGAGTCAGAGAGAGGACTTGAACCCAGATCTTCCTGATCCCAAGGCTGGCCCTCTATCCACTATGTTGCATAATTAAGCACACACTAAATAAATGCTAACATGGGGGAAGCTAGGTGGCAAAGTGGATAGAGCACCAGCCCTAGAGTCAGGAGTACCTGAGTTCAGATCCTGCCTCAGACGCTTAACACTTACTAGCTGTGTGGCCCTGGGCAAGTCACTTAACCCCAATTGCCTCACTAAAAATAAATAAATGAATGAATGAATGAATGAACAAATGAATAAATAAATAAATAAATGCTAGCATCAAGATAGTACTTTATGATTTACAAAGTACTTTATATATCCATTATCTCGTTTAATTACCTAAACAACCTTAGAAGGGAGGCAGCAGACTATAGGTATTATGCCCCTCATTTTACAAATAAGGAAAGGGACCCAAGTGTGACAGCCATACTAATGCAGCTAGCTAAGCACTGGAAATGAGATTCAAACCCAGATATCTGCTGGCTCCAAGCCTAGGAAGAACCTTTTCCATATATCATGCTGTCTCTGTCGCAAGATTGGAACTAGAAGGAACCCAGAAGGATCTTGTCCAACTCACTGTTTTGTTTTTTTAATAGATAAGAAAGCTGAGACCCAGGGTCATGGACAGTTACCGGCCCTTCTTTGGTTGTGTCTTGCAGGCCCAGTTGGCCCAGAATCTGATTAACACCCAGGGACATGAATAGCACATCAAAGAGATGTATCCCTACAAGATATGCGAACCCACCATGAAATACTGGAAGGAGGCAAAGAAGGAGTCTGGTAACTGGGCTGCTTCTAGGAAGCTCAGCAGAAATCCTAGGAACATCACATTAAAGGTAGATAGGACTCTGAAGACCATCTTGTCCAGCACTCTCATTTCACAAATGAGGAAATGGCGGCTCAGAGGTCATGAGGGTTGCATCAGAACTAGCTTTTTACACATGCCTCTCCTCCCCCTCAGTCATGGCACCAAGGATCTAGGGAAGTTGATGGGGTTAGAGTGAGAGGAAATTAGCTCCCCATACTTCCTCCCACGGCCTGCAGTCAATGGCGGCTGGAAGAGGGCAAGGCTCTCTGACCAAGGCTTACAGAGGGCTTCCTGTCTGTTTCCATCCAATCCCCTGATTGTCATGAAGCTGTCTCTTCCCTCAGCCAAGAACTGATGCTGATCCTCAACAAAACTTGTTAAAGGATTATTAGTCATATTTATGTAGTACTTTTACAACTTCCAAAATGCTCTCGTGTCTATTGATTTGGAGTCTCACCCACAACCCTATGAGGCTGAAAGGGCAGGCATGAATTTTAGCACCTTCCAAAAACAGAGAAATGAGACCAGGTATAATAATAATAATAATAATAATTTCAGTAAATTAATAGATAGATGATAGATAAATGATACCTCCAGGGTTTGAGGTTGAGGTGCCTGGGAGTGGGAGTTGAGGGAAGGAGGAAAAGAACACTTTCCATAAGTTTATTTGCGTTTACTGATATTTTAAAAATTCAAAGATCAGTCACAGCACTTTTTTTACTGACTGCCCTCATGCCTGGAATGCTCTAACTCCTCCTTTGCACCCCCTGATTCAAAAGGACTCAGCTCAAATCCCAAAGGAGGCCTTTCCCACTTTTGCCTACTGCTAGTGCCTTCCCTTCTGAGATTACCTTCCATATGTAAGTACCTATTTACATGATATTGTCTCTGCCACCACACTGTGAGCCCCTTGCAGGCAGGGACTGAGCTTTTTGTCTTCCTTTACATCCCTAACAGTACAGTGCCTAGAACATAGTAAGTATCTAGTAAATGATTTTTGGATTGACTCATTAGGTGGGTCCTCCTTGCCCAATACAGATCCCACACTGGAAGACAAATCTATCTGAGCTGAAACACAAGGAGTCTGGTGACAGGTCCTCTGGGCTAAACTACGCTGATCTGTGGATGATAGACACAGGCTGTCACCAGGACCAAAACCAAGGCCTTCCTTGCCCTAGTTGGGGCTCTGTTAGCCTGTCCTTTGAGAGTACAGTCACCTCCTCTATGTCAAATGGACCAGTTCAAAGACTATCAGGCATGGAGTCAGGGGAGCTGGATTTGAATCCTAGCTCTCAGTGCCTCCGTTTCATCAACTGTGAAATAGGACTAATAACACTTGTACTATCTGCCTTGTAGGAGTGTGCTGAACAGAGTGCTTTGTACCTTAGAAGCATTAGAGAAAAGGTGAGGGGGCAGCTAGGTGGCACAGTGGATAGAGCACCAGCCCTGGATTCAGGAGAACCTGAGTTCAAATCCAGCCTCAGACACTTGACACTTACTAGCTGTGTAACCCTGGGCAAGTCACTTAATTCTCATTGCCCCACCAAAAAAAAGAGAGAGAGAGAGAGAGAGAGAGAGAGAGAGAGAGAAGGTGATCTTTTATTAAACACACCTATATATGTAGTTGTACACATGAAGGGGAAGGAGATTTGAACATTGGTTGTCTGACTCCAGACCCTTCACTGTTTCCACCGTGGCATTCTGAACTCTTACTATGTTTATTTTTGCTACTATGATATCTTTAAGTGGTCCAGATAACTGGGTAGGAAATAACAATTCACATTCCTAAAATGATAATATTCTAAATAAATAATAGTAGTATTATATTATCATAGTTCACATTTATATAGTGCATTAAGGTGTGCTGGGGGTTTTTGTTTGGGTTTTTTTTTTGTGTGTGTGAATCGAAGTCCCTCTTTTATTCAATGCCATCCAGCTATACATGGCCCTACTGGGCGAGCTCCACCACACTGGACTCAAAAGCCATCACAGCAAGTTGGTTGGTGGTTACTGGTGCCCGGCGTAGCGACACTTTGAATCCCAGCATGCAACAAGTCAGCGAGGGGTAGGTGTGCTGTTTTTAACCCCATTATAAATATGGGTAAACTGAGGTCAAGAAAGAGTTGGCCAGGATCACCCAGCCAGCATGTCTAAGGCGAGATTCAAAGGCAGGTCTTCTTGACTCCAAGTCCTACATTTTATAGCAGAAGTGTCCAGTACAGGGTCCATAATACTCCTAAGAGCAGAACTAGCTTAAAATGTAAATGAAAATATTTAATGAAATGCATAAAAATACAACATAGTGTTAATTTGTGATTTTCTAAGTCAATATACAGTTAGCCGGGATCTGGTTTCTATTTGAGCACCCTTTTTTGGGGGGGATGGGGGGCGGGCAATGAGGGTTAAGTGACTTCCTCAGGGTCACACAGCTACTAAGTGTCAAGTGTTTGAGGCCGGATTTGAACTCAGGTCCTCCTGAATCTAGGGCAGGTGCTTTATCCACTGTGCCATCTAGCTAGTTTAGCACTTCAAGAGCTAAGAAGCACCTTCTTCACAACCATACAAAGTAGGTGATGAAAGTTATGTGAGAAGATTTATGCTGAGAGAGGTAAAGTAATTTGTCCAAGGTCACACGGCTAGCAAGTGCTACAGGCAAGCCCTGAACCCTGACTTTCTGATGGCAAGCCCAAGGATGTCTCCACCACTATATATATATAAAAATCCTTCCATTGCTCTGCTCCTCTGAAAAGGTCGGCAAAGAGTTTCCGGGCAGGATCAGAGGCAGAGCTGAGGACAGAGCAGGAGCAGTGGAGACAAAAGAGGAACTAACCAGCAGCCTCTTTCCTGCCTCTCTCTCTCTCCAGTCACTGAGGCATCTCTGTCAACTCCATTCCATTGTTTTTAGCACATGCCAGGCCATCCGGCCAACAAATGAAAGTATCCATTGGGAAAGTGGGGGGCGGAGGGGGAGGAAGGGGGAGCAACCGCACACGCACACACTCACATGCACACACACCCTCGACACACAAAAAGACATCTGTGCTCTGCCTCAGAGACTGACGGCCCCAGGGCTGTCCAGTGTCCCCCCTCCTCTCAGGAACCACAAAGAAAGTTAGTTTTCCCTAAAAGGGGGGTGGGTGGGGAAGAAACAGGAGAGGGAGTGTTAAAGAACAAACACCACCACCCCCCTCCCCAAACTGCTGACTTGATTCATCCCCAAACCTGAACAATACTGAGAGGAAAGAGTCCAGGAAATGGGTAGATGATGTCCAAGAAAAGATTTCCCGCTAGGCAGTGAACAGGAAACTGGCAAGAGAAGTGAGGCCTAAAAATAAAACCGGCAGTTGAAAGCTTGAGGCAGGGTCTTTGGCTTCCACTAGGATGTGGGGGGCTAAGGGGGAGAGGACCTAGCCTTGGCTCCCCCTTCCTGCACCTTCCCTGCTAGTTCAGCCTGGCTCCAGCACATCCTTGATGATGATGAGATTGGACCAGAGATCTCTAAGGCTTCCCTAGTAGTCTGAATGCCTGTTCAAATGCCAATACTGGGCCCCTCAAAAGTAAAGCTCTTTGAAATGTCATCATTCATGCAAGACGATTCCAAAGGACCCATGATGAAAAATGCGATCCATCTCCAGAAACAGAAGAGATGGGGTCTGCCTGAAGATTTTGAATCATCCTTTTTTCACTTTTTTCTTTTTGCAACATGGCTAATATGGAAATGTTTTGCATGATTTCACATGTGTAATTGCTATCACATTGCTCGGTGGGTGGAGGAGGGGAAGGAGGAAGGGAGGGAATTGGGAACTACTTTTTTTAAATGAATGTTAAAAACAAACTATATTTATTTAAAAGGAAAAAAACCAAACAAACAAGAAATGTCATCCTTCCACTATACCTTGGCCTAGCTGCATTGCTAAAGCCTTTCCTTAGATCAGTTTCTAGCAGAGGAGAAGGCTCCTGATGCAGGTGGTGCATGGCAGGAAGGAGACCAAATAGCAATAAAAGGAATAAAACACTCAGGAAGTGTCTCCTGAAGAAGTATCATAGTTGACATTTCTACATCTAGCATTCATACATCTGCTGTATGCCAGGCATTGTGTTAAGTGCTAGGGATACAAAGCTAAAAACAGAGTCCCTGCCCTCAAGGAGCTCACAGTCTAACAGACAACATGCAGAAAACTACGGACATCTAAGATAAAGAAAAGATGGAATTCAGCCAGGGAAAGCACTACTATTGAGGTGGACCAGAAAATTGTAAAATATTGCAACAAATCTGCAGGCTAAGTTCTGTCACATTTTTCAGTTGTGTCTGACTCTTTGTGACCCCTTTTGGGGGTTTTCTTGACTAAGACACTGGAGTACTTTGCTATTCCTTTTTCCAGCTCATTTTATGGATGAGGAAACTGAGCCAGACAAGGTTAAGTGACTTGCCCAGAATCATACAGCTAGGAAGTGTCTGAGACCAGATTTGAACTCAGCAATAAGTCTTCCTGACTCCAAACCTGGTGCTCTATCCATTCCTCCACCTAGCTGCCACTATTATTCTCCTCAATCTGTAGATGAGGAAACTGAAGGTCAGAGAAGTGGTGATTTGCCACCACCTCTAAAGAGTGTAAGAGACAGGATGAGAAGAAGACAGGTGCCCAGGGTTCTGGCTCAGTGTGTTCTCTCTGTTGACATTAGAAAACATTAACCATTATTATCCCCATTTTACAAATAAGGAAACTGAGGCTTTAAAAGTTTATGTGTCTTGTTCATGGTCACATGAACTTCCTTTTTTTCTTTCTTTTTTTTGGCATGGCAATGAGGGTTAAGTGACTTGCTCAGGGTCACACAGATAGTATCAAGTGTCTGAGGCCGGATTTGAACTTAGTTCCTCCTGAATCCAGGGTCGTTTTATCCACTGCACCGCCTAACTGCTCTCACATGAACTTTTGAGTCGGGGGATTTGAACCCAGATCTTCTGACTCCAAATTCTGAGCTCTTTCTACTATACAGTGACTCAGTGCTTGGGAGTGTAACAATCAAAAGTCAACAGCAAAGAGTTCATCTGTAACTAACACAGAAAACTTGGCCAGATTCCAGGAAAATGAAAGACTTTATAAACTAGAGGAGGGCAAGGAGGGAAGGGAAGAGATGAGTCTTGCTTAGTCCCAGAAGAGGAAGATGGGAGGGGAACTGATTGGCCCTGAGAGTAAAAGACGGAACAAGAATGGCACAAATTACATGAGGATTTAGGTCAGAGATCAGGAGGCATCAGAAATCTTCAAGTGGGATTTGCAAGAGATAATAGAATCACTCATTCTTGAGAATGGAGGAGATGATGGTCAAGACTGAGGAGGGAAAAAAACCACTGGGTTTAGAGTTAGAGGGGGATACAATGAAAGGGGAAAGAACCAGGCCCTGTTCTGAGGGAGCTCACAGTCTAAAGGGGGAATACAATATGCAAATAATAGACAGACAGGATAGACTGGGGGTAGTGTCACATTCAGATGGACTGGAAAAGGCTTCTGGCAGAAGAGAAGACTAGCTGGGACTTGAGGAAGCCAAGAAAACCAGCAGATGGAGAGGAGGAGGGTAAGTGTCTCAGATATGGGGGATACCCAGTGAGCTAGAAGGAAGTGGAAAAGCTACAGGGGAGATGGATGGATGGATGGATGGATGGATGGATGGATGGATGGATGGATGGATGGATGGATGGACGGACGGATGTGTAGGTGGAAGGAAGGAAGGATAGACAAACAGACATGGTCAAAAGCCAAGTGTTAAGTGGGCCCTTCTCAGCAAAAGCTCCCAAGCTATAGGATATCTATCATCCAGAACCGGTATCATCATGAAGAAACCATGATGGGTCCTTGAAACAGGTACAGTACAGTGAGTCCAAGAAACTCCTTATGAAGACACCGCATATTTTATTTTGTACATGCAATATTAATCATCTCACAAAGATAGATGACTGTCATGTGGACTTTTGAGGCAAGAGGAGACCTTAGAAATCATCTAGTCCAACTTCTTCCCTTATAAGAAATGAAAACCAAGGCCCACAGAGGAGGCATCATTCATCCAATGTTGCTCATCTAGACTGTCATTGCACCCATGTCTCTACCAAACAACAGCAAAGGCTCTGCTAATGTGTTAACCTTCCCTGGCAACACTACTACTAGCTGTGTGACCCCGGGTATGTCACTTCACCCTGTTTGCCTCAGTTTCCCTATCTGTAAAATGAGCTGGAGAAAGAAATGGCAAACAACTCCAGTATCTCTGCCAAGAAAATCCCCAAAAGGGGTCATGAAGAGTTGGACCCTATATGGGTTCACTAAGTGGACACAACTATCGACTAAAAATAAACCCAAAACAATACAGTTCAAATGAATTTTAAAGTCCTTAAAGAGAGGGGACTGGCTCATGATGGGAATATCAGGTGCCAAGTTCTTATAGGGGAGATATTTTGGATATTGATCAGCATGCCACCCACTTTTGCACCCAGTCACTCAGAAGTGTTTGACCTCAATTGCCTCACAAAAAGCATGCTTCCTTCTCAATACTTCAGCTGGTCTTGTAAGAAGTCCCAGAACTCTGAAAAAGAAAGTAGGCCAAGAGTCCTCATGTACCATGGTTATTCCATTGCATGACAATGCAAAAAAAGAGAATTGGATTTGGAGAGCTAGGTTCAAAATTCTGGCTGTGCTGCTTACAAACCTGTGTGACACTGGAGAAGTCACTGGGCTTGTCAAGGACCATTAGATCTGGGAGGGGCTGCCTTGGGAAAGAGTGAGTTTCTCTTTGCAGGGGAAGGTGGATCTTCAACTGGAGCCTTAAAGCCCCCTTGCTGGGTATCTCAGCAAGGAGATTCAAGTTTAGGTCTGGGTTGGATAAGGTGAACTCTTTTCTAGCTCTGATTCTGAGAGTCTATGACAGGGACTGTCTAGTCCAAACTCCCTTCATTTTACCTGGAAGGACGCTGAGGTTCACAGAGCAGTTAAATGACTGGCCCAAGGTCACACAGCTAGTTAGAAGAGAAACCAGGATCTGACCCCAGCATTCTTTCCACAAAGCGATTCTTTAAAAAAAGTCATTTCCCCCTCTGTAAAATAGGGGAGTTAGAGGAGACCATTTTTATGGTCCATCTTATTCTGCTCTCCCCAGAGCCTGGTGGGATTGGCGAGTTTGTTCTTCTAATGGGTGTCTGTGTCTTTCTACAAATGTTGGAGAACAAAGGAGGGAAATGGAAAGGGTTTGATCCTTTCTCTACCTGGGGCCTCAGCACATCCTTTAGAATGAGCTTAGTCATTTTTTCCCCTAGAGTCTTCCACACCAGGCACTGACTCAGCATTTTAAATGGAAACTGAAGGGCCTTAAGAGTTAGTGATTCTGTCCACAGATAGAGATACACACATATCTACATATATAGTACATATATGTGTGTGTGTATGTAAATATATCTAAATCTATCTATATTTGTTTTCTATATCTGTATCTATATCTATCTTTATCTCTATCTATCTCTTTCTCTCCATATCTATCTCTATCCATATCTATGTCTATATCCATATCCATTTATAAAAATAGGTAGCAGACCTGGAATTCAATCCCCCAGGACCTCTGACTCAGAATGCAGCATTCCTTCCACTACCTCCATCTTGTCTTCCATCTCTCTCTTGGAAAAATCTCACCCTTTAGTTGCCCAGTTCCAGGCACTCTGATAGAACAATCTATATTCTCAACATTTTGGGATTGGAACCTTTCCAAATTCTGAATCCTACTTCTTAGGACAATGTAAACTAATTGATAAACCAACTCATGCCTATTGGTTGACCATTTCATTCATTCTTTCATGCATTTAACACACTCTGATCCTTCTGGTGCAAGCAAAGAGAAAATTTTTAGTGCCCTTCTACCAGGAGTCACAGGAATAGACTTCACTAACTTAGACAAAGAAAAGAGGAGCTTCAAGGGCCCCTAACGTTATAAAGATTGGCTAGAAATATTCAGAAGCAACAACAACTGGAAGTGAATAGTGATTGACACAGGCAACCCAGGAGAAGAACTGAGAAAATAAATTTTCCTCCCTTCTTTACAGAGGTGGGGTATACTCCACACACTAATAGACATAGTACATATGTGGAGTGATTTTGATGAATTACTTTTTGTCCTCTTAAAAAAAAATCTTCTTGGGGTAGTGGTGAAAAGCTGCCTGGGCTGGTGCTCAAGCCAGTCTGTCCTTCTGCCCTCCAGGAGCAGCGCCTCTGTTAGACCCGCCTGGCTCCTTCCTCGATTCGGCTTGTGCCCAGGCCCTGCGGAGCAGCGACCCCCGACCCCGCTTAAGGCCGGCTGGGATGGGAGTGCAGGTGGAGACCATCTCCTCCGGAGACGGGCGCACCTTCCCCAAGCGCAGCCAGACCAGCGTGGTGCACTACACGGGAATGCTTGAAGATGGGGAAAAGTTTGATTCCTCCCGTGACAGAAAAAAGCCCTTTAAGTATGTGACGGGCAAGCAGGAGGTGATTCGAGGCTGGGAAGAAGGAGTTGCCCAGATGAGTGTGGGGCAGAGAGCAAAAATGACCATCTCTCCAGACTATGCTTATGGTACCACTGGTCACCCAGGCATCATTCCACCAAATGCTACTCTCATCTTTGATGTGGAACTTATAAAATTGGAATGATTTCTTCCTCTAGCTCCCTGTTTCTTGAATTTGACACATGGAGGAATCCAGAGTCTCAGCTTCAAGAACAATGCACATGAATTTCTATGGAGCTCTTCCCTGATATTCCACTACATTCATTGTATAAACATATACCTGAATGTGTTATCACTTGGCTTTGCTTCCAACTCCTCCTCCTTGTACATGTGTTGTCTCTAAACTATGCACCATAAACCTCAACTTGTTAAGGCATTCATCTTTTTGTTTTTGTTTTGGGGGTCTAGATTTAAATTGAAATCTTTTGGGTATAGATTTAAGATTAAGTGTATGATCAAGCATTAACAGCACACAGATGGGTTAACCTTAGAATAGGAATTATTTGGGCAGAGAAAATCTTTGTCCCTTTTATTTTTTTTGGATGAAATTTATCTATTAAAAAGGATTTTTTTTTTTTTTGGTGCTGCTGCTGCTGTAAAGCCATAGCAAATCAAGGAGCTCTTGAGGGTTGACATATTCTCCATGTCGAATGATTTCCTTGGAGCATATCAGTCATCCTGTCCAAAATGAAGGTGGGGAAGGAGAAGCTGCTTCAACCACCCAACCCTCCTTCCCCTCCCCCCTCTTAACCTGTGCCTTTTGAAAGCAGATATTTTCAATGCAGTGCTGGATGTGTCACTTGATGTCTTATCTACAGGACAACTCGGGTCAATATAAACCTTCTTTGTTGATGCCTGACTTTTTTTCCCCATCCTGTGGTTTTCTAATGGATTTGGAGGACTTTTTAAATCTCCAGTAGCCATCAAAGCTCCACAACTACCTAAATTCCAAGAACTTGAATTGATTGTTAAATTGAAGGTGCCATTTGTAGAAATTTTCAACACAATGAAAGCCCAGTCATTGTCATAGGAAATCCTTGCGAGTTCTCTACAAAAAAAAAACAACAACAACAACACAAAAACCCAAAAAACCCACAAAAACCAAAAAAACAAAACTGATGCTGGTCATAACAGCTTCAACATCTCCTGTTTTTGATGCTCAGCTCCCCTACTGCTGATACCCCTACCTTCCTTCTCTCCCACTCCCACTCTTTTGCTGTCCTGTGTAGTGATTTGGTAAGAGAAACTGCCACCACCCACTCTCCCTCCACCACATATGAGTTTGAAGTTTTATTATTGCAATAAAATGCTTTATGCTGGCTTTTCTCAAAAAAAAAATCTTCTTTACAAAGGATGCATCTTTAGATAAAGGAGGGAGAGAAAGGACATCTTTGGAAATAAAGGTGATATAAAAAACAAGCAATATTAATAAAAATATGCTTAAAAACAAAAAGAAAAGAAAAAAACCCCACTGAGGCCTTCTTCCTTCTGCTAAAGATGTACCTGCTTCAGAAGCCTCTACCTGCCTGAGCCTTCCAAAGGTTCTAAAGACCCAATGGGGGATATGAAGAGGAGTAAGACGCAGTTGTTGCCCTAGTACACTCATAATAATAACCTGTACCCTGTCAGATGTCTCTGATGTGGGCGTACCTTTAGGGAAAAGGAGAAGGGAGCTATTCTTATTGCAACCAAAAGCTGGGTCCAATCCTTCCATAGCTCTACCTGTTAAAAACAAAGAAGCATGGGGGCAGCTAGGTGGCACAATGGATAGAGCACTGGCCCTAGAGTCAGAAGGACCTGAGTTCAAATCCAGCCTCAGACACTTGACACTTACTAGCTGCGTGACCCTGGGCAAGTCACTTAACCCGAATTGCCTCACCAAAACAACAACAAAAGCCCTGCTTTCTCTTAAGCCCCAATTCAAGCACCCCCTCTTCCGTGAAACCTTGTGACCCTCCTACTTCCTCAGTTTGAAAGTGACAGTGTCTCTCCCTCCTTGGATTTTCTCTCCTTTACCTTTATCACCTTCTACTTAATACCAAGCTTATTTGTGTACAAGGTTATTTACCCTCCACTAGACTGTTTTTAAAAAATGGTTTTCATATTCATATTCCAACACTAAGCATTGGGTCATGCATGGCAGTTCATGCTCAGAAAATGAGTTGAACTTAATTCATCGCACCTTCTAGGTAATTACATTTTGACAGGGAACCTTCTGAGCCTTAATTCAAATGTAGAGACCCTTACTTTCTGGAGAAGATGAAGAACCATTGCATGCTGAATTTGGAAGGTAGCACAGAACAGAAAATATATTGGAGCCAGAAGGGGTATTAAAATATATAATGATCAAGCTAGAAGGGACCATAAAGACAACTATAGTGGAATCCCCATCTTTTTACAGATGAAAGAGCAAGTGACTTGCCCAAGGTCAAATACTGAGTCAGTGGAATATCTTTCCTTAAAAAATTGTGTGTGTGTGTGTGTGTGTGTGTGTGTGTGTGTGTATAAAAAATCCAGTAATTAAATGTGGTAGAAAAATTCAATGGTAATGGAATCTCTGTGATGAATTTTGTTTTGTGATCTTAATAATCACAATTAACTGTTTAAGTAAAACTCAAGTATTCTTAAAAATGGGGGATACCCACATAGAGAAAATGTCCAAACTGATTGTGATTTGCAAAAATAAAGGAAATGATTACCAGGGTCATTTTGGTTTCTCTGGCTCTATCTCTGTCTTTCTCAACTAGAGGCCACTCATGGATTTCACCTGGGCCAGGTCGCCTTTTCTCAGGCAGCCCTGTGACCCACCCATAGGGGTTCACCATATTGAAACTAGACTTAGTACGGACACCCAGTAGGTATTGTGAATCAGGACACCCAATAGACTTTACATCTACTGTGGCTCGGAACTCCCAAGTTCACATGACCAGCCACAGCCTCCTCTAAGAGCAGGGACCACGGGCTGCTTTCTTAAATTAGGAAAAGGAAGGGAAGCTGAGAAAGTGTCAGGAACATGCTAGTGCCTTACTAGGAACTATTTGAAATTTATGCAATTAGAAAAATTGATATAGTTTTGGATTTATGAATTAAGAAATAAAATAAATTAAACTAAAAGGCAATGTCAGCAACTGGCTCCTGTCTCTCAGATGTTTTTATATTTAAAAGTAAAAGACTTTGCTGACTATTTGTATTTTTCAAAACTGCAGTGTCACAGGGGAAAGAAAATAGTCTTTGGATTAAATTCATTCAGCAGAAACTTGGCTGTGACTCTTCTCTCTTCTGTATTGTGCAAGTAGCATTTAAGTTCTTTGAGGAGAAAGACTGTCTCACTTTTGTACCTGGACCATATGGGATAATAGAATTATAAGGTCCAGAAGTGGAAGGGACCTTAGGTCACTTACTATAACACCTTCATTTTATAGATGAGGATCTGAGATCCAGACAGGTTGGGGGACTCACCCCAGGATCCCACAAGTAGTTAAGTGGCAGACTTATGTCCTCTGACCCCAAAGCCACCTCTTTTTTCCCCATGCCATACAACAAGCTGCTAGCACAAAGCCTGGCACATAGTAGGGGCTTAATAAAGGCTTGCTGGGGCAGCTAGGTGGCGCAGTGGATAAAGCACCGGCCCTGGATTCAGGAGCACCTGAGTTCAAATCCGGCCTCAGATACTTGACACTTACTAGCTATGTGACCCTGGACAAGTCACTTAACCCCCATTGCCCCACCAAAAAAAAAAAAAAGAAAGAAAGAAAGAAAAAAGGCTTGCTGATTGATTTATAAGGAACCCCTGAAATGGAGTCAGAAGACCCAAGGTCAGATTTCAGCTCCAATTGACTACCTGAGTGACACCAGGCAATTCATCTGAGAATCAGTTTCCTTATCAAAGAAAATAAGGAAAATAATCTTTGTACTACCTACCTCACCCTCAGAAAAGTACTTTGTAAACCCACAAGCGCTACAGAAGTGAGAGTTAGCATTAAAGGTTTCAACCCATGGCTACTGGAAAGAGGCATCGTGTGCCTCAGTTTCTCCCTTAGGAACTAGGAGTTCTAGGAGTGCTCTGTGTCTGGGCCTGTAAGAGCTAAGTTCAAATACAATCTCAGAAACTTAACTGTGACACCCTGAAGCAATCTTTAGATTTTGTTTTCTTCCGTTTCCTTTACTATAAAAATGGAGATCATAATAGCACCTACTAAATGGGGTTTCAGACACTTAATACTTACTAGCTGTGTGACCCTGGGCAAGTCACTTAACCAATTGCCTCATCAAAAAAAAAAAAAAGCACCGACCTAACAGGGTTGGGCTTTGGGGGGGGGGGGGGGTTGTTGTTTTTTGGTTTTTTTGCAGGGCAATGAGGGTTAAGTGACTTGCCCAGGGTCACACAGCTAGTAAGTGTCAAGTGTCTGAGGTCAAATTTGAACTCAGGTCCTCCTGAATCCAGGGCTGGTGCTTTATCCACTGTGCCACCTAGCTGCCCCGACAGGGTTGTTTTAAGGATCAAATCAGACAATATTTCTAAAGCTCTTGGTACAGTGACACATAGTAGGCATTTAATAAATGCTTGTTTCTTCTAGGCCCAAAGGGCTCTATTCTCTGAGTCAGCAAAACCTAATCAAAGAAAAAGGAAAAGGACCTCTATGTACAAAGATATTATAGCAGATCTTTTTGTAGTAGCAAACAACTAGAAACTGATGAGGTACCCACCAACTCAGGAATAGTTGAACAAATGGTGGTAAATGATTTTATGGAAAACTATTGTGCTATAAGAAATGATGAGGAGAATGCTTTCAGAAAAACCCAGAGGACTTAACATGAACTGATGTAAAGTGAAATGAGCAGAACCAGGAGAATGTTGTACACAAAGACAGCACTATTGTATGATGATCAACTATGAATGACTTCACTTGGATCAATTGAATGATCCAAGACCATTCCAAAGATGAAAAATGCTATCCACCTCAAGGGAAAGAACTGATGGAATCTGAATTAGAGCTTTTTTTTTTTTTAAACTTTATTCTGGGGAAGTTTTTTGGCCTGTGTTTTCTTTTGTAATGTGGTTAATAAGTAAATGTTTTGTATAACTTCACATGTATAATATATATATCAAATTGTTTGCCTTCTCAAGGAGGGAGGAAAGAGGGAGAGAATCTGGAACTTAAAATTTTAAAAACCAAATGTTAAAAAAATTTACATATAACTGAGAATTGTTTAATGATATATTGGGGGGGGGAGGGAAGATTTGCAATCTGGAAAAATAAATAAATTAAACACTTGTTTCCTTCCCTGGCAAAATGGGAGATCAGACAAAAATGGTTTCTTTAGGCAGAGATTTTGTTTGTTTGAGGACTGTTTTGGTGATCTGATTAAACCCAAGGAAACCTCAGAATAATGATTTTAAATGCATAAAATACACAGAACTACAAAAGAAAACAAATCTATTGAAATAGACTTTTCTAAATTAAAAAAAAAATTCACAGAACTCAGGTAAAGGACTCCATCTTAGAATATTACAGTTCTAATATCTATGATAGGCATGCAAATATCCCGACTCTCAATTTCTCTGACTATAAAATAAAGGAGGTAGAAGTAAATGATCTCTAAAGACCCTTAGCTTGAATTTCAAGCACCAGGCGATAGGGCAAGAAAAAAAGATTCTTACACTTCTATTATTCTATGCTCCAAATCTTGGACTGGGGAAGTCAGGGTCTCACAAAGAAGCCAGTCTGAAAAGGGAACAGGCTATTGCATTGTGGACAAACCGAGAAGGCAGCACAAGGTGGTGGAAAGAACACTGAATGTGGCTTCAGACAGAGGACACTGACTCACTGTGTGACACTGGACACAGCGGCCTCCCTGAGCCTCAGTCTCCTTAGTTTATAGGGGACAGTTGGGAAGACTTGGATTAGTAGACGTCATGACATGGTTGATGTAAAGAGCTCGGGATCTTGTCAGAAAACCTGGGTTTAAACCCGAGCTCTCTCATTGACTACCAACAGGGCCATGTTTTAAGTCAGGCCTCCCTCGGCCTGTTTTCTCTTGGGTAAAATGAAGGAACTGGACAAAGTGGCCTCTTAAGACTCCTGGCATATGATCACAGGATCTCCAATGGCCCTTTTTCTTCTGTGTTCTAATGTCCTCTCTACTAAGGAAGATTGCTTCTAGGTCTCATGACTGCTCCGAGGTGACCCCTGACTCAAATATCCTACTTTCTGAAGTTCCTTCAGCTCCAATACTCTATGTTCTAAGGTCCTTTCTAGCTGAGACATTTTAAGCTCTGAAATGCCTTCCAGCCCTAACCTTCTGTGTTTATTTTTGCCTTCCAGCCCTTAGATTTTAGATATTAAGGAATGGAGGGCAAAGGGTTAATTGCAAGGCTTTTGCTTTTTGTCCCTGCCTGCTTTCCTTCCTTCCCCCTACTACCACAGTCCTATCTTCTAATAAGGTGCTAACTAATTTTTTTCCTTAATTTTTGCCTTTCCCTCTTTTTTTTTTTTTTTAAGTGAGGCAATTGGGGTTAAGTGACTTGCCCAGGGTCACACAGTGTTAAGTGTCTGAGGCCAGATTTGAACTCAGGTACTCCTGACTCCAGAGCCAGTGCTCTATCCACTGTGCCACCTAGTTGCCCCGCCTTTCCCTCTTTCTATTTCTGAGGAAGAGTCTAGACCATCCTGGAAAGAACCCTGGCTTGGAAATATCCCTCTAATGAATGAGCCATGTGCCTATAGGGAAGTCCCTTCCCTTCTCTGGACCCCAGCCTCCCCATATGAGGGAACTGGAAAAGATGATCTCTAAGGGCCTTTCCAAATCAGACTTACTCTGACCTGAGTTTCATGGGCAATTGCAATCACAGCCAGAAGGCGGTACTAAGTAATAATGATTATATATAGCATTCACATACCTTTCTTATTTGTGTGGTTATTAATAACATACTTCAAGGTATATGCAGCACTTTAAATATACCATCATCATCAACCCCATTTTACAGAAGAGAACTGAAGCTAGCCCATGGGTCAGAACCAGAATCTGAATCCAGGTATTCTTACCATGAGTCCAAGGTTCTCCTTTTAAAAGCCTCTTTTCACACCTGAAATCACACCGAAAGTCACCACAAACTCATTTTCTGATCTTTCCCTCCCTCCCAATGAGCAAGGCTTGTCCCTCCCAACCCCAAGGTGAGCTCACCTTACATGCAAAGAGCTAATTCCTCCTACAGGACACTAGTGAGCTACGGTTTGCAGGGGGCTGATTATGGGATAATTCAGATACATTTCAAACTCGAAGCCTGCCCCTCACCATGCCCACAATCACCGGCCATAGCAGAAGTTTTTATCTGGGGAAAAGAGATTCCTCATCTGTGGCCATTTCATGAGAGCTGAGGCCTTAAGGGAGGTGGGGGCAAGGGGGAAGAGGATAATGGGAAGGAGGATTTGGTGGCACAGAGAGACAAGACACTGAAGATATATTGTTCCTCTTGGTCCCTAAAAGCAGATATATTCTCTACCAGCATCTGACAGGTCACCTCCCCCAACCAATTAGCTAATTGCCAGATATCACTCCCCATAGACTGGGAAACAGCTGTCTCCTCAGCAGACCAGCCACCCAAAAGAATAAGAGCCCTTAGTTCCTTTGCGAGCCCTTACTTAATTAGCTAACATCTTATCTTCCAGATCAGACACTCTCTGCTCTGCCCCCACCCCCCACCACCCCGAAGACTAAGATCCCTTCTAACTCCAACTATGCTATTCACTAATTCCGTGACCTTGGGGGCAAATCACTTACCCTCTATGAACCTCAGTTTCCTTATTTGTAAAAAGATAGAGATTAAACTAGATTAATCCCTAAGGTCCCTCTTGGTCCTAAATCCTGTGATTCTGTGTTCTAAGGCCCCTTCCAGCTCTGACATTTATGTTCTAACCATGACATGCCCTATGATCCCTTTTTAATTTAATTTTATTTTGGTAATTCTGAACCGAAACACCAAATAAAATGAGCATTCCCACTGTGGGACAAGAGAGGCTTATACATGAAACTGTGAATCTCTAGTATGTACAGCTTACTTTTCTTTTAAAGTATAGAACAGATTCTGCATGTAACTTTCAAAGCTAGCCAGCTTGTCTGTGATTCCTTCTGGCCTTCCTTCAGTTATCTTGTAATTTTTTTTTTGGGGGGGGGGGAGAGAAATCTCATCCTTAATGCCCCTCTCCCTCCTGCCCACACTAATTGAAGAAAAGGAGGAAAAAAAAAGCCCTTGTAATAAATAGATACAGTTGAGCAAAACCAAAGTCCCATATTGTCCACATCCAAAAATATATCTCATCCGGCCTCCATGCCCTTTCAGTTAGGTAGCATGCTGCACCATTGCTCCTCCATTATGTAGTTGGTCAGAATCTTCAATTTCCCTTGCAGGGGGAGGGGCAGAAAACATCTATTGAGCACCTACTGTGAGGCAGCTGGGTGGTGCAGTGGGTAGAGCACCAGGCCTGGAGTCAGGAAGCCCTTGGACACTTATTGTCTATGGGACCCTGGGCAAATCATTGCTTAAGGGCCTATTCCCTTCCCCTGGCTATGTTTCAGGCACAGTTCTAAGGGCTTTACAAATATTATCTCACTTGACTCAACAACACTATAGGGCAGTGCTTGTGTTATCTCCATTTTACAGTTGAGGAAACTGAGGCTGACAAGGGTGAACTCAGGTCTTCCTGTCACCAGGGGCAGCTGGGTGCTGCAGTGGATAGACTGCAGTCTGGAAGACTCATTGTATAATCTGGCCTCAAACACTTACTAGCTAGTCACTTTACCATATTTGCCTCAGTTTCCTCATCTGTAAAATGAGCCGGGGGAGGGGCAGCTAGGTGGCGCAGTGGATAGAGCACCTGCCCTGGAGTCAGGAGGACCTGAGTTCAAATCCAGCCTCAGACACTTAACACTTACTAGCTGTGTGACCCTGGGCAAGTCACTTAACCCCAATTGCCTCACTAAAAAAAAAAAAAATTTTAAAATGAGCCAGGGGAGGAAAGGTTAAGGCACTCTGTTATTTTTGCCAAGAAAACCCCAAATGGGGTCATGACGAGTTGGGTACAACTGAAATGACTGAACAACAACAACAACTTCCTGATACCAGGCCTGGCACCCTAACCACTATACCCAGTAGTTGCCCAGCCCTTAACCTTGGCAGTTCCAGTTCTGATTTCTGAATCTTCATATGAACAATCCCCTCTGACAGACACAACAGGGAACTGTTCCCACACTGATGCTGAAATATGTGCACCACTAAATACTTCCCTACCCCCAAACTTAAAGAAAAGACAGGGAGAAGTTTATGTTTAAAATGTTGCTTTCAGACTACATCAAGCGATAAGCAGAAATTAGGAGGAGGCCGCCACATGGACCATTTGCTGCTGCTCCCTCTGTCTGTTTCCACGCTTTCTTAATTTTCATTGACCAAGCTCAGTACCTTTGAGGTAGGGATCAGAAAAAATCAGACTCCTTGAATAGAAAGGCCCTAAAAGCATCATTTATGAAGAAGTGAAATACAGTGGAAAAAAACAACATGACCCCTACAGTTGGAGGCCCTGGGTTTAAGTTCCACCTAGGACACTTTAATGTGGGGCAAGTGATTTCACCCACATGAGGCTCAGTTTCCTGTTAACATGAGGGGGTTGGACTAGGTGGCATCTAAGGTCCTTTCCAGCTTTGGATAGATGAACCTCTAACAATCTTAGGCAAACCATCCTATTTTAACACAGGCGATGCTAGGCTCACAGAAATTAGTTTACTCAAGGTCAAGTCACTGATGGAATCAGAACTATAAGCCAGGTCTCTAGACTCTTGGCCCAGGGGTATCTCCCCTATACCAGTTTAATTGGGTCTAACCTGTCCCTAGTTACAACATGCATTCAAAGAGGTGGCCCATTTTTTCATGGCTATGGAAGGCAGACTTTTGACTCAATAAAATCTTTCCAACACTTGATCGTGCTAAAAAATGGATCTGTGCTAATTTATTAAGTAGGGGGCTCCTCATCATTTTGTTTAGCCAATCAATCGATATTTATCAAGCACCTACTAGGTGCCAGGCACTGTGCTAAGCACTAGAGGTACACATAAGAAAAGAAAGACATCCCTTGCCCTCAAGGAGTTTACAAGTTTAAGTCTAGAGTCTGGACAACCATTTGTCAGAGATGTTTAACAAAGATGATGTTTGCTTTGGGTTGGAAGTGAGACCCTGAAAGCTCCTTATGGCTGTGAGATTGGATTGGCTTAGAGAGCTGTTTTAGGAGAAAATGAATAAACTAAAGGATATAGTCGGGGAGCCAAAAGAAAGATTCCTATCAAAATGCCAGTGTTACCTGGCATAATGTGTAGAGAGGCCATGGGGGTGGGGGCCAGAGAGAATGTGCCGCCATACTGGGGGCCAAGGGACTAAAGCTACTTAATTTTTCTGGGCATCTAAAATGAAAGTTAGGTATACCCCTAAGAGATTTTCTAATTATAACAATCTGGGCTTCTTTTTTTCTAGGTCTTTCAACAACTAGCAGAATATTATATAGAAGGCCTAGATCTGAGTTCAAATATAATCCCGTCACTTTCTAGCTGTGCAGTCCTGAGCAAATCATTTAACTGCTGCCTGCCTTGGTTTTCTCATCTGTAAAATAGAGGGTACAGTAATAATAGCACCTTCTTTCCAGGCTGGTGATAAGGATCAAATGGGATACTATTTGGAAAAGCACTTTGCAATCTTAGATACTCCATAAATGCTAGCTCTTATTATTCTAGCTCTGACACTTCATGGTCGTAGCAAGCCATGTGAGTTTTCAGCAGATGGGTGAGATTTTACTATTTTGACCCCAGGAAAAGAAAGGACCCTGAAAGAACCAGAGGGAAAGGAGGGAAAGGTCTGCATCACCTGACACTCCCCAGGCTTGGGGGAAGGACCCCATACCACCCAATGAGGCACAGCATAGCTGTGCCCTTCCCTACTCCCCCAGCCGTTCTCAAACCCACATTCTCCCTCTCCCCTCCAAAAAATGTTTCTGCCTAGATGCCCTATCTGACTGCTGTTTGGAGGACTGGATTGTTGTGATGAGTTCCAACTCCTGGTACTGTTTAAAAATGCTTCAGATTTTCCAGTTTCTGGGGGAGGAAGAGGAAAAGGTCAGTATATAAAGCAGAATCATCCCTATGGACAATGAGACAAACTTCGCCTACTAAATTCTGCCTAATGCCAAGCCTGAGAAAGTTGGTTTCTCCCCCTCCACCCCACCTTCAGTCTCATTCTACATAAATACAGTCTTAACTCTGGAAAGGCCCTCAGAACAGACAACGCAAAAGGCAAAGACACTGGAGAGATTTGCCATTTCCTTCTCCAGCTCGTTTTACAGATGAGGAAACTGAGACAAATGGGCTTATGCCCAGGGTCACACAGCTAGGAAGTGTCGAGTAAGCTACTAAGTTCCCAGATTTGAACTCACGAAGAGTAGTCTTCCTGACTTCAGGCCTGGCACTCCCACTGTGCCAACTAGCTCCAAATGTTCACTGGCATTCAATCCGACAATTTAATTTAATTAAACATTTATTAAGAACAAACTTCTTTGCAGAACACTGGGCCAGGAGCCGGAAGCTGTCGTTATTTGGGAAGAACTAAGGATGGGGAGAGATATTAAGCTAGTTTAGTTTATTAATTCTCTCGGGGTTCCTCTTTTAAAGTCTGCCTCTTCCACAAAGACTCCCCCTACCACACCAGCCCACAGTGACATTTCCCTGCCCCCAAAACACTTATTCCTTGGGCATTTGGCATAGCTGGCCTGGCACTAGTAACAATATTTATATGGGTCCTTCTTATGTCCACAAACCATAAACTCCACATATTCTGTCAATCACCCTTAAGCACTAAAACACTGCCTTGCAATTAGTGATAGTAATTTGAACACAGAAGGTGCTGGTTATCTGTGTAAAGGGGGTCTGGCCAACCAGACCAGGCTCTGCTGATACAATTCTTTTTTTTTTTTTTTTTTTGTGAGGCAATGGGGGTTAAGTGACTTGCCCAGGGTCACACAGCTAGTAAGTGTTAAGTGTCTGAGGCCGGATTTGAACTCGGGTACTCCTGAATCCTGGGCCAGTGCTCTATCCACTGTACCACCTAGCTGCCCCTGCTGATGCAATTCTGATGTGGACTTGAACCATGTGATGGAGAAGACTTTTGGATTAGCTACATGGCCACAACTGGAATGCATTTAAAAGATTTTACGTCTGCCTTAGTTGGCTGCATTTCAATGAAATACTCCTGGAAGGAAAGAGAGCTCAAGCTCTCCGTTCAAGGCTAACCTGTGAATACAGACCAGTGTTCTTTGCCTCTTTGGGTTTGTTGTTCCTGTTTTAGGTGAAAGAGACTGGAGATGGTTAGACATCTTGGAATGGTCAGGAGGCAGAGGCACTGGGAGGTCAGGGAGTGGAATCCATAGCAACCAGCTGGTCCAGTATCATGGCCCCAGAGCATCAACAGCTGAGAGTCAGATTCATCAGTGGATGAATACCAGGCTATGTTTGGCTATGGAGGAATTTCATCAGTTCTGAAGCCATTCTTCCCAGAAACCAAGGTGCTATGGAGGAGACTGGGCCACACACTACCCTCCCTCCCCCAGGGTTTAGGGGGAAATATGTATACTTTTTGCTATATCTTCAAAATAAATAAACCTTTGTAAAAGCTAATTTATTGTTTAAATGCAATTGGAGCACAAATTACTCGTGGAGGTTAGTGAAGGGAACCATATCCAAGTGGGAGCGTGGGCCAATAGCATTAAAGAAATACCCTCAGGAACCCTTGAGGGTATCCTTAGAACCCTGAGGGAGAGATGTAGCCAATCTTCCTTTGGGAGGGTTAAGGCCAGAGGCTTGCTACATCTGAGAATAATTGGTCCTGGGAAAAGGCTATTAAAATGGGGACCAACATTCCATAATAAATAGTTGGCGTAAAAAATCTAGAGTGGAACTTTAGCATGAAAAACTGTGAAAATAAATTTCTTACGTTAAAAAACAATTATAGGGGCAGCTAGGTGGCACAGTGGATAGAGCACCAGCCCTGGAGTCAGGAGGAGTACCTGAGTTCAAATCCGGCCTCGGACACTTAACACTTACTAGCTGTGTGACCCTGGGCAAGTCACATAACCCCAATTGCCTCACTAAAAATTAAAAAAAAAACCCAACCAATTATAGTTACAACTGTGCAATTCTATCATATCAACAAGGAATGAAGCAAATAATGATTTTTTTTGTGTGTGTAATTTTTCCAAATCTGGTGTTCTTTGCTCAGGCCTCAGCCTTCTTGACCCATCTGTTGTATGGGACACTGTTTATCACTGTCTCCTCTTGGATATAAAATCTCTGGCTTCCATGAATCTACACTGCAGATTCTCCTGCTCTGAGGCTCCCCACTTCTCTGCCCCTTCTTTCATGTACACAAGTTCTCATCATGGGTATATACGCCAAGGCTCTGTCCAGTTATTTCTCTCTCTCTCTCTCTCTCCTCTTTCTTGGTGACCTAATCTTCTCCCCTAGTCTTAATTATCATCTCTCTGCATATGACTCACAGATCTATCTATCTGGGCCATGTCTTCCCCGAGCTCTGGTCCTCAATCGTTAACTGCCCACTGGACATTTCAAGCTGTATGTCCCAGGGATACCTTAAATTCAGCATAGCCAAAGCATGACTCATTATCTGCTCTATCCCCTGTATAACTTGCCTATTTCTGTTGAGGGCTCCATCATTCTTCCAATGACCCAGGTCTAGAACTTTGAGATTCTCCGGACTCCTCCTTCTTCACCCCGCTCCATATGCCATCAACTCCTAAATATTGCCTTTTCTCCATTCACAATATGTCTGACATACAATCCCTTCTCTCCATTCACAGTTACCACCTTAGTTCATGCACTCATTGCCCTCACTCAGAATGTTATAATAGTCTCCTAATTATTGACTTCCCTAGCTCCTGCCTCTCCCTATTCCAAACCATCCTCCATACAGCTGAAGAGATGTTTATTCTTTTTTTTTTTTTTTAGTGAGGCAATTGGGGTTAAGTTACTTGCCCAGGGTCAGCTAGTAAGTGTTAAGTGTCTGAGGCCAGATTTGAACTCAGGTACTCCTGACTCCAGGGCTGGTGCTCTATCCACTGTACCACCTAGCTGCCCCCGAGATGTTTATTCTTAATCACATTTGACCATATTATTCCCCATCTCAATCAATTCCAGTGGTTCAATATTCCCTCTTGGGTCAAATATGTATATTCTCCTATTTGGAGCTCAAAGCCCTCTGTGATGTGACATCCCTTTGCAGTCTCCTTATACCTTACAGCCAACCCTTAATTCAGGGATAATGGCTTTTGGGTCCTTGAATAAGACACTGTGGACTTCAGACATCTGCACTGGCTCTTCAGCATGCCTGTATGTTCTCTCTCTTCATCCCCTCCGCCTGACTTCTATGGCTTCCTTAGGAAGATTTCCTTGGTCCACCTTAATTTTAGGGACTTCCCTCTATTAATTATTTCCAATTTATCTTGCGTATGTCCTGTCTGTACGTCATCGTTTGCATGTGTCTCCTATTAGATTGACAGCAGGGATAATCTTTTATCTTTTTTTTTTTTTGGTAGCCCATAGTAGGTGCCTAATCAATGCTTTTTACTGACTGGGCCTCTAAATTTCTTCATAACTTGGCTGAATCTAATCAGCCTCTAACTCTGTGTCGCTCCAGTAGCCATGCACCATGCTATAATGAATTTCTTCCTCACTTCTACCTCAAGCACTCAAAAAGCATTTATTAAGCACTTACTATATGCCAACAGCACTGAAGATACAAAAGGAAGGTAAAACACTCATTGAGCTCACAATCTAACAGGTGAAGCAGGATGTAAATACTGACATGATATGGAGAGAGGAAATGAAGGTAGGGGCACAGTGGATAAAGCACCAGCCCTGAATTCAGGAGGACCTGAGTTCAAATCCGGCCTCAGACACTTGACACGTACTAGCTGTGTGACCCTGGGCAAGTCACTTAACCCTCATTGCCCTGCAAAAAACAAACAGAAAAGAAAAACTGTATAGGAAATGAAGGTAATCTATAAGTTCCAAGGCACTGGGGGAAGGACTGGAGAGGAAAGTGAAACATTAGCTCAAGACTAAGCTCAAGCATCACATTCTAGATGAAGTCTTTTCTGATGCCCATTGCCTCCCCAATGACTAATTCCTTCCCTCTCTCCCTACCTCTGACATATTACTATATGTTATGTATCATCCTCCCTACCTGTAATACTCAGTCCTATAAGCTCCTAGGGAATAAGGATATTACCATTTTTTTTTTTGGTCTTTGTTTTTCATAATGCCTAGCACCTGCTCTGAGGTTGACTAACTTTCCCAGCAGGATCATTATGGTCATAGTGACAAAATATTCTTGCTGGCTGGTTTTCCCAAGGGCCTCTTTTCTTAATCCTTTGATATTCAAATTATTCTTCTTTGAAGTGCCTATCTACAATCAGCAACATCCCACAACAAAGAGACTGGCTCCGATGGGTGGGCTTATACTCCAAACTCCAGTGAAGGAGGCAGGGATCTAGGAACATAAGTTAACTTCATAAGTGGTCAGTTTACTAGTGTTTTGAGAACTATTTAGAGTTATGAGAATTTTTGCTGGTTGACAACCAGAACCTTGTAGAGCAACAACTTGACAGAGTTGATCTAGGAATCTGGATTGTGGTTGAGTCATTTCAGTCTTGTCTGATGACTCTTTGGGACCCCGTTTGGGGTTTTCTTGGCAAAGATACTGGAGTGGTTTGCCATTTCCTTCTCCAGCTCATTTCGCATATGAGGAAACTGAGGTAAACAGGGTGAAGTGGCTTGCCAAGGGTCACACAGCTAGTGTCTGGGACTAGATTTGAACTCAGATCTTCCTGATGCCAGGCCCAGTACTATCCACTTGGCCTAACTGCCCAGGAGTCTGGGTTCAAATAAAATTCTGGCTAAATTACCCAGGGCAAATCACTTAACCCTTCAGTATCCTCAGGCAATTATTTTTTAGATTACTGGGGACTCTTTCATGGAGGAAGGTTCCTAACCTAGTGAAAACAGTCAACAAACATTTATTTATTAAATGCTAGCTATCACACTTCAGAGATGGATAATGAGGGCAAAGGTGATCCAGAAATGTTAAAATGCCCATACACATGGACCAACATGATGAGCTCACAGCTTGAACCCCTCTAGCTTCATCCCATGGGATTCCTAACCACAGCCTCAAGAGTAGGGGTGGATGAGGGGCAGCTAGGTGGTGCAGTGGATAGAGCACCAGCCCTGGATTCAGGAGGACCTGAGTTCAAATCCGACCTCAGACACTTAACACTTACTAGCTGTGTGACCCTGGGCAAGTCACTTAACCCCAATTGCCTCACAAAAAGAAAGAAAGAAAGAAAAAAGAGTAGGGGTGGATAGAGGAAGATGAGGGAAACCAAGTTCCCGGAGGAATAGCAGAAGGCCCTGTTTAAATATTCAAGCTGGAGAAGAGAAGGCTTCAGGGTGACATCCATCTCCAAGATGGACTTGTCTGGTGGGAAAGCTGTTTTTGGCTTGGCCCCAGAGGGCAGAACTAGGGGTATTGGGTAGCAATCCCAGAGAAGCAGAGTTTTCAACTCCATGTAAGGAAAGGTTTCCTCACAGTTACAAGTCCAAGGGAATGGTCTACCTCAGGAGGCCCAGAGTTCCCCAAGGCTAAAGACTTTTCAGCCCAAGAGGCTGGATGGGCGCCTTGTCCAGGGGATTACTGCTCAGGAAGAGGTCAAACTAATTGCCCTCTGATATCCTTTCCAGTTCTGAGATTCTGTGACTTCCCAGGTTTCCTTCCTTCCTTCCTCCCTCCCTCCCTCTCTCTCTCTCTCTCTCTCTCTCTCTCTCTCTCTCATGGGGCAATGAGGATTTTGTGGGGCTAGTAAGTATCAAGTGTCTGAGGCCAGATTTGAACTCAGGGTCCTCCTGAATCCAGGGTCAGTGCTTTACCTACTGTGCCACCTAGCTGCCCCCCTCCCTCTCTCTTTCTTAATAGGTTAGACAGCACTTGGGCAAGGGGCAAATTTTCAAGGAAAGTAAATAGTATCAAATCTAATTTTATATTGGTTTGTAGCCCTCCTGGGCCACCCCAGCAGGTGGAACTGCCCAGACTGAAATGAAAAATCTTATATAATAAAAAATCATATAAGTAAACATTAGACTGGTTCATAAGCAGAATAAATAAGAAAGGCTGGTTAAAGTTAGTCTGACAAAATCTCTCCTTTCTTTCCTAACTCACATCACAAAAGGATATAGGTTTTTTCCAACCAGATGAAGATAGTTGTGCCACTTACTTTTGAACACAACCCTGGATTATATTTGGGAACAAAGGTACTGTAACAGGGTAAAGATAGAAAGGAACTGAATTCAGATAAGATACCTTTATCCAAATTTCAAATATGAAATGGAAAAAAAAATGTGAGTAGTTTCACAGAATACATATAAAGGCCAATTCCACTTACAAAATATGCACCTGGCACCCTAGAAAATAGAAACCAAATACAAGCTCATACAGAAAGTGGACAAAGAATAGTCAAGGATCACACAGACCAATCAGAATTTGGGAGTTTTATTTGAGAGATTTCCAAGTACCTCATACCACATGGAGGACACCCCTACCCCACACAAACGAGCCCTTATTGGTATGCTTCTAGCCTTTGCAGAGTTCAGGAAAGAATTTGGAGGGTAATTTATATGAACTTGCTCCCTAGTTTTGCCAGGGGATGATGGGAAACAAATTGACTCAAGGTTGCATATGACTTCATACTCAGTAGATGCACTGTTTGGATTTTCTGAATGGATTTTTTTTCCTTTATAAATCTTTGTTATAAGGGAAAGCTCACTGAACAGAGGAAGAAGAGAAAGAGCTATCAGCTAAGAGAGTAGAGGACTTGGAGCCTGGTAGTTCAAATCTGACCTCAGACACTTACTAGCTATGTGACCCTGAACATGTCACTTAACTTCTTTTTGCCTCAGTTTCCTCAACTGCAAAATGGAAATAATAATAGTTCCTACCTCATAGGATTGTTGTGATGACCAAACGAGGTAATATATGTAAAGTACTTTGCAAACTTCAAAATCTCATAGAAATGCTAGTGGTCAGTAGAATATATCTGGACATGGAGTGTGACCTTTGACATTCCATGGGATCACAACTAAGTCTTTATTGTGTAAATAATATAATTCCATGTTTTGAAGCCTTGTGAGTCTAAGTTCTTGTAAGGGGGAGACCTTGTAGCTACTCTTAGAAGTCCCTAATAGTGAAGTTACCAAATTCTACCTGATTAGAGAGGCGCTAAGTATAAGAAGTCCCCGTCTAGCTCAGGGGTTGCTGATTGACAGCTGATCTTCCTAGGTTCTGGCTGACACTTGAGAGTCAACAATTTGACATTTGTTCTTATGGCTTGAATTAAACAGGATTTTATCTAATACTGAAATGTAAACACACTAAGTTAAGGATTGATCTTCCCACTATAACAATTTGACTGGGAGCCAGAAAACCTATCCTCAGCTACACCAGTACATCAGTCATGGTTATTGAAGGCATACTTAATTTTGGCACAACAAATGAATTTTCTAAAACTCTGAGATACCTAAAAACTGACTTCTACTACCTTGTTAAATAGCAAGCTCCCAATCACCATATTTAAGTCAAGGTTGGCCAGCCATCTGTCAGAGATGCTCTAGAGAACTGATTCTTGCACTGGATAGCCTGGCTTCTTTTCCTGGAAGAATTACTGAGCAAGTAACTTCCTGTCACTGGCTTCTCTGTTTTCCTCTCCATTTGTGGAAAGGGAGGAAAACCACACATCTTTCAAGACTGCTGCTAAATCTTAAACCATACCACTGAAACTGAAGAAGGGCTATGGTGAGAAAACAATTCTCATTCACTTCACAACAAACAGGCCCCATGAAGAGATATCAGATTATATGAGCACAGCAGACACCTGGCCTGTAGTGGATTCCCACAGAACAGCACCAAACTAGGCAAGATGTGTGTGTATACACACACACACACACACACACACACACCAGGGCAATGCACAGGCAACCCAAAGCAGTGCAGTACCTAGCTATTGGGAGGATTAGCTAGGTAAAATGAGTAGCGCCCAAATTTCCCAACATCATCATTCAAAAAGAAAGTCTCTCCAGCAATTGCTTCTAGACAGGAGGCGCCTATCATTAGCCATCTCTCCTTAAGTGTACTTTAACTGGATTACGGCATTCTGGTAGGAGGGAAGGTAGTAGTAACATATTAGCCGGGCAGCTGGCTTCATACAAACAGTAATGGGTCAGGCACTGGGAGTTCTAATCTGGGCTCTAACATTAACCAGCTGTGTGACCTCAGCAAAAGGATCTTTTCTTTCTGGGACTTTATTTCTTCCTCCATGTGGTATGAGGTACTTGGAAATCTCTCAAATAAGTGAGGAAGAGCTGTACAAAGTCACCAGCCCCACTTTCTCCTCCAGAGTCATCTGGGTCCAGAGATGGCCCTGGATGTTTTAAGTCAATTGGAGTTAAGTGACTTGCCCAGGGTCACACAGCTAGTGAGCTTCTGAGGTGAGATTTGAACTCGGGCGCTCCCAACTTCAAGGTCACTGCACCACCTAGATGCCCTGCCTGGCACATGGTAAGTGATTAATAGAGCAGTTAGGTGGCATAGTGAATAGAACACTCATCTGAGTTCAAATCTGGCCTCATACACTCACTAGCTGCGTGACCTTGGGCAAGTCATTTAATCCTGTTTGCCTCAGTTTCCTCATCTATAAAAAATGAACTGGGGAAGAGAAGGGCAAACCACTCCAGTATCTTTGCCAAGAAAACCCCAAATGGGGTCAGGAAGAGTTGGACACTACTGGAAACGGCTGAACAACTACAAAAAATAATGGGAGTGATGGAAGGTGGTAGTTTATCTCACAGCTGGTTAAGGTTGATCAGAGATGCAAGAAGAACGTACAGCCCCTTTGTCCACTATCTATTATTGTTACAGACATTTACTGAATGGCTCCTATAGGCAAGACAATGTCAGGAGCTGAGAGAGACAGAACAACAAAAGTGCTTAATAAATGCACACTTACATTTTATATCTTGTGTCCTAATAGTCTAAATCTGAGGGTCGGGAACTGCCATGGGTGCTCTCAGAGTCAGGAAGGGAGCGGGATGCAGAGAGCCAAAGACAACACCCATCTCCTTTGCAAGGACATCCTATCCTCTGCTTGGAAGCTAAGAGTATTCCTCTTCTTTTCTGGAGGGTAATCCATGCTCAGGACCAAAAAGACTTGCGTTAAGCCCTACCCTCCCAGGACACCAACCAGCCTGTTCTCAACCCATGACTGTGTGGAGTAGACCTGGGCCAGTTCACTGTGGATTGATCCAAGATAAAGTTATGGGCCCTTTTGAGCAAGAGGGGTCTATAGACAGCTCTGGGACCCTGGGGACTTGGGCTTTTCTCTTCTTGAACTGGGAGCTGCTTTTACCTGAAGACTGCTGGAAAGGTTTTTAGTGAAGGAATTGTTTATCTGATCGTTTCTTGGCTTTGAGGGATCTGTCGTCTCAGACATGGAACCTTGAGCAAGCCAGCCATCAGGAGTGGGAAGGCAATTATAAATGTTTAATTTATCCCCGCGACCTCCCATGCAGAAAAAAAAGGGAGAGAGGGAAAATAGCTCCTATCTTTATAGTGCTTTCTCCTTTATAAAGCCCTTTCAGAAGCAGAATCTCCAAAGCAGGAGAGGCCTAGGAAGCCTGCTGGTCCATCCAACCCATTACAACATTACTGGATAAACTGTCATCCAGACTTTGCTGAAAGACCTCCAGTGATGGGGAAGCACAGCCTCTTTTTGTTTGGGGATAGTTCTAATTATAGGAATGTTTCTTTATACTGAGCCTAAGTCTGACTCTTCCACAGCTCCCACCCATTGCTCCTTCTTCTTCTGTGGTGGCAGGCTTCCTTCTAGAGAAGAACAGGCCTCACTCCTCTGCCTTACAAATAGGGAAGCCCACCCTCCCTCCAGATCTCCCCTTCTTTGGGGAAACATGCCTGGTTTCTTTAATTGGTCCCTATGTGGCAGGGTCTCAAAGGCTCCCAAGCATCCTTCTAGGGACATCTGGGATTGAGCCTCGTGGACTAGATCTACTCTGATGAGGGTGGAATAGAGCAGACCTATCATGTACCGAAAGACTTCTGACACTACCCATCTCTTTAAGCTGCCCAAGATAAAATCTGCCCTTCTGGTTGCCACATAGAGATTGCAGTACGTTAAAGCCCCAACTCTTTTTCAGACAAGCCACTATCTCTGCATACTTTCCTCACCTTGTGCCTGAAGCCAATTTTAAATGCCAGCATAAGACTTCATATTTATGCCTTTTACATTTCATCCTGCTAGACTGAGCCCAATGTCCCAGCCTGTCAGTCTTTCTGAATCCTGACTCAGTCACCCAGCATATTAGCTATCCTTCTCAGCTTCCTGTCATCTGCAAATCTGAGAAATGTGACATCTATGGTTTTTATAGAATCCACTTATAAAAAACGTTAAGGAGCACAGTGCCAAAGTCAGATTTCTGGGGTTCTCCACTGCAGACCTTATTCCAAAGGTTGTTGGCTTCAAATGAGTGGCAGTAGCCCAGCAGATAGAGCACTGGTCCTGGAGATGGGAAGCCCTGAATTCAAATCCAGTCTCAGACACTTTTTGACAATCAGGGCATTTACTCCATCTTTCCAATAGCCCGGTAGAGATCGATGACATCTGTCAGGACCCTAATTTTTATAGTTCATCTGGGCTCGGGGATTGTGATTCTTTGTACATTTCAGGGAACTGTGTGACTGTAAAGATGTGGTCATCTTGGGGCAGCTAGGTGGCGCAGTGGAAGGAGCACAGGCCCTGGAGTCAGGAGGACCTGAGTTCAAATCCGGCCTCAGACATTTAACACTTACTAGCTGTGTGACCCTGGGCAAGTCACTTAACCCCAATTGCCTCACTTTAAAAAAAAAAAAGATGTGGTCATCTGTAGAATATTCTATGTGAGGTCCTACTTATTCCCCTCTCCTATTCTGATCAAGAATGCTTTAGATTTCCATATAAATTAATCTCATAAAGATGTCCTAATCTGGGGGCCGGATAGCACAATTGGTATTATTCCCATTTTAAAGAGGAGGACACTGAGAGGTTAATAGACTTGGCAAGGGGCACTAGCTAGTTCCAGAACTGGGCTTCCAATCCAGGTCTCTCAGGACTCCAAGGGCAGTACTATTTTTACTATAATACTCTCTGCCTTCTCAACTCCCACAGTCTGACATTCCCCAGAGCTGGATTTCTGAAGGATTATGTAGAATTCCTGAACAAGGCGTCTAGTTCTGGGCTCTCCCCCAATTTAAAGTTGATCATCGCTGCATAATGAGAGGCCAGATTGTCCCTGTCTCTCCTCTTACCTCACCCATTTCCTAATTCACACCTCTCTGCAGAAAGCATGCTTCTTACTAGCCAAGGATTACTTTGCAGAGAGGAACAACTGTCTGAATTTACTCCTAGACTTGATAGATTTGCAGGGAGAAAAAAAATGGAATGGGAAAGGCATTAAAGTAAGTGGGGAAGGAGAGAAAGAGAAAGAGACAGAGAGGAGGGAGAGAGGGGGGAGGGAAGAATGGAGCAAGGGAGGGAGAGAGGGAGGAAAAAAGAAAGGAAGAGAGGGAGAGAGAAAGGAAGGACAGAAGAAAGGGAAGGAGGAAGGGAAGAAAGAAAAAAGGAAAGAAGCAAGGAAGGGAAGGAAAAAACCTTGTAGATAGAATACTGGAGGTGCAGGGGTCATAAGACCTGGCCCCAAGTCCAGGCACTGACAACTCCCTAGCTTTGTAGCCTTTAGAAATTTACTTAATCTCTGAGCTTTAGACTCCTCCTACATAAAACGAGGAATGATAATTATGGGTTGGATGGTTTTCAAAAGAATTGCAAACTATTAATACTCATATGAAGGATTGATCTAAGTCGCTAATAAGAGAAATGCAAATAAAAATAATCCTTGAGTTTCATCTCACACCCAGCAAGCTGGCAAAGATGAGAAGCTAATGTTGGAGAGACTGGGAAGACAGGCAAATTAAGACACTGTTGATGGAGCAGTGAATTGGTCCAACCTTTGTGGAAAGCAGTTTGGAATTGTGCTAAAAAGGTGACTAAAATACCCATAACATTTGACTTCCTGCTAGGTATAACCCAAGGAGGTCAAAGACAGAAAGAAAGGACCAGAATATCACTTGTTCAGTCTATTAAATGGTTTTATCTGGGGGTTTTTTGTTACTAGGGAAGATTCACGTGGGGGTTAGGAAAAGGGAGACACAGCTGGAAATGACGGTAATGTAAAAACAAAGGCATCAATAAAATTAATTTTTTAAAAAATTAGATAAATTATGGGTTGGACAAGATGACCTCTAAGGTCCCTGTTGTTGTTGTTGAGTCATGTCTGACTCTTTATGACCCTATTTGGGGTTTTCTTGGAAAAGATAATACAAGTAGTTTACCATTTCCTTCTCCAGCTCATTTTACAGATGAGGAAACTGAGGCAGAGTTAAGTGACTTATCCAGGTTCACACAGCTACTAAGTGCCTGAAGCTGGATTTGAACTCAGTAAGTCTCGAGGCAGCTAGATGGTACAGTGGATAGAACACCGGCCCTGGATTCAGGAGGACCTGAGTTCAAATCCAGCCTCAGACACTTAACACTTACTAGCTGTGTGACCCTAGGCAAGTCACTTAACCCCAATTGCCTCACCAAAAAAAAAAAAAAGTCTCTCTGATTCTAGGCCTGGTACTCTATCCACTATACCACCTAGCAGCCTAGGGCCCCCTACTGATTCTTTATTATTCAATTCAGTTCAACAAACATTGACTAAGGGAATAATGTGTGCAAGGCTTTCTGTCAGATCCTGGAAATGATAAAGTCCTGGCCCTCAAGGAGTTGACAATCCTTTATCCTTGCACTACCTACTTCACATCGTCTTTGCTAGGATCAAATGACATGTTTGTCCTTCATTCTTGAAGGGGACCATGACATTGGAGTGATGATACCACCTGTAGTGATATGGATGTAAGTGAGGGAGGGCTGTGCAAGATCACCAACCTCACTTTCTCTTCCACAGCCATCTGGATCCAGATATACGTGAGGACGACTGGAGATGGCCCCAGATGTTTAAAGCAATTGGGGTTAAGTGATTTGCCCAGGGTCACACAGCTAGTAATTGTCTGAAGCCAAATTTGAACTCAGGTCTTCCCAACTTCAGGGCCAGTGTTCTATCTACTGCTCAACCTACCTCAGAGATGGGGTATGAAGAATGTTGGAAAAACGAGTGAGTTCACTGTCTTTGAGCTGATGGGGAATAACCATTTGTCTGGAATGTTGTACAGGGGAATGAGTACTGCTCCAAGTGCTGGGGGAGGTACAAGCTTTAGGTAAGATATAATTCCTGCCCTCACTGAGGCTTCCGGTCTAATAGGAAACTAAGACAGGAACACAGGTAACTAATACACTAATTCACAATTAAGTTCTTCAGAGACAGGCAAAAGAAAGTTCTACTGTGTGAGGCTTAAGGGGAAGATCCTCATCAGGCTAGAGAATCAGAGAACACTTCCAGAAGGACTAAGTATTTGGGTATTATTATTATCCTTTATGAGGCTGACAAACATTCCACCTGTATTTTCTGTAGAAAGGAATCCAATCAAGAAGGGAGGAAAGACCAAAAAGGGAAGGGGAAGAGCAGAAGGGTAGAGATAAGGAACACAGTAAGCTGTTTGAAAAGGAGACGGTCAGTCCACCTAAGCAAAAGTGTTGGATGTGTGAAGAACTGAGTTTTATGGGCAGCAGAGAGCAGGGATAAAAGACACGGTCTCCTTTAAAAATTAAAAAAAAAAAAAAGGAAAAAAAGAAGAAGCGGAAAAATAAATCAGCCCATGGAGCTATAAATTCCATAATCAGAAAAATGGCCAGCTAGTCCAGGTTTCACACCCTCTAAGAGATGGAAGAGGCCAAAAAGATCACTTTTGTTCTAACCCACTCATTTTACAGATGAGGAAACTGAGGGTCAGAGAAGTGACTTATGGAAGGTCACATAGGCAATAAACATATAGCAAAGTCATGATTTGAACCTAAGTCCCCTAATGCCAAAAACAGTCTTCATTCCGTTCTTCTACAGAGATTTATCTTTAGTGACCATGATCTCCAGGAGTTCAGCAGAAGAGGAAAGAAAGAGAAGGGGGCTGAGCTAATAGAGAGGAGGGGTGGGAAGATGAAGAGGGTACAAGAGGAATGCTTCGTGGCCCGGCTGGTCAAAAGCTCTCAACTCTCTTTCACTCTACAATTTTTTTGGTCTGCCTATGAATTTTCACTCATGTGGAGAACCCACAGTGAAGGACCACCCTCTAAACAAAGCCCGGGAGCAACAACCTTCCTCTTAGGGCTTAGAGCATTTGTGTCCAGGGCATTGAGGGATTGTGTTACATTAACCCAAGTAAATGGCTACTACTGGAGAAGCTTACCCCACTGGGTAGCTTGGCATGGTAGCAAGAGCACGAAATGCTTGCTCTGACACTACCCTCACTATGTGAAGTCATTCACCCTCCTTTGGGTCTGAGTTTCTTCATCTGGATCATGAGGGAGTTGAACAAAATAACGTCCATTAGTCCTTTCTGGTTCTGATTCCTATGATCCATGAGGGCAGGGACCATCTATATTTCTTTGCATCCTCTAGAATTTTGGGATGGGACACTTAGGTGCTCAATAAATGCTATTGTGAAAATGCTGCTCCAGTCTGTGAGACCATAAACACAGTAATACTCTGCTGTTGGAAGTCTAGGTTGGTCCAACCATTCAGAAAAGTAGTTTGGAATTATGGGAGAAAAAAAATCACTCAACTATGATGGGTCACATGTACTGAGGTCACGGACAGAAAAGATACGTATCCTTTACAGGGTGTCCCACGAGTCTTAGTGCCTGAAACTATCATTGTGTGGCACTCCCAATAGAGAATTACAGTCATCAGGGAACTTTCTGTGATGAATCAGAATTGGAAACAAAGCAGCCTGCCCAGTGGGGAATGGTGGCACATGCATCTATGGGATGCTATCGCTCCACAACAATGAACATGAGGAATCCAGAAGCATGCAATGTTACATATGGTACTGCTGACAGAGGAGCCAGTGTTTTTCTTTGTTCCAAGGGAGGTATTTCAGGGAAAGGCAGGTATGTTAGGAACTAAAGAACAAGGGTCATCAATTTTTTTTTTTTTTGGTGAGGCAATTGGGGTTAAGTGACTTGCCCAGAGTCACACAGATAGTAAGTGTTAAGTGTCTGAGGCCAGATTTGAACTCACGTCCTCCTGAATCCAGGGCCGGTGCTCTATCCACTGCACCACCTAGCTGCCCCTCATCAATTTTTTAAAGACAAGACTCTCCTCCAAAGCTGGAACCTCCTGCTGTCACCCACCCTCTGTGATCAGGAGGTGATAAGTCTCCTTTCTCCAGATATCTATCCCCATAGTCGAAGGACAGAGAAATGTGTCCCTTTTCTTGTTTTCCTTCTTTTACTCTGCATCGGTTCAAATTACTGAAGAAAAGGGTGCCAATCCCACCGAACTGATGATTTCCCCTTGTGTTTGGGAGCCAGGGAAAGGCCGAGTTTGGCCACCCTTCTGACACGGGATTCCTGATTCACAGTAGTTCTGTTCACTGTTGGAAGGTGATGCTTTCTCCACAATAACCCTGGGAGGAAGGGAGTACAATCCACTCAACTGGAAACATTTATTAAGTGCCTACTATGTGTCAGGCACTATGTTAAGTGCTGGTGATGCAATAAGAGGCAAGACAGTTGCCTCTTATTCTAATGGGCGTGGAGGAAACAAAATGCAAACAAATATATAGAAAGCAAGCTATATACAGGATAAATAAGGGAAAAATTAACAATGGGAAGTCCTGGAATTAAGAGGGGCTAGGAAGGGCTTCCTGTACAAAGTGGAATTTTAGTTAAAATTTAAAGGAAGTCGGGGTGGCTAGGTGGCGCAGTGGATAAAGCACCAGCCCTGGATTCAGGAGTACCTGAGTTCAAATCCGGCCTCAGACGCTTGACACTTACTAGCTGTGTGACCCGGGGCAAGTCACTTAACCCCCAATGCCCTGCAAAAACAAACAAACAAACAAAAATTTAAAGGAAGTCAGAGAGGAGAGTAGTTAGAAAGGAGGAAGAGCATTCCAGGCGTGAAAGATAGCCAGAAAGAGTGTCATTTTGCACATGAGGAAACTGAGGTTCTATGTTTAACATGATTGTAATATATAACCTACATCAGATTGCTTGCTGGCTTTGGGAGGGGAGGGGGAGGGGAGGAGAAAAAAAAAACTTTAAAAGTAATTGGGGAGGGGGCAGCTAGATTCAGGAGGACCTGAGTTCAAATCCAACCTCAGACATTTGACACTTACTGGCTGTATGGCCCTGGGCAAGTCACTTAATCAGCATTCCTCCTCGGCAGCACCCCCGCCCCGCCCCCCCCACCAAGAGTCACTTTCTCTTTGAAACTGTTTCCTCATTTGTAAAATGAAAGAATTGTACAGATGATATGAGATTTAGAACTGAAAGAGATTTTAGAGATCATTGAATCTAATCCCTTAATTTTACAGATGAGGAAACCAAGACCCCCCAGAGGTAAACTTTAAATGGTGTTAACCTTCAATATCCTGTGATCAAAGAAAGTATCAGAGCAAAGAAATGAATCCCCATCTCCTAATTACAAGTCTAACACTTTCCATCACATTATGCTGACTTTAGGACCAGCCCTGGAGAAAAAAGTTACCCTCATCCCCCAAGGATTCTGGAGGAGAGCAGGCCCAGGAGGACGCTGGGCATTTTGTCAACTCTCAGCATTTCAGGACTGACCACCCACTACTTTCCCAGAGGCCTCTAGCCAGTGGAGAGGAGCCAGAAGGGCAGCACGTCTGCTGAACACAGAACTGAGTCACAGATGGCAAAGGTAAGACCCTAGTTTAAAAAAAACAAAACTGTGGCATGTTTAAAAAGGCCCACACCACACTTCCTCCCTCAGCTCCCTCGCTCCTTCTTTCCCTGTGCCTTCCGTCTTCTGAAATGTCCTGGTGTTTTTTAGCCATTGTGTGCTGGAAAAGTTGAGTGCCGGGTCAAGCTGAACGTTTAAGTTAATTTAATGTCTTCTTGTTTGAGAACAGCTGTTGTTCATCTCCACTCACGTTCAGTCAGAGGAACAAAGCTTGGATGGGCGTGGGCTGTAGCACAGAGCTAGTTTTGGAATAAGAAGACCAGAGTTCCAGTCCTGTCACTAGTTCTGTGGCCATGGGCAAATCACTCCTTTCTCTTCATCTGTCAAATGAAAGGTTTTTTTCCCCTCTTCCATATGAATTGTTATTTTTTTTCTAGCTCTCTTTGGTATGGCATTGAATAAGTAAATGAACTTGGGCATGAGAGTCATTTTTATTATATTTATTGACTCATCTTGCCTGTGAGCAATTAATATTGCTTTCCAATAATTTAGGTCTGGCTTTATTCTGTAAATGGGTCCTTATAGTTCTATCTATATAGTTTTTGTGGTAGCAAAAAAACTGGAAACTGAGAGGATGCCCTTCAATTGAGGCTGAACAAGTTATGATAGATGAATGTGATGGAATTCTTATGCTCTATGAAATGATGAAGGTTTCAGAGAAAGCTTGCAAAGAAGTGGCCTGGATAGAGTATGAACTGGATGGTAGAGTAAAGAGAGCAGAATGAGAACAATTTCTACCATAGAACATCATCATTACAAAAATGAATGGTTTTGAAGACTTTTAGGAAAAAACAAGCAGAACTAGGAGAGCAATTCATGTATTAAAATCAACACCATAAAAACAAAAACAAGCAACTTGGAAATCTGTAAGAACCACGGCCAATACAATGACCATTCATGATCCCAGAAGACTGCTGATGAAACATGCTGTGATAGAGAGGTGACAGATTTATGGTATAGAATTATACAATTGTACATACATATATTTGTACATCTACATATACACATGTAACCATTGAGGGAAATTACTTTGTTTGACTGCATATTTGTTTCAAGGAATTTTTTTTGGTCTTTCTCTTTTTTTCCAATGGGGTGGGAGGAGATGGGAGGAAAAATAAATGTCAGTTCTTTTTTTTTTTAAGAGGTGGGGCACGGGTGCTACAGATGTGGAATGTTGCATGCATTTTCAGATGAGGTCACTGTATTATTAGTTTTACTTAATTGTTTTACTTTGTTTCAAGAAGACCTCTCCCAGGGTGGGGGGTAATTTGTAAATGTTTGCAATTTTAAAACAAAACACGTCAATAAAATGGGGAAAAAATAAAATAAAATAAAGGGATCAGCCCAGAAGATCCTCTTTTCAAAGAGGTGGAGGAGGGGTGTACAGATTACCGAAAGACATTGCATGCTGAACTTTCAGAAACCAGTAATGGAGAGGACGCCTGGCATATAAAAAAATGAAAAAACAACAACAACAACAACCTGGACTTGGAGTCAAGAGATCCAATCTTCCACACCCAGTTCTGTGACTGTGGGTAAATAAATCACAAATTCTAAGTCTCAGTTTCTCATCTCAACCAAAGAAAGTGCTTTATAAACCTTAAAGAGATATTAAAAAATGTAAATTGAGGTTTTTTAATCCAGGGAGGCCTGCACTATGAGACTTCTTCCATCCTGTGTTTTAGATGGGTTCAATTATCATCTCTATGCAATCTACCTAATGACTCTCACACTTTCTTCTACACCACAGCCTTGCCTGCTGGACTGCATCTCACCAACATCTTGAGCTCAGCACATCCAAAATTGAACTCATTATCCATCACCACTGCCCCCATTCCTTCTTATGTCCCTATTTCTATCAAGGATTGCCTAGTTTCAAAAACTCAGGCAACCTTGAATCTTCACTAATGACCAAGTCTCGTTCATTCTTCTGTCTCCCACATTTCTCCCATAGACCCGTTCTCCACTCATACAACAACCACCCCAATTCAAAGACCTCATCACCTTTCAATGGTGTTTGACTCTCTGTGACCCCGTTTGGGGTTTTCTTGGGAAATACTGGAGTGGTTTGCCTCAGTTCCACCTTCTGCAAAATGGGGAGAATAATATTGGTACAACCTAAGTTGTTTGATTATTTTGAAGAATATTCCAAGTCAGGGCATTTAGGTGGCACTGTAGATAAAGCACCGGGCCTGGATTCAGGAGGACCTGAATTCAAATCTGGCCTCAGACACTTGACCCTTACTAGCTTGTGTGACCCTGGACAAGTCACTTAACCCTCATTGCCCCACAAAAAAAAAAAAAGAAAGAAAGAAACTTGTATGCAAAATGAGCTGGAGAAGGAAAGGGCAAACCACTCAAGAAAACCCCAAATGGGGTCACAGAGAGTCAAATACCATTGAAAAGTGATTGAACAACAACAATGGTTACCCGGTGAGTTAGTAACAGAGAGAATGTCCCTTGATTCTCAGTCGTTCTGCCCCACATTGTGCTGGCTTGTATGGATGACTAAATGGAACTTCAGTAAAAATAACTCAACAGAGAAGAAGTGGCATGAAGAAGTGGCTAAGACTGGATCTGTCATCCTAAGACTGGATCATCCCCAGCTTTGTTTCTTAGCTGTGCGACCCTGAGCCATGGCGAGCCTCTCTGGGCATTAGCCCTTCGTCTGTCAAATAAGGGGGTTGGAGTCAATGATCTCTAAACTCCCTCCCAGCTCTAAGTTCTCAGACAATTCCTTAGCCCGTAAAGTGAAAGAGGAAGTACAGTAACCTTTTTTTCCTTAAGGGACTTTTTTGGTTCCTTCCCATGAAACTGTATAAGAATTTGAAGGGGGTTGGGGAGAAGGGTGAGTTTTTTTCCTTCTATTTTTAATTTTTTTTTTTTAAAGAAAGAAAAGAGGAAGGAACTAAAGATCAAATGTTCCCACTGATTGGCCAACATTGTTGTGGTGGAAGACTCGAGCTCTGTGCCTCCTGGCTGGGAGTCAAACTGTGGCCTTATTCAGCATCATTTATTCCCAAGCTGCAGGAGGCCACAGAGTGTTTAGAGCTCAGCTCTGGGATCAGCTGTCTGGCTGTACCTCCTCACAACCCCTAGGACCTGACAAATGAGGCAAGGAAAAGCAGAGGGCTGAAGAGATGGTTTCTGCAGGCCAGAGCCTGGTCTGGTTCAGACTGACTGCGGTGGGGGGAAGACCCTATTTCCACCTCTGTCTCTGTCTTGAGAAATTTGAGAAGACCCAGGCCCTGTGATTGTGTGACCCCTAGACAAATCACCTGACCGCTCTGTGCCTCAGTTTCCTTCTCTATAAAATGAGGAAACAATACTTGTACTCCCCACTCTAGAGGGCTGTTGCTAGGAAAACCCTTGATAAACATTAAAATGGTAGGGCCATGAGCCATAATCCTCAGCCATCTTCAGGCAGGTTAACAAAAGGCTGGACCAGATGACCTCAGGAGTCCCTTCTGACTGTGAGATTCTCTTTATTTTTGTTTGTTTGTTTGTTTGTTTGTTTGTTTTGGTGAGGCAATGGGGGTTAAGTGACTTGCCTAGGGTCACACAGCTAGTAAGTGTCAAGTGTCTGAGGCTGGATTTTTTTTTTTTTACATATAAGGTACTTTATTTTTTCCATTACATGTAAAGATAGTTCTCAACTTTTGTTTATACAAGCTTTACAATTTCAGATTTTTCTCCCTCCCTCCCCTCCCTCCCCCCTCCCCTAGACAGCATGTAATCTGATATAGGTTATATATATATATATATATATATATATATACACATATATATATATACATATATATATCTATACATATATATACACACACATATATATATCCATAATAACATTAATCCTATTTCTGCATTAATCCTGTTATAAGAGAAAAAATCAGGGCAGTAATGCAAAACCTCAAAATAGAAAAAAAAAACAAAACAACAGCACCCAAAACAAAAGAAATAGTATGGTTCAATCAGCATCTATACTCCACAGTTCTTTTTTTTTTCCTTGGATTTGGAGATCCTCTTCTATCATGAGTTCCCTGGAACTCTTCTGTACCATTGCATTGGTGAGAAGAATATAGTCCATCACAGTAGGTCAACACTCAATGCTGATGATACTGTGTACAATGTTCTTCTGGTTCTGCTCATCTCACTCATCATCAGCTCACGTAAGACCCTCCAGGTTTCTCTGAACTCTGAGGCTGGATTTGAACTCAGGTCCTACTGAATCCAAGGCCAGTGCTCTATCCACTGCACCACCTAGCTACCCCGAGATTCTCTTTACTCTGCCCTTCATTCTCTCCCTGCTCACCCAGACATTGATGAATATATAGAGGACAAACATCCCAAATTTAAGGATAACTCCATTAGGATTTCAAGTTGCTGGATTTTACTGAGACTTGAAATTGTTCCCTTGGGAAGCAACCCTGAAGAGCCACCTTCCTCCCCCCACATTCCATCTCTTGGGAATGATAAGGGTTCTCACTCAGATGGTGAGTGAGAAGCAGAGTAACTTTCCCAGCTCTATACCTCTTAAAAAACAGGCAGGGGGCAGCTAGGTGGGGCACAGTGGACAGAGCACCGGCCCTGGAGTCAGGAGGACCTGAGTTCAAATCCGGCCTCAGACATTTGACACTTAATAGCTATGTGACCCTGGGCAAGTCACTTAACCCCAATTGCCTCACCAAAAAACAAACAAACAAACAAACAGACAAAAAAAAAAAAAACGGGCAAAGGCCAGGTGGTTATAGTAGGTGCTGTCTGGTAGGATCTGCCAGAGCTGACATTCCCTGGCATAACCTTGGAGATCCTAGAGTCCCTGGAGACCCTGGAACAGCAAGACTGGATTATGGACATATGGGGACAGAGGTGGAGCTCAATTATGGACATGCTACAATGTCATTGGTGTGCCGTCCTCTACCAACTCAGGTCAGTCAGCACCCTCAATGAGAGTAGCCTAGCACACTGAGAGCTTAAACACTGGCCCACAGCCACACAGCTGGTATAGGAGCAAAGAGGGGACTTGAACCCAAGTGGTCTTGGTTTCAAGCCCCATGACAGAACTGGGCTACACTAACATCAATCTTTCTCATCAGTTGAAATGGATCATATTTCTAAGTCACCCCTGAGCACACTGGGCTACATGGGAGAAACGACTATTCTTCAGAATTTTGTCCCCCTCATCTCATCTTGTCTCCAACTATGCCCTTCTCAGTGCACCATCCTCAATTCTGCTGTCCAGCTAGCGCCTTTGATCCTTCTCATCCCCAATTAGCTGTCCCCTTCTGGAATCCCATTTCCAATCCTCTCTACCTATTACCCATTGCTCGAGACCCCCACCCTCTCAAGTCTCCGGGTCTTCTAGGAAGCCTTCCAGAACTAGCCAGTCCACAGTGACTGTTCTCTCAAATCCTAGACTATTTCTTTCCACACAGCAGAATACACACACACACACACACACACACACACACAGCACTTCATGTCCACAAGGCTGCAACGCCTCTGAACTTTTCCATGATACTCCAAAAACCTCCTCATCCCAAAAGATCACTTCAGCCTTGGATCTCACAGACCTGAGTTCAAACCCATCCTCAGATACTTACTAGCTGTGTGACCCTGGACAACTCACCTACTTCCCAGGGTTGTTGTGAAGATCAAATGAGATAACAATTAAAAAGTGCTTAGCACACAGTGCCTGGCACATAGGAAGCACTATATAAATGTTAGTTGTTATTATTATTATTCCTTTGGGGTTCCTCCCTTTAATTGGAGGGTGGCAGGCTGTTCCCTGAGCCTCCATTTAAGGAGGGTACCCTGGCCAGCATTTTTTATAGTCCCTGTACTCCTATAGATATTTTTATCATGCCTTTCCCCCCTTCTCTTCTCCTGCCTGTTCCTCATCCCCCTACTTTTCGGCTTCCTTTTGTGTGTTTTTTGCCCCATTAGGATGGAAGTTCATCGAGGGCAGGCACTGTCTTTCTTTTGCTTGTATTTGTATTCCTAGCATAGTGCCTGACATATAGTAAGTCTGAATAAATGTTGCATGCTGCTGTTGTTACTTTACCATTGACAAAGGATGTCCTTCTGTACTCCATTTCATTTCAATCAATCCAATTCAACAAATTCCTCTTAAAGTGTTTACTCTATGCCGGGCACTATTCAATGATGATGATGATGGCGACAACAGCAATAACAACAACAGCAGCAGCAACAACAGCTTTCATTTATATAGGGCTTTTAAAGGTTTTCAAAGTGTTTTATAGATTTAATCCTATCTGGTCCTGTGAGGTAGGTGATATCATTACCCCTATTATATGAGGGAGATCAAGTGACTTGCTCAGAGTCACATAGCTGGCAAGTATTCTGAGGCAGAATTTTAGCTCAGAGCAAAAGGGGAGAGAGAATCCCTTACCATGCACTGTGGGAAGGGTAAAGAGAACAGAGACCAGAGATCTTAAGAGATCCCCTGGAACGTAGGATTTAGAGTTTGATGGGATATTACCATTCAAACTCAACTCCCTCATTTTATGTGTGGTACTTGGGCTCAAAGGTTACACAGTTAAGTGCCAACCCTGGGTTTTCTGACCCCCAATCCACAACAGTAAGCTACTTCACTGTTAATTTCTCCTTGTATTAGTTCTTTGGTCTTTATACATAAAGTCTGTCTGAGAGGTGGCCTGGTCATAGTGGATTGAGAGTCAGCCTCAGATCTGCTTCAGATCCCACCTGGATCATATGCTTACTGTGTGACCTTGGATAAGTAAAGTCTCTGGGATGTAGGAAATTCCTTGAGACCATAAGTAAGTTGCTGAGAAGGTGCCAACACTGGTAGAGGGAATGTCTTCATCTGGGATTTCCCCAGACCAGCGAAATCTGGGGTCCAATGCCTATCTTCTATTCTTATTTTGTCCAAGGAATTTGAGAGCAACAAAAACATGACAATACCTGATTTCAAGGAGGTTATAAACAATGATTGACTGAATTATGACCTTGGACAATTCACTTTTAGTCTCTCAGTTTCAGTTTCACATTATGTAAAAGGGGGGCATGGACTGGGTAACCTAAGGTCCCTTCAAGTTCATAAGACTAAAAGCCATCGCCAAAGATCATCTAATCCAACCCCCTCATTTTCCAGATGAAAAAAAGGCTCAGAAAGGGAAACTGAGGTGTCAGTTGTCAGATATGAACCAATGTGGTCTGTCTCCTGAGCTAGGCTTCTTCCCACCATAACAGGCTGTCTTCTTAAATCTTATGATCCTCTGTGTTATAAGACTCCTTGGTCTTTCCCAAGAGTCCAATTATCATCTCTACGTAAGTGGATCCTAAATTCTATATATATCCAACCCTGATCTCATTCCTAGGGCAGCTACATAGTACAGGGGATAGAACACTGGGCTTGGAATCAGGAGGACCTGAGTTCAAATCTGTCCTCAGACACTGTTTGACCCTGGGCAAGTCACTTTACCCTCTTTGCCTCGGTTTCCTCATTCGCAAAATGAGCTGGAGAAGGAAATGGCAATCCATTCCCAATGTCTTTGGCAAGAAAACCCTGGGGTCACAAAAAGTTGGATAGGACTGAAACAACTAAAAAACAACAACAACAATCTCATGCCTAAAGCACAGTTCCCCCCTTACCACTGGGCTGCATTGCTTAACAGAGCGCCTAGCAGTTGCTTAATAAATGTATACTAATTGAGCGGCAGAATCATCTCCACCTCACTGATGACCCAGTTCTCAAAATTCAATAATTTCAAAACCTAATTCATATACTCCCCAAAATTCATCTCTCCACCAAACTCTGATTTTTGCCCCAGGTACCATCATTCTGCCAGTCTCAACAGCCAATTCAGTTGCCAAGACGTGTCAATCATACCTACACCATATCTCTTGACCTGCATTTGGTAAAGGGAGTTTCCACATCTAGAGATGCCCAAGTCAATAAATCAAGAGATCAGAATACCTCCCCTGGGGCAGCTAGGTGGCGCAGTGGATAAAGTACCGGCCCTGGATTCAGGAGGACCTGAGTTCAAATCCAGCCTCAGACACTTAACACTTACTACCTGTGTGATCCTGGGCAAGTCACTTAACCCTTACTGCCCTGCAAAAAAAATAATAATTTTTTTTTTGTTGTTTTGTTTTAGTGAGGCAATTGGGGTTAAGTGACTTGCCCAGGGTCACACAGCTAGTAAGTGTTAAGTGTCTGAGGCTGGATTTGAACCCAAGTACTCCTGACTCCAGGGCTGGTGCTCTATCCACTGCGCCACCTAGCTGCCCCCCCCCCAAAAATAATAATAATAATACCTCCCCTTGAAAAGTAGAAGTTCCCATGTTGGGGTGTCAGGGCTAAAAAGACAAAAATGAAAGTTCTTGCCCTCAAGGGACTTCCATTCTACTGGGAGATGACAGTAAACAAGGCCTTGGCTGTAATTTGGAAGGCTTGGGTCCTATCTCCCCATTAGAAGCAAGGATCCTCTTCTGCCTAGCTTGGTTTGGAGCCTGCGCCCAACTCAATGATTTAACAACTTCCTGTAACACAAGTGTGGCAGAGAATGCCTCCTCTCCCTTCCCTCTGGTCACTCCCAATTCATTGGGAACATGAATTTTCAGCTTAAAGTTGTCTTCCTTGGTCTGCCATCTTCCTTTTGCCCACCCTGGAATGTCTAGGGAATTTTGTTTAATTTTCCTAAATTTCTTACCAGAAACAGTTTGGCAAAGGCAAGTTTGTGGGGGAGGCTTTAGCTTAATGAACACAAAAACATGTGTCCCTGGGAGCCTGTCATCCCTAACAGTCAAAGTAAGGCAGAGGGATGTTCCAGAGGCTGCCACCCAGGCCAAACCCCAAGGAAGGGAAGGAGGAAATGTGCGTCTAGTGACATATATGCATAGAGGTAGGGGTCTGTATGCAGTCATTTGACCAGAAACACTTTGGGGACAAGGGAATTGTGCTTGTTCTCATAAAGCTTCTAGGCAAAAGACCTCAACGTAGGGCATTTTCAACTGCCAACCAAACAGTGGCAAGTACATAAAAGTTGGAGTCCAAAGACCTGGATTTCTGCCTGGGTTCCACTGGCCAGGCAGAGTGGGAGAGTGGGAAGAGCAGTGGATTTGTCATTAGTAAGGTCTGACACTCTAGTCTCATCAAGGATACAAAGAGGGGCCTGATAATAACACAGGAGGCAGGTTCCTACATCACAGGGTCATTATGAGACTTAAAGGAGAATATGTGTGTGTCTCAAAGTACTATGTCAACCTCAGCTACAGGAGACTTTGTTCTCTGAGCTCCTGACTTCACAGGATTGTTGCAGCAAAAGGAGATAAAAGACAACAAAATCATTGCATCTCAGAGTTAAGTGGGAGCCCAGTGACTATCTCATTGAATTCACTTAAGAATACCTAACAAGTTGGTTAGCCCACCACCTCTCAGGTGGTCCCATCAACTTTCAGAAAGCTTAAATTGGGGCAGCTAGGTGGCACAATGGATAAACACCGGCCCTGGATTCAGGAGTACCTGAGTTCAAATCTGGCCTCAGACACTTGACACTTACTAGCTGTGTGACCCTGGGCAAGTCACTTAACCCTCATTGCCCTGCAAAAAAAAAGAAAAGAAAAGAAAAAAAGAAACCTTAAATTGTTGAGAAATTTTTGCTGACATCAAACCTACCTAAATTTGCCTCTTTCTAACTCCCACCTGTTGGTCCTGTGAGGTGGCAACAATAAAGTTTGCATTTTCGAGCTCACAGGGCTATCAGGAGGAAAACACTTGAAAACCGAAATGATTATCATTGAAATCCTATTCTCCTTTCTATCAATATCTCCCACTGCATGGCAGCAAGAGTGACCTCTAAGATTTAAAAACCAACATTTTGCAGGGAATGCTCCATCGAAGCCTGCTCTTCCCTGCTTCCTGGGGTCAGAGATCCCCCCTTGACAAGGGCTAAAGGTCCAGAGACTCCTTTCAGGAGGCCCAAGAGGTTAAAAGAATTTTCACAATAATACTAAGACCTTTTAGTTTCTAATAAAGTAAAAACTGACATATATAACCCACAGAAACAAAAACTCTTTAAAAGAGTACTCTTAATTATTTTTAAGGTAGAAAGGGGTCCTAAGACCAGTTTTAGAACCACTAATTATTAAGTCTAGCAACTGCTAAATAAATGCTTGTTGCCTGACACTCCCAAGCAGGAATGAGGAAATCTAGATTCTCAGCTGAGCTTCTATAACCTTGAGTTAGTCCCTTGCCCCACTCTCAAATACCAGTCTTCTCATCTGTAAAAGGGCCCTTCCAAGTCCAGGATTGCTTCTCTGCACTTCCTCACTTCCCCAGCCCTCCTCTAGCAGAGCAAGTTAAAAAGCTACAAAGGAACACTGGTATATGAACTGAGGCATAAGGGGACCATATCTCACCCAACCACCCCTTAAATAGGTAGGCAGCATTGTATGGGATAAAATTATCCCTTCCACATCGCAGGGGTTAGGGGTGTAGCGCCCCCACTATCCATCTGGAAAATCTGGGTACAATCTTTTGTCCCTCCCTTTGTATCAGAGATGAAGTCTGAATTTTTTCTTTTTCTTTTACAGTAACTTACTGTAAAATTTGGGCTAAATGTTTGGTCATAGGCTCTGTGTTGTCTGGTCTTCGTGTGGCTTGTAGTCTTAGGCTTTGGTAAAACTCCCCCAAAATTTCTATGTAATTTCTTGTGCTGATCCTTGGTATATCAAATCCATGACAAAGAAAGTCTTGATGTAGAAGAGATAACTATACTACTTACTGACACTGTGACTGTGGACAAGTCACAACTCCACTGGGCCTTAACCTTTGTGAGACCCAGTTTCCTTCTCTGAAAAAGGAGAGGATTGGGTTTATTAGATTTTGGGCTCCTTGAGGGCAGGTACTGTCTTTTGGCAGTGCCTGGCACATAGTAGGTACTTAATAAATGCTCACTGATTGACTAATTGAACCTGTAAGATCCCTTCTAACTCCAAATTCTATTACCAAACGAATAATTGACATCTATATGTAGGGTTTCAATAACTCTCATGATAAGGAGGCATGGTAAAGATCATTACCCTGTTTTACAGAGAAGATAGCTGAGATTTAGAGTTGTGAGGTGACTTGTCCAATGCGGCACACAGCTCCCAAACAGGAGGTCCAGAATTCAAACTTTTCATTCCTGGCCCGATCTCAGTTTCCTCCTTTGTGAAACAGGAGGACAGGGTTTGCCGAGCCTCTCACTGAGTGATAAGGGGGCTCAAATTAGATGACTCATGTGAAGTGCTCTATAATTATGAATCTTTCTTAAAACCCCACTGTCCAGGCCATAGGCTACTCTGCCTTGAGTTAAGCCCAGCCCAGGACTGCTTTGTTTCTGTACAAGCACATCCCCAGCCAGGGATGGGGGGAAGGACACCCAGGAGGCCAGAAAAACACCAGAGAACACTGTGGCCAGTAAAGCTTTTTAATCTGACCTTTCCTTCCCCCAAAGCCATCCATCCTCCTGCTTCTCCAATCTAATAGACTGCAGCGGGCACTTAGGAAAGGACACCAGTGGCTAGTCCTTTGCTTAATGCTGCCTCTCCTTCAGTACTGGGGAGCAGAGTTAATTACCTCATTACAACATAATGGAAAACACAGCACAGAAAAGCAGCTCCCAGGGAGGATGGAGTCCATATCTCTCTCTCTCTCTCTCTCTCTCTCTCTCTCTCACTCCTCATCTGCAAGTTAACCCTTCCAGACTTGGCTAGCTTCCAGATGGAGGAGAATTCTGGCTCTTCTTGGCATCTAATGCACCCAATGTTATAGCTGGAAGGGCCCTAGGAGGGCAGTTGGTCAACAAGCCTTTATCAAATACCCAGCACTGTGCTAAATGTTAGGGATGCAAGTTAAGGCAAAAACCAGGTCTCTGCTCCCAAGGAGCTCACTGTCTAATGGGGAAGATAACATGCAAATAACTAGGCAGAGGCAGGATATCTACAGAATGGATGAAGGTCATCAGAAAAGGGGAACAAAGGCATCAGCCCCTGGGAGGACAGAAAAAGGCTGCCTAAAAAAGGTGGGATTTAGGCTGATTCTCGAAGGAACCCAGGTAAACGGGTACGAAGACATGGAGATTGGGAGACAGAGTGTTTGGTGGGAGGGAAGTCAATTAGGCCCATGTATATGGGTCTTAGAGTTCATGAAGGGCAAAAAAGGGAGGGTATGAAGACTGCCAAACAGAAGACTTTATGTTTGATGCCGGAGGTCCTAGAGAGCATGACTGACTGAGCAGGAAGGAGTGATGTAGTATACTTTAGGATAATCACTGTGGCAGCTGAGTGGAGAAGGACCAGGCATGGAGAAACCAACCAGAAGGCAGGCAGCAAACAGCGATGAAGGTCTGAATTTTGATGGGTGGAGGTTGTGCAATGAGAGAGAAGGGAATATATATAATAAGAGAGGTTGTGTAAGTAGAAAGTACAAGATTTGGCAATACAGCAGATATGTCAAATTAATGAGAGTAAAGAGTGGAAGATGAACTGAGGTTGTAAGCCTAGGGTGACAGACAATGGTGGGGCCTTCAACAGTAAAGGGGGGGGGGGGGCGGTGTCATTCAGATAATGCATTCTGTCTGACATGCATAGTTTGAGGCATCTCTAGGACATCTAGTTGGAAATGTCCAATAAGCATCATAGTATTACAAGTCTGGGGAGAGGTTGGAATTGAAAATAGAGATGGAAGGCTTAGTTCCTTCATTCATCTATTCAATAATCATTTACTAACCATTTGCTATGGTTGGCCATGGGTGAGATAAATGTCTATAAAAAGCAGTTAGTTGACCTCTGGGGTCGAGTAAGGAGTTAATAGTCCAATGTAAACATTACAGAAAAGGGTGCTGCTGCTGCTGCTGGTGAAGTGCAGAATAAGAAAGATCAGTAGCACCTGAATTGCCTTTTCAGAATAGGTGAACTATTCCAGGCACAGGGAAGAGAGTAACACAAAGACAGAGAACAAGAAAATCCCAAATAATATGGTGGGAAGGGAGGAGATAAGGGCTGAATGTAGTTAAGTTTGGCTAGGGTACATAAAAGGAAGTAATACAATATAGGGTGGGCCAGGTGGTAGAGGCCATAAATGCCAGGCAGAGGAGACCAAACTTTAGATCATAGGGATCAATGTCAGTTTTTGAGAAGGGGATTATGACCAAATCTAAATGATGAAAAGGACAGCTAGGTGGCCATTGGATAGAGTGCCAGGCCTGGAGTCAGAAGACTCCTCTTCCTGAGTTCAAATCCAGCCTCAGACACTTCACCCTGTTTGCCTCAGTTTCCTCATTTGTCAAAGGAGCTGGAGATGGAAATGGCAAACCACTCCATTATCTTTGCCAAGAAAACTCCAAATGGGATCATAAAGAGTCAGACACAACTGAAAATGATTGAACAACAACAACAACACAACTGGGAATATAGTGCAAAGTCTAGAGTGGCTCTTCCCAGTGATATTTCTATAAGGCATATGGAAGGTGTAAAACTCCCCTCCCTTCTCCATTCCTCAAATTCAGCTTTCCAGAAGATTCTTATCTGAATGCAGGCCCATAGGGAGGAGGTGTCCTTCCTCCCACCTCAACAAGGTCTTACCTCAACACAATAATCAGAATCGACACAACAGGTAGAACACAAAATTCCAGATTGGATTACAGCAAACTTCACTTTTCCCCAAGTTTCCAACCTCTCTGACCCCAGGCAAGTATATTTTTCCCCCATTCCAAGCCTGTGTTTACATATTTGTAGAGAACTCCCAGTGAGTAAAACATCTACCACTAGTATAGGTCCAACTCCTCTATAGCTTACAGCAAAAGGCTAAGTGACTTGTCCACAGTCACAAAGCTAATATGCCTATATTGACAAGATTTGAATTCAGGTGTTCTGATCCCAACATTGGTACTGCAGTACATAGAGTGTTGGACTTGGAATGAGGAAAATCCAAGTTCAAATCCTACCTCAGACATTTACTAGCTATGTAAGCTCTCTCCTCTCTGTAACCTGGTAGCCCCCTAGGAAATGGGCCAGAACCTGTCCAGAAGTACAACTGGAAAACAATAAGGCGGTTGAGATGAAGGTGGGGACGTTTGACCTTTTCTGTGAAGGCCCTCTTGGGCAAGCTGCTGAAGTGGATGGGCGGGAAGTGGATGGGTGGTCCCTGTCTCAGAAAGATGCTTTCAAACATATAAAATACACAGGATTACAAATAAAACGAATCTACTGAAACAGCTATCAAACAACGAAAATAAAACAAATTCAGATGCCCAGACTACAAAGACCCCCCACCTCCACCCCCACCCCTGAAAGGATGTGGTGAAGGCTCTAAGCATGAAAATGCTTGAAGGAGGACAGATTAGATATGTCTTCTGGTTGAATCCAGGGCAGAACCAAAATCCATGAGTGGGAGTAACAGGGTGGGATGTTTTGGCTTAGTATAAGAATGTGTTTCCTAATAAACAGAGCAATTCAAAAATGGAATGTGCTTGCCTTTAGAGGTAGTGGGTTCCACATCAGTAAATGTCTAGAGACTGGCTGATTATACCTTTCCCCCTCATCCTGCCATAGAGGGTATTGCCAATGTATCCCTTCCACATCTTGTTTGCATGTTGTCTCCCTATGCCCCTTGAGGGCAGGGACTCTCTAGGGCCTTTCTCTGAATCTCGAGCACTTATCACTGCGCCTGGCACATAGTAAATGTGCTTACTAAATGCTTATGGATTGATTGAGATAAGGGTTCCATCCCAGATCTGAAATTCTGTGATCCATTCATAGGCTGGGCTAAAAAAATCTCTAAAGCCTTTTCTAATTACAATTTGATAATTCCCCCCTTACATCACTTGCTTGAATTCTTTACTTCTACAAAAAGTAGCCCAGACTATATGGGACAAATTGTTCCAAAGTTCTTGCTTCCCTTGAGCCAAAATCTCCCCTCCTCTAACTTCTACCTACTAACCCTACTTCTCATTTTTGGAGCCACACCAAATAGGCCTACTTTTATCTAGATACGGACAGTTTTAGGGGAAAGACTGATTTGGTTTGGAATACTTTCCATTAAGGGCAGCTAGGTAGCACAGTGGAGAGAGTGCCAGGTCTGAAGTCAGAAAGACTCATTCCCTGAATTCAAATCTGGCCTCAGACACTTCTTAGCTTTGTGACCCTAGGCGAGTCACTTGTTTGCTTCAGTTTCCTCATTTGTAAAATTAGCTGGAAAAGGAAATGGCAAACCGCTCTGATATCTTTACCAAGAAAACACCAAATGGGGTCATGGAGAATCAGACATGAGGGGCGGCTAGATGGCACAGTGGATAGAGCACCAGCCCTGGATTCAGGAGTACCTGAGTTCAAATCCGGCCTCAGACACTTACTAGCTGTGTGACCCTGGGCAAGTCACTTAACCCCAGTTGCCCCGCAAAAAAAAAGAAAGAAAAAAAAAAAGAGAGAGAATCAGACATGACCAAAAACAACTAAACAACATATTTGATAAGTGCAGTTATTGGCATGTCATCTCCCCCATTAGAACATAAGCTGTTTTAGGCCAGGTACCATGTTTTTGCCTTTTTATTTCTAGGGCTTAGCACTGTGCCAGGCAAAAGAAAATGCTTAATAAATGTTTGTGGTCTGACTGGATAGGACTCAATTCCTTCCAGGCCTAACATTCATGATTCCTGCACTGTGAGTGGCAGATTAGGGGGAGACATTTTTTAAGCATTTACCCCAGACCCCCCTGGGGTATTTGGCTACTAGTGCTAATTACCTTCTTCCACCTGCTTCACCATTGGCACTCTTGGTATGCAGGGCCCTGGCAACCTTCCAGAACTTTTGTAAACAACAATTAAATGGCTCCCACCCATGGTCCCCAGGAGGCAGATAAAGGAGAGATAGGGATCCCTTTATCCAAATAATCAAGTCCAGCTTTTTTTTCCCTCTGGGATGGAATGTTACAAGCCTAGGACAGAAAAGAAAGGTGGGAAGAAAGGGAGAATGCCCAAAGGTGGAGCAGGAATTTGGGTGAGGTAGGTCAGTTAATGGTCAGTGCACACTCTCCATTTCAGCCCTAAAGGATAAATCTAAGGCTCCAAACAACTGTGTGAGAACTAGGCCAGGAATAGACAGAAAGCTAAAATCCAAAACAGAAAGCATTTCACTTGATCCAACTTAGACAGTGGGTCCGCCTTCCCAGCTCATCACAAACAGATCCTCTTGTCTGTCAGCCCACAAACATTGATTAAGTCCAGGGTGACTAGATAGCACGGTAGGTAAAGCCCCAGGCCTGGAGTCAGGAAAACCTGAGTTCAAAACCTGCCTCAGACACTTACTAGCTGTGTGACCCTGGGCAAGTCACTTAACATTGTTTCAGTGTCCTCATCTGTAAAATGAGCTGGGGATGGAAATGGCAAACTATTTCAATATCTTTTGCCAAGAAAACCCCAACTGGGGACACAAAGAGTCAGACACAACTGAAAACAACAGATCAACAACAATCGCATAGGTTACACAAGGACAAAACATATCAAGCAGCTGAGAACTGGACTTGGGAATCCCAAGTCATAGTGGGCCAGTCAAAGCTCTGAACTTCGCTCATCTCATCTAAAAAACGAAATTAACAAATGAGCAGCTAAAAAGTCTTCCTAATGGCAGATGATTTCGAGCTTCTCCCACCTTTACAATAACCAGACCATTCCCTCTCAAGTGGTGGGAAAAGGTGGGGGGGAAAGAGCACTTTCTTACCACTCTAGGGATTTCTATTACCCCTGCTCAAAATGGGTTTTTTCTCTTCACTTGTCCAAATAAATTTAGCCACCAAATATTTACTCTGATACATAATAGGCAGAACGAAGCTGCCCAAAGATATAATCCTTGCCACAGGTTTGATGTGAAGACCAAATGAGTATGATTGGTAAAACTACTTCCTAATTGCAAAATGATCAATTGGAAGGATGTTTAGAGATCTCATTTCACTCTATCATTTTAGAGATGAGGAAATAGAGGCCTAGAGAGGGAAAGTCTTCTGTGCTATTCTAATTAACATTGTTATGACAATATCAGGATCACCAACGGACAATTAATGCCCTCTACTGCGATGCCCCCAAGGTCAAGAGATCTTGAAGGCCCACAACACACTGAGTAGACCCAATGTGGAGAATTTATCCAAGAACAAAGAAGTCTTTCCTAATGCTCTGAAGGGTTAGGTCTATCCTCAAAATGCCTTGTATTTAAAATAGTTTGGTTTTGGCCTGTGTATGTTTATTATATCCTCAGTCAAGAAACATTGGGGTGGGGGTGGGGGCCAGCTAGGTGGCCCAGTGGATAAAGCACCAGCCCTGGATTCAGAAAGACCTGAATTCAAATCTGACCTCAGACACTTGACACTTACTAGCTGTGTGACCTTGGGCAAGTCACTTAACCCTCATTGCCCCCGGGGGAAAAAGAAACATTTAGGAAGTGCCTACTACATGCCAAGCACCCTGTTAAACCCTGGGGATACCAATACAAAAAAGAAAGACAGTCACTGCCCTCAAGGGGCAGTAATCTTTTTGTTTTAATTACTAAAGTATTTTTTTTTCCGTTACATGTAAAGATAGTTCTCAACTTTTTTTATACAAGCTTTACAATTTCAGATTTTTCTCCCTCCCTCCCCTCCCTCCCCCCTCCCCTAGACAGCAGGTAATCTGATATAGATTAGATATAGATATATATATGTATATATTAGATGTATGTATATTAGATATAGATATATATGTATATATATACACACACACACATAATAACATTAATCCTATTTCTGCATTAGTCATGTTATAAGAGAAAAAAATCAGAGCAATGATGAAAAACCTCAAAATAGAAAAAAAAACAGCATCAAAAACAAAAGAAATAGTATGGTTCATTTAGCATCTATACTCCGCAGTTCTTTTTTTTTTTTTCCCCTGGATTTGGAGATCCTCTTCCATCGCGAGTTCCCTGGAACTCTTCTGTGCCATTGCATTGGTGAGAAAAATACAGTCCATCACAGTAGATCAACACTCAATGTTGATGATACTGTGTACAATGTTCTTCTAGTTCTGCTCATCTCACTCATCACCAGCCAAGGGGCAGTAATCTAAAGCAGGAAGACAACTCACAAAGGAAGCTGAAAAGGGGTGAGGGAAGATCATCCACCAGGGGCAAAGCTGGGAAAATTAAGATGAGGTGGAGAAGCAAGGTGGATGAGATCTTGCTGGATCATGAGGTACTCCCAAAAATGAGCTTCCTGGGGCACGGTAGAGAAGTCAGACAAATCCCAAAGTAGTGCAGCTGAATGAATCAGACTGAATGACAATGACTTGTTTCATTGAATAATAATAGTAGTAGGAATAGCTAACATTTGTACAGCACTTTACAAATATTATCTCACTTGACCCTGGGAGGTAGGTGCTATTATCACCCCCATTTTACAGTTGGGGAAACTGAGGCAGAGATAATAAATGATTCACCCAGGGTCATATAACTAGCTAGTAAGTGTCTAAGGCCAGATTTCAACTCAGGTTTCCCTGACTCCAAGTGTAGCACTCTGTCCACTGTACCACCAGCTACCTATTTACTCTACCTCTCCATCCCCTAGAATTGTGCTTGTTATGCACAATAAAACTTGCTGCTAGACTTTGGACTAAGTTGTATCTGCCCCTCTGAAGGAAGAGCCCATTTCTTTTCTTTCTTTCTTTCTTTCTTTCTTTCTTTCTTTTTTTTTTTGGTGAGGCAATTGGGGTTGAGTGACTTGTCCAGGGTCACACAGCTAGTAAGTGTCAAGTGTCTGAGGCCGGATTTGAACTCAGGTGCTCCTGAATCCAGGGCCGGGGCTCTATCCACTGCACCACCTAGCCGCCTTGAGCCCTTTTCTATGAAATCAAAGAGACATTTAAGTGTCAAACTATCACCATTCCTAAATCCAGAGCTCTGCACAATGCCTGACATATAGCAAGTGCTCAATAAATGCTGATTGACTGAAATGGCTTCACAGGTCTACCTTCATTCATTCCACAATATTCATGCATTCTCCCTAACAAGAGTACAAAGTCCTAGAAGGCAGGCAGGGAACATATTTTATACTTTTGAATTTCAGAGCCCTTCTTCTTGTTGTTCAGTGATGTTTTTATTGTTCAGCTGAATCCAACTCTCCATGATCCCATTTGAGGTTTTCTTGGAAAAAGATACTGGTGTGGTTGGCCATTTCCTCTCCATCTCATTTTACAGATGAGAAAACTGAGGCAAACAGGGTTAAGTGACTTGCCCAGGGTCACACAGCTAGTAAGTGTCTGAGGCTGGATTTAAATCCAGGTTTTCCTGACTCCAAGCCCAGTGCTCTATCCACTTGCACCACCCACTTTTCCCCTCATAGCCCCTTGTAAGATGCTAAGGACAGCCATGACAGGTTCTCAAAAGATCTTCTGACTTAAGATTCCACTAATGAAGAGCTAACTCTTTACTTTTACTCCTGGATTCTCAAAGCTATCCTGTCTACGGTCTCAGTTAAACATGAACCCCACTGGGCACACATATTTGGCACTGACCATAAGAAGAGGCTGCTCAACTAGCAATATCAACAATAATGTTCCCAAGGCCAGCTGTCTCACTGAGGGTGGAGGGAATGGGGGAACCTCAACAGATTAATGCTGTTCATTAATATGTATAGTTCCCATCTGCTACATAATCCCCCAAGGCCATCTAGAAAGCCTTCCCTCTGACTTTGCTTATCACCCTAGCCAAGCAGCTAACAGTATCCTCTGTTTGGAAAAGTCTCTTTTAAAACCTTACTTCCTACTGCCCTACCTCTAAGATGGGCAACCTGGAAACCATTCCAGATAGAAGATAACAAGCCAAAGGAAGGTTTAAGGGAGGCAGGGCAGTCCATTGAAAAGAACATGGAGGGGGTAGCTAGGTGGTGCAGGGGATAAAGCACTGGCCCGGGATTCAGGAGTACCTGAGTTCAAATCCGGCCTCAGACACTTGACACTTACTAGCTGTGTGACCCTGGGCAATTCACTTAACCCCAACTGCCCCACAAAAAAAAAAAGAAAAGAAAAGAAAAGAAAAGAAAAGAAAAGAAAAGAAAAGAAAAGAAAAGAAAAGAAAAGAAAAGAAAAGAAAAGAAAAGAAAAGAACATGGAGCTATGAGCAAAGGGATGGTCTTGAACAATTGATTTCCTCTTGATGGGCCTCAGTTTCTCCATTTGTAAAATAAAGATATTGGACTAAATGATCTCTTAGCTTCCCTTTCTCTGATTTTTGAACTTAGGTCAAATCCTAATACTTGAAAATGGCTCCATTCCAATAGGGTATAAAATCTGACTTCTTCTACATCTTCTCTATAAGCCAAGTTCACAGAATACCAAAATCAGAATCTATTTCAGAGGTCATCTGTCCAGTGATTACAGCAACATCTCCAGGAAGTGATCCTCTATTGTTGTTCAGTTGTTTCAGTCACATTCAACTCTTTGTGGCTCCATTTGGGGTTTTCTTGGCAAAGATACTAGAGTGATTTGCCATTTCCTTTGTCAGCTCATTTTACAGATGAGGAAACTGAGGCAAACAAGATCAAATGACTTGTCCAGGGTCACACAACTAGTAAGTGTCTGGAGCCAGATTTGAAGTCAGGAAGACTGGCCCATTACTCTATCCAGTGAGCCACCTAGACCACCTAAAAGTGGTCTAAATTCCACTTAGACTAGACACCTCCTGTGATAGGAATACCCCACTCTCTCCTCAGGCAAACCATTTAACCCAATTATTATTTTATTCAGCAACTTTTGCATGACATAACTACAATGTGAAAAAGCCTCACGTCAAGCCCCAGAATTATTTCTGTGGCTTCGAATCCTATACAGTTATGAATGCAGTTATGGCAAGAAAAGTAAGACTCTCAGAGAACAAGAAGGCCTGGAAGGAACCTTAGAGATCATTTATTTGAACCTCATTTCATGAACTAGGCAGCTCAAGCTCAGACTGAACTAGCAAGAAGTGTGAGGCTGGAACCCAGCCCTGCTGTTATGAATCTTTCTGGGTTATACGTTTTGACACAGCAATCACACTACACTAGGGACATAAATCTAGCCCAAAGCTTGAGAGTAAAGTATTGTGGTAGTAGAAAAGCAATCTCCTTTTCAAAGGAAAAGGTGGAATGTGGTCCGTGATATCAGACATAGAATGCAGCCTGTGACATCAGATATCAGGTATGATTGGTTTATTTAACTTTTTTGTTATAAAGCAGAGTTCAACAGCAGAGGAAATGGCTGTATTTTTAAGGCAAAACACCCCAACATTCAGTGGAGGGGGAAAAAAGATGAACTATCTTTTTCCTCCCCTGAATGGGTGTCAAACTACTCCCCCTCAAAGGCCCCACTCCAAACTGTGCTAACACCAGAATTTGCTTTGTTTCCCCCATTAGAGTATAAACTCTTTAAAGGCAGGAACTCCCTTTGCTTTGGTATTTGTAACAGTATCATTTCTAGAGTCTATACAGGACTTGGCACACAGTACACTGGCATACCTTCATTTCAGTCAAGCAACTACCTGGTGACCTTGGGTAAGTCCCTTTCCTCTTAGATCTCAGTTTCCTCTGTAAAATGAGAAGACCTGACCGGATTAAGGGTTCTTCACCTTTTCTGGGTCATGTTTCCCTGTGACATTCTGGTGAAGTCTGTGGGCTCCTTCTCAGTCTGTAAGTTGGTCACTTAGCATTTATTAGGTACGTAGTAGGTGCCTGTCACTATACTAGGTGCTGCAACCACAAAGAAGGGCAAAGGGGGCACCTAGGTGGCACAGTGGATAAAGCACCGGCCCTGGATTCAGGAGGTCTTTGGTTCAAATCCGGCTTCAGACACTTGACACTTACTGGCTGTGTGACCTTAGGCAAGTCATTTAACCCCAATTGCCTCACCCCCCCCCAAAAAAAAAGAAAGAGAAAGAAAGAAGAGCAAAAACCAGCCCCTGCTCTCAAGTAACTCACAGCCTAACAACATGCAAATAAACAGATAGGAACAAAATATATGGGGGTAGCTAGGTGGCTAAGTGGATAAAGCACTGGCCCTGGATTCAGGAAGACCTGAGTTCAAATCCGACCTCAGACACCTGACACTTACTGGCTGTGTAACTTTAGGCAAGTCACTTAACCCCCACTGCCCTACTCCACCCCCCAAAAAACACACACATAGGAACAAAATATAGACAGGCTATTGCAGGGGGACAATAGCAGAGGAAAGGCCTTGAGATTGTGGAAGACTAGAAAAAGCTTCTTGCAGAAGGAAGGAGTCTAGCTGAGACCTGAAGTCAGGAGGCATAGATGATTTCATTACAGACACAGCACATGCCATAAAGCACCTACTACGTGCCAGGCACTGTGGCAGGTGCTAGGGCCACAAAGAAAGGCAAAATCGAAAAGCTCACGGTCTCAACAGGAGCACAAAGTCAACAATTCTCAGAACAATGTTTTTAAATGCATAGAATAAAATAGGATTACAAAAATAATTTATGTATGTGTTTGTATCAAATATATGGACATATAGTTATTAAAATGCTTTTTTTCTTTTAAATGAACATGTGGATCCCAAGTTAAACCCCTCTGGATTAGGGGCTCCCCCAAGGATCCTTTCAGCCCTGCTGGTGATCCACTCCTGCCCAGGATTTGGGTGGGCAGGTGGGTGGGGAATACAAAGACTTAAGGAATTATCTCAGTGCTCCAGGAGCAACATTATCATCAGGAGATGAGATTTACATACCCAGCCCACTCAATAACACTGAGGCAGCCTATAATGAACTGCCCAAATGAGTGGTGGGAATCACTACTCCCATTTCGAGAACACCCCAAGGTCTCAAAGCTGTATCCTCAGGACAATCCTGCCTGGCAGGGAAGGAGATCGGGATCCCAATTCTACAGATCTTTCTTGAACAAAACCGTCAGCTACCAGCCAACTGCAACAACCAACCAGCAAGCTCATTCTGCACAAGAAAACAGACTTGGGAGCCAGGCTGCTAAGTAATCGGCAATGCTTCCTGGGGAGGAGACTTGAAAAAAAAATGAGAAGGAAATGCAAATGCCCAAAAGATCTATCTAGTGTGAGATCCCCCCTTCAACTAGTGCATATGGCCCCGACCGGGTTATTGCTTCCCAGGAAGTTGTCTGAGGAAGACAAAAATTGCAATGAATTTCCAAGGGGCTCCTAAGATGTAATTTGGACCCAGTTCTTCTTGCCTCTACAACAATAATCACTTACATGGCATTTTATGGTCTGGATTTGTAGGCCTTCCCTCACAAGAACCTTGTAATACAATTCAACCATTTAACAGTAGATAGCATTGTAAACTTCTCCCATGTCTGGATTTCTCTCTCTCCTCGCTTTCCTGTGCAATGCAATGCAATGCAATGCAGAAGATTATTCATAAAAATATGGCTCTTGACTATTTAGCATCTGATCATAGGTGTGATAACATCGAATACACATGAAATAAACTATACATTTTCAGACATGACCAATAGGTTAAATGTGTTTTTATTGTACTTATTGGTTACAAAGGGAAGGTTCTACAGAAGAACATTGTACACTGTATCATCAACATTATGTGTTGATCAACTGTGATAGACTTGACTCTTCTCACCATTACAATGGTACAAGAAAGTTCCAAAGGACTCATGATGGAAAAGGCTCTCCAAATCCAGAAAAGAAAAAAAGAAAAAAAAAAAGGAAACGTGGAATATGGATGCAGATTGAACCATATTATTTCTTTTGTTTTGGGTGCTGTTATTTTTCTTTTTTGAGGTTTGTCCTTTTTGCTCTGATTCTTCTCTTATAACATGACTAATGCAGAAATGTTTTAATATTACTGTACATATATAACCTATATCAGATTACCTGCTGTCTTGGGAGCGGGGGAGGGAGAAAAATTTGAAATTGGAAATCTTATAAAAACAAATGTTGAAAACTGGCTCTACATGTAACTGGAAAATAATAAAATACTTTTTAAAAAAACAAACAAAGGGAATGTTCTAGAGCCTGTTTTAGTCCTGGGTATTTTTCTATATGTCTACTTCATAGAGGTAAGACAACCCAGAATATTAAGGACTGAACAAAAGACCCTGCCTGAATTAATGTTAACCCACTTGAGATTTTCTGAGGAGAGTAAAATCAGAAATTCAGGCCAGGAACAAACTGTGTATTTTTCCTGTGAAACCCTGGCTTCCTTTAAGAAGGCCACCTTGTACAAGAGGAATTTTCTCTTATCCGTCCTTACCTCTGCCTTTCCTCTGAGATGACCTTGTATCTACTTTTAATGTATCTTGTATGTATCTAGTTCATGCCAATTAGAATGTAAGCTCCTTGAAGGCAAGAACTTTAAATTTTTTTTTCTTGTCTTTTTTTTTTTTAAGGGCAATGAGGGTTAAGTGACTTGCCCAGGGTCACACAGCTAGTGAGTGTCAAGTGTCTGAGGCCAGATTTGAACTCAGGTCCTCCTGACTCCAGGGCTGGTGCTCTATCCACTGTGCCACCCAGCTGCCCCCACAATTTTTTTTTAAAAGACAAGGGGGCAGCTAGGTGGTGCAGTGGCTAAAGCACCGGCCCTGGATTCAGGAGGACCTGAGTTCAAATCCAGTCTCAGGCACTTGACACTTATTAGCAGTGTGACCCTGGGCAAGTCACTTAACCCCAAATGCCTCACTAAAAAAAAAAAAAATTTTGTAGCCCCAGGGGAGCTAGGTAGCATAATGGATAAAGGGCAAGTCACTTAACCCTCATTGTCCCCCACAAAAAAAAAATCTACAAGCAAAAAAAAAATGTATCCCCAGCACTTAGCACAATGCCTGGCACATAATAGGTGCTTAATATTTATTGACTATTGAAATGGCTTGCCCAGAGTAAGAGATGCTGAGCCCAAGTATCAGGGTTCTTAGCTTCCTCAGCCCTGGAAGCACTGCGGACTACAGAGGCAGGAGGTTCCTGGCAGAGAAAGACAGCGCCATAAGTCATACCAGGTCTGATCTGTGGCTGCAGCTGCAACAACAGAATCTCTGTGCATCACAAAGGCAGCCACCCCCTGCCACGGTACCACTAAACCCCAGGACATCCAAGGAATTCAAACAGTTGTCCCTTGAAGTTCGACAGGGGGTAACAGAAGGGTTTTTTTTTTTTCCCTCCTAATCTCTTTTCTTTAGGGAAAATATGTCAAGAGAGCCTAAGAGTGGCTCATTTGTCGACTGTGGGCTTTAAAAGAAAACAAAACTCTAAGGAGGGAGATAAGAGAAAGACCGCAGGAGAATGAGGGAGGGCTAAAGCCTCTGAGGTGACTGAGTCTTGTAAACCCCAGGATGAGATGCTGGTAAGTCAGGAGACTTGGGTCTCTAAGCTGATCATTCTCAAATCTACCTTTTCTGCCCCAATATCTCTGCTGACCTCCAACTGCCTTTCAGGTATCTCCAACTGGATGTCCATTAGACAAGAGGTCCCAAACAGAAGTCGGCATCTTTCCCCCAAGCCTTCCCCCCTCCCCCATTACAGCCTAGGTATCATTCTCGACTCAACTCTCATTCCACCATATCCAAGCTGTTGCCAAGGCCTGACAAATTCACCTTTGTAACCTCCAATATGCCCCCTCTTCTCTGACACTGCCATCACTGGTGCAGACCCTTACCTCTGGGTTATTGCAATAGCTTGCTGGTTGCATCTGCTGCCTCAAGTCCACTCCCTCCCCACTCCAATCCTTTCTCCATTCAGCCACCAATGAGATTCTCGAACCTCAAGCCCATCACGTTACTCATCTGCTCAGTGAACACCATTAGCTCCCTAGTACCTCCAGGATCAAGTACAAAGTTCTCTGGTAGTCAAAGCCCTTTATAACCTGGCCCCCTCTGACCTTTCCAGTCTTCTCACACCTTACTCCCCAACATGCACCAGTGACATCCGGCTATTCCATGAACAAGATGCTCCATTGCTCGCTCTAGGCCTTCTGTCCCCCATGCCTGCAAAGCTCTCCCTCTTTGTCTCTGCCTGTTGCCTTCCCTGGCTTTTAGTCCTAACTAAAATCCCATCTTCTACAGGAAGCCATCCCCAACCCTCTGCATTCTAGTGCCTTCCCTCTGGTTTTACCTGGTATAAATGGCTTGTCTGCATATATTTGTTGGTGGGCCCTCTCCCCCATGGGATTGTGAGCGCTTTGAGGGAAGCGACTGTCTTTTGCTTCTTTTTGTAGCTCCAGTGCTTAGCACAATGTCTGATATATAGTAAGCACTTAATGTTTATTGAATGACTAACTGGTCAGCCTTGTTTTAGAAAAAAAAGATCCTGTTTTCCATTTATTGGAGACCACTGAGCAAAGGCTGAATAACTATATTTCAGGGAGAGCCAGGGTATATGGCAGAGAAGGTTAGATTAAACCAGGAGAGTTCTTAATCTGGGGTCTATGAGGTTATTGATTTTAGATGGGTATGATATATAAGTATGTAACTATTTCAATATATTTAATTACCTTGCTAACCCTATTTTTAAAAATTTTATGCATTCAAAAACATGATCCTGAGAAGGGGTCCACAGGCTTCCTCTGACTGTTAAAGGGTCCATGATAACAAAAATGGTCATAAAACACTTAAGGTGTGCCCAGGCACTGTGTGAGGTGCTGGGATGGCCACTGGGTTCCCTACAACTCTTAAACTCACCATTTCTTAAGGATTAATATTGCATTAGGGGAAGCAGCTAAGTGGCACAGTGGATAAAGCACTGGCCCTGGATTCGGGAGGACCTGAGTTCAAATCCAGCCTCAGACATTTGACACTTACTAGCTGTGTGACCTTGGGCAAGTCACTTAACCCCCATTGCCCCACGAAAAATTAAAAAAATTAATATTTTTTAAAATATTGCATTAGGGGCTGGGAGAGCCAGATATGGGTAAATTCCTCATGGAATTTACAGTCATCTTCAGTGTTCCCTGCTGAAAATGTGGGCCTTTTATATCAAATAAGCAAAATCAGTTTTCTATTTACCTTCTCACATACATCTAGAATAAGGATTTGTACCATATAATTCAGCAGTGAATTCCCACACACCAAACATTCCCATTGGTGAACTGGAAAGATGTAACAAGCCTAATTTAGCATGCCAGACTGAAAATGCCACCTCTGTGAGGCCTGTCTAGTGTGTGACGTCTTTCTCTTCAATCCCATGACCTTCTCGCTCAGCCTCTGAGTTTATTTAAAAAAAAAAAAAAAGATCAATACACACTGCACACAGCATGAATATCTGTATATTTATTTTTTCCACAGGCTTGGCTCTTGACAGTGGACCACTGCTCAGTCAGTTAGCCAGTTCTGTTTGCTTCTGCCCCTCCTTATTGTCTCTGTCAACATCGCAGGCTGCAGAGTTTTTCTGGAATGACGATGTGGCATATAGTGAAAGGAGAAGACCAGGATCAGGGAGACTGAGGGTTCTACTTCCAGCTCTGTAGGACTTTCTGACTCATCTTGGATATATTGCTTTGCTTCCTCTGGGCCTCAGTTTCTCCTCTGTAAAATAAGCAAACAGGACTAGCGGCTCTTCAGCCCCCTGATCCTCAGCAGAAATGAAAGTGGACAACCTTACCCATCATCACCCATCACCCTGCCCACAAGTCCAGGGGTCTCTGTGGCCTTGACCTTCCCTCCCCAACTTTCTTTTAGGGAGAAAGAAATTACATCCTTAATAAATGTCCAAACATAGGAATTTAATATTAGCTCACAAACACTCTTGTGGTCTGATAACAGTATGTAACTATCCAAAAGCTGAATAATGGAACCAAATTCCTCTCAGGTCTCTAAAATATACTGTTTCAAGGCAGCTTAAAATTATTTATAAAACTGTCTTTCCTTTATGTACTTCAAAGAATGAGGTGCATTTCTATTCCATCAATTTTTGCATGTACCAACCCTGAAGTCTAGGAAAATAAAAGTTTTAACACCAAGAAAAAAAATAAAACTCATCTAAATCCTTACTTTTCCCCTCTAGCACAGGGATTCTTAACCTGGAGTCTATGGACATGAGTTTTTTTGTTTTGTTTTGTTTTTTGAGAAGTGTATTTCAATGTTTCCTTTGCAGTCCTGTGCATTTTATTTTATGCATAAAATTACATTATTCTCTGTGAAGTGGTCCCAAGGCATCCCCAGATGTCCCCTAAAGAGGGTGACTCTTGTCAGTTTCAAGTGTTCATTTATTATTATTATTATTATCATTATTATTATTATTATTATTTTAAGGGTATGGAGAGGGTGAACCTTCCCTCAATTTATTCATGCAACAAAGGACCCTTTTTATAGACCTCAGTCCCCTAATCTGTGAAATGGGGGGGCTGGACTCTTAAAGGCCCTTTGCAATTCTAAATCCTGTGTTCCTTGGCATCTAAGCTAGGAGGAACCTTACAAACTAATGCAATGCCTTTATTTTGCAGAAGGAAACTGAAGGGGGAGTGTTGATGTGACTTGCCTCAAAATCACGTCTTCATTTTCTAGATAAGGAACCTGAGGCCCAGAGATGCTGAGTGACTTGCTCATCTGAGGTCATACAGATAGACCAGTGCCAGACTTCCTGAAACCATGGCCAAGACCATATGAGGAAGCCCTCAGCAGAGGAACTTGATTCTAGCCTTCTGCAGAATCACATGCATAGCACCAAGAACCTATTTTTGCCAATCACAAGGATTTTGAAGAGCACTAATAAATAGCACCATGGGTACTCGGAGGCAAGTACCTCTGCCATTTGTCTTAAACTCTATTTAGCATTCAAAGCCCTTCAAAACCTTGGCCCTTCCTACCTTTTCAGTCTTCTCACACTTCCCTCCCTTTCTTGTACTCTTGAGATACAATGACATTTTGCCTCCTTGATGTTTGTACCATCTCCCAAATCTGAGCATTTTCAGCGGTTGTGCCCCATGCCTGGGATACTCTTTCGCCTCATCTTCCTTCCTGGCTTCCTTTCTCCAACTTCCTTGAGTTTCACCGGAAGTCCCATCTTCTGCAAGAACCTTGCCCAGGCCTCCTTAACCTTCCCTCCCCCCTGAGCCTATCTCCCATTTATCCTGTATCTTCTATGTATATTTTTGTCTGCACGCTGTTTCCCTCAGACTGTGAGCGCCCAGAGAACACAGACTGATTTTTGCCTTTCTTTCTATTTCCCAGGGCTTAGCTCATTTCCTATCACATAGCAGGTGATTAGAAAATGCCAGTTGTCTATTGTGTATAGAAAGAGCACTGGAAACATAGGTTCCAATCTCAGCTCCACTTAATAGTTGTATGGCTGTGGACAAGACACTAATAACCACTCAATCTTAGTTTCCTCATCTGTAAAATATGACAGCAGAACTAGAACACATAAGACCATAGCATCTAAACCTGGAAGGGACCTTAGAGTCATCAAGTTCAGCCTCTTCATATACCAGATGAAGAAGATGAGGCCCAGAAAAATTAAATGATTTGCCTGGGTTAGCCTATTAGCCAGAACTAGAATCCAGGTCCTCAACTCCCAGACCAATGTTCATTTCACTGTCACAAAGTCACCCCTGTTGGCCATTTCCCAAATGGGTAGGGGTGTTGGGAGGAAAACTAAACTGGAAAATGGGGAGGGGGGGACCACCCTGGAGACTCTATTCAGTAGCTTGGCATCCTGGGAATTTGCTCTGTCTGCTTCAATGAGGTTATCCAACCCTACCTCCCAGAAACAACTCCTGTATCTTCTAATAGCCCCAGGCCCCATTATAGGACACAACCAATCCTCCTACACAGAACATAGCTGAGCATCCACCCCCACTCCTAAACCCCTTTGACCCCATACTAGTCTCAACACCAACCATGACCCATTTTCCACTCCCCTAATGCTAATAACCAATGTGTTCATATGACCTAATTTCTGGAAAACAGTTTGGTAGAGCAGAAAGAATACTGAACTTAAGTGATAGGAAACTGGCATTCTAGTCCTAGTACTTGCTACTTACTAGCCAAGTGACCGTGTGCAAGTCACTTTCCTTTACTGAGCTTCGGTTTCCCAATTTGTAAAATGAGACCCACACTCCCTTTCTGCACACTTACTGAGAGGATTAAAATGAGATGATATATGTAAAATCATTGAGTGTTATGTAACTGCCAGCTTTGTATGAATGTTTCATTTGTAAAACAAGGAGAGCTCTGTTCTAGGATGTCAACAACTATCCAGATCTAATTTTCTATATTCTAACCTCCCCTCCAGCTTTAACCTATGATTTTACACAGGCGAAAAGCCGACCTGCATCATTCATCATCTCTGCTTCCTCTGACACTGCCCAAAAGGTTCTGTTACAATGACGAATGTGTTTTTATCTCCATCTCCAGCAATATTTTTACCCATTAGAGCCACTAAGGCAACTGAGCACAAGGCTGTGGTCAGAAATGTTTCAACTGCAAATGACCATTCCCTTCCCCACCCAGTTTTTATCATGATGACAGGGCACAACATCTGCTCTGACCCTGGGCTAGGTAAAGCAGGCTATGACAGTGTACACATGCACTTGCTCAATAAACCTAGAAAGTTCTGCATGAGTCCCATGCCAGAGATGCCCCCACGCCTAGAAATGTCACTGGCTTCAGTTTTTATATTCACGGAAATGAGGAAAAGAGATTCCCCAACACCCCAGTGTGTGAAATGTAGCTTGGACTCCTTTATGAGACAAGGATTAAGGCAAGAATTTTAAGGGCTATCATGTGTTAGAGGGATTAGACATATTCTCTATGGAGTAAGAGGACCTGTCCTTTTACAGGGCTTGGGCATTGGCTACAAGGAACTAGCTTTGGGCACAGTGGATTGAAAGTGTAGAGAGGAAGGTCCAGACTCAGGAGAAGGCTCAGGAGAAGGAAGAATTGCTTTACCTAGGATCAGACATTTGGAGCCAGAAGAATCTTCATCAGTTACCTAGATCAACTGGATTACCTCACACGTAAGGAAACTGAGACCCTCAAAAGGTAAGTGATTTGCCCATAGTCACATAGCTGATTAAACGCAGAATACCACCCCCCCAATCCAATTCTGTTTCTATGCACCGCGACACATTACCACCTCAGAGGTGTCCAAGTAACGGCTGAGGAGTTAGTGAGCAACCCTATAGCTAAAGGAGGTCAAATGGAAGTTGGAGGAGTACTTGCTTTGTAGCATAACTAGACAACCTCCAAGGTCCCTTCTAGGTCTGAGAGGCCCCAGATTCCCTTCTTATATCAGGGTCTAACAGTGTACCTGAAGTCAGGAAGACTCGTCTTCTCAAGTTCAAATCTGTCCTCAGACACTCACTAGCTGTGTGACCCTGGCCAAGTCACTTAAACCTGTTTGCTTCAGTTTCTTCATCTGTTAAATGAACTGGAGAAGGAAATGGCAAACCACTCTAGTATCTTCACCAAGAAAACCCTAAATGGGGTCAGATGAATTGGGCATGACTGAACAACAGCAACAATGGTGACTTCTGTGATTTTGGGTGACTTTAGCCACTGATTGAAACTCAGTGTATTCCCATCAGTGGGATAAGAGGTATGGGGATGGTCTCCTCCTACCTCGTACCCCAAGCTTTCTGCTTTGGTCTTCCCTTAGTGCTCCTCATAGTTCAAGGTTCAGCTCAAGCTTCTCATCCTCCATGAAACCTTGGAAGATAAAGCTACTGTTTGATCTCTTCTCAATTCTTATTGTGCTGTTTGTTATCACTTGCTTCCTGACACTTGATTATTCACTGCTTTTGTATCATTAAATGATTCATATGTATATTTCTCATCTCTCTAACTAGACTGAAAGTATCCGAGGGCATGGGCTGTGGTTTAAGTTTGTATCCTATATCCCAAAGTGCTTGTGACATGGATGCAACTTGTAAGAAAGACAGGGTCTACAGTCTAGTGGCAAAAAACACAAAGCTAGAAGTCAGACAACCTGAGTTCAAGTCCTGACTGTAGTGTTAATTGGTAATGTGACCATAAAAAAAACCAAACACACCACAATTTCTTCAAATTTCAGTTTTCTCATTAAAAAAAGCAGGGAGGGGATATTTGTCCTAACTTCACAGGAGAGTAATTAAGGCAATGTGGTGGGTTGGGGTTTTCAGTGATGGATATGAAGTCAGAAGATCTAAATTTGATTCTTGGATACAGAACTGATACACCATGATGGTAATTAAGTCATTTCATTGAGAACCAGTTTACTTATCTGTAGAATGGAACTGATTATACTTGTACTGCCTTCTGGGAAGGATCATTGGGAAAAAAGTGCTTTGTGAACTTTAAAATGCTATGGTATACACACCCACCTGAATTCGCCTTTACTCTCAGAGACTTTCTCCCACTAGACCTTGATGTCATCACACTAGAGCTCATTGTAATAGGGAGCACCCTCAAGTCACATCAAACAATGGACTTGAATAATGCTGACCAATTGGCTTTGATCAGTGGGTAAGGAGCCACCTCTATGGAAGGAGGAAGGGGACTTAGCCCCAAGGGGCTTACTCTCTTTTTCCTGGGACTTAGCTCACCATGCACCCTCTTCTCTCCCTCTTGGGCAAATGCATAATTGTTTTAGACATGTAATCATGTGCCCAGTGAAGAAATTAGGAAAAATGCTACACATTCAATTGTTTACTAATATTTAATATACTTTGATAATAAATGCTTGCTATTTTTTAAAAAAATGCTATGGTATAGTAGAAAAAGCTCAGTACTGTAGTGGATAAAGCACCAGCCCTGGATTCAGGAGGACCTGAGTTCAAATCCAGCCTCAGACACTTGACACTTACTAGCTGTGTGACCCTGGGCAAGTCAATTAACCCTCACTGCCCTGCCCCCCCCCCAAAAAAGCTATTTCAATCAATCAATCAACAAGCCATTTATCAGACACCTACCATGTTCTAGGCATAGCAATGGAAGTTAGATAGCTAGTGAATAGAGTGCTGGACCAAGTGTCAGGAAATCCAGGGTTCAAATCCACCCTCAGATATTTCCTAGCTATGTGAGCCTAGGTAAATCATTTAACCTGTCAGCCTCAGTTTCTTCATCTGAAAAATTGGGATAATAACAGAACCTACCTCCCAGGGTGGTTTTGAGGATAAAATGAGATAATATTTGTGTGCTTAAGTGAGAGTATAGCACATAATACTTACCTGGGTTCAAATCTCACCCCTGACAGTTAGACAAGTTCCTTAACCTCCCTGTGCCTCAGTTTTCTTAGCTATAAAATAAGGAAATTAAATGAGATAGACTGAAGTCCTTTTTAGCTACAGATTGGTGATATATAATATAAGCAAATTGTTGACAATAAGAAAAACAACTAATTGATGTCTAAAGTGTTTTGTAACCATAGATTCCGTCTAAAAAAGGTTAGTTCTGCCCCCAACGCCCTCAACCCATAACCTATCTTACTTCTCTATCAGGCAGATGAAGACTGTGGGTCCTCCAGAGATCAGAGCGGGGAGACTTGTTTTTTGTTCCCCCAAAATGCCCAATATTATGGTAACTCATTTATTTCAGGTGCCAATGTGGTGAAATGATTAAGCACCTTCCATGAGTAGTAACTGAGGTGCCCCAATTGGTGCTAATTGGCAAGTTGCACCTCACCCAATTAAAATGCTCTAAGCTGTTCTCCATCAAAAGGGCTTCCTCCTTCCCTCTGCAGAGCCCTATATGAGGAGTTCAGCATTACTCCAATGGAACAAGTCATGACTGCACCCCAGAAATGATTCCATTTCAAATGGAAATTAGCCAATGTTCATGAAAAACCCACTGCATAGTTTGCTGCCTCTTCCAGTCCAGAATAAAGAGGAAGAACTCTGCCAAGCTGGAGAGGGTCCAAAGGACGACAAGCAGGAATGAGGAGGGAAGCAATGACGGTGACAAGCAAGCATTAAAGGAACTGGGGCCGCTGAGGCTGAAGAAGAGAAGGCTGAGGGGAAGGGGATGGGTGCCTAGGAGAACAACTTCAAGTATTTTGAAGACAATCATTTGAAAGAGGATTTTTAACCTTGTTCTCTTTGGCCTTGAAGAGTAAAAAAAAAAGCTGCAGAGAGAAACATCTCTGCTCCATATAAAGAAAAAACATCCTGGTAAATATAGCTATCTATACTATAATAGGCTTCTTCGAGAGACAGTGGGCTCCCCAGGACTTTAAGCAGAAGGCTGGATAAACACTTGTAATGGGGGCTGTGGAGAGGATGCTTGGCCAGCCATGGATTGGTCTGGATGACTTACAAGATACCTTAACAAAGTAGATAAAGCACCAGCCCTGGATTCAAAAGGACCTGAATTCAAATCCTGCCCCAGACACTTGACACTTACTAGCTGTGTGACCCTGGGCAAGTCACTTAACCCCCATTGCCCCACAAAAAAAGAAAGAAAAAGATACCTTGAATCTGAATGGTTCTGTCACTGGCTAGCTATCTAAACTGCCCTGGCTTGGGCAAACAAGTGCCGTGACTGCTCTCCTCTGAAAAATAAATGTGTGGGGGCAGTTAACAAAATGATCCATGGTCTCTGGAAAAAGCTGGAAGCTATGAATCTCTGAGTCAGGGCAGGAGTAGTGTGCAGGGTTATTAAAAACCAAACCAGGGGCAGCTAGGTGGTGCAGTGGATAGAGCACTGGCTCTGGAGTCAGGAGTACCTGGATTCAAATCCTGCCTCAGACACTTGACACTTACTAGCTGTGTCACCCTGGGCAAGTCACTTAATCCTCATTGCCCTGCAAAAACAAACAAAAAACAAAACAAAAACAAAAACAACAAAACCAAACCAAACCATTAGAGAACTAAGAATATCAAGGAGAACCAGGTGGCCCAACTGGGCCAGAAATCAATAGAAACTTAGAGGAAGTCAGTTACTTAGGTCCATCCAGACAGAACACATCGAATTCACTGAAGCCTGAGACTGCCACAGAATCTCTGGACCCCAGAGCTGTAACTGAGCTCAGAGGCCATCAATAGCCAAACCTTTAACTAAATAAAGCACTAGTTCCTTCTAGAAAAGGCCAAGGTCAGCCACTGTATCCTGGGCCATCTTGATTCTTGTCTTGCCACTGGACTCTGATGGCTCTGGAGGAGATGGGGAGGCGGATGGTTTTTTGAAGCTCTGCCTCACAAATCCAATTCTTGACTCTCCCAAGTCAAGATATCACCCTCGTGATGTCATTGGTCCTCTTCGAGAATGAAGGATGAACAATGTACAAGAAGTTCCCTCTATGACATGCCAGACAAATGAGTGGTCATCTAATCTCTCCTGTCCTTTTTTGCTACAAACAGTTCACTGCCTTAAGAGGTAAATCCACTCTAGCAGATCTAAATGTGGGAAGGACTTCCTTATTTTTAAAGATGTCATCATGGGGCAGCTAGGTGACATAGTGGACAAAGCAAGGGCTTCCTTATATTGAGCCCAAATCTACCTTTCCAAATCTTATTCATTGGTCCCAGGTTCTCCTCTCTGAAGCTTATACAGAACAAGTCTTCTTCCCAAGGACAGCCCTTCAGATAGACAAAGGCAAGGAAAAAATTTTCCCTTGGCTCTCCCACACCCCACCCCTCCCAGGCTAAACAGCTCCAGTGAAATGTCAAACAACCAGATGTCTTAATTAACTGAACAATATTTTCCCACCCTCTACTATCAGGAGAAAGTGGCAGATGAGAAGAAACACAAGCTTACATCAGGAATTGAGTTTAAAAAAAGTTAACTTCCAGGCTATGTCCTTGGCTCAGTTCATAAGCACATGGAGACAGAACTCCTACACCTTCCCCCTGCTTCCTTCTCTAATCCTGGACAATAGCTATGAGAACTAACAAAGATGCCCCAGAGGCCTGAAAATCTTTAAATCAGTAAAGAAAGATGTGGCTATGTTTGTTAGATTTACCAAGATGTGGCCTGGCCAGGGACATCATCAACTCCCTCAATCTGGACATCATTCGGACAGCCTAAGAAAGATCACATTAACTTTTTTGGCTTCTACATCAGAAGCAATTAAAATTTCCTAGTCTCTTTCTTTTATTTAAAAAATAAAATTTTACTGAGATCTTTTGTTTTTTACATCACCTACATTTCCCAATGTATCCCTCCATCCTCACCTTTCCAGAGTGCCATTCCTTTTTGTATTTTTGTATTTTTTTGTTGTTGGGGCAATTGGGATTAAGTGACTTGCCCAGGGTCACACAGCTAGTGTCAAGTATCTGAGGCCAGATTTGAACTCAGGTCCTCCTGAATCCAGGGCCAGTGCTTTATCCACTGCACCACCTAGCTGCCCCCTGTATTTTTTAAAAAGCAAAAATAACTTCAGAAAAACTAACCAACACTTTTTTTAAAAAAATCTGACAGTATATGCAATATTCTATACCTATAGTTCCCTCCTACTTCTGCATAGAAAAAGGTGGAGTGAGGTACCTTTTCATATTTCTTCTTGGGATCAAACCTAATCATTATGCTTTCGTGGCATTAAATTTCAATTGTGTGGTGTTATTTTGTTCTTTTCATTCATTCACATTGTTGTCATAACTATGTATGTTTTCCCTGGTTCTGCTTATTCCACTTTGTTTCAGTTCATGTAGGTCTTCTCATGCATCTCTGTATTCACATTCATCATTCCTTATAACAAAGTAATACTCCATTTATATCCATATACAACTGTTTGGCCATCTCCCAATGGACAGGCATCTACTTTGTTCCCAGTTCTTTGCCTCGACAAAGTGTTGTTATAAATATTTTGGTGAATGTTCCTAGCAGTGGAATCTCTGGGTCAGAACATAGGAACATTTTAGTCACTAGCTGTCTCTGCATGATTCCAAATTGTTTTCCAGGGTGACTAAAAGTGAATTGGTGAGGGGCAGCTAGATGGCACAGTGGATAGAGCACCGGCCCTGGAGTCAGGAGGACCTGAGTTCAAATCCGGCCTCAGACACTAGTGTCTTAAGAGTCACGAAGCACCGGACAATGACAAATCTTTTGTCACATTTGCCAACTTGCCAAGTGTGAGATGAAGCCTCTGTTGTTTTGATTTGTGTCTCTAAGTATAAGTGACTTTGAGAATTCTTTCATATAGCCATTTATAGTCATTTTTCTCTTTTGAGCTGTTTATGTCATGTGACTACTCATCTCCTGGGGAATGTCCCCCAGTTTTTTTCTATGAATTGTTTTTAGGCCACATCACTTCCATTCTCCTCCCATTAAGGTGTCTTGCACCTAAATAAACCCTTCATAAGTGTTTGTTTAATTGAATTTATGAATCCTCTAGTTCTGTAATAGATTTTTTGAAATGGAGTAGAGGACTTCTTTTCATAGGATCTTGGGATTTAGAGTTAGAAGGGATGTCTGAAGACCATACAATCTAGCTGCCTTATTTCACATATGAGGATACTAAGAGGCGAAATTATTCGTCTCGTGGCCTGTGGACCCACCAGAATGGCTACACTTGGGCTTTGAATATAGATCCCCCAAAGCTAACGTTTCTTCCACCACAACACACTGTCTATTCAATTTTGTCCTATTAGATTTGCAATATCCATGCTCTTTGCCCCATCCTTCTAGTCTGTTGGGAACCTTTTAGATTCTGATTCTTTCATTGGGTTATTCTTAGTATCAAACCACCCAGGAATTTGATAAGCATATTGCCTTTGTTCAAGCCACTGGCAGAAATGTCTAAATGGCAAGAACTCTGTGGCATAACACCAGATACCCACCGCTAACTCTTTAAATTTATCAACACTTTCCTCATCCAGGTTACAAATCCACCCAATCATTTTGTCATTCTTCCCACATCTCTCCATTTTGTCCACAAGGGTAACACGAGAAGCTCATCTGTGCCTTAGTAAGGCATTTGGCAATCTATGGCAACAGATTCCTCATTCTTGTCTAGGAACACTATCCAAAAGGGAAATATGATGAGCATGGTATGGCTTTTCAGAGGTTCCAAGTTGGTTTCTAGTCATCACAGCTCACAAACTATCTAAAAATCTATTGGGAAATTTCAATCAAAGCTAAGCTCTTGAGGACCTCTCACTGCCTCACCCTTCCCCCCAGCTACCGTCACATTTTCTAGAACATCTTTCATTCTTCATGATGCGAGCACATCTACAAATTCTTTCAGGACCCCTGAGATATTATAGCTCTTGTGACAGTTCACTGAGAGCAATTAAGTGCTCTGGCAGTATTCCCCCAGTCATGGTAAGAAGGGTCAGACCACTGGATAATGAATCCCAAGACTTAGGAGGCAGCAAGGCATATTGGAGATGAGTGGGACTTGAAGTCAGCCACTTTCCAGCTGAGTAACCTTGGGCAACTCAGGCCCCCAGACTCAGCTTCTTTATCTGTAAACTGAGAATAATAAATAGATTTGTTGAGTTAGTAGGAGATGTTTAAAAAAAAAGTTAATACATTCGCTGTGTGACCCTAGGCACATCACTTAATCTCTCTGGTTCTCAGTTTTCTTGTTTGTAAAATGGGTATTATGGCACCTACTATCACCAGGCTATTATATGGATCAAATGAGAATGTGTCTATAGGTTATGATTAATATACCTACTATTAGACCCTTTTCAGTCATTAGCTTGGACAGAGTGGGCATGATGTCCCTTTCTCTCTCTGGGCACCTCTTTGCTAATCTGGGAAATGAGAAAAGGAAAGTAGATGATCTCCAAGGTCCTTTACAACTCAGACCTTCTTATGAGTCTGTGGTCTTGGGTTTCAATTCCGCATTAGCTAAATTTGTCCCACCCTTCCCAAGCTGAATATCATTCTTCCTGATGAAGACAGAAGTAAAATAGTAGTTAAAGAATTCTATTCTCTCTGTCATCTTTCTCTTAGCATTCTACCATCTGCCCCCAAACACTGAGTTGAGTTTTTATTTTTGTTCCCAGACTAATTTAAAAACACTTTAAAATTTTTCCTTCGCACTCCCCCCACCCCCACACCCCCCACCCCCCCAAGCCTTAGGTAATTTTGGGCTTTAGCTTCCTTGTTTCCATCTTCCCTCCCTGACAATGGTCACTTCTGATGGGAAGATCACTAAAGATCCAGGTGTCCTAACAGGGCACCCCTATGTTTAAAGTGCCACCCCAAACAGGCATGGCTTCTAGAGAGTCCCTACTAAAATTCCATGAGATACCCCTTAGTTGTCTGTCCCCTAAAAGGAAATGGTAAAGATGGTCAGGAAAGCTGTCCGGGACAGAGGTCAAAGTGACGGTTGTTCACAGGAAATGGAAGTGTACAAGTGCCCAATGTGGACACTCAGTCATGAGACATTTATTAAGTACTTAATATTTATGTTGCACTGTGCCAAGCATTCTAGAAGATACAATAAGGCAGTATAGACAAGAAAAGTGGATTTGAAGCCAGAGGACAGAGATTCAAATCCTACCCCTGCTCCTTAGTAGCTGTGTGACTGTGGGAGGGAAGTACTTAGGCTCTCTGGACCTCATTCTCTACCTCTCCTGAAAATGTGTGGGACTAGATCAGGGGTTCTTGACCTGGGGTCCATAAACTTATGTCTGTTTGTTTGAATTAATTACTATATTTTGGTATAATTGGTTTTCTTTGTAATCCCACATACCATATGAAGCATTTAAAAACATTCTGAGAAGGGGTGCCTCCCATAGACTCTAGCAGCCTGCCAAAGTAGTCCAACATACAAAAAAGAACCTCTAGGCTAAATGACTGATAAAGGTCTCTTCTAGGGGCAGCTAGGTGGCTCAGTGGATAGAGCACCAGCCCTGGATTCAGGAGTACCTGGGTTCAAATCCGGCCTCAGACACTTAATACTTACTAGCTGTGTGACCCTGGGCAAGTCACTTAACCCCAATTGCCTCACTAAAAAAAAAAAAAGGTCTCTTCTAGGTCTAACATCCTATACTTATTCTGTGGTCTAATGCTTGAGGAGGATACAGTGTCATGTAACAGAAAGAGCACTATATATATATTTGGGGTGTGTATGTAAGCAATTGGGGTTAAGTGACTTGCCCAGGGTAACATAGCTAGCAAGTGTCAGAGGTTAGAGTTGAACTCAGGTCCTCCTGATTCCAGGGCCACCAGTGCTCACCACCTAGCTGCCCCAAAGAGGCCTATGTTCTTGAATATAGTGGTCCTTAGTCCAAGTTCTGACTCTATTTACTACCCATGTGACCCCAGACATGCTGCTTAACCCTCTTCTAGTTCTAGTTTCTTGGAGCCAAGGTTTCCCCCTCCACCAAAGGAAGGGCCTAGAAGTCAGCTGATCTCTAAGTCCATCCCAGCTCTACCTGTCTGTTTTCACACTCCCAGTTCCAAGGTCTCCTCTGGCTCCCAAGCTCTGTAATTGGGTGAGCCCAATGAGTATTAAAGCAGGTGTGTTCACTTAAGAATGCTGACTCAGGCTTCCCCTGACCTTGCCGGCCTTAGAACGGGTTATAGCTGCTGCTGCAGTGAACTTCATGTGGGGCAGCAAACTGAACAAGGAAAACAGATGCTGACATGCCCCACCCTCCAGGTCAACAAGGTTCTATGGCAGGGGCTGGCAAGCTGGCACCTGCTTCCCATGGGCTGAACCTTGCCTGGGCTCCCTACCTGCACTGTAGGTGGCAGAAAACTGCCTACTGCCCAGACTACAGAGACACGTGTAAACCAGTTCCATATCTCATGTCTTGGCAGAGGAGGGTAGAGTGGATGGAGGGAGAGAGAAGTAGGCATAATCATTCCAGTTTCCTACCAGGTGTACCTCTTAGAAGTTATCAGGCCATTTGTCTTTTGGTTTATGGAGATAACTTGGTGGGGAGGGGCAGAGAACATTTCCCTGCTTCCCTTGAAAATTCATAAAATAGATTCATAGAATGCCAGGCCTAGAAGAGAACTCAAAGAATGTTTGGTTTTTTTTCCCCCTACAATCCTCTCGTTATAAAGTAAGAAACTGGCCCACAGAAATGATGTCACTTGTCCACGGTCACATAATTTTCCTCAGACTAAACAGTGAATTGAGGTAAAGCCTGGATTATAAATGGTCACAGAACATTAGAATCCAAAAGCACTTTATTTTGTTTTCTTCAAATGAGCTATAGTATTTTAACATTCATTTAAAAATATTTTTTTGAGTTCCAAATTCTCACTCCCTCTAGCCCCTCTCCCACCCATTGAGAAAGCAAGCATTTTGATATCAGTTTAAACATGTGAAGTTATGCAAAACATATTTTTATATTAGCCATGGTTACCAAAAAAAAAAGGCAAGAAAAACAAAGTTTTAAAAAAGTATACTTCAATCTGCACTCTGAATTCATCAGTTCTCTTTCTGGGGTAGATAGCATTTTCCATCATGTGTCCTTTGGAATTGTCTTGGATCATTGTGTTGATCAGAGTAGCTAAGTCATCACAGCTGATCATTGTTACAATATTGCTGTTACTGTGTATGGTGTTCTGTTTCTGATAACTTCATTCTGTATCAACTCATATAAGTCTTCCAGGTTTTTCTGAAACCACTGGGGATGCACCTTAAAGAAAACCCAGTCAAATACCCCTTAGCACTTAACTCAGTAAGTTAACTCAGCAAGCTCTTCATATTTTTCATTTGACCTCACCTTACCTCTATGCTACTTTACTGAGGTGCAAGACAGGGGAAGTGATGGTTCCAACATCGCACAGGTATTGTTATTAAGTCAGGGAATAAGTCAGTCACCCTCAGAGTAGAACTGAGAGAATAAAGGTGGATCATGTGAATATGAGGGAGGGGGTATTTAATAGGGGATAGGCCTAAAAAGGTAAGGGAATTAAGAACATGGATAACAGAGAAAAGGAAATAAGAACTCATTTGCAGCTAAATTAGGGATTAAAATAGCACAAGGGTCAGACAATTCAAATCAAGAAACATTTATTAAGCACTTACTGCATGCAAAGCACTGTGTTAGGTGCTGGGAATAAAAAAGAGAAAAAATGGGGGCAGCTAGGTGGCAAAGTGGATAAAGCAAAGCACCTGCCCTGGATTCAGGAGGACCTGAGTTCAAATCTACCCTCAGACACTTGACCCTTGGTAACCCTCACTGCCCCACCAAAAAAGAGAGAGCGAGAGAGTGAGAGAGAGCGAGAGAGAGTGAGAGAGAGCGAGAGAGAGTGAGAGAGAGAGAGAGAGCGAGAGAGAGAGAGAGAGAGAGAGAGAAAGAGAAATAAAATATCCAAGCTTATTCCAACCTCAATGACCAACAAAAGACTAATAGAAATAGCCCTGGGTGGGGATTCAGGAGATCTAAACCCGCTGTGTAACCTTCAATTGAGTCTCCATCATTCTCTGTGCATCTCCATCTCCTCAAACATAAAAGATGCACTGAAGAAGCTCAAAGTCACTAAACATTCTACCTTCTAAAGTCTCCTCCAACTCTAATATTCTACATTGTGTGTTCTAACACTAAAACACTTCCAACACTGTTCTATGCGCTACTCATTTAGTGGTGTATGATTCTAGACAGGTATGAAGTTAGTTCCTGGAGTGACCTCTGGTAGCTAGAATTATTAGAATGAAGTTCCTTAGATGTAGAATTAAGCAAGTCTTTCTTCTGGCCACTAAGTTGAGGTACCACAGAGAAAGCAGAAGAGGTTTCATTCTACTACTAAACCCCCAATTCTAGTTACTGGCTACAGAAAAATGTTGCCCACTATTGCAATAGATGTCTGTGTATTGAAAACATACACAAGGACTGCTGCCTGGTAGATCAAGTGGGGAGTCCTTGTCCTCTGGACTCCCATTAGGAAATAAAGTCATCTGTCATCAGCCCATATCAACACAGCTCATTTCAGGCCATCACCTCCTAGAAGGCAGGAACTGTTCCTTATTTAACATCCCTGACCCAACCAGGAACACTGAACTATGAGCAACCAGTGGGTAGTTGCAAAATTCAGGGATTATGTTAACGATCTCTGGATGTGAGAGCTGAACAGCCCACAAGAGCAGCCTTATTCAGCTCTTTCATTGTATAGACTGAGAGCACAGGGCCTGGAGTGATTGTATTATTTTTAGGAAAGTCACATAGGGTTACTGGAAGACTTGAGGCTCCTCGGGGGAGGAGTGGTGAAGTCCAAGGAATGAAGAATGAATAGTTTAACCTCTTCTTCAAAATAGAGGTTCCTGGAGAAGGCAAAAGTGCTAAAACATGGCGGCCAGCTCAACTACTTCAAGTAGTCCTTAATCTGAAATAGTGCACCCTGGGTAGATTTTTTTGTTTATAGACATGCATATATGGGTACAAACAGAGACAGAGACAGAGACAGATTCAGAGACAGAGAGAACTGTATTTCACCATAATTGGTTTCCTTTGTAATCCAATCCACTTAAACACATGATTCTGCAAAAGAGGCTCATAGGCTTCACCAGTGTGCCCCAGGCCCATGACACAAAGCCCCATCTTATTGTATAGGATAGATACATCAGTTGTGTGTGTGTGTGTGTGTGTGTGTGTGTGTGTGTGTGTGTGTGTGTGCGCGCTGGGAGCAAAGTAGGCCACACAGAAGGTCCTTTGGCTGGAAGAGAACGTAGCTACACAGCCCTCTGGGTCCAAGAAGCAACTGGTCTTTTTCATCACTACTTACAAGGAAGGTATTCTTTCACCCACACTAAGGAACCTTTTGAACTCTCTCCAGTCTCCCACCACAGCCTCAGCTCTCTGAAACAAAAAGATTCCCATTGGTAAATGGCTCCCTGAAAAGGGAAGCTCTGAGTCATGTTCTTTCCCAGCACAATCAACAGCAGGGATACCTAGGTTTAGGGCTTTAATGGACACTCTGGGAACTACAATTACATCCTCCTCTGTGTACTGCCGAGCCCCCAGTACAGAGTTAAGTGACCACACATGAAAATCAACTCACTTCTTCCATCTCTGAGTCAATTATGATAATCTGATGCTATTTAAATTTGGCCTCAATCAAGCCTATTTTTCTTCCTGGGTCTGAGCAAGCAACTGACAAGCACCACTTTTCCCAAATCCGTCACAAAGTTCCCCAAGTCTCCAGGAAAAAGAATTGGCCCATTCTACGTCCAAACAACTTGACTCTCATTATCCTTCCCCAGCTCTCTATTCTCAGGGACACATTCCCAAGAGGGCCCTTAATACCACTGGTCTGGACTCTTACAGTGACCTCCATTCCCTTGGATCTTCCCAAGCACCCAGCACAATGCAGCATATAAAGTACATACTTAATGAATATTTGATGACTGAGTATTCATAACCCCTCCCACTGGTCCTTCACACAGCTGCCAGAGTCTTTCTCCTAATGCATGGAGCTGGAATTACTGTCATGCCACTCTTCTGCTCAAAACTCTTCCATGATTCCCTACTGTTTAGCATGAGCCTGTCACTTAAAGCCCTCCACTATTCAGCACCATGGCATCTTCCCAACCTTCTTTTAAGTTATTCTGTTGAAAATACTAAGTGCTCCAGCCAAGATGGATGATTTGCTAGTCTGTACCTGACTCCACCACACCCTCCCACCACCAATTTCCAATTTTGTGTCTGCTCTGTCACTCCTTTAGCAGAGAATCTGTCCTTCAAGTCCCATTTTTTTGGCCCATCCTTTTGAAACCCAGCTCGTTTCACTTGAATTTATTTCTCTGAGGGAAGTTCCTGATTTTTCAGTTAGTAACAACTATCTCTTCCTCAACCCAAACCTTACCAAATATATTGCACACTTTTGTACCTTGCTAGTACTCATTAAAATATTTTTTTACTCTGAACTTAAACACCAAATAAAAGGGTCATTTCCATGCATAAGACAGAATAAGACTGTAAATGAAACTATAGGTTTCTATGATGTAGCACTTGATTTTCTTTTTAAAATATTTAATTTTAACCAGTAGCTTTCTAAACTGTCCTGTTTGTGTTTCCTTTTGCAGTAAAAAAAAAAAAATTACGGACACACACCCTCCATGACCCTATTTATTCTTTCTTTCTCTTTCTTCCTTTCTCTCTCTCTCTCCCTCTCTCTCTCTCTCTCCCTAATGTCTATCCCCTCCTTACCCTGCCACTGGAAAAAGAACGGGGAAAAAGAAAAAGAAAAATCCTTGTTACAAATATTCTTAGTCAAGTAAAAACCACATTGGTTGTGTTCAAAATGTATGTCTTGTTCTATGTCTTGATAAGTCAAGAGGTAAATAATGTGCTTTATCATTAGTCCTCTGGAATCATAGTTGATCACTACACTGATTAGCAACATTTTCCCCCTATTATTTTAAAACAGAGGAATTTATTATGAAAAATAACACTATGGCTCTTTAATAACAGTATGGCTAGTTCACAGGTCTCTGGCCTAGTCTCTGAATCATAGTTATGTTCTTTGACACTACATATACCACAATGTCATGTTTCCAAAATGAGGGCTATTAACTAGAGATAACTAAACAAAATTAAAATGTAAAAAGATAACAAATCTACCTTCTCTTCCTCCTACATCACCTTACTCCCACTGAAAAAGAAAACCAAACTCCTTGTAATAAATACGCGTAGTGAAGCAAAATAAACTCCTACATTGGTCATTTCAAAAAAATACATCTCTCATTCTACACCCTTGTTATTGCTGTTACCATTTTCAGTCGTGTCTAACTCTTCATGACCCCTTTTGGGGTTTTCTTGGCAGATATCCTGGAGTGGTTTGCCATTTCCTTCTCCAGCTCATTTTTACAGATGAGGAAACTGAGGCAAACAGGGTTAAGTGACTTGTCCAGGGTCACACAGCTGGTAAGTGTTTGAGGCTGATGAGTACAGGCCTGGCACTATAACTACTGAACCAAATAACTGTCCTTCTATAGCTTTGAGTCATCAATTTTTACATCAGGAGACAGGGAACAGGCTTCATCATTGGTCCCTCTAGAAATTGTGCTTAGTCCCTGAATTGATCAGAGTTCTTAAGGCTTTCCAAGTAGTATCTTTGTTTTTAAAGTACAGTTAGCTACACATGTGTCCTATACCCTTACTCAGCTTTAAACTCTATGGAAAATAAGGACCTTGACTTTAGATCTAAACTTTCCATCCCTCTACTTCAGTGCTATGTTCAATAAGTCTTACAATGAATTAAATGTGATAGGCACCAAGACTAAGGTGCAGAATGAGCCCAGTTGCACTGTGATGGGACCAGACCTACAAAGAAAAAGCCAAGATTTTGCCATTCCTTGCTTTGGATTCCTTGCTGAAGATGTGGCTGACAAAATAAAAAGGTTTTGCCAAAAAATAATGGTTAAAAGAAAAATCATTCCGCCAGTCACAGCTCCTTCTCAATGTGAGCTTCTTGGTATAGTAGTTTCCATTAAGTTTATATGTGATACTTCCTTTTCTTTAATTCAAAACTCCCTCTTTCAAACATCGTGCACAGGGACAGCAATATTGTTTGATGAAGAACTGTGAATGACTTAACTATTCTCAGGATACAATGATCCAAGACAATTCCAAAGGATGAATGATGAACCATACTATCCACTTCCAAAGAAAGAACTGAGAGTTTGAACACATGCTATTTTTCATTTTCTTTCTTTTTATTCAAGTTTTCTCATCCAAAATGACTAATATGGTAATGTTTTACATAATTGCACATGGATAACCCACATCTGATTACTTGCCACCTCGGGGAGGGGGGAGGGGAGATAAAAATTTGGAACTCAAAACTTTGAATAAAAATGTTTATTATTTACCTAAAAAAAAAAACCCACCACAAACCCTCCCTCTTTCAAGTATGGAAGGATTTGCCCCTTTTCAATTCAATTGTTCCACTTGATATGACTGGCCATAATCTGCCTTCATCCTGCCTTTCCAAGAGGGTGGGAACTCCCTACAAACATTCCAAGAGGCTGCTAATTCCCCAATTTCATTAAGTTATCTCCAGCCATGGAACATGTGCACAGATTGTGCCACTGGCCAAGAAGAGATTCTCTCCTTATCTCCAATTAAAATGCTCTGATTCCTTCAGGGCTACCTCCTCTAAAGGGTCTTCTTCTTCCTCCTCCTCCTCCTCTTACTCACTCTCCCGCTAAAAGTGATCTGTCCTTCCTTCAATTTTCCTAGGTACTTTGTATGGATCTTCCCTATAGCCTTGAAAGCTAGCCTCAGAGCCAATGAGACTTTGGGTTCAAATCCTACTTATGACACATACTGACTCTGTGACCCTAGACAAGTCACTTTACTTTTGATGGCTCTAGCCAACTCAGTGAGACTAAGTTCCAGAATAGGACTCATCCCCACTAGTAGATGCCCCCTATATCAATGATAAAATTGTAGGTCCAGTCTCTATCCCTGCCTATACCTGTACCCTTACTACATTACCTTGTACCATTTATTCATGTACCTGTTGGACCCCCAACCCCATCACTCTATTGTAAGCTTCCTGGGGGCAGAAATGTGTTTTTCCACCTTTGTATCCCCAGCACCAGCAGGCCTTACATACCACAGGCAATTAATCTTTGCTGAATTGAATACATTATTAAGCACCTGTATACTGAATACTATGTAAGAGAATGTTCAGCTAATACATGCCTGCCCTCATTAAACTTACAGTCTAGTAGAGAGACATGACATGCAAATGACTATAATCTTACACAGAATATATGCATAATTCAATTTAGCAAACCATTTATTAAAATACCTACTGTATACAAAGCACACAAGTTCAGGCTAAAATTCTCCTGTAACCCTAGCACATATTGTAGTGCCTGGCATATAGTAAATGCTTAACAAATGTTTGTTGACTGACAAAAAACAATTAGTCTCTTCAGTCTGGAAAAGCTACCTAAGAAGAGTTCAAGAAACATGTTTCCCATGAAGTTCAGGCCTGGAAACAACATTTTGTGAAATTTGGGACCAAACCTGTCCTTTTCTTTCATGATCAAAAGGATTTAAATCTCTCTCTTTTTTTAAAAACTGTGATTTCTGTGTGATCTGTGATTTCATAGTGTGCATGGAAATTCCCAGTACGAAAGCTCAGAGGTGGGCACCTTCTCTACAACTTGTAGACTTAGTAAGCTTAACACTGGGTTAAATGACTTAGCCAGGGTCACACAGCCAGTCAGCTGCCTGAGGGGGTCACTGAACCCAGACCTGCTATCTGTTATGTCTAAATTGCCTCTTACTAACTAGGCCTCTGCTTTCCAGACTACAGCAGTCTCCTTTCTCCCTGTATTCATTCCTGCAGATGCCCCTTCAACTTTTTAACTCTTTATCAGACCTGGCCCAGATCTGTCCACAGCTTCTCTGTAAGTACACACAGGAAGGTGGCCAAGATGCTCTAGGCATAGGCACTCTGTGCTTTTGGTGGGGTGAAGGGGTGGGAAGACCATTGGTCTCTTAGTCTGAAATACTGGAGCTGCCACTTCATAACTGGGCTATCCCAGGCAGGTTATGTCACTTTGGGGTGAAGAGGAGTGCTCTGGATTTGGAGTGAGAGGCCCTGGATTGGAACACCACTTCTGACTCGATACTCATGGCCGTGCTCTCCGGGAAAGATCCTATACATCTCTCTGGGCACTTCCTTCTCAGCTATGCAAAGAAGGGCAAGAAATCATGTGCCCCAGAGTCTAAATCCCAGGAAGCCTGTTTCCTCATCTGGATCGTGAGGAGCATAAGACTATTTTTATAACCTACCTAAGAGGGTGGTTGTGAGGAAAACACTCTCTGGAAAAGTGAAAAGTGCAATCAAAAGTCAAAGCTTTGTTGTTTTTCTTTTTATTGTGAATTCAACAATCACAAACATTTCAAAACACAAAGAACAGAGCCAAAGAACTGCGTAAAAAACAGACCTTCTGCTACATACAGCATACTTTGTTAAAGAAGCATATATCTAAGTGTAACAAGGTAGTAACAGACTGCTCTATTACTGTCTCCTACCCCCCAGCCCCTTCTCTCTGTGCACTTTAACACAAGCTGCTTGTTTTTTTCCCCCAAGGCTATCATTACCTACCAATGTATCTCCTCTTCCATTTTTATCAATATGTACAGACAAGCAAAATTAATGAACACATTGGCCAAGTCTGGGAATTTGTGCCTCCTGTACTCCGTTCCAATACTGATGAACGTCAGCATTACTACTGTGCAGGGGGTGAGCTTCTGGATCCCCTTTCTCCCCAATACCATGAGTTTCATCTTCTAAAAACAGCTCACACAGAAATTTCTGGTATCCATTCATCAGGAATCTTCAAGGGCCTTGCTCACATCAAAAAAAGACACTGCTACAGAAGCAAATCCCTTTTGAGGAGTGATAGGATGAAAGAAGATGGATAATAGAATAAATATCATAGGGAAGGGAATAGGATGGAAGAGAAACAGTTAACAATAGTAATCATGAAAAAGAGAAAAGGGGGAAAATTGTACAAAAAATATTTATAGCAACTCTTGGTGGAGGCTAAGAATTGAGAATCAAGGGAATGTCCATCAATTGAGGAATGATGGAAAAAGCTGTGTTATATGATTGTAGTGGAATGAATGGACTTGTGCTACAGGAAATGACAAACAGGATGATCCCCCAAAAACCTTAAAAGACTAATGAATATCGATGTATAGTGAAGTGAGCAGAGCTGAGGACATTGTGCATAGTGACAGCAGTATTGTTTAATGAGTAATTGTGAATGACTTAACTACTCTCAGCAGTGCAATGATCCAAGACAATCCCAAGAAACTAATGAGGAAGCTTACTATGCACCCCTATAGAAAGAACTGATAAAAAAGAACACTTATGGATTGTACATATATAACCTGGTTGCAATCTTATGGAAGAGGGAGGAAAGGGAGGGAGGGAGAAAAACTCTAAATCTTATGAAAATGAATGTTGAAAACTACACTGACATGTAAATGGAAAATAAAAACACTTACTTAACTCTAAAAAAAAAAAAGACACTGCTTCATAGGTCTGGAAGCCCCAGGTCCAGAGGAGAGAAGCTCCCCGTCTGGAAGCCTAGTCATGTTCTGACCCATCCTCATGCAAATAAGGAATCACTTTGCATCTCTTTCCAGAAAGTCTAGTAAAGGCTTTTTGCATAGACGCATCCAACCCTGGCAAAATTATTAAGGCAGCCCAGGAGAGAAGCTGTAAACAAGTCAATTTCTAACACTGACGAGTCCATGACACCCAGGAGGCTTAAAGACAAAGACTGAAGGGCCTATTTTGGAATCCAGCAGTTTTTGACATCTTGCTTGCCCATTAGGCAGTTTAGGCAGAGGTGGTGGGTTCTAGGGGGTAGGGGCTGGGGTCCAGGAAGGGAGGGGGAAGGGAGAAGACAGGATTGGTTTTTTAGTTTCCATGAAAACCAACACATCTACCAAGCAAAACATGTCTTGACTCCACAAATTTTCTGTGGAGCTGATTGTTATGTCACAAAGCAGCATGTGATCAACACCTAGGTAGGTACCTGACCAACATCTCAGAGAGACATGGTTGCTTCAGTCCCACTTTATAGAGAGAAAGAACCAAAACCAAATGAAACCTGGGAAGTAATTACAAGAAGGAAGCAGCAAGGCCATCACAGAACCCCCAAATTTGAAAACTGGAAGTGACCTCAGAGTTCATCCAGCACAACCCATAATGAAATGAGTATTCTAGACAATTTAAATGATGGTGCAGGCCTCTTCTTCAGAGGATTTCAAGTACTTAAGAACAGTTAGCATATCTCCTTCTCCTCCAAATCTTCCCCTAAACATTCTCTCCTCCTGTCTGAACACCCACAGTTCCTTCAATGGATTCCGCCCCCCCACACACACCTTTTTTTTTTTTTTCTGGCAATGAGGGTTAAGTGACTTGCCCAGGGTCACACAGCTAGTAAGTGTTAAGTGTCTGAAACCGAATTTGAACTCAGGTCCTCCTGAATCCAGGGCTGGTGCTTTATCCACTTCACCACTTAGCTGCCCCCCAATTGAATTTCATAAGAGTCTCCAAGCTAGTAAATGTTCTTCCTAAAATTTGATGCCTAGAAGGAACCCAATGCTCCAGGGCTGGTCTAAGCAGGGCAGAGGACAGCAGGACAAATGTCTTCCTTGTTGGACACTAAAGCCTTTCAGCGCAGTCTAAAATAGGCTCTTTGGATGGTCACCACGCACTGTTGACTCATCTTATGTTTGCAATTCAGTCCAACCCCCAGACTTTTTTTTCCTCAGGAACTGTGGCTCAGCCATGATTCCCCCCATCCTATCATTGGGCAGTAGCTTTGGTTCATTTTTCAAATGAAAGCAAAGGATTTCACCTTCATTCCTACAGTTCCATCTTCAGGCAGTTCAGTCCACTGATTTATCCCTTTGAAATCTTTTTGGTTCCTGATGATGTTTCAAGAGGTTAGTTATCCACAACTCTGACAAGCATTCCATCTACGCCTTCACACAAGTCATAAATGAAAGTGTTGAACACCCTGGAGCTCCCTACCAGAGAGCAGACCACCAAGTTAATAGCAATCCATTCATGGCCACTCTTTGGATCTGGTGAGATAGTAAGAGATTCAAACCCTGCAAACATTCAGATAGGAATCGTTCCAACAGAGGCTTTCTGATTACCTCAGTGCCCTTCCCATCACACTATCCTGGTCTGTACAGGGCAGCAATTGTTTCTCCTGTAGTCTACTCTTCCCAGTGAAAACAATAGCCCTGAGATCCCCTTGATGCTAGTAGCTTTTCCTCGGCTGATTATTTCCCATTTTTCAAGTATATATCTTCTGTGTGTGTGTGTGTGTGTGTGTGTGTGTGTACATACACACATACAAAGTTGTTGGCACAATCTCTCTCCTTCATTAGAATGTAAGCTCCTTGGGGTCAGGGCCTATTTTTGCCTTTCTTTGTATCCCTATTGCTTGGCAGGGTGACTGGAACAGAGTAAATGCTTAATAAATGCTTCCTGACTTGTTTTCATTTGTGTAAATAGCATGGTATAGGAACAAAGATCATCCAATGCCAGTTAATCACTTATTGGGCTTTGAATTAAATTTTGTTTGAAGGGGCAGATTTGTTTCTGTGAAACTAATATAGGGAAGGCAGCTAGGTGGCGCAGTGGATAGAGCACCGGCCCTGGATTCAGGAGGACCTGAGTTCAAATCCAGCCTCAGACACTTGACACTTACTAGCTGTGTGACCCTGGGCAAGTCACTTAACCCTCACTGCCCCGTGCCCCCCCCCATTGTTAAAAATGTGATTGTTAACCTCACTACAACCATCTCTTAGGTTGGTACTCTAGAGTGACATTTACATTTAAATTCATTTCACTGCTTAAATTATCATAACTTTTCAGTCACTCCCTCTAAGTTGCCATTAGGATTTTTTGTCCATTCATTTTCATTCACTTTTCCTCTTATATGGTCTATTGTTGTTGTTGTTCAGTCTTTTTTTTTCAGTTGCATCTGACTTCGTGATGCCATTTGTTTTGGGGGGGGCACAAAGATACTGGAGTTCTTTGCCATTTCCTTCTCTAACTCATTTTACAGATGAGAAAACTGATGCAAATAGGGTTAAGCAACTTGCCCAGGGTCACAGAGCTGCTAAGAGTCTAACTGGACCATTATTCCCAACTTCCAGTTCAACTTTTTACACTTTGCTTTATTTCATGCCAGAGTGAGGTGTAAAATACATAATTAAAATGACATTAAACTAAAAAGGTTTTATACAACTAAAATAAATGTAGCCAAGAAAATTGGAGGAAAAATGTTTATAGACAATTTCTTAGAGAGAGGTGGAGGTTTTCCAAACAACTCCCTGGCCTCATATATAAATCCTGTGTCACACACACTCCCTCCCCAAGAAATGCCCTATCCATGTGAATGCTATTCAAGAGTTACATCCTAAGATCATGCTTTTCCCTACCCCATAGATTTCTCCCTTCAAACTTCTTTTCAGGAAAAGAACTCCAACCTCTGGTGATAAAAATGCTCTGTCTTGGAAGTCATCTGAGACTTTGTGCTTTGACAGATCTTAAACTCCTCAGATCTGTCCCATGTGCTCAAATAGACATTAAGATCAATAACAGCTGATGAAGGTCAAATGTACTGCTTTAAAGTGAAAGTCACGTATTTAGAGTCAGAGAAGACCCGGATTCCAATCCCAGTTGGGCTATAAAGTGAACTAGGAAAGAGATAATACAATGCTGCATGACTGGGCCCAAATGCAAGAAAAATGATATATTTTTTTTTGCCTTCCTTTGTGCTCCCAGCCCTTCCCAACATGCCCTGCACATAACAGATGCTTAACATGCTTGTTGACTTGATTTCATTTGGTACCTGAAGAGAAGTAGAACTTCCAGGAATAAGGAGGAGAGAGTCCCTGTGCTCTGCCCAGATCAGATGACATCTGGAAGACTACCCTCACTTATGGACACCATATTTTGGAAACAACATTGATAATCCAGAATGTCCACAGCGGAGCAACTCGGGCTCTGAGTCTATGTCACCTGGGAGGACCTGGGACTACAGAGATGTACTAGGTTTTTTTCAAGACTAAAATGTCTTAAAGATTAATTTCCCTTGGCTCCATGAGGCAGAATTAGGAGGAATGGGTACAAGTTGTATTGAGGTAAACTTACATTTGATGTCAGGAAAAACTTAACAAATGAAGCTATTCAAAAGTGAAATGTTTTGCCTCCATAGGTAGGGGTGTGTGTGTGTGTGTGTGTGTGTGTGTGTCTTTGGGGGGTCTTCAAGAAAACACTGAATGACTCCCTAGGAATGTTGTAGAAGGGATTCTTTTTCTGATATAGTTGGAAGAGGTGGTGCTAAGGTCCCTTACCATGACACAATTTTGTAACCTTCTGCTAATCACTCCCTTTCCAGGACCTTCATCATCTACAAAAAGGGGTGGAGGTAGGAAGGGGAAGGAGATAGTGAACAAACACTTATTAAGTGCCTACTATGTGCCAAGTAGTGTGCTAAGCACTGGGGATACAAATGTGAAAAAAGCTCTTTTGTTGCTTACAGTGGGTAATACACAAAAGCAGAACAGCTGGTGAGAAAAGAGAGGTTGAGAGATGAGGTCCCTCCTTAAATGGAGGTCTTAGAGTTCATGGACAAGGGAGGCCATAAGGTGGAGAACTGAAGCTGACAGAATAGCCAAGGGCTGTGGTATCAAACTCAGAGGGCCACACGCTGACTTGGAAAAAACCAACAACACATGTTTATTTATCTTTTAAAAATCAATATTAAAATCAGATAGGAACTACACAGAGAGAGACTTCTAACTTTTACAAGACTATTCTTTTAGTTTGGTTTTAGTCAAAAAGTAGAAAAGAGAGGTTTATCATCTCCATGTAAATGACTCCCAAATCTATATATCTAGCCCTAGTTTCTCCCGAGCACCATTTTCCACTTGGCCAACTATCTACCCAACATTCCAGACAAAAAGTCTCAGAAATATCTCCATTTAGCCACTATAGTGACTTCCCTCAAGTGTGAGTCCAACCATACCACTCCCTACTACTCCTCATTAACCTCCAGTGCATCCCACTGGATCACCTCCAAGATCAAATACAAAATCCCAGTCTAGCATTCAAACTTCTTCAAATCCTGGCCCCTTCCTACCTTTCCAGTCTTCATACACCTTACTCCCTGCCATGTACTCTTGGATGCAGTGACACTGGCCTCCTGGCTATTCCATGAACAAGTTACTCTATTTCTCATCTCTGGACATTTTCTCTGGTTGTCCCTCATGGCTGGAATGTTCTCCTTACTCTCCTCTGCCTACTCATTACCCTGCCTTCCTTTAAATCCCAACTAAAATCCTACCTTCTATAGGAAGCCTTTCCCAACCCCTCTTGTTTTGTGTTTTGTTTTTTGTTGTTGTTTTTTTTTGGGGAGGCAATTGGGGTTAAGTGACTTGCCCAGGGTCACACAGCTAGTAAGTGTTAAGTGTCTGAGGCTGGATTTGAACTCAGGTCCTCCTGACTCCAGGGCAGTGCTCTATCCACTACACCACCTAGCTGCCCCTTCCCAACCCCTCTTAATTCCAGTGCCTTCCTCTGTGAATCATTTCCTATATATCCTCTTATATAGCTTGTTTGTATGCATTTCATTTTGAATTTGTGAGTTCTTGAGGGCAGGGGCTGCCTTGTTGCTTCTTTTTGTATCCCTAATACTTAGAAGACACTTAATAAATTCTGATTGAGTAATTGATCTCAAACTCAACAAGTCCAAAACAGAAGTCATTATCACTACCTCCGCCCCCCCCCCCAAAATCCACCTCTCTTCTGAACTTCTCTATTTTAGTCAAAGGCACCACCAACCTTCCAAGTTCACAACCTCAGAGTTTATCCTTGACCCCTGACTCTCACTCTACCCTGCAGAATAGGAAGATGAAATAGCAACTGCTATTTGTCATTTAAAGCCCTTCACAACCTGCCCTCAACCTACTTTCCAGCCCAATTTCATGAGTCCCCTCCTGCGACTCTATGGTCCAGTTCAGCCCCCACCTCTGTGCTGGCTGCCCCTCCTCCCCCCAGAAAACTCTCCCTCCTTCCCTTCACCCCTAGAGCCCCATTTCCTTCAGGAGTCAGTCTGAGCATCAGCTTCTACTGCAGTCTTTCCTGCTCCCCTCCACCCCACAGTTGTGTGTCTTTCATCCAGAAGTCCCTTGCTTTCATTTTGCATATATTCTACATCCTTATCCATGTTGTTGCCACTGAGAGAACGGAAGCTCACTGAGGGTACCTAGTGTTTCATTCTCATCGCTGAGCTCCCAGCACCTAGCACTGTGCCTTACAATGAAACCAGGGTTTTAGGGATAGAGGCTAAACCCAAGGGGCAGATTTCACTGGTTATAAAGAGCTCCCTTTACCAACACACAGACCTCTGTAGAGTAGGGTCACACAGCCAGTCCGTCAGAGGCAGGACCTGATTCTGGGACCTGCTCTGTAGCCACTATCCCACACTCATAGATGGTTGGTGGTTAGGTAGACATGGGCAATGGAGATGTTTAGGAGGCACAAAGATAGTAAAACAAACAAACAAAAAGCAGACAACCAGATTTGGAGTTAAAAGGCCAAGTCAACTGACTTGCAGTTTAATTGGCTGTTGTCCTTTATTCTCAAGGAAGACCAAAATGACATCACTGGGTTTCTGATACCATTGAATACCATAGATACCACTTCCATAGCCAGATGTAAGATTCCTAGTTAAAGCTGCAGGGGTAAGAAACTTGCATTTATTGCTTGTAGTCCTTAGCATAGGACACAGAACAGTGATAAGAATTGCAATAACAATAGTAATAGGGATAGGAACAGGGATTTCATTCCTATAGGGAACTTCCAGGTGAGGAAATTCTACCAATTCAGGTTGGTGCCTTCTCTGCAACTTCTGGTATCAAGCTAATAGAAGTGACATGTCCAGTATATGTCAGATGCCAGACTTGAACCCAGTGTCTTCCTGCCTTGTTTACTGCTCCACTATGTTGCCTCTCTAATAACAACGATGTACACACAGTCTCACCTGATCCTCATGACAACCTTAGCAGGTGGGCAGTATATTAGTCCCATTTTACAAGTGCTGCTCAAAGGGGTAAAGGACTTGCTCAAGGTATCCTCACAACAACCTTCCCAGGGAGTCAGCGGTATTCTCATGACCCCCAGGTAGATCTTCTGGTTGTCTCTGGTCATCTAGCTCAGCCTGGTTGTCTTCATGATGTTGTTACCTCGCTGGGAAAAAGCCAGCCTGTGTGGCTTTGCTCAGAGAGATTAAACCAGATAGGGCGGCAGCTTCCAAGCTGTTTTATCAAGCGAGCAACAGTGAAGGCCTCCTTTCCTCCTCCCTCCATCTTTGCTTCCCCTGGTCCTTTGCCACCTCTGGGAAAGGCTTACTTAACAATTCAAAGCCCTGGGATCTCCAGCTTCACTCTTCCCCTCTCTGCCCCAGAATGACCCTGGGTTGGAGAATTTTACCAAGAGGAGGCTTGTTCCTTTCCAAGTTCACAGTTTTTGTCAACATCAGTGACAAGATCTAGGCAATGTGCTCTGATCTGGAGTCATCTCCTTGAGGCTGTGCTCAAGGTCAGAGGAAGCCATGCCAGTGATGAGGATGGAGGATTGATCAAGATGCTGGGAGAACAGGGATCTCCAGCCCTTCCCCTAATTTGCTGTGGGATCTTTTCCAGACCTCAGTTTCTTCCTATGTAAAATGAGAGAGATGGACTGAATGACCTGTTAAGTTCAAACACTCCATGACTCTCTGGGGGTGGAGAATATCCTTCTTTGCAAGCCCAGCCTGTATTAGGGGAGCTGGGGCTTACAGTCATGCAGCTCCCCTTTATACTCTCCTTTCAGTTGCTCTTGAGCCACTATCCCCCCCCACTCCTTTTCCCATCTATGTGCCTTGGCTCCCATCATCCTCTACAATGAGCCAACCTTTTCTCACTTCTGCCCTTCAAAGCCATCCCTTCCTTCATGGCCTAATGCAGAAGAACCTCTCCCTCTTCAAGATTTTTCTCAGCACCTTTGCCTGGACTGCTAGGCACTCCTTAAATATTGGCTGGTGTCATATCTCATCTTTGTGGATTATCAGTGCCTCCTGGCAGAGTCTAGGTTTGATTTCATTTCTATATTTCCTGCTTCAAGCATAGGGCCCTTGTACATGAAACAAGTACAACATTTTGCTCAATAGTAGATTTAGAAAAAAAAATTTTAAGTTTAACTCTAAGCAAATACAAAACAAAACATGGAACTGAACTGCAAATAAGTTCATAAAATCAGACGTTTTGTAATTAAGCACAAATAGCATTCTCTGTCCAATTCAAGCATTGTCCCTGGGGTTGGGGGCATCTGGCCTGTCTAGCATGCCAGATTGGCCTGCAAACCAGGGACAGACTACATAATCTCTGCTGTTGTTACCCCTGCCTGTCTTACCACCTGTCTCAGAATTTTCTTTTAACAATGTCATATAACATATGCTGAGAAGGCACCATGACACACTGCATAGAAGGCTGGCCTCAGAATCAGAAAGACCTGCCTTCAAGTTCTGCCTGACACATATTGGCTGTGTGACCCTAGGCAAGTCTCTTAGCTTCCCAAATCTCTAGGCAACTCTCAATTGCAGAGAAAGCACTGACCCTCATTGCTGGAGAGAGTTCCTTAGACTAGGGAAATGCCAATTCAAATCTCTATCTTCTACATATAAATTACAAATATTACAAATATTAAGGAAAATTCATAGAAATCAGTCTAGATGCAGACTTACATATGGGACATATCCAAAATATAAAAAACCCCACTTGATTCAGGACCTTAAGACTTTCAATCTGGTGTGGTGCCATTTCTTCAAACTACCTGATCTAGGAAAACAACATTCAAAAAAAACTATTTGGGGGGGCAGTTAGATGGTGGCAGTAGGGGGCAGCTAGGTGGTGCAGTGGATAAAGCACTGGCCCTGGATTCAGGAGGGCCTGAGTTCAAATTTGGCCTCAGACACTTGACACTTACTAGCTGTGTGACCCTGGGCAAGTCACTTAACCCTCATTGCCCCCCCCCAAAAAATTTTTTAAAAATTAAAATTTTAAAAAGCCCTATTTTTGGAATTACAGTTACAAAGGTGAAAATCATTTATAAAACATTCGAGTTTAAAATAGGTAAAGTTGCATGGAATTTTAAGTATGACAGGGTTAGTTTTTATTTATTTAGCTACTTATTTTACTGTTTTAAAAATTCTTAAATCAATCTTTTTGCACAAGTACTGTCTGTCCATCTACATTTAGGCCTTAAAAGACGAACTTAACACTTACTCCAAGTGTCTACAGATCTCCACCAAATTAGGGAGGCAAAGACTCACTTCCTAGGTCCTAGAAGAGGTAGTTGGTACACAGAGGACTGGGTTCAAGTCTCTGCTCTCCAACCAGCTAATAGGATAGGCTTGGACAAGTCATTCTACCTCTGGTGGGAATCCTCAGGTTCCTCATGGGCAAAATGAGGACAATCATCCCATGACCTACCCACCTCATAGGCTTGGCAGGCACAAATGAGTTACTGCATATGAGAGTTCATTTAAGTAGTAGAAATATAAGATAGAAATAAACCAGCACACTTCTATCCCAAGGGGGATGAGGAACATGCACACGCACTCCTATTCCAGCTGGAGCTATTTAAATATTGTTGTTTATTACTATTTAATCCACAGGGTACAAGCTGATAGGCCCTTAGGACTTCAGTCACATTGGTATGAGAAGCTAATTAAGGCTTTACTGAGCTGCTCACTTTTCCCCCAGTGGGAGGAAGAGCTGGAGAATGCAGATGATGAATGAAGAAAGATCAAGGAAAAGTCCACTCTTAGTGGAAACAGTGGAAAGAATTCAAAGCTTATTCTAAAGTCACAGCAAGGCTAGGGATGAGGACTGGACCTGTGATTTCATTCCAAAAAGAACTCCCAGGTGAGCAAAGTGCCTCCCCTGCAGGTCAGCACCTTCACTGCAATGGAGTCTTGGAGTTGCCTTGAGCATAGAGGTTACTGGACTTGCCTGGGATCACCCAACCAGCATATGTCCTGTCCAAGGCAGTACTTGGCCCAAGTCTTCCAGAAGCCCACCCCAGTAAGATGATTCTACACATGTTCCTGCCTTTCTTTCTGCAGTAGCATGGCATAGTGCAGAAATGGCTAGCCTTCCAGTCAGGAAGACCTGGTTGCTCTGCCTCTGCCACAAGCACCCAAGCTCCAAGCAATCCCTGGAGGGCTTGCAAAGCTGCCTTGGTGAGAAAAGTTTCCACATTCTATCTTCCCAAGGCCTACCCCAAAAGTGTGGAAATTTCTCATCCTGACGTTCAATGCCCTTCACACAATTTCAGAGTTGGAAGGAACCTCAGGGTTTAACTCACATCTGAGCAGCCATCCTAAATGCATCAATTCAATAAATATTCATTAAAAGCTCATCACAGGGGCAGCTAGGTGGCACAGTGGATAAAGCACTGGCCCTGGATTCAGGAGTACCTGAGTTCAAATCCATCCTCAGGCAATTGACACTTACTAGCTGTGTGACCCTGGGAAAGTCACTTAACCCCCATTGCCCCATGGGGGGGGGGAGCTCATGACAGGGGCAGCTAGGTGGTACAATGGATAGAACACTGGCCCTGGAGTCAGGAGTACCTGAGTTCAAATCTGGCCTCAAATACTTAACACTTACTAGTTGTATGACCCTGGGCAAGTCACTTAACCCCAAGTGCCTCACTAAAAAAAAAAAAGCTCATCACAGCTAGGCACTAGGAGCTACAAAGACCCTAAGGTCCCAGACAGGACCCAACTCAGGGACCACCTCCTCCATGAAGCCTTCCCTGATAGCCCCAGAAAAAGTGTCACTCTTCCATCTCCAATTTTCCTATAGCCCGTTATCTGAATCTCATTGGTCCTGAGAACTGACCTCCTTTAGACCGAACCTCCTTAAACTGTGTGTCTCGACTGAATGTGGGGGTCTCAAAAAATTTGGCAGTAAATGTTTGATTTGTTTACCTATTTTATATACCTATACACCCGGGATCACGGAAAAATTTCTCCGGCTAGAAGGGCCATGTGTGGAAAACCTTTAAGAAGTCTTGCTTTAGACTAAGCTCCTTGAGAGCAGGGAATAAACCATTGTTATCCCATTAATTGGGGATATAATCAAATGATTAAGATTATTACTTCTGGAAAGCATGTGGACACCCAGGGCCCAAAGGTGGTACTCACCCCACCCAGGCTTCCCCAGATTTCCACTCCCTGCCCATATTCCTCTAGGAGAATATAAATTCAAGGGTAGGAACTGTTTTTTTCTATTTCCACTTTCCACATTGAGCAGAGTGCTCAGCAGTCAGTGCTTGGGAAAGTTTTCTAATCCAGTCCTTACCTTCATAGCAATCTACTCCAAGATGCCCAAAACTCCCAGGCTTCCAGCTCTGAAGCCTCTTGATAACTTTCCTTTTTTTTTTTTTTTGGTGGGGCAATGACTTTCCCAGGGTCACACAGCTAGCAAGTGTCGTGTCTGAGGCTGGATTTGAACTCAGGTCCTCCTGAATCCAGGGCCGGTGCTTTATCCACTGCACCACCTAGCTTCCCCCTCACCCCCATAATTTTCCAATAAAACTCCAACCAACTCAAGAGGTGGGTGCCTAGGGATTGGCCTCAGGTCAATCATAGCCAGCTTATAGGATGTGGTGATGTTGGTGTGGTTTGGGAAACAGGGGAGGGAAGAAGGGAGTGTTTGGGATGGTCATCCAGCTCCTTGAAGCAGCTGGTGGTGGTCAGCAAGACCTGAATTCAAATCTGACCCAGACACTTACTACCTGCAGGCCCTTTCACAAGTCACCCTGAGCCCTCTGCATGCTCAAATGTAAAACGGAGACATAATAATAGCGCCTACCTCCTAGGGCTACCTCCAAGGGCTAGCATGAGGATCCAATGAGATGATATTTGTAAAAAGCTCGTGGTGGGCACTATAGAAGTGCTTATTCTCTTCCCTTGCTGGCTTGATTCTTTTAATGACAAATCCTCCTCCCCAGGCTTTCATGAATAAACTCAGCCACCACCACCACCCACGCCCCCACCCCCCACACACTTCAGCAACTATGCTTTCCTCATCTCTCCTCATCCCTCCTCTTGTCCCCAGGCCAGTGCTAGCCTCAAGTATTATTCATTGCAATATTCATCCCCCAAGTTCATAAATATTTGCATCTTGTCTCCTCCATTAGAATGTGAGCTCCCTGAAGTCAGGGACCCTGCTTTTATCCTTTAATACTTTTAACACAGTGCCTGGAATACTTCTTCCATCTGTGACCCTGGCAGATAGGTTACAACCTCTTGGTCTGCCTCAGTTTCCCCAGGAGGATAATAATAGCAGCAACCTCCCAGGGTTGCTTTGTGTAAGGATAAAACAAAATATTTGTAAAGTGCAGTGTAAATGTCATTAGTATTGTCAGTCATTCTCCACCTCTCATTACCTTAATGTTATAGTGGCTATTTGGGTTTTGCTCCACGGGAAATACGGTGGCTGCAGAGATCGTCCCGAAACACTCCCTTCCCCTTCCCCACCCCCAAACAACAGCAGTATAGCGAGAAAGGGGAAAACCCCCACTTTATGCAGAACAGGGCACACCCACCCCTTGGGGTTGGTTGGGGCTAAATTCCTTTGGAAAGTAGTCAAGGGAAAAGACTGCAGAACTGGAAACCTTGGGGTTTCTCTAGGCACCTCCTCCCCCGGCTTTGACTGAGGAGAAAAGTCAGTTTGAGGTGACTTGCTAGGAGTCACAACTATAAGTCCGTCTGGTGTGCAGCTTGCAGAGGGAATCTACAGCATTTTACTGAAGTAGGGAAAGTAGGGAAAGTGGAAGGGCACCTCCACCTCCAGCAAGATGCCTGAAGCTATGGAATGGATTGGCTGGGGATGTTTTGCCCCAGGCTAGTTTCTTCTCCGTTGGTTTTCCTTATACTTTTACCTGGTTCCTGGAGCTAGGCAGGTCCCCTGGCTTGGGAGGTGGAAGGGAGTAGGGAAATCCTGTGTAAACTAGGTCAGAATAGAGACACTTCGGTTTAAAGGATGAAGAGACTGGGATTGGAGATAATAGAGTCCTGGGTTTAAATCCCTTTATTAGCTAGAGGGCCAGTGTAGCCACTTCACTTAGCACCAAAAGAGGAGCAAGTACCTTAAACAGGTGAAGGTGTGAGATCTGCCAGCTTCAGCTTGCGCTAAAAGGCATTCCAATGCCTCCCCTCACTTCCAGCCCAGCCTAAAGCCTTTCCTCCCAGAGATTTTCTCTGATTTACCTTGTGTTCGTAATATTTGCTTGTTTTCTTCCCCATTAGAATTCAGGCTCCTTAATGATAGAAACTGGGCTTCTGTTTTATTTTGCCTTTCTTCCTATTGTTTCCAGCCCTCTGCCTAGAACCTGACACACAGTAGGTACTTAAATGCTTGTTGACTGACTGCCACACAGCTGCCAAGATAAAAGTCCCAAAGGGGGTCTGAGATGCAGCCCTGACAAATCAACAAGAAGCTTCAGTTGCAAGACTTTGAAACAAGCTTACTTAGAACAGGTTCAAACTTTGACAGTATATATATTTTTGTGATTGTTTTCCCAACTAGGCTACAACATCTCTCTGAAGAGATTTTAGACACCCCAGCTGGGAATGAGCAACGTTTGCTAGTAAATTTAGATGGGACTCTATTTTGCTGAAAAGGATGCAAAAAAAAAAAAATCTCCACAGGGATATCTCAGCGAAACTGAGAAGAGGGGACAATTTTACCTCTAAAGAAGAAATCATGGGGGCAGCTAGGTGGCGCAATGGATAGAGCACTGGCCCTGGACTCAGGAGTACCTTAATTCAAATCCGGCCTCAGACACTTGACACTTACTAACTGTGTGACCCTGGGCAAGTCACTTAACCCTCACTGCCCCACCAAAACAAAACAAAACAAACAAACAAACAAAAATGAAATCTTGGTGCTTTCTGGCTATATGGATTTTATTTTTATTATGCACTCAAAAAAACAAATTAAGCATCTGTAAGACCTCGTGGAGAAAAGGATGAAGGCAAGATTCCTGTCCTCACGGTACTTACAATTGAGATGAAAATAACCACAGGGATAACTCCTATACTAATCAGAATATACTAGACGCCTTAAAAGGAGTGGAGTAGATTGCATTACATGAATTTCTCTAAAAATCTCTTCCAATCTCATGATCTTCCAAAGGGCACGGAGATCAGATGAGGGATCGATCCTTTACCACTCCAGTTCTGAATCCCCAAGCTTTCCCCACCCATGATCCAACTAACTAACAGCCTGATTTCATTTGAACACATAGGACAAAAACTTCCTTTGAAAAACAGAAAGTCATTTCCTCAGTCCAAAGGCCAGAACTCACTTGGTTCTGATCTGGAAACCCAAGACAGGAAACTCTGGTAAGCCTCTGGCTCCCCCTCCCCCCACCAGCCCCCAACAGGACAAGCAGCCACTGCTCACAGCTGACAGTGGGCCGGGTCTGTACACAGTTCCCTAGATGCAATGCAGCTGGAAGGCAATCTCGCTCGCTCTCTCTTTCTCTCGCCTGTGGGAGTGACTTCAAGGAGACCCGATTACTGGTGCAACTCCTTTCAGGAGGGGGAAGACAGAGATGAAAGCAGGAAGGAGTAGGAATGGGTCATGGATGGATTTCCAAGCCGATTTCAGAATCCTACTGTTGGGGGAAGCGGAGATCACCTCCGGGGGATAGTAGACAATGCATCTCCCCCCCCCCCCCACGCTCCGCTCCATGCATCAGTCTTCTAACCAGACCTTTGCGACAGACACCCCAGATTTTGCCGCCGACTGGCCGATGCTTGCAGCCCCAAACCACTCTAACGTTACTGTCCTTCGAATAGGGTCTGGGGCATTGAGCGATCGCCCTGAAAGGCTCTTGGCTCCGCTCGGGGCTCTGTCCCTAGCTAAGCGGGAAGGCTTGCTCGGTCTCATTCTCTCCCTCCCTCCAAAGAGGCCGCCCCAGTAATTTCAATAACCTCTGTCAGCTACCACCACCTGGCAACCGAGAACCTTGATCTCTCTCCCTGAGCCACCGGGGGCTTGCAACCATAAAACCCCGGCCGGTTTGAGCGGACAAACTGCAGTGTCACCATCAGGAAGGGGGAGGGACGGCGTGTGTCTGGGAAACAGACTAAGGCAAAAAGGAGAAAACAAATGAGTCACTTGATACAAGTTGTGCACATGCGATGGTGACGCTCCCCTCGCGGATGGCTTAGGGACACAGAATAACCCACTTAGACCCCTGAGGAGCAGCGCCGAGGAAGGGAGAAAGGGGCCAAGGGTGCGCGGCCAAAGGTGACCTATGCCTGGTGCTGCCCGATCTCGAACCTGGGCTTGGCCTTTCTCCCTAAACCTTGCTTCGTGTCGCCCCCACCCAGTGGCTGCCACCATCTACTCGGCTTCCCCACCCCCTTCTTCTCTGCAAGCCCCAGCCACTCTGTTTAGGGCTATTTATGCTCACTCAGCCCGCGGGAATCCACTCTCTCTCCCTCTCCAAAGCCCGTCAATAACAACTTCAATACTGTGTGTTTGCCACCGAGGCGCCTCAAAGAGCGACCCCCTCCTTCTCCTCCTCCTCGTCCTCGTCCCCACACTAACCCACAGATGTACGCGAACCAACAAGAATGGCCCCTCCGGACCAGAGGGGACGGCTCGGTCACGTCCCCCGAGCAGCCCCAGCCGCCCCCCTTCTCCGGCACTCCCCTCCCCCCTGCCTGTTTGCTTTCTCCATGCACCTGCGGCAGGTGTGCTCGCAGGCTGCCCGGAGAGAGCCGGCTAGGGACCGGCCTGGGGAAGCCACGACCCTCGCCCAGCCCAGCCAAGTTCCATTTTAATTCCTCGGCTTTCACTTTCACGCTCCATTAGCGCCAATTCCCCCCGGTAGCTTTCCCGCCCGGCGGCGAGCAGGGTTGGGGAGGGGGTGGTACCCCCGGCCTTCGGCTCCTCCAGGCTTCCGCAGTCTCTCCCGCCAGCCCGTGGAGCCCGACTCCCGGAGACGTCCATCCGAGCGTCCCGGCCCCCCGGACACCCAGGGGCCGGGGCAATCCCCTGGCTCCAACCCAGCCCCGCTGCGTCTGGGGCTAGCTGCCCAGAGTGCTGTCCCCGGGAAAGGCAAGGAAACCCCCCGAGGCGGCTCCCGGCTCCCGGCCCCTTCCTCGGGCGTCCACCCCAAACTCCCGGCCCCGAGCCGGCTCCCACCGCTTCCCTCCGGTTTCTGCTGGACTTACATAGCGCCTCAACTTCTTCTCCGGGGGCGACTTCCTCAGCCAGCCGGCACACACCACCTCCCCGCCGCCGCTCATCCTCGCCCAGGCACCCGAGGCGGGCTGTCTCTGCCGGGGCCCCCGGCCAGGGGCATTCACCAGTCACGATCCACGCGCAGACGGGCAGACGGCGGCCTGGAGCGGCCCCCGGGAGCCGTCGGGGTGAAGGTCTAAGCAGCCCCGGGGCGCCGCCGCCTCCTCGCCCGTCCCGAGCAAGCCCACTGGCGGGGCCGCGGCTCCGAGCTTCCTTGCTTGCAGGGAGCGGGTAGGGGGCGCCGAGCGCGCCGCGTCCCAGCCCGATCTGCTCACAGCAGCCTCCGGAGCTCGCGCCGCCCCACGGCCACGGCCAATGCCACTGCCACGGCCGGCTCGCGCTGTCTGCTGCCTGCCGCCGTCTCGCTCTCACACACAGCGACACTTTCCAAAAAAACAACAACCCAGCTGTTGGGGCTCTAAGAAGGCAGGAAACTGCTTTTGCCCCGGGTTTCCAACGCGATTTTTTTTTTACCACGCCCACATCGCAGTGTAAAGCGAGGCACCGGGCGAGCCTCTTTAAAGACACAAACACGGCGGCTGCTCAGCTGTGGACGGACTCCGAGCTCTGAAGGGAGGCGGCTGGGGGAGAGGTGGGGTCAACGGGGTGGCGATGGGAGGTACGCGCGGCTGCCGTGGGAAAGGCTGGCCCCCACACCGGCATGGGCTTTAAATAGATATACATACATACATATAGATATATAGATATACATACATATAAATATATCGCATACTATATTAAGCTAAGACTAATCAGAATAAGACTAATAATAAATCACATCGAATAAATCACCCTTCTCTCCAGCCTAGTGTAGGAGAAAGAGTACTGGACAAGGGAGTCCGCTGACTGCCGGATTCGAATCCTGCTTTCGACATCTAGTTAGTAGCTGTAAATGACAGGTCAAATCACTCCGCTCCTCTGAGCATACTGACGTGCATCAAGAAATCCCCAAACACTTAGCATGTGCCTACCATGGTCCAGGCACTGTGCTAGGTGCTGGGTATATGTGTATAAAGAATGAAAGGATTCCTACTCTCAGTGAGCTTACCATGGGGATGGTACAGAAGGCACTGTGGTATAGTAGAAAACTCGGGTTAGAAGGACCCATGAAATCTGCTCTCAGATCTCGGCTCTGCTACATAGTATCTGTGTGACCTTAGTCTCTTCTCCTCGGTCAATTTCGGTACCTATATATAAGATGAGGATGTTGGAAAACATCTCCAGGGTCCCTTCTAAATCGAAATTATCTTCTGATCTTGTAGCAACCTATATACTGGTTAAGAAAATGTTATATACTTATATGTTATAAGCTGTTGTTATTCTAGATCTGCACACAATTGGCCCTCCACAAATGTCTATCACTTTAAGTATTCAGCTTCGGTTTCCCCATCTGCAAAATGGGGTTAATGTATGATACTGCCACTGCTACCTCAGGGGGATGTGAGAGAAGTGTTCTGTAAACCTTTAAAGGCTAGTAAAAAGAATATAAGCTGTTGTGAAACTTGTACTTCCTCCCTCCCGGTTATTGTCCATCCATTGAGTAAACATTAAAGAACTACTGTATGCAGAAGTTAGTAAGTGTTCCAGGCAGAATTTGAACCTAGCTCTGTCCTCACTACATGATCATTATAAAGTGCTGAGGTTGCAGGGAGGAGTCAAATCAGTCTCATCAGAAAGGTGGAACAAATGTCAGCCTTTTACTCTCTCCAACCAGAATGAGGGTTTTAACAGGGGAGTCTACCGAGCATAGTATTTGGTTATTGATTTTTAAATGATGTACTACTTGAAAGGGAATTTGATGGCTCCTACCATTTCATACCTACTACAGGAGTCTCAAGTTTCAGCAGCTCCTGTTCCAGCTGAAATTAGCAATCCACTTCCCAGCAAGGATTTAATTATCTGTCTCTCCCACTGGGGAGAGTGGGGTATGTGTGAAGATAAAAGAATGGGGAAGCCACTTACTCCATGAGGCAAAGGATATTTCTCTCTCTCTCTCTCTCTCTCTCTCTCTCTCTCTCTCTCTCTCTCTCTCTCTCTCTCTCTCTCTCTCTCTCTCTCTCTCTTCTTTCCCTCCTCCACTCTTCCCCTTCCCCTCTCCCTCCTGCCCTCCAAGGGGGTCCCTGGGGAATCCTACACTATAAAGGGTGTTATACAGCTATTCTAAGGAATTAAACCATGGTGATTATTATAAAGTGAACAACTTAATGCAATTTGGAGCTATTGGGAACATTAAAGATCATTTAGTCTAACCCTCTGTGTTACAAATGAGGAAACTGAGACTCAAAACAGAGAAGAAATTTGCCCTAGGTCACTTAAGTAGTTAGTCGAAGAGCCCAGATTGAAGCTCAGGCCCCCTAACTCAAGACCCAGGAGGCACTTTGCTCTCCATATACAGTATGCCACACAGAAGAAAGGATAGGGAGGGGATATTTCTTTTGCTCTTTTTTGGAGAGCATAGGAGCAGTGGAAGATCACTAGAGACGCAAAGTGAGGACTTCTGGCTTCCAGTCCAAACTCAGTTTCTTATTATCTATGTAACTTTAGATGTGGCACTTCATATTTGCCTGGGCATCAATTTTCCCATCAGTAAAATGGGGATGTTTGTAACTGCTTTTTTCATGGGGCTGTTTTTTGTGAAGAAAGTCAGTTTATAGTTCTATATGCAGCACCCATGGGGCTACCTCCTCAATTCTGAACTTAGAAGTTTGTATGTTGGGTCCCCAGGGATTGACTTCTAAATAGTTTGTGGGTCTTCAATCCTAGAAACAATAACTCAAAAGCCCCCACTGGTGAAGTTATCTTTAGTAATCAGCCAGAAGATTATATCTTAAATTATCTCAAAGCAAATGAATTCACTAAATGGCATACTAAGAACAATGGCTACAAAACACCCACCCTCACCCAATCCTGCAGCATTCTCTTCCATAGATACATGAAACAACACTCATGAGGAGAATACAATGGGAATGAGGCACACATTGGAAATACTTGTGGCCAAGGCAACTAAAATCCCAGGTACTTCAGGGCCCTAATTACTTTCTCTCCTCCTAGAATCCTCACTCTTTTCCTTCCTTGTGCAACTTCCCAGCTGGTTGAGCCAGCCACCCTAATGGGCTCTCTGTATCTGTTCTTTCCCACAGATTGACTGTATTCTCCCATGGTTAGTTCTCTCTTGACTCCATGGTCAGCTTTCTGTTCTTCTTCTAGCGGTATCAACCTTTGAAACTGTTTCCTACATCAAATGCTACCTCTCTGTGTCTATTTGGAGAGAGCACATGTCTCTATTGCCTTCAAATTTCACACCTCTTCACTATGTCCTTCTAAATAGTGTCTCCTGTTGGTAAGTAGATTCACTACAAAGTGCCCTGGTCAAAGGTGGAGACGGAGGACAGAGACATCTCCCCCTATTCCTTTTTTTTTTTTTTAAGTGAGGCAATTGGGGTTAAGTGACTTGCCCAGGGTCACACAGCTAGTAAGTGTTAAATGTCTGAGGCCAGATTTGAACTCAGGTACTCCTGACTCCAGGGTCAGTGCTCTATCCACTGCACCACCTAGCTGCACCCCCTATTCCTCTTAAATGAGGGAAGATGCCTTCCCATAGGCCAAGTTCTTGCTCTGCCCATGGGTCTTGCCCAGACTAGCCACAGAGTTCATAGGCTACCTTTTTAAGGGCTTTCTAGAGGCATGGACAATCCTCAAAGAGCCAATGGCAATTACCCCTTCCAATTCAATTGAAAATGTTCACACTTCCTAAAGGCAAAAAGCAGGCAGCTAGGTGGTATAGTGGAGAAAACCCTAGGCCTGGAGTCAGGAAGACCTCAGTTCAAATTTGGCTTCTGATACTTACTAGCTGTGTGACCCTGAACAAGTAACTGAACCCTATTTGCCTCAATTTCCTCTTCTGTAAAATGATCTGGAAAAGGAAACGGCAAACCACTCCAGTACCTTTGCCAAAGAAAACCCCCAAAGTGGTCACAAAGAGTCAGATACAACTGAAAAACAACAAAACAACAACAACATAAAGAGCATATATACATCTTCATCTTAGTTTAACTCATCTTTACCCATATTTATATCCTGGGGGTAATCACTTTCCCCAACCCTCAATACATCCAGAAATGGGAGCTATTTCTATTTTTATTAGGGTCTCATTCTATTCTAGGACTCCATGATTTGGGGAGACTATGATTGGTTGAGAAAAAGTCTCAAAATTCATAGATCATAGAGAAGAAAAATAAATGATGCTCCATGAGCCAGCTAGGTGGCACATTAAAATCAAGAAAAGACGATTTCGAATACAGCCTCAGTTACTTACCCTGCTTGTGTGACCTTAGGCAAGTCACTTAACCTCAGTTTGTTCAACTGTAAAATGGAGATAATAATAGCCACCTACTTCCCAGGGTGGTTGTGAGGATCAAATGAGACAACATTTGTAAAATGTTTAGCACAGTGCCTGGCATATAGCAGGTGCTTAATAAATGCTTCTTTCCATCCTTCCTTTCATGACATACTTCCAGCACACAGTCTTACCTGCAGAAGAAAAATGCTCAGTGAATTTTGTTCTCTAAATGGGAAGAGATGAGCACCACCACCATCATCTATATGTATATAGATAAATCTATATGCATATATACATGTGAGGATATGGGGATTGGTCTCCTCTCAGTAAGAATATAATAGTCACCATTCAAATTACATTCCTCCTGACCTGTTTGAGGAAAAAGGTCTCCTTCCCACCCCACTTTCCCCAAACAAAATCACGTGGTTCAGGGAAACCCGGAGCTGGTCTCAATTAAGTCAGCTCCTGAGCTGTGTCCATATAAGGGAGGAATTGAAGAGTTGTCCCTGCATCATTTCCCCCATTGGTTAAGATGAGAAAGGGGAGGGTCCATTCAAGTGGGGACTAGGGTTGAGCTTCCATTCTTTGCACCCACCAGTTACACACTGGGCTGTCCATTCTCTCAAGAATGACAATATACCTTTGACACATCACTGCCACTGAGTTCTAGAGAATTATTGAGCAGGAGTCATTTTTCTCCCCTATATCATCATATCATCGTAAATAGAGTCTCTGAAGTTTGCCAACTGTTTTAATATATTTTTTCATCTATGGGCTACAACAACCTCTTCAGAGGCTGTTAGTATATTATTGTATGTTCATTATTCCATGGACCTTTATGGTCTACCAAACATTTTTCCTGCATTATCTATTGTGATTCTCACAAGTCTTCTTGCAGGGAGGGAGTATCTCCATCTTCTCCCAAGAAAACTTGAGGCACAGAAGAAGACTGGCAGCATTGGTGACACAGTTGACACTTGAACCCAAATCTTGAGACTCCTTTCCACTACCCTAATCTACCAAGCTGATCAATAAGTATGTACCTGATAACCGGTGTTTACATAGTGCTGGGCAATCTACAATAAAACTTAGATACGATCACATTTTCGAATTAACTCAATTTGTAGCTAGACTGCAGGGATCCTCATGTACAGACTGGTGGCCCCTGTTTCTATCTGAGTTTTATACTGTTGCTTGCACAATGCCATAGATACTGTGTACCCAGAACAGTGCTAAACCCTCTGGGGAGATACAAAGAAGTCTAAGTTATTGCCCCCTGCATTTTATGGACTTTCCATCTAGGTGGGAAGGCTGAGCTAATCCACACAAAAGAATTAGAACTGTGGGAAGGACTCAGAGGATTCTAGTGAATGAAGGCTGAGATTATTTTTAATTTTGATTTTGAATGGTCCATGAAAGTTTCAAGGAGGAGAGAAGGGAAAGAAACAAGCATTAAGGTCTGAAAATGTGCTAAGAACATTACAAATATGATCTCATTTGATCTTCACAACCATCATGGGAAGTAGGTGCTATTATCATTCCCATTTTACAGATGAGGAAATTGAGGCAGACAAAGGTTAAGTGACTTTCCCAGGGTCACACAGATAGTAAGTGTTTGAGACCAGATTTTAACTCATGTCTTACTGACTCCAAGCCCAGCACTCCATCCACTGCAAGCTGGGTCTGGTTAAGAGGGACAGAATTTATCTCAGCTTGTGTATATGTATGTGTGTGTTGGGATGGGGTGGTAACTTTGAGAAAAGTCCATTTTTTCCAGTTCCCTTAGGGCAAAGGTTCTTACTTGGGGGTCTGAGAATTAAATATATATATATATACACACACATGTGTATTTCTATATAATGTAATCCTATGTATTTTCTATTTTATGCGTTTAAAAACATTATTCTGAGAAAGGCTCCATTGGCTGCCAAAGGAATTCAGGACCCCAAAAAAGGGTAAAAATACTCTGCCTTAGAATAATGGCTCACATTTATATAATTGCCCTTGAGAGTTATATTGTAGTGTTTAAAAAACCTTTCCTGATCCCTCTTAATTCTGACTTCCCTCTCTTGATTATTTCCAATTAATCTTGTATACATTTTGCTTGTACATATGTTGTCTCCTTCATTAGACTGTGAGCCCTCTGAGGGGAGGGGCTGTCTTTTACCTTTCTTTGTATCCCCCAGCACTTAGAACAATGCCTGGCAATGGTATGGTCTTAGTTACAGAAGATGCTGGTGCTGAAGCTGATTCAGAGGCTGGGTGTGGGGGGGTGTCTCTTTCTTTGGTGAGGCCTTCCTGGGACTGGATCTGTGTCAGTGTGACTGTGGGGTTCGGTTCCACTCCCACCCCGGCACATTGGTCCCCTCCTGCAGACCTTCTAAGCCATTTTTGACTGGCAAATTATCTCAACCCGTTCTTTTGTGGGTTCTGCTGCTCTACGAATTGTCCTATGGCATTATTTGGAGGTTTTTTGGAGCGATCCTGTTGTGAGTTCCAAGAGTTTACTGCCTTTCCTCCACCATCTTGGCTCTGCCCTGGAAATCTCCAATGGTATAGTCAATAAATTTTTACTGACTGACTAACCTCATCCTATTTGATGCTCAACAAGAACCTCTAAGGGGCTGATGTCTTAGTACAGATGGGAAAATGGGACTCAGAAGTAAGGTGACTTGCCCAAGGTCACATAGCCTATGGCAAAGCTAGGACTCAAAACAAGGTTTTCTAAATCCAAGTTTGGGCCTCTTTAACCTATTTTTAATTTATTTTATTTTATTTAAAATTTTATTTTCATTACTTATTAAAAATCAATTTTTCCTCCCTCTCACCTCCTCCCCCCACATTGAAAGAAAGAGAAAATCCCTGTAACAAATATACATAGTGAAGCAAAACCAATTTCATTCATTGATTAGGATATATGTGTGTTGTATATCTCTCTATATAAAGATATGCATTTGTGTACATGTATACACATATGAACCTCTGTGTGTGTATCTTATCCAATCAAATAAACATCAAGCATTTACTACGTGCCTGCCTGGCACTCTGCTAAGTGCTGTGGATACAATTAATAAAAAGAAAAACAATCTCTGCCGTCAAGGAGCTTACAATCTAATGGGGGAAACAACACACAAAAGGATGCAGGAAAGTTTGGGAGGGGGGTGGACATCAAAAAGCATCTTGTTCCATGGAGGTGAAACCAGGCAGAACAGCAGATACAGAGTGGGATGAGCCCCAAAGTCCAGTTTCTGTCCTTTATTTTATTTATTCATTCATTCATTTATTTAATTATTCATTCATTCATTTAGGTGTGAGGCAATTGGGGTTATGTGACTTGCCCAGGGTCACACAGCTAGTAAGTGTTAAGTGTCTGAGGCCGTATTTGAACTCAGGTCCTCCTGAATCCAGGGCTGGTGCTCTATCCACTGCACCACCTAGCTGCCCCAGTTTCTGTCCTTTATAAAGGAAGGCAGTGGGAGAAGTTTGGTACTTGACCCGCCAGCTCTGTATCTGTCAAGGCTTCAATTAGCACCTTGGTGATGAAATTAGGGGTGATGAGCTTAACCTGGGAAGGTATCTGTTCTGTGGAGCTGGAAATAGACACATACACACATACAATACGTCTAATTCTGCACCCTGATCCGTGACTTCTCTGTCAGTATGTGGACAGCTGGATTAATCATGGGTCCTCTAGAATAATGGTTGGTCATTGCAGTTATCAGAGTTCCAAGTCCTTTAAAATTGTTTGTCTTTATAATGTTGTTATTATTATAAAAATTGTTCTCCTGATTCCATTCCCTTCACTCTGCATCATTCATATAAGGTCCAAGAGACATCTCTTGTTGTTAGGTCTAACTGATTTCCCTCAGACAGCGTAATATAGTAAAAGAAATTGGGAAATGGCTGAATAAATGGTGGTCCATGACAGTGCTGCAATGTTAATGTGCTCTAAGAAGATGGTGACTATGATGAATACAGAGAAGCATAAAAAACATGTATGAACTGATTGATATAAAGTGAAGTAAGAAGAACCAGGAAAGCAACACACACAGTGACCAAAACAGTGCAAATGGAATGGAAAGAACAATGAGATGATCAAAAATTAATATTGTGAAATTTCAAAAAAAAAGTTGGCCCCAGATAAGTGAGATGATAAAGCAATTCCCTCCTCTCCTTTGCAGAACTGAGGGACGGGGAACTAGGTGGTGCAGTGGCTAGAACAAAGCTTCTTAAACTGTGGGTTGCAAGTGAAAAAAGTTTAAGAAGCCCTGGCCTAGAGTACCAGTCCTGGAGACAGAAGGACCTGAGTTCAAATCCAACAGCAGGCACTTATTAGCTGTGTGACCCTGGACAAGTCGCTTAACCCTGATTGCTTAAAAAAAACCAAACAAACAACAAAACTGAATTGGGGGAGCTCAATGGCTAAGGAACATTGCAAAGAACATAATTTTTAAAAATATATTGATCAATTATGATGATTTTTTCCTCTTCCTCTTTTTCTTTTTTTAATTCTTTGTTCAAAAGGATGGTTCCGTGGGAGAGAAAAGGGGGAGAGGGGAAGGGGGAAATCTTGGGAATGTGAAAACAGAACAATAAAAATTGATTTTTAAGAGGAGAGAAGGGGCAGCTAGGTGGCACACTGGATAAAGCACCGGCCCTGGATTCAGGAGAACCTAAGCTCAAATCCAGCTTCAGACACTTGACACTTAATAGCTGTATGGCCCTGGGCAAGTCACTTAACCTTCACTGCCCCGAAAGAAAAAAAAAAGAAGAGAGAGTTCTAGACCTAGACTTGGGAGATGTGAGTGTACATCGAAGGCATGATTCTCATTAGTTGTGTGAGAAAATGGGGTTCTATGAGACACCCCCCACCCCACCTGCTTGAGGGCCTAATCAAGAGAGCCTTCCCTGAACTTTTTAAGACTGGCCCAGAGTCAGTCAAATTGGACTGTGAATACAGACAATAGAGGTTAAAACAACACCTACCTGAAAAGCCTTGCCTCTCAGATGCATGTACTGCACCTCTCAGCACTACTGCACCGGACCACCCTCAAATCCAGTAAACCAATAGATTTGACTGATGCTAGCCAATTAGCTTTGAGCAGTGTGGAAGGGTAGCCTCTCCTCCTGACCTCAACAAGCTTATACTCGATGATCTTTCTCTTGGCCCTGGGACAGGGAAGGAGTAGTCACTCAGCCCAGCTCTTAGCTTTTAATGCTCAAGGAGGCAGGAAGCAGATTTCTTTCTCTCTCTCTCTATCCTACATATGTAGGGCTTCTGATCTTTCTGAGCAACGTGCTATCTCTTTACTAATATTTAATATGCTTTAATAAATGCTTAATGTCCCAAACTGGTGCAGTAGCCTCTAATTTCTAAGTAGCTACATATTAGAACCCCAGCTAAGTTTCCCTAAACTTTGGACAGTATATAGGACAACCCCATATAATTTTAATCACCACAGTGGGATGACTCTAGGTAAGTTATTCAAATTATTGGAATCTATTCTTGCACATATACAATCAAGAGTCATATTTTTTCACTACCCATTTCACAGGTTATTAGGAATGTGTTCTTTGAACCACTGAGTGCTGTAGAAATAGGAGTTATGGAGCTGAACCATTCCAAACAAACATGGCCGAAGCCCCTGGGAGGATGGGGGAAGGAGGGGAGAAGAAACCTCCAACAGCACAGACTCTGAGAGTGGCCAAGGCCTTCTGAGATCCCTTCGGCCAATTCAATCCAAACCTGAAGCTGTCCCGAAGTCTTCATTTCTAAAGAGTCTCTGGGATTATCCTACATGAATCAGAGACCAGGTTAGTGGTAGGATTTTTTTCCTGATGCCTCCTGTTCCCTGGAAAATTCTGCCATCCTAGAGTTCATTCTCCCCCGTTTTGTCATTCTAGCTGCACGTATCACTATTGGTTATTGCAAGCAATCCTGGAAAATTAATGAGGTGAACAGCACCCAAGCAGCACCTGCTTGAAGTGTGAGCTTTTGGTGCCTTATAGCACAGTTGGATGTAAATAACAAACTAATGGAACCCTGCAGGATGAATTAGGACATGGAGACTCAGCCAAAGCCAAATCAGGTAACTCTTACTTCATACCTGAGTCATGGTGGGGAGACCCCAAAGGCTGAGTAATCTAACTGCCTGGCAAGAGCAGCTGCTTGTGACAAAGCAGGCACCAGACAGAACCTGGGGACTGTGGTTTCTCCTTACTCTTCATGATTCAAGAAATGGGCTGATTAGGCTAGAGATGGGGATGATTCCAATTGTATTTGATGACCTGAGTAGTTTTGAAATTATAAGCAAAAGGAGTAATCTATTTCAGATATTAAAAAGAAGTTTTTATTTATTGAACAAATAGAAAGAAATATTGGAAATAAAATGAAAGGGCTTGAATACTGGAAGAGAAAATATAGCTAACTTCCCTATTTTTATCCACTATCTTTCTAGTCACCCACTTTCACACCCTCGGATAATAAGAAGTAGTCATCCTTGGCTTCTCACTTTCTATCACTATCTAGAGTCAATTAAGTGCCAAGTTTTACCTGGAAGCAAAGTGGTTCTGGACCTGGAGTCAGGAAGTCTTGAGTTTGAATCCTACCTCAGACTATGTGACCCTGGGAAAGTCATTTAACCTCATCTCATAATAGCAGCACCTGAAGATTGTTGTGAGAATAAAGTAAGAGAATACTTGTGAAGTGCTCTGCAAACTTTAAACCATTATATAAATACTAGCAAAAAAAGTCTTGCTGGTTCTGCCTCCACAATGTATGTCATGACTGTCCCCTTCTCTCCACTCACATGGTTACCACCCCAGTTCATGCTCTTATCTCTTACTTGACCTATTGTCATAGTTTCCTAACTTTAGGGACTCAAGTCTCTCCTTACTCCAATACATCCTTCCTATACCTGCCAAACTGATGTTCCTAAAGCACAGGTGGAACCCATCACACCCTTGCTTAAGAAGCTCTCTTGGATCCCTGTTGTCTCTAGGGTCTAATATACAGTTATCCTTTCCATATCTCAGGGATTAGGGGAACAGGGCCCTGCAGTCTGGAAAATCCGTATAAAATTTCTTAGCTCTCCCTTTATGCCAGAGAAGAAATCTGAATTATTATGGTATTAAAAGATAAAAGATGTTGATATTATACCACACTATACATATATTTTATGCATTTCTGAGTTTCTAAACTTATTCTGTGTCATCTGATGGCCTTCACGTATGGTCTACGGCTTCCACAAAACTCCCACAAAATTCCTATTTAATTTCTTATGCCACCCTGAGATATATCGAAACCTGGATGGGGATAACTGTTAACTGTTTTGTAGTGCATTTATAGAGCTTTATAACCTGGCTTCTGTCTACCTTTCTGTACTTATTATATGTGTTACTTTCAGGGGTATGCTGGTGTTTAATATATTTAAATGTTAACAACTAGCTCTTCAAAAAAATGTACACAGGACACACTTAGATTTAATCTGCACTTTGCACAGTCTAGACAATCAACAAAAGAGTGACTCAAGCTCTGGTTGGCAGCATTTGCTGATTCCTGAGGTGTAAATGTTCCAGGCAGTCTGAGGGGGCTCCAGCATGCTCCTGTTCACTCCCCTTTACACACTATATGCCCAAGTGGCCTCGCTGTTCCTCACTCACAACATTCCATTTTCTTGCCTTGAAATGGTCCTCTGGGTAAGGAATATTTCGTTTTCACCTTTGCTACTTCCTTTAGTATCCCTAGCTTCCTTTACAATTAAGCTCAAGCCCTATGTCCTACATAAGGCCTTTTCTCCCTCCCAGTTTCTAGTGTCTTCTGAAATAATAATGTATTTGCATTGTATATATCTTGCATAGGACATTGTTCAGTTGTTTTTAGTTGTGTCTGACCCTTTGTGATTGCTTTTGGGGTTTTCTTGGCAAAGATGCTAGAGTGATTTGCCATTTCTTTCTCCAGCTCATTTTACACATGAAGAAACAAACACACAGGGTGAAATGACTTTTCCAGGATCACAAAGCCAATCAGGCTGGATTTGAACTCAGGTCTTCCTGATTCCAGGCCTGGCACTCTATTTACTGTGCCACCTAGCTACCCTGTAAGAATATTTTATTCTATTTTCTCCAGTAGAATACAAGCTCTTTGAGGACATTTCATTTTTGTCTTTGTGTCCTGAGCATCTAACACAGTACTTGGTAGAAAGTAGGTACTTCATAAAGGTTGGTAGGTTGACTGTAAAAAAAAACACTGACTTTAGAGTCAGAGGACCTAGATTCAAATTCTGACCTTGGGCAAGTAATTTCATTTCTCTGGGCCTCAGCATCCTTATCTGTAAAATGAAGGGGATGGACTAAGGTTCCTAAACTCTAAATCTAGGATTTTATACAGAAATTTGTTTTAAAAAACCAACACTTTACAATAACAAAAAAATTATCCTTCAGAAAATGACTGGAAAGAATCTTTGTTTATCTATTTTATGTGTGGTTATGCATCTTTCCTCCCACTACCCCCCCACCCCAAGTTATCCCCTGGCGTAGGCAGCTTTCTGGGGATGAGCTTCTCCATTCAGCACAGGGGCCAACACTGGTACCATATTCAGAACCTTCTTGGTCTGACACCTACTGTACAGTAGGTTCTTATTCAGGTAGGCCCTACATGAGCTAGTCTGAGGCATCTGCCAACTCTGAGATTCCAAGGTAGAACCTGCTACAGCTTTTACTCTGTGGACCTCTATCACCTTCACACTGTGATGAGGCACAGGATTTACATCTGATCCAAATCTGAAATCTAAAAGCTCTAAGCAACTAATAACAATATGTATGAATTATTCCCTGACAGTTACATGGTCAGAAGATAGGAGCCAATCATTTTCAAAAGAGGAAAAATAATTTGTTCATAATCACTTGAAAACTGTTAAAATTCTTGAATAATCCAACAGATACAAGTTGATGTTGATGTGCCATTTTATACCCATCGAATTAGCAAAAATACCGACAAAATTCATGCTATAGGGAAATAAACAGATTGTTGCATTATTTGTGGAACTGCTCATTGGTGTAGTCGTTCTGGAAATCAATTTGGCAATATATAAATTACAAAACTGATTTTGTCCTTTGACTTTCGAATGACCTCTAGTCTACCTACCCTATTTCCACTCAAAGTAAGAATCTGATCTTACTGGATTAGAACCTAATACTACCCAAAAGAGAAAAGATAACTTATCTGTACAAAAGTAGCTGCTTTATTTGTTAATATTGAAAATAAGCAGGGGGGCAGCTAGGTGGTGCAGTGGATAGAGCACTGGCCCTGGATTCAGGAGTACCTGAGTTCAAATGCGGCCTCAGACACTTGACATGTACTAGCTGTGTGACCCTGGGCAAGTCACTTAACCCCCATAGTCCCGCCAAAAAAAAAAAAAAGAAAAAAGAAAAGAAAAGAAAAGAAGCAGGGGGGCAGCTAGGTGGTGCAGTGGATAAAGCACTGGCCTTGGATTTAGGACAACCTAAGTTCAAATCCATTCTCAGACACTTGACACTTAACTAGCTGTGTGACCCTGGGCAAGTCACTTAACCCTTATTGCCCTGCCAAAAAAAAGAAAGAAAGAAAGAAAATAAGAAAACAATGAATTTGTTAAAAAATTGAGGAATGGCTGAATAAATTGTGGCATACTGATATGCTGGAATCCAGTGTGTCCCAAAAATCTTAGTGCAGCTTTAATCTACTAGAGCTTCAAAATGTTTCTGATACTTCTGTTTATGTTATTAAAGCTTAAACCTGATGTAAGCCTTTTGGGACCCCCTCTCATATACCATAAAATGACAGAGCTGAAGAATACAATAAAATATTGAAAAAGACTTCCCTGGCTTCCTTCAAATCTCACCTAACATCTCACCTTCTAAAGGAAGCCTTTCCTGATCCCCCTTAATTCTAGGGCCTTTCGTAAACTGATTATTTCAAATTTATACTATATATGGCTTGTTTGTACAGGGTTTTTTGCACATTGTCTCCCCAATTAGACTGTGAGCTCTTTAGAAGCAGGGACTGTCTTTTGCAATTCTTTGTATCCCTACACCCAGGACAGTACTTGGAACATACTAGGCTCCAGTCAGTGTTTATTGGCTAACCAAACTAGAATTTGATTGATTACGACTATATAAAAAATAGCAGCAACAAAGCTTTATAAGTACACAAAGATCAAAGGGAAGGCAGAGCAACTAAGTACTGTTATTATGTTGCTCATGTTGATTGTCTTTCTCTTTTATGAAAATATAATAAAGTTGGATCTATATATATTTTTTAAATTTGGGGCTCTGTGTCTTATTTTGTTTGTATTTGTTGAGAGCATCTATTCCAGTATTTCAGGGCTCTAAGACTATGATAGAAAGAGCATTGAATGTGGGAGGCAGGAGGCTGGGGTTCCTACCTTAGCTCCATTAGAAAAGCAGCTTGGACAGAATGCTGGATTGGAAGTTACAGAAGGAAGGTCTAACACATTCCTGCCACCAGTCTCTCATTTCTCCTTATTTTACTCTAGACCATTTTCTCTTGAGTTGTCAAATTGATCTTCCTAATGCCCAGGTTTGACCATGGCAAGCCCCTACCCCCAAAAATACTCTCCAGTGGCTCCCTCTCACCGGTGGCATCAAAGCCCATCACAACCTGTGCCCCCCTCTCCTACCTTTCCAATCTTCTTACACCTCACTCCCCTCCACATACTTTGAGATGCAGTCACATTGGTCTCCTTGAACAAGACTGTCCATCTCCTAACTCTGGGTGTCTTCACTGACTGTCCCCCATACCTAGAACATTCCTCATCTTGAGCTTCTTTCAAGTCCCAGCTAAAATCTCACCTTCATGAAATTTTTCCTGGTCCCCCTTAATGTGAGTGCCTTCCCTTGACTGATTAGCTTCACCTTATCCTGTCTATAGCTTATTTGTACATGGTGGTTTACAGGCTGTCTCCCCCATTGGATGGTGAGCTCTGTGTTTGTCCTTTACCTTTCTTTGTATGCCCAGTGCTTAGTGTCTGGTACATGGCAGGTGCTTAATAAGTGCTTACTGATGGCCCTGGAGTCAGAAGGACCTGTGCTCAAATCTGGCCACAGACACTTATTAGCTGTGTGACCTTGGGCAAGTCACTTAATCCCAATCGCCTTAAAAAAAAAAGTGCTTATTGATTTACTGATTTCATCAGCATGTCTGACCTTCCCTGAGGAGGCTCACAACCCCTCCATAGCCCCTTAGTAGAAGGTCCTGATGAGCCCTAGAGGCCAAAACCATTCCTCACCACTCAATGAGCCCTTTGGAGAAGTGATGACCCTCTCATAACTTGCTCTAAGTCCTTGAATGACAACCAGCCCTTCCCCAGAGCCTTCCTCAAAGAAGTTAGAATTGCAAAAGCTGATGCTATACCTGTCTGAGCCCTCAGGAATACTGTTACCTCCAAGTCACACTGTGGGGCCACTGTAATTCAGGGGGAGGAATAGCAGCATGGTAACTTCATTTTCATAAATGTTACAATCACAGATCCCTACAAAGTTGCAGGTCTGAACCCAGCCATGCTTACCCATCCCATGCTGCTTTCTACAGGCAGCCCAGTAAATTGGCCCCCTGGGGGATCCACTCAGTGCTCAATGTGCTTCTTCTACCCCTCAAGTCACATGGACACCAACAGTCACTATGTGACTGGCCCAGCTTTTTTTCCCCCTCTTGTCAAACATTTATCTCTCTCTCTCTCTCTTTCTCTGCAGGGCAATGAGGGTTAAGTGACTTGCCCAGCTAGTAAGTGTCAAGTGTCTGAGGTCAGATTTGAAAGGTCCTCCTGAATTTGTTTGGGGCCAGTGCTTTATCCAGTGTGCCACCTAGCTGCCCCCCTAAACATTTCTCTTTATGTCACTTCTGTACATGGGTCTCATTGGTATCTTTCAGCCTGTTCACATGTGCACTCCTGTGTTACATGGTATTAAGTTTATAATATCCAGAGTGTTCCAACCTATAGCTTAAAACTGCACTGAGATTTGGGACACCCTATATGTAGAATAAATAATTATAATATGTAGATATATATGCAAAAAAATAGAGTGGGGCTAGTTATTCTATCAGAAAAGTTTGGGGCAGCTAGGTAGTGCAGTGGATAAAGCACTGGCCCTGGATTCAGGAGTACCTGAGTTCAAATTTGGCCTCAGACACTTGACACTTACTAGCTGTGTGACCCTGGGCAAGTCATTTAACCCCCACTGCCCGGCAAAAGAAAAAAAAAAAGAAAAGCTTTGAGGACAAGGGAACTGTCCTTGCTCTCATAAGCCCTCTAGGGAAAAAAGAAAAAGTCTCTTTCGGGGCATTTACAACAGAGAGGAGAGGCAACAGGTTGCAACAGAAAGAGCATTGAATGTTGGGAGGCAGGAGGCTTGGGTTCCTGCCTTAACTCCATTAGAAAAGCAGCTTGGACAGGATGCTGCTTTGGACGTTACTACATCAGGAAGATCTAACACATCCATTTTGTCAGCTATAGACAAATGGGAAGGATAATAATCACTGTATTATCCATCCCATCCCCCAGGATTGTTGTGAGGATGGAATGAGCTACAATATGTGCATTAAAGTGCTATCAAAAACACCAGCCATTATTATTGGCCTCTTTCCTTCTGGGAGACTGATGACACATTCCCTCTCCTCTCCATAGCATGGATGGGAGGGAAGCTAGTGCTTTCCTATACAACCTATTCTTAGTAGGTCCAAGAAAAAAGTGAGTACTGGCTGCCTAGTCGCCCACAACAGAAAGCCTTCAAATTACCAGAAGTTGCAGTGCTAAGCAAGGGAAATGTATGTTTTGAAATACAGCTTGAAAAGGGGAAGAGTTTGCTGAGGTAGAAAGGCACACACACATCAAGGCAGATGTCAAAGAGGGCACCAGATCCAAGGAAGGAGCTAGCCCCATTTTGTAGAGAGGTATGGGTTATTAACCATGAGTGGGTGAACTTAAAAAAACCCCAACTTTTTTATTTCAGAAAACTGTATTTCACTGTAATAGGTTTTCTTTATAATCCTTTGTGTCTTACTTGAGGTATTTTAAAACATCCTGATAATGTTAAAAAAGGTTTGGACTGGACACCTTGGGGTTGACCTAGGCTGCCTCCTTCACTTGACACACGTGAAAACTGTAGACAAGGATGGGGAAGTGATTTGCCCAAGGCCACATAGCTAGTTTGTGGCCCAGCTGGGACTACTCTCTAAGGTCTCCTGTGTCCTAGAACAGGGCTCATATCACTTAGAACACAGCTGACTCTCCAAGCCCCCTCTCCCTCAGATGCAATGATGAGCAGCAGGCCAAGGCCCCGCCCGCCTTTTTGTCTCCTCTCCCCGATCTCCCCCTCCCCCATCCCCAATTACATTATTTTAAAGGAATGTTTGTGGGTTTTTTGGGTGGGGCAATGGGGTTTAAGTGACTTGCCCAGGGTCACACAGCTAGCAAGTGTCAAGTGTCTGAGGCCAGATTTGAACTCAGGTCCTCCTGAATCCAGGGCCAGTGTTTTATCCACTGCGTCACCTAGCTGCCCCCCCCCCATTACATTATTTTAATGCATCACAGTGTTCATTGTGTGGAAATGGTAACCAACATCTGGACCTTGGAGCAAAAGGACAGGAAGGATTAAGAGATTTCTTTACATGAAGATGTGCTCCATCTACTGGGAGAAAGTGGGAAATGGCGTTTGTAAGGGTGGAAGACCAGGCTCTGATTGAGGTCCATTCTGATTCAAGCCCTTAGGGCATTTCCTGGGGTATTAATGATTGTCTGGAAGGACAGGGCCATTAAATCCAGAGGAAATACCTTTCACACAAGGTGAAGTACCACTAGAAAAATACACAAATGGCAGGGAGAGATGGGTGTACACATGCATACACAACACACTCATACACACACACTTCAATCTTTGTAGGACCACTGATTCTGGGAGGATGAATACTCACTCCAACAACACAGAGTGTTGTTCCAGAAATGGAAGCCCTCAACAAAGCTTTTCCATCTTGGCACACCCTGACAAATTAGCCCCCACTAGGATAGCCTTCCAGAACCCAGGGACATTTTCAAATTACGGTGGGACAGTAGGATTAAGACTGGTCTCTGTATGCATGGGTGAACACACACACACCCCCTAATTCTCCTCCTCCTCTCTGTCTCAGTCTTTCTGTTAACTGTCTTTAATCATGGCAGAGGATTGAAAAGCAGGATGCTAGGAATACCCAAAGATGGGGACTGAGGACAGGGTTTATATGGGGTAACCGAACCAAGGGAACTGTGAGACCTCCCTAGAGTTAAGTATAGAAACTACTTAACTCGGGGCAGCTAGGTGGCACAATGGATAGAGCACTGGCCCTGGATTCAGGAGGACCTGAGTTCAGATCCGGCCTCAGACACTTGACACTTACTAGCTGTGTGACCCTGGGCAAGTCACTTAACCCCAATTGCCTCACTAAAAAAAAAAAAGAAAGAAAGAAAAAGAAACTACTTAACTCTAAATAGAAACTACTTAAATGTAAATGGATCCTTTTACACAATAACCTAAAGTCCCGGGAGTAAGGTGGGGAATCTTTGGGAGGAGATAGTTTGTTTGGGGTAGATCCATCAGGCAATCTAGAGTTTGGAACTGACAAAGCTTGGATAGCCCAAGGCAATTCATTGACCAGGGAATGGAGAATAATAGGTGAGGATAGGTCAGTTCTCAGTAAATCTCAGTAAATCGTCTTTATCATCTCTTTCTCACACAGAGTGGAAAAAAGTTCTAGTTTAGGAGCAGCTAGGGGATGCAGTGGATAGAGCACCTGCCCTGGATTCAGGAGGACCTGAGTTCAAATCTGACCTGACACTTGACACTTACTAGCTGTGTGACCCTGGGCAAGTCACTTAACCCCAATTGCCTCACCAAAAAAAAAAGAAAAAAGTTCTAGTTTTAAGCTATTAAAGCTTCTAGTCCACTGTGTGTGTGTGCGAGCACATCAATATGTATGTGCACACAACATATATTTATACATATCTGTCTAATTTGATCGGTGTCTTCTTGCCAGGACATGGGTGCTTCCATTTCTACCTGGTATAATCTATGGTACAAATCTATCCACCAGGATCCAGATGCTTTTCCCCAACTCTGCACAGTGCGTGTACATGTGTGTGTACTTTTATTTTGTCAAATACAGAATGCCTTGTGGTTTTGAATATGAGTTTTATGGGTGAGTATTGTCAGCCATGCCACCCATCCTGCCTTACAGGGTAAGGAGAGCAGGTGCTGGTTGGCACTCTCCCTGAGAATGGGTTTGGAAAGACCTGGGAATGAAACCAGCAATAATCTGTACATTGGAACCTCTGTGACTCCTATCGCCCAAGCCAGTCGTGAAATAGGCAAGCCGACTTGGGCAGGGAAAAAGGAGGAAAGGCCCCTGGTGCTTATATTTGGGTCTCCTCAGTTTCCCCTTAAGCATTTCAGTTACACCAATGGGTCAATTTCAGAGCCTTGGGTTATTAACCAGGGTCAGTGTACCTGGGGAAGCCATCTTAGCACAGGATTTACAGGACACTTGTCTTCTGGGCTTGCTGAGGTGTGAGCTTTGTTAACCCCAGACTGCTGTAAGCTCACTCATGTAGCATTCCTATTAACCCATGTTAATCAATACTTTTCTAGTGCCTGGTTGGCAGTTGGGGCTGAAAGTGGGGTGAGGCCAAGGACTGATTTGTTTTTCCCACCCTATCTGGGGCTGCTATCTGTCCTGGCATTGTTTAGTTGTGTACCCACTGGTACTACATTTTTCAAATGTAGTTTTAGCAGGTAAGAGATTGTACCTTAATGAAGCCACCTACTATGAGCACAGTGCTGTACTCAGTTCTGTTGGGGGCAGGAAGGGGAAGTTTGTAAGGTGGATCTCTTTAACAGAGAAGCCAGGGCAAGAAAGGAGATGAATAAGAGTAGAGCTCTGTGGTGCAGTGGATAAAGCACTGGCCCTGAATTCAGGAGTACCTGAGTTCAAATTCAGCCTCAGACACTTGACACTAGCTATGTGACCCTGGGCAAGTCACTTAACCCTAGTTGCCTCGCCGCCCCCCCCCCCCCAATAAAGAGTAGAGCTCTGGGGGAAGCAGGTTATCTTGTCCATTTAGCTAATGCTGAGGGAACCAAGTGCTAGACTTATTCTTAGGATGACCCACCTCTGACATGTAGTAGCTGTGTAACTCCCGGCAAGCCATTTAACCTCTAGGAGCCTCAGTTTCTTTATCTGTAGAATAAGGATCATAACATCGATCATACCTGCCTCATGGGGTTGCTGGGCATCTGAAGAGTGTCAATGGTGTCACAGTAAGCATTTATTAAGTGCCCACTGTGTGCCAGGTATTGTGCTGAGCAAGTATGTACAGTGTTCTCTTTGTAAAGGTCAGTGCTCTATGTCAACTGTTATCAATAAGGCAGCACAGACAATCATGTGGAAGAGTTCCTCAGTTTATAGAAGAAAACCCTGTCTTGGTGCCCATGACATAGGGCTATACTTGACTCTCCAAGGATGAAAGTAGAAGGAAGAAAAGAAGGGGGCAGGGTCTGGGTCCCATTCATCATTAACCAGGAATCCATGCTTTTTTTTTTACTTTTTTTGGGGGGGGCGGGACAGTGAGGGTTAAGTGACTTGTCCAGGGTCATACAGCTAGTAAGTGTCAAGTGTCTGAGGCCAGATTTGAACTCAGGTCCTCCTGAATCCAGGACTAGTGCTTTATCCACTGCACCACCTAGTTGCCCCTTAATCCATGCTTTAAAAAAAATTTTTTTTTAATAACTCTTTCCTTTGTGATCCTATATATTTTGTTTTATGCTTTTGAAAACATCATCTGCCATTGAGGTCCATGACACAAAAATGGTGAAAAGCCCCTGGGTCTATATTGACAGTGAAGACTTAATTAGCAATCATGATCATTTAATCAGAGATCACTTCAGGATCTCTTCTCATTGCTAATGCAGTCCTTTTGAGATTACTTCCACTTAAACTGTAGCTATCTTGTAGGTACAATTTTTTTGCATGTTGTCTCCCTGTTAGAATGTGTAATGATTGGAATGACGCCACCTACTGGAGACTTGCTGTGGGAAAGCTCCACCATGAGGAAAATGCCTCAGAGGCATTGTGGCTTTTCCTTGGTGTCAGGAAATGACGTTTGCTCATGGGTGCTGTCTATCAAGGCTACCAGCCAATCAACTTGAGGAGCCTCCTATGGCCTGGGAGGAGACAGGAAGGAGGAAAGGGAGCCTGCACAGAGAGCGCTGGGGCTTTTTGGCTTCCTGACTTGATGGTGGTGGCGGCAGAGGACTTCACAGGAAATTTGAGGAAAGATAGGAATGCCAGGCTGTTAGAATTCTGTTCTCAATCTTTTTCTTTCTATTTTCCAATAAACCCTTAAAAACCTAAACTCGTTTTATCAGTGATTTTTAGTCAGTTTTCCCCAAAACTGGGGGAACAGATTAGAATCCACATTTAGAATCTTAAATTACACAAATGTAAGCTTCTCGAGGGCCAGCACTGTGTACTTTCTTTGTACTCCTAGCAGATAGTAAGCACTAAAATAAGTACTTAACTATAGATTGAGAAGGAGCTGTCTAATAATAATAATAATAGCAACAACAGCAACAATTACTACTATATTTTTATGAAGTTTACAATATGCTTTCCTCACAACAACTCCATGAAGTCAGAAGTATATGAATGATGGGCAGCTAAGTGGTGCAGTGAATAAAGCACAGGCCCTGGATTCAGAAGGACCTGAGTTCAAATTCAGCCTCAGACACTTGACACTTACTAGCTGTGTGACCCTGGACAAGTCACTTAACCTCATTGCCCTGCAAAAAACAAACAATAACAACAGCAGCAACAACAACAAAAGAAGTATATGAATGATTATCCTTCATTGTCCAGATGAGGAAACTTAGGCTCAGAGTTTGGTTTTGACTCTAGGTCTCCTGATTCTAAGTCCAAAACTCTCTCCACCATACCATGGAGTGGCTGGGCCAAGCAGGTAGGCCTGAACAAACTGCTTAAAAGGTAATAGAAGGGGCAGCTAGGTGGCGCAATGGATAGAGCACTGGCCCTGGATTCAGGAGGACCTGAGTTCAAATCCAGCCTCAGACACTTAACACTTACTAGCTGTGTGACCCTGGGCAAGTCACTTAACCCCAATTGCCTCACTTAAAAAAAAAAAAAGGTAATAGAAGGTCAGTCCAGCTCTTGAGAACTATTCTGTTACTTGGTTCCTGACACCATGGCTGTAGTCACTACCTCAGGGGCTTACACTAAGGTTTAGCCCCTCATGACCTAGACTTCCAGATTATGTAACCTTCCGTTCATACTAGAATCCAGCTGACCCTGGTACAATCCACTACATTTCAGAAAGAGGTAAAGATTTGCCAAAAGACACATACTGGTTTATAGCAAAGATGGACTATCCAAGTATTCTGAATGTCACTTTTGCCCACATAAGTCAGAGTAATGGGCATATGCAATGTTGCTACTCCTTCCTAAATTAGATTACTAGTAAAGATGAAGAACCACAGAAATCTGGCGTTGGGATTTCTAGAGCTCACTGAGTCTCACCCTGTGTCTTTGCCAAACTCTTGCAAAGGTAGCTGGCCTCTGCCCCCACTCCAGATTGCCCTATCCCTCTCAGGGACTTGTTTCATCTCCTTCTGCTGACAAAAGCAAAACTCAGTAGAGATGAAGATTTCCTTCCTCTTATACACAGCCCCACAAAAAGTCAAAGCAAAACCCAGATTGTTCCCTTCTCCTCTTTTTGAAATGAAAATTTCCAGCATGCGGATAATCCTCAAGTTCACTTTTTACCATTTCTCACCAAGTGTTCTGGGCAGACTGGGAATGTCTTTCTCCAGCAATTTTATTTAAAAAAACAAAATAAAAAGAGAAATCTGTCTTGCTGACACCCAGATGTATCTGCTAGATGTGTTCTCAAGCAGTTGCTTCACCAGGGCAAACAGCTGTGGTCTGTTTCAACATAATTTGATGTAATCAGGGTTAATTTTGTTGGTGCAGTAACTCTGAAGACTGTTTTTTAACTGGATTACTGTTGGGTCAACAATCATGTGGCATTACATTTAGTGGCTGAAACAAAAGCCAGAATTTAAATAGGATCCTTCCCCCCCTGCCCCCCAACTTTTGCTAAATGACAGCCCCCTGGGGACTGGAAGTTGGGCAGCACATTCCACATAATTAACTAAAAAAGAAAGTATCAGCAGTCGAATGATACCCAAGCTGTTCTTGGGTCCAGGAGTGTCTGCTCAGAAAGGAACTGGAAAACTGTTCTTTGTCTACTTCTTTCTGAGGTTGGATGAAAATAGATTGGTAGAATGTTTGTCATTTTAATATTTTCATAGCACTCCAGGGAAAACCCAAACCAAAAAACCTCGGGCTTTCCCCTGAAACTTTCCTGATCAAAACACATGATGATAACTTTAGCAGGCCAGGATCTTCCCCTTAAATTAAATGGGCTCCATTTGCAGGGCATGTTTTTAAAATCGAGTGTTTCCAGTGAGCATTCCTTCCAAGGAGTGGTAAGCCAGGTCTGAACTGATGTTCTACCCAGCCCACACAGGCCATTTTCCTCTTCTAAAGCATGGCCTTGAATTTCTCTTCACATCGTAATCATTACTTAGTTTGGGGCAGTGGAAATCTCACTGTATTGGGGCACAAGAAATTGTGAATTCTTGTCTCAGCTCTGCAACCGACTTGCTGGGAGGCTTTGCCAGTGACCCTGGGAAATGGGTACTGCAGTTCTCATTATGCCCGTTTTACAGATGAGAGCAGCTGGGTGGCTCAGTGGATAGAGCACTGGCCCTGGAGTCAGAAGGACCTAAGTTCAAATCTCACCTCAGACACTTACTAGCTGTGTGACCCTGGGCAAGTTTACCTCAAACATCTGGGGCCCTCCGTCATCCTTATGTATATTTTGCCATTGGACCCAGATGGCTGTGGAGGAGAGAGTAAGGCTGGTGACTTTGCACAGCCCTCCCTCACTTAAATCCAATTCACTGCAAGGCATGACATCACCTCCCCCTGTCATGGTCCTCTTTGAGAACAAAGGACAAACAACTATTTTCCGATGAAATTGAGATTTAGAGGGGCTGAGTGACATGCCCAGGGTCACATAATGTAAACTCATAAGTAAGATTAGGATCTAAATTTCTCCTGACTCCAACTCCAGAACTCTTTACCCTATATCACAATGCTTCTCTGGTTTCCTTTTCTTTCTTTCTTTTTTTTTTTTAGTGAGGCAATTGGGGTCACACAGCTAGTAAGTGTCAAGTGTCTGAGGTCGGATTTGAACTCAGGTACTCCTGACTCCAGCGCTGGTGCTCTATCCACTGTGCCATCTAGCTGCCCTGGTTTCCTTTTCTTAATTTGAAAGATGGGAGGGGCTTGCACTGGATGATTTCCAATGCCCTGCCCAGTTTTAACATTCTATGTTCTAAGGTTCCTTCTGACTCTAACATTAAAGGCTCTGATGCCCCCTCTAGCTCTGACGATGTCTGATTCTCATGTCCTTCCTTCCTCTACCATTCTATTTTTCTGAAGTTCCCTCCAGCTCTAGCTTTCTATAATCCTAGTGCCCCTCCTGGCTCTAATCTTCTATGTTCTGAGGTCCCTTTTTAGTGCTAACATCTATAATTCAAAGGTCCTTCCACCTTTCACTGTGTATGTTTGGAATTCCCTCCCATCTCTAACATTCTATCACTACCTCCTTTAAGGTAAATGACCCTGTACTCAACAGTCCCACCCTCCCCCCATTTTAATTCAGATTCTTCCATTCCTGGGTCACTGTCTGAAACCCAGCATAGGTCTAACCTGAAGGCGATGATGCTTGGGGGGTTCTGGAGGACTGGATAATCAGATGGAGGAAGTCCTGGGAAGCTGCCAAGTGTGCTGGTTATTGTGACATCAATAATTCGATTCTGTAGTTTCTACAGGATCTGATAAGTGTCCAATCCCCTGGCTGATGATCTGAGTCTCTCTAATTACACGTTTGTCTTATTTGTTTTCAAAGGCTACTCTGAGCACCAAGAAACTTGTAAGAATAAAGAAGCCACTTACCATTCCTATTTTATCTTGTTTGGTTGGAAGTTCAGCTCTAAGTAATTCCATGTCTCCCTCACATTCCCATAGGCAATGCAGGAATTACTCTACTAGCCATTCTCTGGAAAGTTTCCATTTTCAGGTGTGTGTAAGGACTGTGAGAAGTGTAAAGTCAGATTCAAATATAAACTCACATTTTTATTATGTTAATAATGGAAGTAGACCACTCTAGCATTAGGGCAGGAGTTTTAGGATATTGTCTGTGAGAAAATGGGTAGTTGTCTCCTCTCAATGAGGATATAACAGTCAATCAAACTCCTCCTGACTTGTTTTTAGGACAAAGGTCTCAGATCCCCTCCTCCCCCTCTGGCTAACAAAATCACATGGTTCAAGGAACCCTGGTCTCAATAAGGTCCACTCCTGAGTTATGCCCATATAAGGAAGAATAAGGTCCACTCCTGAGTTATGCCCATATAAGGAAGAGGGATGGGAATATTGTATTCTGATTAGCTAGTTTTTGCATGTAGATTGTAACCCTTGAGTAATTGAACCAATGATGAAAAAGGGGAGGATCCATTCGCATTAGGGACTAGGATTTAAAACAGGGCCTGAAAATCCCTTTCTTTGTACCCACTAGCTGCACACTAGGGTGCCTCCTTCTCATGAGAAGGAAATAAAAGAGCCTTTGTCATATCGATGCTGAGTTCCCAAGAATTACTGAGAAAATTATTGTTTTCCCTTAAGTTGTCTAAAAAAATGCCTCAGACAAATAACAAGGATGTGGCCAACCAACCCCTCATCAAGTGAAAACTATAAATATACTGAGAACTGACTGATCCCCACCCACTCCCCCTACCCAGGCAGGTGAATTGCCTGGGGCTAACCAATCTTTTGTCAATTCCAGACTCTTGATTGACTTATGGACCTTCCACCAAACAAAATGATCCCAGCCTTACCCCCTGGACTTTATGTTATTATGTAAAAAGGGTCCACCTATATTAAGTAGTATCTATTTAGAGTTAGTAGCATCCATACTTAAATTAGGAGTTCTATGGTTTCTTTTGTTAAAGGTTCATTTACATTAAGTTGTTGTACTTGACTCTGAAGCAATCTTTTGGTTCCCTTTTGTTCTGTTACCCCCAAAAAACCTTGTCATTTGTTCACATCTTTAGGTATTCCTAGCTTCTGAGCTATAGTTCCTCTGTCCTGATTAAAGACCTGTTTTCTCCTATATTGTTTCCTTAATTTACAGGTCTACACAAGCAAATCCACTAACTCAAAATCTGCTTGGAAATACTGCAGAACTGTCCGCTAAGGAAGGGGGACCCTCTTCTGATTTTTCTGATTTTTCTGTCACTGGTTTTCTCCTTTGGGGCAAGGGTAAAGGAGCTGCCTCTCTCTATCTATGAAAATTGTAGTGCTAGCTTCTCAGAAATCTGGGAAGACTTGTAAGAACTGATGCAAAGGGAAGCGACCATGTTGTCAAAACAATCAACTTGGAAAGACTTAGAACTTCTGATCAATATAGTGACCAACCATGAAACCAGAGGACTCATAAATGAAACATGCTCCCCACATTTGAGAGACATCTGATGGACTTAGGATACAAATTGAGACATATCTTGGGGGACAGAGACAATGTGGGGAATTTTTCATTGATTGAAAAAATTAAGGAAAAAACAACAAAAAAATCATAGTCATAAAATGGTAGAACTGGATAGGAACATTGAACACAAAATGTCACAGCTAGAAAAGAGAAACCAAAGAAGTCAAAGGAGAATGTCAGTCAGTCATACTCCCCAGACCTGTTTGTAGGACAAAGGTCTCAGATCCCCTCCTCCCCCTCAGGTTAGCAAGGTCACACGGTTCAATGAGCCCTGGTCTCAATTAGGTCCTCTCCAGAGTTCTGTCCATATAAGGAAGTATAAGGTCCACTCCTGAGTTATGCCCATACAAGGAAGAGGGGTGGGAATACTGCGTTCTGATTAGCTAGTTTTTGCGCATAGATTGTAACCCCGACCAGTGATGAAAAAAGGGGAAGGTCCATTCGCGTTAGGGACTAGGGTATAAAACAGGGCCTACGAGCCCCCTTTCTGGGCACCCACTAGCTGCACACTAGGGTGCCTCCTTCTCATGAGAAGAAAATAAAACCTTTGCCACCTCGCTGCTGAGTTCCTGAGAATTATTGAGAAGAGGATGAATTTTTCCCTCACAAAGGGGTTGTTTTTGTTCAGTCATTTCTGACTCTTCATGACCCCATTTAGGGTTTTCTTGGCAGACACTGTACTGGTTTGCCATTTCCTTCACCAGCTCAATTTACAGATGAGGAAACTGAGGCAAACAGGGTTAAAGTGACTTCCCCAGGATCACACAGCTAGTAAGATTTGAACTCAAGAATATGTGTCTTCCACACACCCAATTGGGTGGAGTAATCTATTTAATCTGGTCAGTATATCATCAGAATTGGCTCAAAGAGGGAATAACATACACACTCAATTGGGTGGAGTAATCTATCTAACCCTGCAGGAAAATAGGAGGGGAAGGGGATAAAGAGAGGGGGCAAAAGAATGAAGGGCAGACTGGGGGAGGGGACAGACAGTAGCACATCCTTTTTGAAGAGGGATAGGGTGAAAGAAGATAGATATTAAAGCCAATATCATGGGGAAGGGAATAGGATGGAGGGAAAGTTAACAATAGTAATCATGAAAAAGAAAAAAGGGGGAAAATTGTACAAAAAATATTTATAGCAGCTCTTTGTGATGGCTAAGAATTGGGAATCAAGTGAATGACCATCAATTGGGGAATGACTAAAGAAGCTATGGTATATGATTGTGGTGGAGTGGTTTTGTGCTACAGGAAATGACAAGTAGGATGATCCCAGAAAAACCTGGAAAGACTCATATGAACTGATGTATGGTGAAGTGAGCAGAACTGGGAAGACACTGTGTATACTGACAGCAGTATTGTTAGATGAGCAATTGGGAATGACTTAAGTACTCTCAGCAATACAATGATCCAAAACAATCCCAAGGTACTAAGCATACTATCCACCCCCATAGAAAGAACTGATAAAAGAGAGTACTTGTGGATTGTACACATATAACCTGGTTGATGTCTTGTGGGGGGGAAGGAAAGGGAGGGAGAAAAATTTGGAACTCTAAATCTTATGAAAATGAATGTTGAAAACTACCCTTACATGTGACTGGAAAAAATAAATGTTTGGAGCAAAGAAAAAAAAAAAAGAATATGTGTCTTCTTGACAAGCCCAGCACTCTACCCAATGTGCCACCTGGCTGCTCTCTCTCCATCTCCCCTGCCCCCAACATAGTAGTAGGTACCTAATAAATAGTGAACTGAACTGAATTTTAAAATTGAATGTGAAAATAAACTTACCACTAGAAGGGATTTTTTTTTTTAATTTTAGTGAGGCAATTGGGGTTAAGTGACTTGCCCAGGGTCACACAGCCAGCAAGTGTCAAGTGTCTGAGGCCGGATCTGAACTCAGGTACTCCTGACTCCAGGGCCGGAGCTCCATCCACTGCTCCACCTAGCTGCCCCTAGAAGGGATTTTAAAGATCATTTAGTTCAACTCCTTTATCTGACAGAGGGGGAAACTAATGGGTGGGGGCCAGTTGTGATCAGCTTCGAATGCCAAGCAAGTGAAGGAGTTAAAATTCCATGCTGCAGCAGTGGAGAAATGTGTGAGGACAGGGTAAAGGATCCAGAGAAATTAGGTTCATTTTTATTATGCAAGGATAGAAGTGAAGTCTAATGACTTGTAAACAAAGAACAGTCCTTTATGTTAAGCTCTTGACTTGTCCTTTGGTTAGGGCGAAAGGGCATAGTACCAGATTTGAATGTATGTTCAAATAGGAGGAACCTAATTGTTTTCTTTTCTTTCTTTTTTTTTTTTTTTGGTGAGGAAATTGGGGTTAAGTGACTTGCCTAGGGTCACACAGCTAGTAAATGGCAAGTGTCTGAGGCTGGTTTTGAACTCAGGTCCTTTTGACTCCAGGGCTGATGCTCTATCCACTGTGTCACCTAGCTGTCCCCTAATTGTTTTTTTTTTTTTTTTTGCAGGGCAATGGGGCTTAAGTGACTTGCTCAAGGTCACACAGCTAGTAAGTGTCAAGTGTCTGAGGCCGGATTTGAACTCAGGAACTCCTGAATCCAGGGCCAGTGCTTTATCCACTGCGCCACCTAGCCGCCCCCTAATTGTTTTTTTAAAAAATACATGTGTATGTTTTTAAGAAAGGAAACATTTATTAAGCACCTACTATGTATCAAGCACTTTAAAAATATTACTTCAGGGGCGGCTAGGTGGCGCAGTGGATAAAGCACTGGCCCTGGGGTCAGGAGTACCTGAGTTCAAATCCGGCCTCAGACACTTAACACTTACTAGCTGTGTGACCCTGGGCAAGTCACTTAACCCCAATTGCCTCACTAAAAAAAAAAAAAATATTACTTCATTTAATCCTCACAACAACCCTGGAAGGTGGGTGCTATTTAAACATCCCCATTTTACAGTTCAGGAAATTGAGGCAATAGCATTCCCAGGATCTCCCTAGGGTCACACAACTAAGTGCAACACAGATAGTAAGTGTCTGTGACCAGACTTGATGTCCAGGTCCAGCTCTATCCACTGTCTACACCTAGGTTTTGTCCTCATTCTTCTGTAAATGTAGGCTGAAAGGATTATAGACCCAGCACTTCTAAGGATCTCAGAGGCTAGCTAGTCCAAGATTGAACTGATTTCTCCTATCTCTTAGCATTGTTTAAAATATATATCTTTAAAGGGGCTTTCCCCTCTTTCCTGATGGATACCTTAATTCTCCCACACTTCTCTCTTTTTTTTTTCTTTTAGCAACAAACATTTATTTTATTTTTTCCAGTTACATGTAAGGGTAGTTTTCAACATTCACTTTCATAAAATTGAGTTCCAATTTTTCTCCTTCCCTCCCTCCCTTTCCTCCCTCTTCCACAAGATTGCAACCAGGTTATATATGTACAATCCACAAGTGTTCTTTTTATCAGTTCTTTCTATGGGGGTGGATAGTAAGCTTCCTCATTAGTTCCTTGGGATTGTCTTGGATCATTGCATTGCTGAGAGTAGGTAAGTCATCCACAATTGCTCATTGAACAATACTGCTGTCACTATGCACAATGTCCTCCCAGCTCTGCTCACTTCACTATACATCAATGTTCATTAGTCTTTCCAGGTTTTTCTGGGATCATCCTGTTTGTCATTTTCTATAGCACAAGACCATTCCACCACAATCATATAGCACAGCTTCTTCCATCATTCCTCAATTGATAGACATTCCCTTGATTTTCAATTCTTAGCCTCCACCAAGAGTTGCTATAAATATTTTTTATACAATTTCCCCCCTTTTCTCTTTTTCATGATTACTATTGTTAACCCTTTCCCTTCCATCCAATTCCCTTCCCCATGATATTTATTCTATTATCTTCTTTCATCCTATCTCTCTTCAAAAGGGATTTACTTCTGTCTGTCCCCTCCCCTACTCTGCCCTTCCTTCTTTAGCCCCTCTCTCTTTATCCCCTTCCCCTCCTATTTTCCTGCAGGGTCAGAGGATTACTCCACCCAATTGATTATGTACATTATTCCCTCCTTGAGCCAATTCTGATGAGTGTTAGGCTCATTTACTGCCCAGATTAAATAGATTACTCCACCCAGTTGTGTGTGTGTGTTAGTCCCTCCTTGAGGCAAGTCTGATGAATTTAAGGTCTTTGAGCCTTTTCTGATGAGTGTAAAATTCACTTACTGCCCTGCTCCTCTCCCATCTCTTCCCCTACTCCATAAGCTTTTTCCTGTTTCTTTCATGTAGGATTTCACCTCTGCCCTTCCGCCTCCCCCAGTGCATTCCCTTCACCTCTCAATTTAACCCTAAAGTTGTCATCATGGGGCAGCTAAGTGACACAGTGGACAAAGCATCACCCCTGGACCCAGGGGGATCCCAGTCCAAACCTATCCTCAGACACAAGACAGTCACCCACTGTACGACCCCAGGCATGTCCCCCAACTCCAATTTTTTAGTTCTCTAGGGTCTTCCCACACTTCTGGATAACTCAATGATAATAGATGCACTTGTAATTTGTTCTAGATACTGAGGAAATGGCCCATGATGGAAGAAAGAGCTCTGGATCTGGGTGTGGGTCCTGGTTCTGCTCTTTAATGTCTCTGTGGCACTGGACTAGTCACCCAACTTCTCAGGGTTTTGTTTCCCTGTAAAAATGAAAGATCGCTGACTTCAACTAACTACCTCCAAGGCTTGTCATCAGGATTAATCAAAAGTTAGTCTCTAAAGGGTTTGGTCTGTGAGAGAAAACAATCATTTTCTCAATAATTCTTGGGAACTCAGTATCAATGTGACAAAGGCTCTTTTATTTCCTTCTCATGAGGAGGCACCCTAGTGTGCAGCTAGTGGGTACAAAGAAAGGGGGCTCGCAGGCCCTGTTTTAAACCCTAGTCCCTAATGCGAATGGATCCTCCCCTTTTTCATCATTGGTCCAATTACTCAAGGGTTACAATCTATACGCAAAAACTAGCTAATCAGAATGCAGTATTCCCATCCCTCTTCCTTATATGGGCATAACTCAGGAGCGGACCTTATTGAGACCAGGGCTCCTTGAACCATGTGATTTTGTTAGCCAGAGTGGGAGGAGGGGATCTGAGACCTTTGTCCTAAAAACAGGTCAGGAAGAGTATGATTGACTGTTATATCCTCACTGAGAGGAGACAACTACCCATTTTCTCAGAGGTCAGTAGTAAAGCTGCCTCTAAACATTGGCTCCTACCTGCCCCTTATTTCCCTTAAGCTACAGGCATGACTATTCCAAATGTTAATGACATCCCCAAATATAGAAATCCTAGTTTTGCCATTTGGAAAAGTGTCTACACTCCTTTAAAAAACAAAAAACCTATAACCTCAGACATAGAGATTGGGATTATTACTGTTTTGATTCTCTTGTGACTAATAGGTGACAGGTGTGTAGCCTCAGAACCCCACCCAACCTTGTAAATGGACATGTGGAGGCAAGATGAACAGAATCAGGGTACAAGGTGTGTGTCCCAGACATTAGGGACAAGATTTTAACCAGGTATGGATAACCTTTTACCTACTGAGGGCCACTGACCCACAGTGCGGGGGGGGGGGGGGGGGGTGGGGGGGTGGGGGGGGAGTTGACCCACAATCTATATGGAAGCAGAGAAAGATAGAGACAGAAAAACAGAGAGACAGAGATAGAAACAGACCCAATGAAGAGACCTCCTGTTGACCCACTGTCTCATAATAGGCTTCTCTGAGACCCTTCTCTGAGACTCTGTTATCTGTACAATGAGGGCTCAGGGCTGGATAACCTCTAATGTCTCTTCTTACTTAAAAAGCTACGAATTATTTCATATGCCCTCTAGTTTGAAGGAATTAGAAGAAAGTTAGTAAAATAACAAACAAGTAGAAATCTTCTGCAAAAAGACCTGACATCTTCCAACAACAATCATATTGTAGGTCTATAGGGTTATACTTTCAGAGCCAGAAGTTGTCCCGAGGCCTATCAGAGCAGTGTCCAAATGCAGTCAGTTATAATAGCTTATATTTCTATCATACAGTTTACAAAACACTTTCTTCACAACAACCCTGTGAAATGGGAGGCCAAATGTTATCATCTTCATTTCACAGATGAGGAAAATGAGGGTAGGGAGGTGAGTGGGAGTCACACAGCAAGGAAGTGACAGCTGCAGCCTAGGTCTCCTGACTGCAGGTCCAGTCTTCTTTCCACTAAGGCCCTACAAAAGGTTTGGAAAATCTGTCTCCTCCAATGCTTGTTAATGTCCATGAGGGCTTTCAGCCATGCCTCAAACACATGAAATTCCACTCATCACAAAATAAGCATCTTCCTGCTAGGGAGAATGGAGGCTTTTTTTTTTTTTAAAGAATGGAGTTTTCTTGCATTAAAATATATGCACTAGTGGGGCAGCTAGGTGGCACAGTGGATAGAGCACTGGCCCTGGATTCAGGAGGACCTGAGTTCAAATCCAGCCTCAGACCCTTGACACTTACTAGCTGTGTGACCCTGGGCAAGTCACTTAACCCCAATTGCCTCACCAAAAAAACCCATTTTTTAAAAATATGCATTAGAGGGCATCTAGGTGGCACAGTGGATAGAGCACTGGCCCTGGAGTCAGGAGGACCTGAGTTCAATTCTGGCCTCAGACACTTAGCACTTACTAGCTGTGTGACCCTAGGCAAGTCACTTAACTCCAACTGCCTCACCAAAAACAAACAAACAAACAAATTTAAAAATATATATGCATTAGAATACCCCACACACAGACTCCATACACACATACATATTAAGGAATGTCCCTCATTGTGTCCCCTTCTATGTTTTGCTCCAGGCAGCTTTCCTATTTTCTCCATCATTACTTCTGGCCATGCCCACCACAGCAATGCCTATTATCAAGATGGAGCAATGGACACATCTGCTGTGATAACAATAATGATAATAAACTCACAGGATTACAGAGAACAGAGATTCAGAACAGGGTTCTTAATAATGAATGAGGGCAATGAGGGTTAAGTGACTTGCCCAGGGTCACACAGCTAGTAAGTGTCAAGTGTCTGAGGCTGGATTTGAACTCAGGTCCTCCTGAATCCAGGGCCAGTGCTTTATCTACTGCACCACCTAGCTGCCCCTCTTAATCATTTTTGAGTCATGGATTACCATGGCAGTCTGGTCTATGGGTTCCTTCTCCAAATTGTGTTTTTAAATGCATTAGATAGACACAATTATAAAGGAATCCAGGTTTAAGAACTGCTAGTTTAGAGCATTTTGTTATTATTTTTCATTTTTAAAAATTATTTTTTTTTTCAATTAATAAAAACCTGCTTTTTCTCCTTCCTATTTCCACTCTCCCCCAAAACCTCCCAGGGGAAAAAAGAATGGGAAAAAACCCACCCTTTAATAAAATATGCCCAGTGAAGCAGAATAAATCCCTACATTGTTTACGTCCAAAAACAGATGCCCCATTCTGTATACTGATTTTATCCCTTCTTTGAGAGGACATGGGCAGTGTACTTCTTCACCCGTTCTCTGGAAACACTGTATTGTTCAGGGTTCTTATGGTTTTTGAAATTGTTCTTACAGTGTTGTTGTTACTGTATCAATTGTTCTCCTGGTTCTGATCATTTCATTCTGCATCAGTTCATACAAGTCTTCCCAGATTTCCGCCCAACTTCCCCCTTCATCATTTGTTTTTTTATTTTTAATTTTTTTTTAATTAAAAATTTTTTTTTTGGTGAGGCAATTGGGGTTAAGTGACTTGCCCAGGGTCACACAGCTAGTGTTAAGTGTCTGAGGCCGGATTTGAACTCAGGTCCTCCTGAATCCAGGACCAGTGCTCTATCCACTGTGCCACCTAGTTGCCCCTCCATCATTTGTTATGGCATAATGGTCTCACATTATGTTTCCACTTCACAATTTGTTCAGGCATTCCCCAGTTGATGGGCAATCCTTTAGCTTCCAGTCACTTGTTCCTACAAACACAGCTGCTATAAACATTTTTGTACACATGGTTTCTTTTCCTCTTTCTTTGATCTCTTTGAGTTATGAGCTTAGTAGTGCTATGAGTGGGTCCAATGTTATTCTCAGATGAATAACCTTTGGTGCCCAGTACCAAACTGCTTTCCAGAATGGTTGTACTCCTTCATAGCTCTATCAATAGTGCATGAATATGTCTGTTTTCCCACTCTCCAATAATTGTCATTTTCCTTTGTGATCAATTTTACTGATCTAAAGTGTAACCTTAGAGTTACTTTAATTCACGTTTCTCTAATGAGTGATTTGGCCATTTTTTCATATGGCTACAGATGGCTTGGATTCCTTCCTGTGAAAACTGTCCATATCCTTTGACCATTTATCACTTGTAGAATGGATACAGAGCATTTTTTTTCCCTTTCTTTTCTATTTTTTTTTGTAGGGCAATGAGGGTTAAGTGACTTGTGCAGAGTCACACAGCTAGTAAGTGTCAAGTGTCTGAGGCTGGATTTGAACTCAGGTCCTCCTGAATTCAAGGCAGGTGCTTTATCTACTGTGCCACCTAGCTGCCCTACAGAGCATTTTAAAAAATATATATTTTTTTTTAGTGAGGCAATTGGGGTTAAGTGACTTGCCCAGGGTCACACAGCTAGTAAGTGTTAAGTGTCTGAGGCCGGATTTGAACTCAGGTACTCCAGACTCCAGGGCCGGTGCTCTATCCACTGCGAAACCTAGCTGCCCCAGAGCATTTTTTTTTTTTTTTTTACGGAGCAATGGGGATTAAGTGACTTGCCCAGGGTCACACAGCTAGCAAGTGTCAAGTGTCTGAGGCCGGATTTGAACTCAGGTCCTCCTGACTCCAGGGCTGGTGCTTTATCCACTGCGCCACCTAGCTGCCCCCGCCCCAGAGCATTTTTTAAAAAGCACTTTGCTTACCATAGGCCTGTCGGGTAGGTATCCTTTCTGTTTTAGAGATGAAGAAGCTGAGGTTCAGAGAGGACAAGTGACTTGTCCAAGATCACACAGCTTACAAATGTCAGAGGCAAGACTCAGGGGATTCAAACTCCGGGCACCTTTGGATCTAAGAAAGGTGCTATGTGCTAGTAGCAGGAAGGGCCCTGTGTGAGGCCTCAGGTTTGAATTCCAGTTGTGTAACATGACTACCTCCCATCAACCATCATGACCTCCATATCATGATTTCTGAGAGAGTTGGCTTTCTCATTTGTATGTTTAGAAAAAGGCTGACATGAGCTCTAAGGCCTTCCCTTCCAGCTTTAAACCCTGTGTCTTTTCTACAATACCAGGAAAGAGAGACAAGGGGGACAAAATTGTCAGCTGTGGTTTCAGCACTGTCCCCAAGTGAAGGCTGATATCCCAGAGCCAAGAAGCTGCCATGCAGGTGGTGAAGTAAGGCAAGCAGCAGTTTGTGAGACAAAGCACCTAAAGTACTCTGTTAACCTTAAAATGCTGTGTAAATGTCAGTTGCTATTAATATCTGTGGTACAGATGGAAGGCATATATTCAAGGAGCACTGAACCATAGCCTGAAGCAAGGCAGCTAATAGCTAGCATTTACATAGGCTTTAAGGTTCATAAGGCACTCCACAAATATTAATATCCTATATTTTCTTTCTTTTTTTTTTTTTTTTTGGCGGGGCAATGAAGGTTAAGTGACTTGCCCAGGGTCACACAGCTAGTAAGTGTCAAGTGTCTGAAGCTGCATTTGAACTCAGGTCCTCCTGAATCCAGGGCCAGTGCTCTATCTACTGTGCCACCTAGCTGCCCCCTAATATCCTATATTTTCATAACAACCCAGAGGAGGAAACTGAGGCAAGCAGAGGTTAAGTGACTTGCCCAGGATCACATGGCTAACAAGTATATGAGGCCAGATTCAGATTCAGGGCTTCCTGATTCCAAGTGCAGTGTTCAAGCCACTGGGCCACCTTGATGTCTGGGTCATGACATATGATGGAGAATGAGACAATTTGGAGTCAGGGAACTTCATTCAAGCTCCTGGCTCAATTATATACCACTCAGATGACCACAGGCAAGCCTATTTGCCAGTCTTGACTTTAGTCTTCTCTGTAAAATAAGGGCGTTGGACCAGCTCAGAGTTTTTTACCCTGGGGTCCGAGGGGTCTGGAGATAAGATTGTAGGGGGTCTGTGAACTTGGAAATACAACTTTATTTTTACTACCCTCTAACTGAAATTTAGCATTTATTTCCTTCCTTGTGGTAAGGTCCCTCCAAAGGGGTCCATGACACAAAAAATATCAAGAACTCCTGGACAAGAGGGTCTCTAACTTCTCCATTCTAAAATGGCGTCCCATTGGACGCCAAGGAACAATGATAGGCTGTTTGAGCCAGTATGGGACAGTCTATCCATTGCAGGGTAGCTCTTTAGGAAACAGAACAAGCTCTGGGGGATGGAGTCACTAAAAGCACCAGGGTCTGCCAAGTCTGGTGTCAGCTCCAGGATCTTCAGCCTATATCTGCTGTGGCTGTATGTGTCTGCTCTCATTCAGGGATGTGAAAAAAGGTAGTGATTCTCTAGTCCAACACCTTTAATTTGTAGATGAGGAAACTGAGGCCAGAAGAGTTTAAATCACTTGCACAAGTAATGTAGCAGAGCTAGAATAAGATCCCAGGTCTTCTGACTCCAAGTCCAGTGCTTTCCCCACCCGCCAGGGTTTGGGAGACCTGTTATAGGCGAAAAGCCCCCCTTTAAAAAAAGTTTAATGAAGACCTTAGAATAGTTCTGTCCTGAAAATATAACCTTTTGAAGAGCCACAACATTTATCATACTATTTTTATGAGTGATACCTAAGATATTTTATGCTAACCTCAGCTGTTCTAATTTATGTCTCTATTATTTTGTTCAATTTATACAAGTTAACATGAAACAAAAGGATTGCTAATTGTGTCCAGGTAGCTCCTCCATCACTCTGAACATAGCCCTCTCTAGTCCTTAGTAGTCTTCCTGAGTTACTGTAGCCCCAAAAGTCACCCTCTTGCTGCCAACCTTTCTGGTAAACTTAGCTAGGTGGGTCCTTGGACAATAAACGCACACTCTTTCTCCCTTGCTTTTCCAGGGGTGAGCACTTTGAGAATCCAAAGAATCACAGAAACTTTGAGGCAGGAAAGTCTTCTCAGAGGGAGTCTATTCTTTTTTTTTTTTTTTTTTTAGTGAGGCAATTGGGATTAAGTGACTTGCCCAGGGTCACACAGCTAGTAAGTGTTAAGTGTCTGAGGCCACATTTGAACTCAGGTACTCCTGAGTCCAGGGCCAGTGCTCTATCCATTGCGCCACCTAGCTTCCCCCAGAGGGAGTCTATTCTAAGCCATACCTTTTGCATTCTAGTCTCCAGAGGCCCCCAGCCAGGGATTTGCTTGAATGCTACCAGCTCCTGAAGCAGCCTGCTTCACTTTGTGACAGACACATCCGCCTCTTGCTAGCTTCCATTCTCTATGGAGAACTTACAAGAGGAGAAGAGGAAGTTCACTACCAAGCCGGGAGACACCGATGGGCTTTCCTAATTAAATGTTTCCAGAAGTCTCTTGTGAGAATGCACATACAATTCAAGCACTGGAGGCAAGGCTTCCCAGGAGCTCTTATTGTAAACTCCCATGAACATTGTAGTAACGTGACTTTATCAAATGAGCCATCATCTTTGGAAGAAGGAAGACAGTCTGGCATGTAAGGCTGTGTGATAATGGGAAAGAGTAGGAGCTGGAGAAAGGAAGCAAGGAGAGAGAGGGAGGTATAGCAGGCATCTGGTTGGGAATGCAAATAAGGGAAGGGAACAAGCATTTATTAAGCACTTAATATATGCCAGGCATTTGTGCTAAGCACTTTACAAACATCTCATTTTATCTTCACATCAACCCTGGGGGTAGATTCTATTATCCCCATTTTATAGTTGGAGAAACTGAGGCAGAGAGAGGCTAAGCAGCGTCTGAAGTTAGATTTTAAGTCAGGTTTGACACTCTCTTCACTGCACCACCTAGCTGACTGACTGGGGTGTGTATTTCAAGCTTCACTTAATGGGAATGTGACCAAGGGGACTTAAGGAATAAGGGCATGGAGAGGAGGGAAAAGCTGTAGGTCTCAGGTTTAGACCCAGTACATTTGTCTGTTAAAGAATACAGCTAAAAAATTCACTCTTATTTTGGCTAAAAAGTTTTAGGGATGTATCTTTTTTTTTAAAGTAATAAACATTTTTAGTTTTAGTTTTGAGTTCCAATTTTTATTCCTTCTTCCCTCCCTCCCCTCTCTCCTCTCTGAGGGAGTAAGCAATCAGATATGGGCTATACATGTATGATTATGTAAAACGTTTTAGGTATGTGTTTCAGAAACCACCTGAGGTTTATTCTTTCATTTACCAAATTGCACTAAGCACCTATGTATGATGTCAGGCATCGTGTTGGGCACGAGCTAAAAAGACAAAGAGGAATTCTCAAAGAGGAATTTGGCATTCTCTTGCAGGTGGAAAATGAAATGTAAAATCTATACAAAATAATTTCTGAAGGGAGGATGCTAGCAATTGAGGGGCTCTGGATGGCATCCCTGTATGTGAGTTCATGGTTGACTAGAGTTGGGGGCCCGAAGAGGCAGTGGTGAGGAGGAAGTGTATTCTGGGCACAGGGGAATGCCTGTTCAAGAGCTCAGAGGTAGGAGAGCTTATGGCTTGTTTTAGGAACAAAAGGCAGGCCAGTTTAACTAGAATGTTGAACGTGAGAAGAGTAAAGTAGAATAAGCCTGGGAAGGGCCTGAAATGTCAGAGGAGTTTATGTGTTATCCTTGAGGCAAGAGCTGGGGCTTTTTGAACAGGGGAGGGCAGACCTGTGCTTTCTCAAAGTCCCTTTGGCAGGTGTGTGGAGGGTGGGTTGGGTTGGAGATGCTCTGGAGGCAAGGAAACCAATTAAGAGGCCACTCCAAGCAAGGGGTGGGGGTGGGGCTTGGGGGAGGAGTGTATATGAGTGGAGAGAAGGGGACAATTGTGAAATATGTTGTGGAGGATGCACTGGAGACAAGATGCATATGATATGTTTTGGAGGTAAAACAGACGGGACTTGACAACTGATTGTGAGGGGTGAGAGAAAAGAGTGGAGGGTGACTGAGTCTATAAACCTGAGTGATGGATGTTAACAGAAAGAGGGAATTCAAGAAATGGACCAATGGGACATCTAGCTCTAAATGTCCAAATGGCAGCTGGAGATTAGGAATCAGTGCTTAGGGCTGGATATCTAGATCTGGGAGTCATTTTCATTGAGATGCTAGTCGAACCCATGAAAGCTGATGAGATCTTTAAGAGAGAATAGAGAAAGAAGAAAAGAAAGTTTAGGACAGAGCCCTGGGATATACCCACAGTTCAGGGGTGGGACAAAGGATGATGATTCAGCTGAGGAGACTTGGAGACAGGTAGGTGTGGGGCCAAGAGAAAGCAGTGTCACAAAAGCCTAAGGGGGAGAGTGTCCAACAAGAAGTGATGCTGTGTCATGTGCTGCAGACTGAGAAAAGGTCACACAGATTTGGTAATTAACAGATCATTGGTAACTTTACAGAGAACAGTTCTGGTTGAGTGAGGAGGTCAAAAGTGAGCTGTTAGCAATCTCTACACTAGTCTTTCCAGCTAGACCTGTACACCCATAGCCATCACTATCAGAAACATCATCTTTATATTCTTTTAATTGGTCATAGGGGAATTTTATTTGTAATTACCAAGACTCCTAGGAGCTGTTCAGAAATTTCAGCATAATCTATTCAGAAACATCACCTTCAAAACCCAAAGATTACACATATTCATATAAGTTTTGAGAAAAAAATGCAGAACTACTTACATCAGGATTGTGCTTTTAACATTTTCAAGGTGGTTTCATATCTATTCTCTCATTTGATAATCATAACGCTAGGAGGGCCATGGAGGACAAGTATAATTATCTACAAAATATGATTAGGAACTTACTTTTATATAGTGCTTTAGGGCCCACAAAGAATTTTCACAAATATGTTCTTACTTGTTGCACATGATGGCCCTGCTTTCCATATAACAAAACTGAGGCCCTGAGAGGAAAGTGACTTGTCCAAGATCATACATCTATTGACTCCCAGCAGAGAGTTCTTCTGTAAGCCCATTCACTGTTCTGGTGCTTCCATTTCTTTTTTCTTGCCCTGCTCTGCAGTGGAGCTTTTCTCTCTCTTTCCCTGCCCCCACCCTCCTATACTCATCCTTCCTGTGCTCCGCCTAGGCAATAACAGATCCTGTTCAGTGTCAGTTCTGCAATTAATCTATTTAACTTTTGAGGCTCAGGACAATGGATTCTTTTAGTGCAAAGTTCCCTATCTTTCTATTTCATTTATATCCTTTCAGTGTCATTTCCTCAATTCCAAAAGCTCTTAAACAACAAGGATGCAATTCAATTAATCCCTTAGGAAACCCAGTGAATTAGAAGCAAAATGAGCTCTGTATGACTAAAGCCCATTATCCACAAATAGGTAATCCAGTTGTCTGGGAGGATGCCCAGACCACCCAATATTTTCATTCCTCTCCAGGATGCACTTGTCTTTTCTCCCGGACCTTTTTCCTACAGTGCCCCAGAAACCTACTTCACCCGGTTGTCAGGATCAAATGAGATATTTGGAAAGTGTTTAGCACCGTGCCTGGCACTGAGTAGGCTCTTTTAAATAAATGCTTATGGGCAGCTAGATGGTGCAGTGGATAGAGCAATAGCCCTGGATTCAGGAGGACCTGAGTTCAAATCCAGCCTCTGACACTTACTACTTATAAGCTATGTGACCCTGGGCAAGTCACTAATCCTCATTGTCCTGCACAAAAATTTTTTTTAAAAATTAAATAAATGCTTATTCCATTCCTCTTCCCTGGAAACTCACTTAGATCTCTGAACTTCACATTCTCAAAAATACCCTCCACCTGTGTGACCTCTCCCTCTGATTGGCTGGCTCCTCCCACAGCCTCAATTTTAAGGAGGATGCCTAGGTCAGCCTTGTCATCATCCCTCTCTAGGCTGGGCTCCTGACTGACTTTCTCAACAATGTCCCTACAACAGATACCTTTATCTCTTCCCTCTCACCCCTTTAATTATTTATTTATTTATTTTTAAAAGACACTTTAATTCCTTTTTTTTGTGTGTGAGAGGCAATTGGGGTTAAGTGACTTGTCCAGGGTCACACAGCTAGTAAGTGTCAAGTGTCTGAGGCCAGATTTGAACTCAGGTCCTCCTGACTTCAGGGCCGGTACTCTATCCACTGCACCACCTAGCGGCCCCTTTCACGCCTTTTTATATGTTGTTTTCCCCTATTAGAATGTAAGCAACTTGAGGGCAGGGAATGTTTTCCTTTCTGCTTGTATTTCTTTCTTTTTTTTTTTTGTGGGGCAATGAGGGTTTTGAACTCAGGTCTTCCTGGATCTAGGGCTGGTGCTTTATCCACTGTGCCACCTAGCTGCCCCTCTGCTTGTATTTCTATTCCCATGTTTAGCACAGTGCCTGGCACAATAAACTTACAGACTTGACTTGACCTTAAGTGGCCCTAAAGACAAGGCACAAAAATAACTGTTGAATAATTGCTGCTTTGGCTCCTTACCTCTGCTGATTTAAGGTCAACAACCTTAAACACACAGAATTTTGTTTTGTATATCTCTAATGCACTCACAGCTTTAGGACAGGCTAGGCGGCACAGTGGATAGAGTGCCAGGACTGAAGGTAGGAAGATTCATCTTCCTGAGTTCAAATGTGGCCTCAGGTACTTACTAGTTATGTGACCCTGGGCAAATCACTTAACCTTATTTGCCTCAGTTTCCTCATCCATAAAATGAGCTGGAGAAGGAAATGGCAAACCACTCCAGTATCTTTGCCAAGAAAACTCCAAATGGGGTCACGAAGAATCAGTGGCGACTGGATAACAATAATGCACTTACAGTGCAATTCTGTGAGTGAAAACTCTATATATTGACACTTTGTCTCTAATTAGATTATAAGCTCCTGAAGGCTGGTAGTGTGGCATAGTGTAGAGTGCTGTTGTTTGCTTATTTTGTCTGTCTTTTGTTCTTTTTTTGTTGTTGGGGCCAATGAGGATTAAGTGACTTGCTCAGGGTCACACAGCTAGTAAGTGTCAAGTGTTTTAGGCCAGATTTGAACCAAAGTTCTCCTGAATCCAGGGCTGGTGCTTTATCCCCTGCGTCACCTAGCTGCCCCTTCTGTCTTTTGTTCTTGAAGATGACCAATGATATCACCGGGTGATGTGCCGACGTGTCTGAATTGGATTTGAGTGAAGTAGAGTTGCATAAAGTCATCAGTCTCCCTCTCATCCACAGTTAGTGAAGTCCAGTGGCAGGACAAAAGTCAGGATGACTGTCGATGGCCCAGGATGCAGTGTTTGACTTTGGCACCTTTGATGTCTGACCAAGCTCTAAGCAGTCTGCAGTGCCTGTTTCGGCTGCTGTCATGGCTAAGGCCATTGGGACAAATTGTTCTTGCCTGCTCATTCCACTGGGGAAAGTCTTGACATGCTTGGGGTAGATACCTCCATAACTCTCCTGTGGGTTTCTGGCCTGTCAGTAACCCTCAGCTTGGCTTAATGAAGTGTGACCACTGTGGATGCTAACAGCTTCTTGGAGCCACAGGAGAGAGTTGAGTGTCAGGTGGACCCCAAAGGTGCATGTGCAGCCCTGAAAAGGGGTCGGTAAGGGGCTAGTCCTCCTTGAACATCCATATGCCCTGATGTTCTGCTGTACATCCAGGCAGAAAGACCTGGGTTCAGATCCTATCTCCATCACTTAGTGGCTGTGTGACCATGACCAAGTCACTTTACCTCCTAAGCCTCAGATTCTTCCTCTATACAATGATATTTGTAGCACTTACAACCTCACAGGGTTTTTGTAAGGCTCATATGAGATAATATAGGTGAAAGCTATGTAAAAACACCTCTATTTTTCTAAATTTTGTACCTCACCCAGGGGCCTAGCCCAGTGCTTGGCACATAGGTTGTGTTTAATAAACGTGTTGTATTAACAAAGGATACGAGAAAACATTTAAAATCTTGGTTCCTGTGTCAAGGATGCGCCAGGGATGTGTATCACTAATGTATTTAGAAATGCCACGTAGATTCCAAAACAAATGGTGGATCAGGTGTCTGGATGACTGAGCAAGGAAGGACCCAGGCTATTGCACCACCTCCTCATGTTACCCCATGCTTGCAACACCAGTGCTACACTGACCATGGTGAAATGCTGAGGCTGGAGAAGCACAGTGGTAAATACTAGAGTTCAGTGCTTTTCCATTCTTCCAGGATGGTTTTATAGAAAACTGATTGCTTTCTAAATGATTTCTAAACAGCCTTTTTCTTCATCTCTTTATTAGATTAAGAGTTGTGAGGAATTCATCAAACCCCACCCCTTTCTCCCACATATTATTTACAGAGCATACTTCAGATTGCAGACTACACATAAACACTGCTTAGGAGCCAAAAGAAACAGCACACATTTCTTACCAGTTCAGTCTTACTAAGCAGATAGGATTCTGGGAACATTTTTTAAAAGGCCTTTTTAAACTGTAGCAATCTAGCCAGGTAGCTTTGATCTATAGTGGGGGATTCTTTTGGTTCTTTTTTTTTTGTGTGTGTGAGGCAATTGGGGTTAAGTGACTAGCCCAAGGTCACACAGCTAGTAAGTGTCAAGGGTCTGAGGCCAGATTTGAACTCAGGTCCTCCTGAATCCAGGGCTGGTGCTCTACCCACCGTGCCACCTAGCTGCCCCTATAGTGGGGGATTCTTAACCTGTTCTGTGTCATGGATGCCCTTTGGCAGGCAGTCTGGGGTAGCTTATGGCCACCTTCTCAGAATCATGCTTTTAAGAGCATAAAATAAATTGAATTACAAAGGAGACTAATCATATAAGAATGCTTGACTATAGTAACCTAAAGCAGGAGTGCTTCAAAATCTAAAGGTAGATTGAGACAAACAGTCTCTGTTGGATCTCTAATACCCACATTTTGGTCATGTCTTACTATGTACAAATCAAAAATATAAATATTAATGTGAAACTCTAGATGTTAATGGCTTGCCCGGGAGTGGTGTACAAAGCATCATTGAAGGCATGTCTGACTAAAATAAGGTTGTCATAGAGAATGTGAGAATAGGTGGATTGCCTGAGAGCTACATTTGCTCTTTTGCAGAAAATAAAACAACCATACAGGGTAAGGCCTTCAGTGGATTAAGTAGATTCTCTATGGGAAGTCATGGAGGAGTGAGAATTACACAGAAGGGAGTGAGAATTACACAGAAGAAAGTGATGAGATTGTGATGTGAACAATGGAGGGAGCATTTAAACTGATGAGGATTAGATTCTTCCAAGTAACATGTAGGATGTGGCTTCTGACAGGTCCTTGCTGAGCAAGCCAAAATACCAGGTTGTTCCTATTGCTGTGTGGAAGGTAATTCTGTGTCTTCATAGTATAGTCCTTGGAGTGGGGATGGGAGAAAAAAAAAGGGGGATGTATGCTTAATTTGGGCTGGGTCATTTTTTTTGCAGTGCAATGAGAGTTAAGTGACTTGCCCAGAGTCACACAGCTAGTAAGTGTCTGAGGCCAGATTTGAACTCAGATCCTCCTGACTTCAGGGCCGGTGCTCTATCTACTGTGCCACCCAGCTGCCTCCGACGTAGTATTTTTAAAGTACTTAGCTCAGTGTCTGGTACATAGTTGGCACTTAACAAATACTTGTTTTCTTCTTTCCTAAGATAGTGGCTTCTGAACTTGATTTAACAAAACCTCTCCTCTAAAAAATCCTCCTCCTCCCATTTTTCATGAAATAATCTATACAACTCTGGAATATTGTTAAAAATAAATTATTACAATTTTATCAACACAAATATCAAAATACAATATTGTTAAAATGATAAATTCATTTATAATTTTCATATTTATAAATGATACAAATAGTAAGCATAATGATAATAGTTTTTATTTTTTTATTTTAGTGAGGCAATTGGGGTTAAGTGACTTGCCCAGGGTCACACAGCTAGTAAGTGTTAAGTGTCTGAGGCCGGATTTGAACTCAGGTACTCCTGACTCCAGGGCTGGTGCTCTATCCACTGCGCCACCTAGCTGCCCCAATGATAATAGTTTTAATGTGCTCGTTGGACTGGTTTTTCAGCATCAAGTTCCACAAAATCTGGTATTTTTTCAATCTTTAATCAAGATCAAAATTGTCTTTATAATAGAGACAGAAGAAAACTGCTCCCCACAAATGGGGAACTACACGGTTATGGAATTTGTATTGTTTGATAAACACGGCACTTTTTAATCACCAATAAAGATATTCAGGTTTAAATACTTGTTTCAATGTACACAAAATAAATTTATGAATTGTTTACATTTTGATGGAATAAGGCCTGGTGTATTATACTGTCCATGGCAAATGTGTTCCTTATTCATTCATATTTAGAAATATTTTGGTTTTTAAGATAAAATGAGAATTGCTTCTGTGATTGGTCAGGTGACTAAGAAAGTTTTTGCTTTATTCTTTTTCATTTGTAGGGTAGCTACTTTCAAAGTTAGGGAATATCTTAAAATACTATTTTGCAAATTTTCTGTCCATAGTTGTAACTTTTTCTTAAATGTAATTTTTCTTTTTTTCTTGATCAGAGTACAAATTTGAGGTTCTTACATTTATTTAGAATATTTGGTTTAACAAACACCATCTTCCTAAATACACAAGTTTCAGGAGGAAATTTGTTATATAATAAATGTGTTTCATATTTGTTATTAACACTAAGAAAAATGTCAAATTATTTTAGCTCAAACATCCTTTGAATTACTTTGGTATAACAAAAACAGTGTTTTCAAGTAACAGAGGTGTTTTGTTCTCTGTCTCAATGTTGTCACACAATTTTGTAAAGGGTTTTCTTTTAATAGGCTTTTTTACAAAGTTGATTGATTATTCTCATAAAACTTGACAAACTGGGGCAGCTGGGTAGCACAGCCCTGGAGTCAGGAGAACCTGAGTTCAAATCTGACCTCAGACACTTGACACTAGCTGTGGGACCCTGGGAAAGTCACTTAACCCTGATTCTTTTCCCAACATTATCTGCAAGTTCCATTTGAAGCTGCTTTATTGCATAGGGCTTGGTAATCCTGTATGTAAACTTATATGAAGGGCAACAAAGTGGTGCAGTAGATAGAGCACTGGGCATGGAATCAGGAAGACCTGAGTTCAGATCTGGCCTCTTACTAGCTGTGTGACCCTGGGAAAGTCACTTTACCCTGATTGCCTCATCAAAAAACTCTACCAAAAACAAACAAAAAGCCTTGACAAACCATGCAGCACCCCCCCCATCTATCAAATTATATTAAACTTTTCTCTTGATGTGGCATTGTTATCAATAGAATGTCAGTTGCAACATTTCGTACTCCTGTAATTAAATAAACATCTTTAACTATATCTGTTACTTCATCTACTTGCAATGTAAAATAAGATATTAGTTTCTCATGGCCAATGTCTTCAGACATATAGATGATTCTTTTTCCAACATTATCTGCAAGTTCCATTTGAAGCTGTTTTATTGCATAGGGCTTGGTAATCCTGTATGTAAATTTATATGAAGGGCAACAAAGTGGTGCAGTAGATACAGCACTGGGCATGGAATCAGGAAGACCTGAGTTCAGATCTGGCCTCTTACTAGCTGTGTGACCCTGGGAAAGTCACTTAACTCTTTTTGCTGCAGTTTCCTCATCTGTAAATTGAGCTGGAGAAGGAAATGGCAAATCACTCCAGTATCTTTGCCAAGAAAACCCCAAATAGGATCACAAAGGGTCTGATATGACTGAACAACAAACCCTATATAATACAAACAATTCCTTTTATGCTTAGGACAATGTTAGTGGAAAGCTATCTTGCTGTTTATTAAAAAGAATCAAATTTTCTCTAGATAAAATTGTTTTGGGGGGGCATTCATCACATATACTTTTTTTTTTTTTTAAAGTGAGGCAATTGGGGTTAAGTGACTTGCCCAGGGTCACATAGCTAGTAAGTGTTAAGTGTCTGAGGTTGGATTTGAACTCAGGTACTCCTGACTCCAGGGCCGGTGCTCTATCCACTGCGCCATCTAGCTGCCCCTGCACACCCCCTTTTTAAATTTAAAATTAAAAAAAAAAATCTAGTTTCAATCTCAGGCAGTCATTTTTAAGGGCACAGTACTACACACTGGCATCAAAATGGAACATCATAGGATCATAGACTGAGAGCAGGAAGGAACTTTAGAGGTCATCAATTCTATCTCCTTCATTTTACAGATGAGAAAACTGAGATTGAGAGACTAAGTGACTTGCCCCAGGTCACCTAGATAGTAAATGTCAGAGGTAAGATTTGAACCCAGATATTTCTGATTACAACCTTCCCACTGTGCTCTCTCAGCAAAGTGTCAGCATAAAGTGTTATGGAAGTGGGGCCAGTGAACACTTTCTTTTCTGGGTATTGTGAGTCAGAGGTTCTGCTGCATATTCAGGAATGATTATGAATTGGGACAACAAATGCTTTTTGCTGACCCTTCCTCTTGTTCTACAAATTGAGAAGACAGGTGTGAAAGTTCCTCAGAGATATTCAATAAACAGAAAATTCTCTTTTCCCCCATTTATTTAGAAAATTTCCCCAAATTACATGTAAAAACAATTTTTAATGTCAATTTTTAAAACTTTGCATTCCAAATTTTCTTCCTCCCTCCCTCCCCAAACCCCTCCCCCCCAAGAATACAAGCAATTCAATATAAGTTATACATGTGTAGTCATGCAAAATATTTCCATATTAGTCAGGCTGTGAAAGAAAACAGACAAAAAAAAACTTAAGAAAAAGGAACTAAAAAAAATTATGCTTCAATCTGTATTCAGACACCATCAGTTCTTTCTCTGGAGATGGATTGCATTTTTCATATGTCCTTCAGAGTTGTCGTCGATCATTGTATTGCTGAAAATAGCTGTCATTCACAGCTGATCATCTTACACTATTGCTGTTACTTTGTATACAGTACATTTCAATTTGCATCAGCTCATGTAGGTCTTTTCAGGTTTTTCTGATAGCATCCTGCTCATCATTTCTTAGCACAACAGTGTTCCATCACAATCTCATCTCAGGATTTGTTCAGTCATTCCCCAATTGATGGGCATCTCAATTTCGAATTCAACTTTTCATCTCTTTTTGGATACTGACCTAGTAGAGGTATTTTTGTTGTTGTTGTTGTTTTTTTTGGGGGGTGAGGCAATGAGGGTTAAGTGACTTGCCCAGGGTCACACAGCTAGTAAGTGTTAAGTCTTTGAGTCCGAATTTGAACTCATGTCCTCCTGAATCCAGGGCGGGTGCTCTATCCACTGCACCAACTAGCTGCCCCTAGTAGAGGTATTATTAGGTCAAAGAGTATACATGGTTTTATAGCCCTTTGGCCATAGTTCCAAACTGCTCTATGGAATGTTTGAATCAGTTTACAACTTCACCAAGAATGCATTAATGTTTCATTTTCCCCATATCATCTACAACATTCGTCATTTTCCTCCAATCCAATAGGTATGAGGTAGTACCCAGGATTGTTTTGACTAGCATCTCTCCAATCAATAGTGAATTAAAGCATTTAAAAAAATATGGCTATAGGTAGCTTTATTTCATTTGAAAAATTCATATCTTTTGATCATCTATCAATTAGGGAATGGCTCTTACTTTAACAAATTTGACTCAGTTCTCTATATGTTTGAGAAATGAAGACTTTATCATACAAACTTGTGTCAGATTTTTTTTTCACAGTTTTTATTGCTAACTGTATTTCCCTCCATCCTTTTCCTTCCCGTGACACTCTATTTTCTATCTTCTTTCACCTTGTCCCTCCTCAAGTGTTTTGCTCCCGACTGCCTCCTCCCCCAATCTCCCCTCCCTTCTATCATCCCTCCTCTTAATTCTTTGATATTAAATTCATGCAAATAGATGATGTAAAAAAAATTATATATATATATATACATATATGCAAACATATATATTTTACACACGCACACACACGAATAGCTGTGTGATTCTGGGCAAGTCACAGTGTCTAGTTATCTCAAGTGTCTGAGGCCAGATTTGAACTCAGGTCCTCCTGAATCCAGGGCCAGTGCTCTATCCACTTCACCTAGCTGCCCCCTGATAGTTTCTTTTCTTTATTTCCTTTTTTTTGGTGGGGCAATGAGGGTTAAATGACTTGCCCAAGGTCACACAGCTAATCAGTGTCAAGTGTCTGAGGCCAAATTTGAACTCAGGTCCTCTTGAATCCAGGGCTGATGCTTTATCCACTGCGCCACCTAGCTGCCCCAATAGTTTCCTGAAGATGATATCCAGTCTCTTTTTTTGATCATGGCTTTCAGGTAGTCCAATAATTTTCAAATTATCTCTCCTGGATCCATTTTCCATGTCAGTTGTTTTTCCAATGAGATATTTCACATTGCCTTCTGTTTTTTTCATTCTTTTGGTTTTGCTTTATTGCTTCTTGATTTGTCATAAAGTCATTAGCTTCCAATTGCTCAATCCTAATTTTTAATTTTTTTCCAGGGCAATGAGGGTTAAGTGACTTGCCCAGGGTCACACAGCTAGTAAGTGTCAAGTGTTTAAGGCAGGATTTGAACTCAGGTCCTCCTTAATCAAGGGACTGTGCTTTATCCACTGCACCATGTAGCTGCCCCCTCAATCCTATTTTTTTAAGGAATTATTTTCTTCAGAGAGCTTTTGTACCTCCTTTTCCATTTGGCCAATTCAGCTTTTCGAGGCATTCTTTTCCTCATTGGCTTTTTGTACCTCTTTTACCATTTGCCCCAGTCTATTTTTTAAGGTGTTATTTTCTTCAGTATTTCTTTTGTCTCCTTTACCAAGCTATTGAGTTTTTTCATGATTTTCTTGCATCACTCTTATTCCTCTTTCCATTTTTTTCTCTACCTCTCTTACTTTATTTTGAAAGTCCTTTTTGAACACTTCTATGGTCTGAAACCAATTCATATTTTTCTTGGAAGCTTTGGATGTAGGAGCTTTGACTTTGTTATATTCTTCTGGTGTATTTTGATTCTCCTTGTCACCACAGAAACTTTCTAGGGTCAGCATTTTTTTCTTTTTGCTCATTTTCTTGCCTATTTCTTGCCTTTTAACTCTTTGTTAGAGTGGGGCACTGCTTCCAGGGTGGAGGACGCACTGTCCCAAGCTTCAAGGGGTTTGAGCAGCTGTTCTCTGAGATACTTTTAGGAATTTCTAAGTCTTTAGTTCTTCCAATGTGTTATGATTTAAGGAGAGGTATGTTTACTACTCTTCTGGCCTGTGCTCTGATCTGCAAGCAACCACAGGCCTGCTTTTCTGCCCTGGAATTATGAACAGAGAACTGCTCCACCATGGCTGTAAGCTCTTGTGTGCTTGTGCTCCTCCCCCACCTGTTACCATCACCCCAAAATATGACCTGGATCTGAGTATGGGCAAAACAAGAGTCCTGCCTCAGTGCTAGCAAAGAGACCCCTGTAATTTCCTTCTGGCCAACTGTTTGACCCCCTTATTGTCAGTGGGATAAGTTCCACTGCTGATTCAGAGGCTCCTGAGGCCTGTTCCTCAGTCATTGGGGCTGGGTTTGCACTGGGGTTGGATCTGCACTGGCATGGCCTGTGCTGGGCTGTACTCCACTCTCACCCCAGTACAACAGACCTTTCCTGATGACCTTCTAAGTTGTCTTTGGCTGGAAAATGACTTCACCCTGTCCTTTTGTGGGTTCTGCTGCTCCAGGAATTGTCTTATGACATTATCTGAAGTTATTTGGAGGGGTCTTAGGGAGAGTTCAGGCAAGTCACTGCCTCCTCCACCATCTTGGCTTCACCCCTATATCTGGCAAATTTCACCCACAAACTCTTAATTTTCTAAAAAATGACCTGAAAAGACTTATTTAAAAAAATTTTTTTTAAATTTATTTTTATTTTTTTAAGTGAGGCAATTGGGGTTAAGCGACTTACCCAGGGTCACAAGCTAGTAAGTGTTAAGTGTCTGAAGTCGGATTTGAACTCAGGTACTCCTGACTCCAGGACTGGTGCTCTCTCTACTGTGCCACCTAGCTGCCCCATGAAAAGACTTATGGGGGAATCTTTAACCTATAAGGGATCCTTCATAGCACTTTTGTGTGAGTGTGTGTGTACCTAATGAAATTATTTATTTTATATAAAATCTCCCAGTAGACAATCTCTCTCCCAACAGATAATAAAGAGTATGAAGGCAGGGTCATTGGCACATCCAAACTTTGTATTCCCCAATATCTGAAAATACAGGAGGTACTTTAAAAATGTTGAATGATCTTTGCCTTCTCATTCCCTTGTACACAGTAGACACTTAAATGTTCAACTGAAGTGGTCTTCATGTTGACTTCTATTTTGTCTTAGTATACTTCATGTTTCAGTTGCTGATTATGGTATATGGAACTTTGGTTTGATTAAAATGAGTGAATATGGTAAAAGAAAAAAAATAATTAAGAGCCAATTTTAAGTTGTAAGATAACATTTCAAACAAAAAAATTGTTCAAGAAAAGACTGCATAGATATATACTCCCAACTCCACATTACTGAATGTTGTAGGCATCTCAAACTTGGCATTTCCAAAATAGCACTCATTATGTTTTCTTCCAAACCCACTCCTCCTTCCAAACTTCCCTCTTACTATTGAGGGGTTGGTCCACCATCTTCCCAGTTACCCAGGCTCACAATACCAGAGTCACACTTGGGTACCTCAACCTCATACCCAATCAGTTGTCAAATACAGGGTGTCCCCAAAGTCTTTGCATAGTTTTAAGCTTCAGCAGTTGAAAAGCTCTAGCTTTTAACATTTTTAACAACAGTCTCTATTGTTGTTTCTATCACCACATCTCTCCAAAGCTCTTCCTCTCTATTCATACCTTTCCAGTTCAGGTCCTCTCATACCTGCAATGACATCCCTTTTCATCTCTGCCTCCCAAAATTCTTGGCCTCTTTCAAGACTCGGCTCAGAAGCCTGATCTTTCCAGCTGCTAGGACACTCCCTTTAAAAAGTATGTTGCATTCATTTTGTAAGTACTTATATAGTCCCTTACTGACCAAAAGAATGGTAGAAGTACACTTTTTCTGAGCTGGAAGCAAGGACCAAAGGATCATTGGAGGCAGATGACTTAAAGAACAAGGGAAGGCCAGGAAATGTTTTGTTCTCTTTGGAGAGGAGAGAGGGGTAAGCAGTTGTGTACTACTTGTGAGCTGATGACGTGGAAGGAAGCTTTTACCCCACTCTAAATATATTTACTAGATCTCTCTAGTTCATGGACCCACTTGAAGAAGAACTTCTGTTCATTTGAATGGATATCCAGATGTCCTCCATGATGGGATGTGGTGATGTCTTCCTGTCTTCCCTCTCTCCCCCACCTCACTGCTACCTGGCCTCATCACTTCCTGTGGGAGTTTCTTACACAGTTTGAACCACGTTTGTCCATGTCCTTTTAGAAGTTTTTTTTTGGTCTCCAGATTGTACAAAAATTAATTATTAACAACTATAACTAACCTGGAAAAATTATATAAAATTAGATTTATGAAAAATTATGATTATATGAAAAATGATAAATTTAGAAAAATTATAATTGGGCCGTAAGTCCCTTCATGGTCGCCATTCAAATGTGAAATATTTTTGACTTGACTGGGCCTAATTTGGGGGCTGAAGCTGACTGGAGGACTAAACTGGGACTTATGACTATTTGGCTATCTGACTTCCTTAATTTAATATGGGCCGTTTATAAAGTTCCACCACATTGCTCCCAAACTGATAAACTAAAGATTAAGAAGCCTCTTAACCAAATAATCAAAGCAGAGTTTATTTATGAGATACTATTTCAAATTAGGAATACAGGGAAATAAAGTGTACAACCTGACTGCTTTCCTGTGGTCTCTTTCCACTGCAATTCGAATTTCTTGAATACAATCAGGGCCTTAGCCGCCTCTGGCCTCAGGGCACACTACACTTTCCCTGATTTGTATTAAGGCCTATAACCTTGTCAGACCCGGCTCTAGTCTCCAATCTTTTCCAAACCGAACTCTGCTCCATCCTGAGCTCTAGTCCCTCTCTCTAGTCCGTCCTCGAGTCTCCTTCTCTCGCTCCTTTAGTCAGCCCCCCTCCTCTAACTCCCAGGTCTATATATACCTTTTCTTCTCTCCACTCAAATCTTGGGGCTTCCTTCGCCCCCACAGACCAAGCTAATCCGCCAGCCAGAGCTGCAGCTGGTGGTGGTGGGGGGTGGTGGTGGTGGTGAATGCCCACTTCACGTGCCTCAGAACAGGCTATCTTTCAGATAGCTCCGCTCAGGTCGGGGAGCTGGGGGCTTTCCCCCCAGCTGTCTAACCTGGGGTCTTGTATAGCCCACGGGGCTTTTTCTGCTCAGCTGAAGCTGAGGAGGAGGGGGAGAGACCCTGAGGGCCTAAGGCTTTCTAATCTCAGCCTAAAGGTAGGGTCCCCAAATCAAAATAAATTTCCACAAGATAAAGATAAGCTGATTTTTGTTGCATTCTATTGCAAGGGAGAGAGGGTCAAAAGGGAATCTTGAAACCATTACCGTACACTTAACTTATTACAGAAGCCTGTAATAAGCTCCTTTTCTGACTACACACAAAAGGGGTTCACTTAAATATATTCATGTTGTTTTCCCTGCCAGAACATAAGCTTCTTGTGGGCAGAGTGTTTCCCTTTTGTCTTTGTATGTCTATGTGCTTAGCACATAGTACAGTGCTTAGCAACTAGTATGGCCTAAATAAATGCTAATGCATTAAGCTTTATGCTACAGAGGATAATAATAATAATAAAAAAAAAGGAATTAAGAAACCATCTAGAGGGGGGGGCAGCTAGGTGGCGCAGTAGATAAAGCACTGGCCCTGGATTCAGGAGGACCTGAGTTCAAATCCAGCCTCAGACACTTGGCACTAACTAGCTGTGTGACCCTGGGGAAGTCACTTAACCCTTGTTCCTCATCTCCCCCCCCCCCCCACACACATACACACAAAGACTTCAAGAAACCATTTAGAGGAGGTGGAAGTTACAGTTAATACTGGGGATCAGGAAAGTCTACATGGAGTGGGTACCATTTATGTGTGGCCATGGATGGTGAGTACAATTTTGACAGATGAAGCAGAGATATGGCATTATAGGTAAGAAAATAGCACAAACAATAGTATAGAGGCAGGAAAGCATGGTATACGTTTAGAAGGAAACAAAGTCATAGTTTTACTTCAGGGAAGGAAATGCTTAGGGTACTAGGATGAAATAAAGTTGGAAACAGAGTTTGGGGCTTTTGAGTGCCAGAATAACACATCTGAACTTCATTCTACAGGCAATGGGTAGAAACACTTGAGCAAGAGGGATGACTGTGGCTTTTCTTTTAGAAGACATGTAGTGTGTGCAGGATGCACTGGAAGAGAGACTGGAAGTGGAAAAGTCAGTAAGGATACTATTATAATTGAAAAGGTGAGAAGAAATGACAGACACAAATTGGGGCTGGGCTGGGGGAGGTGATGGGAATGGACAGGAAAAAAATAAAGCATTTAGAGATGGAGGAGAACAACAACAACAAAAAATCAGCTATTCCCCAACTCCCTCATTTTACATATGAGTAAACTGGTCCAAAAAGGTGAAGAGCCTTGTCTCCAGTCACACAGGTGAGTAAGAAGTGAAGACTAGATGACAATGTAGGTTTTCAAACCACAAGTTCAGCACTCTTTTTACTATACCACATTTTAAGGTGCACTTTAAGGAAGACTGAGAAAAGAGCACAAGACTAGGGAGTCACTAGCGACTTTGATGTATAAAGAAGTCACTTCAAAGGATTAAGGAATATGAAAATTGAGAAAAGGGGCATAGACTAAATGATCCTTTTAAATTTGGAGGTGAAGGGAAAGGAGAGAGGGAGGGTGCTTGACTTTATCTATCATATATGTATATACAGCTCTCAAGAAAAATCTAGTAGAGACTAATTGGTTCTAGCACCAACTTTTGAGACTCCATTAATATCCTTACCTAGCACTCTGTATCTCTCATGTACTTATTATTTTGTATGATAGTTATTAGTCTATGTGTCCTATCCCATTATTGCACTTTGAGCTCTATCTTATTCAATCATTGCTGAACTGAATTAGTGAGTATTAGTGGAAAGCCCACAAAAAGCAATTTGCTTTGTGACTCTTGCCAGAGTCTAGGTTTAGTACCATTTTCATAGGGATAGCACTCTATGGCTCAGAGGAGTCTTTCTTCCAAATTCAAGTGTGATGGGAATTTTGGTAGAGCTGAAGAGAGTCAGACACATTTTCACCAGGACATCCATGAAAAAAATCTATTTTATTGCATTATTAGGATTATATGAACAATTCTTTGTTTGTTTGTTTTTTTAGTGAGGCAATTGGGGTTAAGTGACTTGCCCAGGGTCATACAGCTAGTAAGTGTTAAGTGTCTGAGGCCAGATTTGAACTCAGGTACTCCTGACTCCAGGGCCAGTGCTTTATCCACTGCGCCACCTTAGCTGCCCCTTTGAACAATTCTTTTAACTGTTTTAGGATAAAAAAAGCTGACCATATATTCAGAAATACACTGTTGCCAGAATTAATATAACCAAGTTACAGTGGTAATATTTACTACCTATAATGTTCTGTTTTTACAATCAAAAAAGAAGAAATTATGTGCATAAATTATTTAACAAATTTTTTTTTTGCTTAGTAGAAAGGTGATTTCAACTACGAATTACAATTTCACAAGAACCAATTTAATCCCATTTTACACAAGGCCTAGTACAGGGATGGAATGTTTGATATGGCACTTTAAAATATTAGGTATCTACCAGGGGTTATATGGTAAGCAAAACAAACAATCAGGGCTTTTCTTACATACCCTCCACCTTTGGGCTGTGGTCTGATGATTAAGAAAAAAACCATTCTAATATCCTGCCTTTCACATCTTGAAGGTATATATTTTTTCCTTCTGTTTCTTCTTCCCTTTGAGACAAGGCCTTGTTTTGCATACTTGTCCAAGATTTTGTAGGTTTTCTGTGTGTTAAATGTATAAAGACTTCCCTCCAAATCTTAATTTTTTCTTCTCTGCACATTTCAAATTTTATGGTAAGAATTTTCACCAGTATTTCAAAAATACAAATTGGCATGTTCTTGCATGCATGAGTTTTATATACAATACTTCTATTTTAAAATTTTGCTATAAAAGACATGAATGAGGAAACCTTGGAAAAGGGATAACATCTTTGATGTTGTCAACTCCCAAGATGCACTGTAGATACCGTTCAAATCCCATCCCAAAGCCTCCATGTGGAACAGAACCAAACCGACGAAGATCCAAATACCTGTTTTTGAAACAACAGAGAATTATCATCTATAAATGCTTCATAATATCAGCTGTTATGATTTAGCACCTCATATTTTGAAAAATTTTTGCAATCATCTGTTATTCTTCATACTATTGTGGTAGATGAGTTTTTTCTTCCAAATAGACAGATGAAAGAAACAGAGGTTGCCCAGACAAACACCAGCAGATCCTTCCACCCACCATCCAGGTTTTTACTCTAGCCATTTCAACACCCTTTTCCATTCTAAGGTATTTACACACCAGAATTTTGTGGCAGGAGATGAAAAGATTTTCAAATTACTTTTCTCTTAAATTAATTCCCTTATTAGACTTGGGAATACTTGTAATAATATTCTTTTCATCTCCAAGGTCACATAGTTCAATGCTGAAATGAGTACAAAAGAAGTTGGCTAATATACTGCAGAGGTATTATATTTTACAAGGGTGCGATGAATCCTGCAGGGCTGTCGAGAGATCACCTCTCAGTACTATCTCACAATTCTCTGCTCAAAAGCGGAATGTAAGCAAAGAATCACTTTTGGAAACTGGCAGTCTATGAAACCAGAGAATGATTCTCCACAGGAGAATTCCAAGTATAAAATGCAACTTTGGCTTTGTCCCGGGGTCTGCTTCCAGCTACTCTATGGGGTTCACTGAATACATGAATGGGTTAATTGCCCAAGTGCAGAGGGGAGACATTATTTTCCTATGAAAATCCTGAGAATGGATAGCCCCAGTAGACAGCTTACTCTCCAGTACACAAGCCACAGAATAGAATTAATATGCTTTTTTAAAGAGGAGCATTCACCTAAAGTCATAATCTGATGGCTCATCATGAAGCAGAGGTAATCTTGGGCTTTCAAAGGCTATGCCAGTAGAGTTACAAGCTTTGCTAGGTCTTGTCAAGCTTGAAAGACCTGCTGACGAACTGATCATCTCTGTCCAAGGCCTGCCTACCCACAGTGATGCAGGGAGGGTCATCACCAGAGAGGTGGCCACCAAATGAAAATATTTTTTGGCCACAACTAGTCAAGATGGTCTGCTAACATCTATGGGGGCTGCAGTCTGCATCTCTGGAGGGAGTACCCAAACCAAAGAAATTATAGGTCCCTGAAGCACTAGAGTATGACAGGGCTAAGAAGATAATGCACACAACATAAGGAGGGAATTCTGACATAAAATATAAGCTTCAAGTATTGAGTAATGGAACTTTGGGCACAAATAGGCAAAACTGAAGGTTCTAAAGTTCATTCAGACACTACAGTTAGCGGACATTAGCTTCTTCAGGGTGAGGACTGGGTCCTATTCTTCATATTTCTTCTTGGTAACTCTCACAGAAGTGACAAATAAAAATGAAAACGACTGGTTTAAAATGATTTCAATTAAAGTACTCCTCCCTTTCTGCAACAAATGGCATACTACAAAAGTGGAGAGTGCCATATTAGTAGTTTCAATGATGCTATTAGGTGGTTTTGCTTAACCATCTTGGGGGAATATAACTCACTGTGAAATATCTGTTGTGTCAAAATTAAAATGAACCATTAAAAAGAAGGCATTTTGTTCTCATATTCAGCACTAAGCCCATGCTCAATTTTGGTTGAATAGAAGGACAAACTTCATCACAAGCAGAGCTGTGCCAAAGTAGAAGGGCTACATTGTGAGTTCTTTAAGCAGATGAACACATATGAGCATTTGTTAGAAAGGATATAGAAGGGATTCTTGTTCAAGTACAAGCTTCTGAGGTCCCTTAATGCTAAGAGTTTACATGTCTATAAATAACTAGCAAAAATATAATTTTTGAAATACTAACAATGAATCACAAATGAAGTGAGAAGCTAGTTTAGGTAACATCACTGGAAAGTGGATGCCCATTTACCAAGGTAAGATTTAAACAGTGCAGCCACCTCTCTCCTGCAGCCCAATTTGTTCATTTAAGAAGGCTTTCCTCATGTTGAGCCCAAGGGCAATGAGCTATGTGGTGATTGAATTGACCTCGAGTTTAATAAGCCTGGATGACAGGACATATTCTGGTTTAGTGAAGAAAATGAGATGAATTGCAAAGAGCATACATAAGCAGCCACCCACAAAGAGTTGGCTAGAAGACATGAGACAGCCATCTAAGATCCGAGCTTGGCAGAATGTAGAAGCAGTTCCCATTGTCTACTGCTCCCACACTGCCTTAGCTTGACAAGACTCAAACTGTCACTTTCCCAGGAGGCTAAAACATGCCAATCATTTTACGCAAATATCTATTCTTTGGAATCCTGAGTCAGAAGAATGATGCAGGAAGGAGATTTTTGTTTTCCTTGCCTCTGACAAACAGAAAATACATTTCTGAGACAAAACAAAAGTTGTTTTCTGAATTTATAGCTGATTATCAGTTGTCATGTTCTTTTCCAGGGTAGCCAGATTATAGAAGTGATGCTGTGAAATTTGTGAAACCAGTCCCAAATTTCATTTGCATATGGCAGGCCTAAGAATGGGGAAGTGAGTAAATTCTTAGACATCTGGACTGGCTACTCCAGTTTTGGTGGAACAACAGCTAAACTAAAATCTGGTCAGAGAACATTTACAATCAGATAATAAATGCTAATACTTGGAAATATTAATGGTTTGCAATTTCAATTGAGAATGGAAAATCATCTAAATAATCCAAATAGATTATGAAAATGGTAAACTTACTTGTCCAATAATGCAAATTGTCTTATATAGAACTTTATCTATGAATAGTTAAGGTCTTTACGGATAAAAAATATCATGAGATGAAGGAAACTAGTTTGCTTAAAGGGGAACAATATGTAAGGCTAAAGACAATGAACAGAATGACTATTTTTTGTTCTTATTGTTTTTGCAGGGCAATGAGGGTTAAGTGACTTGTCCAGGGTCACACAGCAAGTAAGTGTCTGAGGCTGTATTTGAATTCAGGTCCTCCTGAATCCAGGGCTGGTTGCTTTATCCACTGTGCCACCTAGCTGCCCCAGAATGACTATTACTGCAAGGTTGGGGTAGAGTGGTATGGTGGAAATAATATAGTCTTTTAAATAAGAAGACTTAGATTCTTGGGGTTTGCTACTGACTACCTGTGAGACTTTGGGCAAGACACTTAAACCTTTCTCAGCCTCATTTTTCTAATTTGTGAAATGAGATTTAAGGGGGATAATCTAGATGATCGATAATGACCACTGTCCTATAATTGCATGGCTACAGTGGAGAGTGGACTATGGATTCAGAATCCTATCTTAACCCTAGTTTATTCTCATCTCTAGAACCCTGTTCTTCCCTGGATCAAGGGTAGTAACATCATTTGTTCCTGTCCTTTCATGCACAGGAACATCGGAAGAATTCAAGAGATTGTTGATAAACTAAATTCTGAAAGAATTATATAAATTTATGAAGAATATTTTGCATTTATTTACATTATTTGAAGGGAAGAATTGTTATACCAGAGTCAGAACTAGTGACAAGGAAATATTTTTTCCTGAGATACCTCAGTACTATGGAGTTAATTAGTTTAAACCTAAACTTGGAAACAAATACCTCCTGATATCTACAGTCAGTGAAAAATAACTTCTAAAGAATTCATTCATCAAAAGACATATTATGCACCTAGTAGGAGGTGATGGGGGTGGGGGCAGGATACAAAGTTTGGATCAGACAGGGTCCCTGACCTCATGTAGCTTACAACCCAGGAGAGGGATGAGACGTCAACACAGATAATTATAATGAACAATATTACATAAGAACATCCGAGAGATGTTGGGTTATTACTTAGTTGGGCAAGAATTTAAAAAGTAAAGAAGGGAAGGGAAGATGTTCTAGGAAAAGGGAATATTTTGAGCAAATGCAAGAAAGTGGGAAAATACAGTGTTATGTTTGAAAGGCAAAAAGTAGTTCAGCTGGGCAAAGCAAAGAGTGTGTGGGAAAAGAGTAATATGAAGTAAAGTGGGTAAGACGGGTGCTTAATTATGGAAGGCCTGTATTCCAAGTATGTAATAGGGAACCAATGAAAGTTTTCTAACAATTAGCAGCACATTCTTACCATTGGTAGGTATCTGCCAGTCCTAGTCTGTAAAAGAAAAGAAAAATAATACTTTTAGGGAATGATCAATTCATTAATCAACAACTATTTATCAATTGATCTCTGTGCTCCAATGGGATCCAATGGAGGTCTTAAAATGAAATTCTAGCTGGGGCAGAGTGCTGAGAGGAAAAGTGCTGGATTTGGGGTCACAGGAGGCCAAGCTCCAGACACTATACTCCAATCTTCAGGGAAGTGGGAGTAGGCTATGTCACCTCTGTGTAAAACACACAGCAAACTTTAAAAAGCTACATAAATGCCAGAGAATTTTAATAAGTTGCAGAAAAATTGTTCAGCTGATGAGTAGGGGCAATTTCTACATAGGAAGTTCTTTCCACTGATGAAATGACAGATCTAGACCAAAAAATTAAAAAAAAAAAAAAAACAAGACCAGATCCTTTGGAATCTGTTGTCCCAGACACAAGTCAGAAGGAAAAAAAAATTCTTGTAGGAATAATTATATGAATCTAAAATTTAAAATATCATAAGAATAGCACTATATAAATAGCATCAAATAATGAAGTTTAAAAAGTATCATCATTAGAAAAAATTAGCATATCTATCCTGTTTATATGATTATGGCATAAACAAATCATATTCAATACTTTACTAAATAGATACAACAATGGAAAGAAAAGTCTTAACTGTGTTAGGAGGAGATAGATACAGAGAAGAACTTTAGACTTTTATGATTTAACACAGGGAACATATTCAATATGGGACAAAGTCCAGGAGAAATATAAAAATTCAATCTCATTATGAAAGGTAAGATTTATGCTTTCCTTCATTATGTCATTAAGAAAGGTCTCCTGGGGGGCAGCTAGGTGGTGAAGTGGATAGAGCACTGGCCCTGGATTCAGGAGGTCCTGAGTTCAAATCTGGCCTCAGACACTTGACACTTACTAGCTGTGTGGCCCTGGGCAAGTCACTTAACTCCAACTGCCTCACTAAAAAACAAAACAAAACAAAACAAAAACAAAAACAAATCGGGGGCAACTAGATGGCGCAGTGGATAGAGCACTGGCCCTGGAGTACCTGAGTTCAAATCCAGCCTCAGACACTTAACACTTACTAGCTGTGTGCCCCTGGGCAAGTAACTTAACCTCCATTGTCCTGCAAAAATAAAATAAAATCAACCAATGGCTAATCCATTTTATTGATTTTTTTTCCCATAAAACAACTCCTACTTTTATTTATTAGCTCAGTGGCTTTTTTTTTTTTAACTTTCCATTTTATTAAGCTCTGCTTTGATTTTTCAGGATTTCTATTTTCAGTGTTTAAGTGACTAAATTTTTTTCTATTTTTTTTTTTAGTTGCATATCCAATTTATTGATCCACACTTTCTTTTGTTGATGTAAACATTTACAGATATAAATTTTCTCCTAATTACTGCTTTGGTTGCATCCCACAAATTTTGCTATGTTATCTCATTTTTGTTATTATCTTTAATGAAATTACTGACGGTTTCTATGATTTGTCCTTTCACCCACTCATTCTTTAGGATTAGATTATTTCATTTCCAATTAATTTTTAATCTTTGCTTCCAAGACCTTTTATTGAATATAATTTTTGTGGAATTATGGTCCAAAAAGAGTGCATTAAAAATTTTGCTTTTCTGCATTTATTTGTGATGTTTTTATGCCTTAATACATGGTTAATTTTTGTGAAAGCATTATATAAAACTAAGTAAAAGGTAGTAAAAAGGGGTAGCAATCATGTTTTCAGACAAAAAACAAAAGCAAAAATACATCTAATGCAAAGAGATAATCAATCTACTCACATTCAATTTTTTTCCAGAGGCCTATTACTAACTTTTCTAAAATTCCATTCATCTTCTTAATATCTTTCTTATTTACTTTATGGTTAAACTTATCTAATTCTGGGAGGGGTAAAATGAAGTCCCCTATTAGTAGTTTTACTGTAATTCATTTAACTTTTAAGAATTTGGATGCTATACAATTTGATATATACACACACATACAGGAAGATAAGTTCAAATCTGACCTGAGATACTTACTACCTGTGTGACTTTGAGAAAATCACTTAATCCTATTTGCCTGTTTTCTCATTTATAAAATGAGCCACAGAACAAAATGGCAAAGCACTTCAGTATCTTTGCCAAGAAAACGCCAAAACGGAGTCATGAAGAATCTGACACAACTGAATGACAACTGCACTGATATTATTTCATTGTCTGTGATAACATTTTTTTTCCGGTGGGGCAATGAGGATTAAGTGACTTGCCCAGGGTCACACAGCTAGTAAGTGTTAAGTGTCTGAGGCTGGATTTGAACTCAGGTACTCCTGACTCCAGGGCTGGCGCTCTATCCACTGCGCCACCTATCTACCCCCAAGATGGATTTCTATACTCAGCTGTGTTTTTGTGTGTGTATATATGTGTATATATACATATCTAAATACACATACATATGTATACATACACACTTCCCACTTTGAACTAGTTCTGATGAAAGTGGAGTTCAAGTGTTGTCTACTTGCCCTATTTTCCCTTCCACAGTAAAAACTCTTCCTTCTGCTCCCTTTTTATTTGAGATAATTTTCTCTATTCTTCTTCTTCCCCCTTTCACCAGTACATCTATCTTTCACAGTCTTCCATTTTTGTGTATGTGTGTGATCATCCCAATATAACAGATTCTTACCCATTCCCTCTATCTAGGTAGATTGCCTTGAACAATGATAAAATTCTTGGGACTTACATGTATCATCTCCCCATTTGCTAATGCAAAGTTTTACCTTATTAAATTCCTCATGACTTCTTAACCATGTTTACCTTTTTATAATTTTTTCAAGTCTTGTGTTTGAATATCAAATTTCCTATTCAGCCCTGGTGTTTTCTTGAGGAAATCCTGGAAGTCCTCTATTTCATTAAATGCTCACTTTTTCCTTTATAGAATTATACTCAGTTTTTGTTTTGTTTTGTTTTTGAGGGGCAGCCAGTAAGCGTTGAGTGTCTGAGGCTGGATTTGAACTCAGGTCTTCCTGAATCCAGGGCCGGTGCTTTAACCACTGTGCCACCTAGCTGCCCCGAATTATACTCAGTTTTGCTAGGTGGGTCATTCTTTTTTTTTTTTTTGGAGGTGAGGCAATTGGGGTTAAGTGACTTGCTCAGGGTCACACAGCTAGTAAGTGTCAAGTGTCTGACGCCAGATTTGAACTCAGGTCCTCCTGAATCCAGGGCCAGTGCTCTATCCACTGTGCCACCTAGCTGCCCCTAGGTGGGTTATTCTTGATTTTAATCCTAGCTCCTTTGTCTTCCAGAATGTCATATTCCAATCCCTGCACTCCTTTATAATGGTAGCTGCTAAATCTTGTGTTATCCCGACTTGTGGTTCCATGGTATATGAATGGTTTCTTTCTGGTTGCTTGCAGTATTTTCTCTGATCTGGGAGCACTGGAATTTGGCTACAATATATCTGGGAGTTTTCATGTTGAGATCTCTTATAAAAGGTGACATATATTTTTAAAATTTCTATTTTGGGGGCAGCTAGGTGGCGCAGTGGATAAAGCACCGGCCCTGGATTCAGGAGTACCTGAGTTCAAATCTGGCCTCAGATACTTGACACTTACTAGCTGTGAGACCCTAGGCAAGTCACTTAAACCCCATTGCCCCGCAAAAAACAACAACAACAACAACAAAAAAAAACCAAAGCAAAATTTCTATTTTGCCCTCTGGATCAAAGATATCTGAGTAGCTTTATAATTTCTTGAAATAGGATATCTAAGGTCTTTTTTTTATCACGTTTTTCAGATTGTCTGATAATTATTTTACTTATTTACTTATCTATCTATTTATTTATTTTGCGAGGCAATTGGGGTTAAGTGACTTGCCCAGGGTCACACATCTTGTAAGTGTTAAGTGTCTGAGGCTGGATTTGAATTCAGGTCCTCCTGACTCCAGGGCTGGTGCTCTATCCACTGTGCCATCTAGCTGCCCCTGATAATTCTTAAATGTTCTCTCCTCAATCTATTTTCCAGGTCAGTTGTTTTTTTTGATGGGATATTCCACACTTCTACTTTTCCATTTTTTATTGTTTCTTAATTTCTTATGGAGCAATTAACTTCTACTTGACCAATTTTAATCTTTAAGGAATTATTTTCTTCAGTGAAGTTTTGTACTTTTTTCCATTTTGCCAATTCTGCTTCTTAAGAAGTTATTTTTTTCAGTATTTTTTTGGAGCTCTTTAACCAAGATGTAAATTTTCTTTTAATAATTTGCTTGTGATGCTTTCATTTCCTTTCCCAGTACTGCCATTATTTGATTTAAAAAATAATTTAATATTAATTTTTTTAAATTTCAATCCCTCCTCCATTTATAGAGAAGGCAAGAAATATGATACCCATTATACATGTGAAGTCATGCAAAACATTTGTATATTTGCCATATTGCAATCCGCCCCCACACACTCCAAAGTAAGAAAAATAAAGTGACAAAAAATAAGCTTTCAATCTGCACTCTGAGTTCAACAGTTCTCACTCTAGAAAGACTTATTTAAATTTTTTGTTGTTGTTTTAAAAAATCTCTTTAGGTATTCTAGAAATTCTTATTGAACTTGCAGCCAATCAGCATTCTTCCTTCAGGAAGAACTGATATTGATGGAACAGACTGAAGCATACTATTTTTCTCTTTCTTTTATTTTTTTCTTTTAATCAAGTTTTCTTGTACAAAACGACAAATATGGTAATGTTTTACATAATCATACATGTATAACCCATATCTGATTGCTTGTCGCCTCAGGGAGGGGAGGGAGGGAAAGAGGGATAAAAATTGGAACCCAAAACTATAAATAAAAATGTTTTTTACAAAAAAAAAAGGTCTGAGCTTGTAGATGAGTCCTCTGTGTAGCCACATGATTCTGAAATGTAAGACTTGATTGTAAAAATTATTTATTTTAATAGAGCAAAATACCATTTTAAAGGTTATCCTTTACAATTAAAGTTAAAATCATACAAAGTTCCTTGAAAAGAATGGTTGACTGGAAGCAGTAGGTCCTATTTCCTAGTCAAACTCTCCTCTCTGGGTTACTGTCACATTGTGCACTTTTGCTGCGTCTCCTAAATGTCTGGTCATTACTTTTCAGGCTCTTTTGAAGGACCATCATTCATGGTATACCTACTAACTATGGGTTTATTCCGTAGTAGGATTCCATTTTTTAAATAAAAACTTACCACTTTTTCTTCCAAATTACTTATTCTCTTTTTAATGCTGTCACTCTAGATCTTTTATTTCATTGCTTTATTTCTCTGTATTGGGTAGTTATGGAGACCTTGGGGACAATCCATTTTTTCCTTTGAATCTCTGTTTACAAAAATTGTAGAGTTATTTCTCTGGATTCGCAGTATTTTTTATTGGTGTTTTCTTTGATTTACTCATCTCTCCAGTTTTGGCAATCCAGGCTCACTCAGGCTTTTGCTGTGCTTTTTTTTGTGGGGGGAGGTTGGGGTTAGGGGTATGTGTGGCAGAAATTGGCCTTGGTTAGTGTCACCCTGGTTCCCATAGGTTCCTTTGCTGACTTCTACCTCTTGGGGTTAGGGTTTCATTGGGTCTTTGAGCTTTAGAATCATGGCTCTTTCTGGTGTCTCAGGTTAGAGCATTAAGGACCTCAGAGCCTGTGGGCTGAGGCTGACTGAATTTGTCTTGGTCTGAGACAAAGACAATGCAATGGCTAGCATTTTGTTGGTCACTGTGTTGTTATCTTGTCTGTTTGTCTTGAAAAATCAGCATGATATAGTAGGAAGAATGCTGAACTTGGAATCCAAAGGCCTTGGTTCAAGTCTCAGCTTTTCAACATACATACATGTATGTATATGCATATGTGTACACACACACACACACACACAACTTGAAATGCTGTTTTTCCTCACAGTAAATGACTGTTTCCTATTGCTCGTACCCACTGGTCCTAATTCCATACTTCATCAACAAGCAGAATAAGTCCAATTCTGTTATATGACAAACTTTAAATATTTGATGACAGCTATCATATACTCTTCTTCTCTTTAGCCCCACCAAGCATTTTCTTTTCTAAATTGAATATGCCTAGTCTTTCAAAAAGGTAGCAACCCTAATGGAGAATGGACCTCAAAGAGAATAAGGAAGTACTTATAGAATTTTTATTGAGAATTAGAATTCATAGGGTTATCATTGAAAAGAACCTTTGGGGGCAGCTAGGTGACGCAGTGGATAGAGCACCGGCCCTGAAGTCAGGAGTACCTGGGTTCAAATCCGGCCTCAGACACTTAACACTTACTAGCTGTGTGACCCTGGGCAGGTCACTTAACCCCAATTGCCTCACTAAAAAAAAAAAAAGAAAAAAAAAAGAAATGAACCTTTGACTGGCTTCTTTCTCAGAGGAGGAAATTAAGACCAAGAAAAACTTACTTAAGGTTAAGGTCACAATACTAGCAAGTGGTAGAGCCAAGACTCAAAGCCAGGTCTTGTGACTCTAAATAAGAGGTTATCTACTTTTTTTTTGTATCATGTAACCCATTACCAGTCTCTTGAAACCTACGGATAGTTTCTTTTCTTTTCTTTTTTTTTTTTTAGTGAGGCAATTGGGGTTAAGTGACTTGCCCAGGGTCACACAGCTAGCAAGTGTTAAGTGTCTGAGGCCAGATTTGAATTCAGGTACTCCTGACTCCAGGGCCGGTGCTCTATCCACTGCGCCACCTAGCTGCCCCTGGATAGTTTCTTAGAATTACAGAAATGCTAAATTTCTGTTAGAGTTTACTGAAAAGAAAGATATAAATTTTCTCCCTTTCAGGTACAGAGACTCTTTGGAGGGTCATGAATTCCAGGTTAAACTCCTGCTCTCAATCTGATACTGTTTCTATTAACTATATCATACTCCAAGCTATGACTCAGAAAAAGTTTTAGCAACACTTGCCAACACATTCCAATTCTTTCTTCATGTTGGTACAGTGTTGAATTGCAGAAGGAAGCAATGCAACATTTTTTTTTTTCAGGGCAATGAGCGTTAAGTGACTTGCCCAGGGTCACACAGCTAGTATATGTCAAGTGTCTGAAGCCGGATTTGAAGTCAAGTCCTCCTGAATCCAGGGGCTGGTGTTTTATCCACTTCGCCACCTAGCTGCCCTGAAACATTTTTTTTTTAATTAAAAACTGGGGGCGGCTAGGTGGCGCAGTGGATAAAGCACCGGCCCTGGATTCAGGAGTACCTGAGTTCAAATCCGGCCTCAGACACTTGACACTTACTAGCTGTGTGACCCTGGGCAAGTCACTTAACCCCCATTGCCCCGCAAAAACAAAACAAAACAAACAAAACAAAACCCCAAACAAAAAACTAATAAGAATACGGTACAGTCTCTTTAGGAATATATGGAAAATATGCAAATTACATACAAATCACAGGCAAACAAACTTGTATGAAAAACCAGGTGTGACCCTTGAGGAAAATCTTGATAAACACCACTCCCTTGAAAGAATATGTGATCCAGTTAACACTACTGGTCCTGATTCTTGGATTATGGTTTTTGCTGTTTTTGACAAGTTAAAGTAAAAGGGTTCTTCATACCTCGCTAAGCGTTGCTGCAGTAGATGGAACCGTTCCTCTCTCAGGCTTCCTCCAAAGAGTTCTCCAACTCCAGGTACTAAAAGATCAACAGCAGCGACCTGAGAAGCGGAAGAAAGCCATGGATGATGTCAAGCTATAGTCACGAACTATCATTACTGTCAGTCTGCAGGACTGTGGGCCTGCTTGATTACTTATTTTGAATCTATTAATGCTCTCCATGAACCCTCAACCTTGGACGAGCAAGAAGTACTTAACCTCCTTCAGTTTCAAGGCATTTTAAAATTTGTCATAGGGTCAGGAGGATATTTTGAAACTGACTGTAAAGGCACTTTCAAAATTAATGAGCAGTTATATACAACAAGTAATAAATCCAGAGTCCACAAAACAACGAGTCTGAGACCATATTTCTTGTCATCATAAAAACCACAGAAACCTTAGAAATCAGGTAGATCAATGCTCTCATTTTACAGATGAATTAAACGAAGCCCCCAAAAGGTTAAGCAAGTGAGCTAAGGCAGCTATTAAGTAAAAGATCTAGGAAAAGATTAGGGCACTGAATAGAAAAAGCACAGGACTTGTAGTCGGAGGATGCGGAATCGAATCTCAGATCTCATACTTAATGATTTGAAGAGCTTTGGACAAGTGACAACTTCTCAGTGCTTCAGTTTCCTTATCTGGATAATAAGGATTTAGAGAGGACATACCCTTTCAGCTCTAAATCTGTGACCCTATGATCTGAAGGACATTGTTCTTTCTGCAGTGTTCATCCCCACCACTAAAAGCCAAATGCCACACACAGGGCAGGCAAGGTAGTCTGGCTGAAGGAGCAAGTGCCATTAAAGTCAAAGCACCGTCACCACCACCTTGACCACTGTCTCCCGTCAGGGTCTGATGAATATAGCAAAAGACCCCATATCCAAGAGCCTTGGGAATAGCAGTGTCTCTCAACTCCAAGACCACTATTATATATATATATATATATATCACTATCCAAGAACACTCACAGCCACCACTAAGGGAAGAAATCATTGTGGAGAGGGGCCCTCCTTCCTCATCAGCACTAGTAACAACTACTGACCAATTGTTGCCAATAGGCACAGGAGCCTCGAGAGTGACAGCATCCCCCAGACCACCAATCTTGCTTCTAGCCTAGTCCTCACAGCTATGATCAATGGGAAGTAGATGTGTAAAGGGACCCACTATCCCCTTCCCTTGGAGACAGCCCAGGACCCTGAACCCAAGAGCTTTGGGAATATCAATGCTTCCATTACAGTGTCCTCAGCCATCACTCTTGGAAGTAGCCCCTTTGGAAATGTAGCCTGGCAACTGCTCCTGCGGATGCTATCACCTCAACTACTGAAGACCCAGAAAGGACAAATCTTTTCACCAAAATTCTTGACATTATCAAATGGCTCAACATCAGAAACAAGTATAATTTTAGGGAGTGGAAATGACATTAAATAAGAGGCGTCCTTTCTTGTTCGGTCCTTTGTTTTCTCTCTCTCTCTTTTTTTTTTAGTGAGGCAATTGGGGTTAAGTGACTTGCTCAGGGTCACACAGCCAGTAAGTGTTAAGTGTCTGAGGCTGGATTTGAACTCAGATCCTCCTGACTCCAGGGCCGGTGCTCTATCCTCTGTGCCACCTAGATGCCCCCTGTCCTTTTTTTTCAAACAGGACTAGGAAGCCATACCACATCTCAAACTGTACTATAAAGCAGTAATTATCAAAACAATCTAGGGGCAGCTAGGTGGCACAGTGGATAGAGCACCGGCCCTGGAGTCAGGAGGACCTGAGTTCAAATCCAGCCTCAGACACTTGACACTTACTAGCTCTGTGACCCTGGGCAAGTCACTTAACCCCAACTGCCTCACCAAAAAAAACCAAACAAACAAAAAAAACAACAATCTGGTACTGGCTAAGAAATAGAGTGATGGATCAGCGGAATAGAATAGGTATGAATTATACCATAGTAAATGACTATAATAATCTTGTGTATGATAAACCCAAAGATCTAAGCTTTTGGAACAGAAATTCATTATTTGACAAAAATAATTAGGAAAACTGGAAAATAGCATGGCAGAAACTAGGTATAGATCAATATCTCACACCATAAACTAAAATAAGGTCAAAATGGATACACAATTTACACATAAAGGGTGATACCATAAGCAAATTGAGAGAGCAAGGAATAGCTTATCTGTCAGACTTATGGACTGGGGAAGAATTTAGGACAAATAGAGAGTATTACAAAATGTAGAATAGGTAATTCTGATTACATACAGTTCTAAAGATTTTGCACAAACAAAACCAATGCAACCAAAATTATAAGGAAAGCAGAAAACAGGCAAAGAATTTTTGCAACAAGTATCCTTGGTA